>NC_064250.1:38039943-38639943 GCF_003254725.2 Canis lupus dingo
AACATAGCCAAGTTTTGTTTTTGTTTTACAGAGTTACTGAGATGACAATATCCATAATTAGTTGACTTTTATGCAAAAACTGTGACCTGATAATCCTGAAACACTTATAGGGGAGAAAGGTCAGCCTTTTTTTTTTTTTTCCTTTTTCTTAGAAATAATGAAACTGCATATTCTACTTTATATTTAAGTGGAAGGAAGAGAATATACAAGTCCATATTGATATTATATTTCTATTAAGAGCAACAACAGTTCAATATGTTCATGTTTGCTACTATCACAATTCCATACATGAACACAGAATCAGCTCTATGCCTTGAATACTGCTGGAGATGATGGTTTAGGATTATCAACTCACTGCTGCCACGTCCATAACAAGCAAAAGCATCCTGAAAATAAATTCCAAAACACATATCTTTCAGTACATAATAATGCAACCGCATCAGGTAAGTACATACTGGACACAAATTTCATCAGCATATATCTCCCCGAAATGTAAGATTCCTCTTTTAAATACAAAGCAGAGAGCCAATAAGATATATGTAATACAGCCCTAAATTTTGTTTTTTGTTTTTTTCTTAAACAATTTGGTCACAATGCACCTTTGATATAAAAGCATTTTTAAACTTTATTATTAATACTCAGGACATTAGGGATTTTCAGATTTTTTTCAGTAGCATTTGTAGAACCACTTTTGGTAACAAATACAGTAGTTAGGAATACGCATCCAATTCAGAATGCATAGTAATATTTATCCTGAATCCTTTCCGGCTAAAAACAGGGCTGGCGCTGTGATGAGATATAGAACGAGAATCTACAAAAAACACTGTAATATGTTTGTTTGTTTTCCCAGAGGCTACATCCTCTTTTGCTGGAATACTTTATAAATACATATTAAAAAGTAAGGCAACAACTCCAAACAGTCCAAGCTGTTTGCTCAACTCTCTTCCCAATTAGATTCACAATCCTGGCAATCAATTTCATGGTTGTACTGTTTAGTGTTTGTCTTTCTTATTACAAAATGGTCCAAAAGGATGTTTTCTGACATTTCTCAAACATCTCTGGTATGTATGTTCAGTGATGTATGCAACTAATACTGGTCGGGTACTGAAGCCTAGGATATCCCAGTGCCTGTTTTCAAAGGATTCAAGACATTGATTTGGATTCACCATAAACTGATGCATGAATCCAAAATTCCCTTCCCTACTATGTTTATCACCTCTTCTCTTTTACTCCTAATTTTAAAACTAAAGGAGTACCAGGACTACCTGGTTACTGGAAAGATGTTCACTCCAGTAAAACAAGACTTTTATCAGGGACCTTTACAATTCCTGGCCCCATTCCACATGGACATTCAATTCATGAAGATGTGCAAAAGGAAAAGATGTTAAATTACAGTCAAGTTATCCAGAGGAGGATGTTATACAAACTTATAAGGAAATGACAGTCTTTTTTTTTCTTCCATTACTATAAATACATTTAACAGCTTAGCAGAAAGACAAGCTAAATTTAAGATTGTTCACATTTGAAAATTGTTTCATACTCTCTGCTAAGGATAAATAAGGAACTCCTGATAATAGAATTTTAACATAGCAATTTCATCAACATATCTTTGAAGACTGCTTTTTGTTTTTTAAAGAGGGTTAGAACAATGATTATGTTTGCAAAGTTCTGAGAAGTCTATCTACTGTCCAAACTTTGGATTGAAGTCCTTATTTTTTTTCCTTTACTTAGAGACAGGTATATACAGTGCTGTTGTAATAATGAAACAAATGTGAAATCTACTGCAAAGTTGCACAATACAGAAAACTGTTGCTCCATCTTCTACTACATAAATGTGTGACTCCACAGGTTAGTGATGTTGCTGTCATTATTTCTGTTAGGTTGGAATTATGCCATCACGTCTAAGACCTCTCTTTAATTCCAGATCCTCCAGTTTTTTCCACAGTTCTTCACGCTCTTTTTCTTTCTTTTTCTCACTGGGGAGAAAACAGAATATAAGGTAAACAACCAGGAAAGTTTGAAGAGATTATCTAATAATAACTGCCCCTTTGATATATTTTTTCCTCATGTAGGTTTTACAAGTAGTCTTCAAAAAGTTTGGCATTAAGCTTATGGGTGTTTTCTCTTTTTGGTTCTTCTTATCTTTGATCAAGAGTTTTATGGCATTCATCAATACAATTTATCCTGTGGGGCTTTTCTTCCAGATGAACTTTATGCTGAATTATTGCACATCTTTTATACTGACAACTTTATCTTCAAAAATTCTAAATATTTCTGAAATAGTTACTGTCATCCCATTCTTTCCTACTTTTCTCTCTCCCTGTAGGTAGGAATTTCAAAGTTTAACCACACTGTCATGCAACAGATACTGTCAAATTCTCCCCCAATTTCATTTTCACACAGCACTAATGCTGGCATATGTATCTAACAGTGCTAGTTATTTATTCCACCCACCATTTTCAGATTTGTATTAAAATTTGATCTGAACTGAACCTTAAATTTGGTGCTATCCAGAAGTGAACCCCTTCATGCAGCTCTTCTCTAATAGCACCAAATAAATCGTTTTTCTCTTTGCCTATTCCCACATCCAAGGAGAAGCCAATGTTTCCATCTAGTCAGTACAATCTTCTATCACTCATTTGACAAAATACTATCCTTCCTTTAAAAAAAATCCTGGTCTCATTAAGAAAGTCTGTTCATGGTAAGTCATTCTAATGCACCAGAATTAACTTTGCTGTGTCCATTCCTGGACCCCTTGGTCAATAGGTATCTTTTCCAAGAATTCGGTCTGTTTAGTTTATTTATTTATTTTTTTAAAAGATTTTATTTATTTATCCATGAAAGACACAGAGAGATGCAGAGGAAGAGAGGCAGAGACACAGGCAGAGGGAGAAGCAGGCTCCATGCAGGGAGCCCAATGTGGGACTCGATCCCGGGTCTTCAGGATCACGCCCTGGGCTGAGGGCGGCGCCAAACCGCTGAGCCACCCGGGATGCCCAGTCTGTTTAGTTTAAATGATAAATGATCAGAAAACAGTTTTACTACTAAAATTCATTAAATATGAATTAATTTAATTCAATTTGATAATTTTAGGAATAAGGTCTTTATTTCTCTTAATGGAATTCTACAGAGTTTTATTTAATCCTTATTGAACTGGGATAATAATTATGGGTTTTCAGTCGCTATTAACAAAAAGACATTATGTACAACACACTCTTTAATGGTATGCCACAATATGAGAATGTGCCCTTTATTTCCTCTACTTAGATAAAATTCTTAAAGACTTGAAGTTTGAGACAAGGAGGGTTATAAATGTAGTGATTTACAACAAATGTAAACAGTTAAAAGTTCTTTAAATTACAAGTATGGCACAACATACCCCATAACTGATTTTATTCTAGTATTATATAGAAATCACTGTGATAGTCCTTTGCCCCACCACCATACCTTTCCCCACACTGCTCTTTTTATCAGTAAAATGCAGGTAACACATGCAAAATCAGGGAAAGCAAAGCAGCGAAGGAACCACACATAGCTTTGTTCAGGAGGTTCGGCAAGGTCTTGGGCATGAACACTTGTACGCATTGCTGGGATCTTCTAAAGTCCATGGTTTTATAATAAATAAAGCTGACATTTGCTTCTGGATCAAAGCCAAATTAGAAGCCCACTACTAACAAGCTCTCTAGATTTTCCTCAAGTTCTCCAAGTATACCAATGCCACAGTCTAAGTATCTGTGTCCTGTCCTACCCCCAATTCCTCAGTTGAGATCCTCACCCTCAAAGGTGATGGGCTCAGTAGCTGGGCCTTTGGGAGATAATTAGGTCATAAGGTTGGAGCCCTCATGAATGGCATCAATGACCTTATAAGAGAGATCCCACAGAGATTCCTTGTCCTTTCTATCATGTGAGGACTTGGAAAGAAAGTGCTGGCCATGAATCAGAAAGAGGGCCCTTATCCAACCATGCTGGCACCACAATCTTAGCTTCCTGCCTCCAGAACTCGGAGAGATATAAATTTCTGCTGTTTAAAAGCTATGCGTTATTTGGTGTCACAGCATAAATGTCTGTTTGTTGTAGCAGCACAAATGGACCAAGACAATATCTTCTGGAATACAGTTGGACATGTTGAACGAGAAATAATAAAGTTGAAAACTAATGTATATGAAACCAAAAAAGGCTTTTCTAAGCCATAAGCATTTATGTAAAGAGGTCAACTGGTTTTTCTTCCTTTTTGGTCTCAAACATTTTAATATTTGTATAATACCAGACTCTTGACCTTCATGTTCTTTCCACTGTCCTTTAAATCCCAATAAATTTGTTGTGTGCAAGAGTAGTAAGTTAGTTCTGGGCTAAGGAGCTAAATAATTTTTTTTTCTTTTTTTTTTTTTTAGGAGCTAAATAAATTTGATGCCTCATCCTTCTTGGTGCTGGACTGAAGTACACAAGATCTGCCCAATTCTAGTTCAAGTAAGTTCAGGATGGGTGTGAACTCAGATGACAAACCACCTGATGGTCCCCTCAATGCGCTTGAAGTATCAGTTACATGCCAGGCCTTTAACCCTAAGGCAGAAGAGAAACATTACAGAAGGAAAGGAGGAAAAAAGCCTTTCTTAAAATGATACTTTGTTACTGAGTGGCACACTAATAAAGACACAGCTAATGAGCATGCAAAAATGAACATGTAAATAAATATAACTGTGCTAATGATTTAGGGTGCAATGAGGCAACTGCAGCAAAGAGCAAGGAAAGAACCCAACAGTTTTATGCACAGCTGACAAAAAAGCTTTAAAAAGTTACCGCTGACGATCTGACTTGTATGTGGCTGTCAGCTCATCAAACATGGTGCTGTTCATTTCCATAAATGCCTTCAACACATTGTACACTAGTGCCACAATAGCCCTGGGAAGCAAAGAGAAAAGAGAACATGTTGGTTAGTCTTATATAATGGGAGCTGCACAGAGAAAGTGAGAGCGCAATCTGTGTCTGAGTGAATTCCTTGTATTGTAGAATCTCTTCTTAGTTGAAACAACTAGAAAGGACCTATAGTTCATTTCCACATTGAGAGTTCCATTTGTTACTATTCCAGGCAAGATATCTGAGGGGTTGGCAGGATTAGAAGAAGAAAAATCTAATTTTGCCTTTCTAATTATTGGTACCCAGAATAGACTTGCCTGTGGGCACTTGTTAACTTCATTTAATAAAAAGACAAGTATAAAAATAAAGCCACTTCACCCTAAAAAGGAGCACCTGTGGTGGAACTAACCTTAGAGCCTTGAATTTGCACAGACTGTTCTATTTTATTTATTTTTTAAAAGAGAGGGAGAGGGGAAAGAGAGGGAGGGAGTTGGGGAAGGGCAAAGGGAGAGAATCTTAAGCAAGCTCTACAGCATGGAAGTTGACATGGGGCTCAATCTCACGACCCTGTGATGATGACCTGAGCCGAAATCAAGAGTTGGATGCTTAACTGACTGAGCCATCCAGGCACCCCCAGAATTTTATTTTTAAAATGATAATTATACATAATTCATCAAAATTGAAAGCTGTTCTCATGGAAACAAATAATATATATGTTATTCATATTCAAAGATATGATACCAAACCCCTCTAAGTTGGGTATTTTAATATGTTTTTTTAAAAAGATTTTATTTATTCATTCATGAGAGACAGAGGGAAAGAGAGGCAGAGGCAGAGGGAGAAGCCAGCTAGCTCTCTGCAGAGTACGGAGCCCAATGTGGAACTCGATCCCAAGACCACAGGACTACAGGATTACAACCTGAGCAGAAGGCAGATGCTTAGCCGCTTGGATACCAGCTGCCCGTTAGTTAAGTTTCTAGTTGTAACTTGTTTCAGTCCATTCACATCGGCTAAGTCTCTTTGCTGACCCAGGACATACTCTGGTCAGGTGACTGGCAAACTGGTGATGTGGAACAGCTAAATGGAAACAGCTAAATGGAAAAAATGGCAGTACACCTTTATCAAGAAGAAGAATAAGCTCTTGACAGCATGAGGACTATGCCCACGACAGACTTGATATCTTCAGACTCTAAATAGCATCATCCTTTGCAAAAAATGTACTTTACTACTATTTGGCAGCAAACCTGCTACCAATACTGCTGAAAAAAGCACTGGTATAAGTGAGACTATAGGTTAAATAAACCATGGATTTGACGTTTCCAAAACCTAAGTGTACTTGCTGTGTTGCCCCTGCTCTGAAACCATTAAAGGAAAACTTAAGCTCTCTTCTACTGAGGTAAAGGACCCTCTCATGTACAATGAGCAGTGATGGAGAAGGCCAACTACAGCACACTCGCCAGAGCCACTCTCTAGGTCCTCAAGGGACTGCCTATATAATGAGACTTCACTGTTTACCAGGTTCTTTATTTTTACAAGTTTTAGTAACAAAATTTGGCAAATTTGAAAAATGAGAAATGTGATTTTATACTTGTGTGCAAAACTTCAAAACACATACTATGAATATACTTAATTACATCTACTATTATCTAATACCACTCTGAATTTTCTTTCATTCCACAGAGAAACATGTAAAGTCATTCAAATATAGAATGCTTTGACTTTTATAGGACTAGATGTTAAACACTTCTTTCAAAATTATTATTTTTTTTTAAGATTTATTTGACAGAGAAAGAGAGAATGAGCAGGAGGTGGGGGAGAGGAAGAGGGAGAAACAGACTCCTCACTGAGCAGGGAGCCCGACACCCTAAAAGGGGCTTGATCCCAGGACCCTGGGATCATGACCCAAGCTGAAGGCAGATGCTTAACCAACTAAACCACGCAGGCGGGGAATCCCTGGGTGGCTCATGGGGATCCCTGGGTGGCTCAGTGGTTTAGTGCCTGCCTTCAGCTCAGGGCGTGGTCCTGGAGTCCCGGGATAGAGTCCTGCATCGGGCTCCCTGCATGCAGCCTGTTTCTCCCTCTGCCTGTCTCTCTCTCCTCTCTCTCTCTCTCTCTCTCTCTCTCTCTCTCTCTCCTCTCTTAGTCTCTCATGAATAAATAAATAAATCCACCTGCTGCATTCCTGTAATACTCAGTTTGAGCATCACTGCCTCATTGATATCTGCAAACCCTTCCTCTCATCCCAGAACATCCCTCAAATAGCTCTGTTACATTCACAGACAAATCAGGAACTCAAGTAAGTAGATATTTTAACATAACAGTATTTTAAAAATATTGTTTTATAAAATATCTATTTACTAGTGAATCTCCCCTAACCCAGTCAGTGAATTTCTAAAATCAGGAATTTTCACACTATCTGTCTTCATCAACAGGCACAGCATCTGGCACATAGCAAGCATTCAAGACATTTTATTAAGCAAAAGAGAAGGAGGGAGGAAGAGAAGGAGGGAGGAAGATAAGGGGGGATTGAGGGAGAAAAAGAAGGGGGAGGTAGGGAAAGAGAGAAGAAGGGAGAGGGGAAAAACTGAAAACCTACGGATTCCAATGTTCTTTTGAAATCCTATAAAGACTGGAAAACATGATGGGAAGGATGACATTAGAGTTTTCTTCTATCAAACTCATGATGTATTCATTATTCCAATAATACAGTGCCCTTTCTGCCACCTTTGGAAAAAAAAGAAAAAGAAAATATTAAAAGAGAAAAAAAGACATAAAACTAAAATTTCTCCAAACAAAAATACTTTAAGACTATTTTTATATCTTTCAATCAAATGTGAAATTAAATATTAATCACACTTTACATTTTTGTGGACTTAAATTTCAGAAAGTTCCAAAGTGGTTCATCAATTTAGGAAAGGAAACAAAGGTTTTTTGCCTACTTCTTTTCTGCCTACTGCCTGTTTCATCTGATTCCACATTTTCCCCACCTGTCCCCCAAACTCCAAATACATTTCCTCTACTTCTAGATGCACACTGTTTTTCCCAGGTCATTAGCCCCCTTCTGGCTCGCTTCTTTCATCCCACACACTTCAAATCAATCTCAGGGCCCAGCACACAGCGGTATTCAGGCAACAGTTACTCAGAAAAACCTAGCTGCTCATCTCTACAAAGCAGTCACGTTTGCTGAGCAACTCCTCTGGCCAGCCACTGGGGCTGCAGTGCGGAAAAGGTCCCATCCTTCCCGCCACCCAGGACTAGGCACTGTTGTGTCCACTGGAGAGATGGACACTGATGCTCAGAGAGACTGAGGCCCTGGTAAGGTCACATTACTAGTAAATGGTGAAAGCTAAGACTCAAGTCTAGTGACCAGACTCTTTCCACAGTTTATCTCTGGTCCCTTCCTTTCAGGTGAGTAAGCAGGGAAGAAGTCATTCAGTTTCTGGGCATAGGGACACCTGCTTGCTATCTCTGATCACCAAGCTATCCAACGGACTATGAATTCAAAAGAAAGCCTCAAAAAAAAAAAAAGAAAAAAAAAACTAAACAATTTTAAAAGTAATCAAAAATAATAAACCAAAAATCTCAAAAAGGCTAGAATTTCTAAAAAGGGTACATTTTAGGAGAAAAAGAAGAGTGGCTTTCATTCATCCAGATTAAGAAATTACATTATAATTTAATAAATTAAATTTAAATTAGACTTAAACTTAACAATTTAATGAAATGGTACAAGATGTACCCACCAATAGACTCTGAGAAATTAAGCCTTTCCATTTACATTATTCAACTTGCTTCCAAAAAAATAAAAAATAAAAAATAAAAAAATCCTGGGATTCAGGAAGCACTAGACCCTGAGATCATTATTGAATGTTTACTCTAAGCCAGGCACTGTGCTATGTGTTCCACATACATATTATCTCATTTAATCCTCACAACCAACACACAGCGGAAGTGCCATGATTTCCATCTTGCAAATGAGGAAATAAGCCCAGAGTATATAAGCCATTGCCTTGAGGCCACATGGCTGGCAAGTGGCAGACTCCAAAGCCACTGCTTTTAACTTTACTCTGTTATCCCTTTGGAGCTCCTGTGCCAGTGGGGGGAAAGGGGTAAGGGGGCCTCTGTGAGCCTATCCAATATAAATTGTGATGCTATGACCAAGGCAAGATTCTGTGACCAAGATAGAAGAAACAAAGTGTCAGTAGAAAGAGTGGAATGAACAACCTGGATGACCTGGGGCAGAGGGCAGAGCTGCAAGAATGTAACATGGGAAGTAGCATCTAAGCTGGGCTTGGAAGGATGAAGTGAAGAAGGAGAAGGCATTCCAGGTGGAGGGAATTTCAGGAAAGGAGGGCAGAGGTGCCCACACGGGCAATGTGTCTAGAAACCATGAAGCACATGGTGTGGCTCAGCCAAGAGCACAAGGAAAAAGAGGAACAAAAGGAGGAATGCGCATGAGGCTATTCTGAGGCTACTTGGGAACTTACAACCAAAAGGAAGAATTTTTAAAGAGACCACAGGAGGATGCTGGTAAAGAGGTAGAAACCTAGGGTTTTCCTATATCCAATTAGGAGTCTAATGTTTAGTTGCTACTTAATGCTCACAAGTATCTTAATCAATGTTATCTGTCTGTGGCTATGCAAAATCACTTATAAGTCCGTATCCAGCAAAGCCCCTTAAAGAGGAAAGGCATTGCTTATGCAAAGTAAAATTAGCATTTCTAACACTAGGACAGAAATCATTACTTTCCTGAGACCCACTATCCTCCTTGCACCTTGGCGCTGTCTCTGGTTGGAGCCCTCTGACCCCGAGGCCACACTGGGGGCAAAGTAGTAAACGGTGTGTGGCTACACTGAGTGGCACTCGAAAAATGTCTGCTGGATGCACCAATGGAATACTTAACAAATGAATAAAGAAGAATCTCTTTACTCTCCTTTCTTTTGTTCTAAATTTTACTTCTGTCAAATAATTTTAAATTCTGTTTTCTTTCTGTTACAGACTAAATTCATGTGTTGAAGCCCTAACCCTCCAATATGTGTATTTGGAGATAGGACTTTCAAGAGGTAACTAAGGTTAAATGAAGTCATAAGGGTGGGGTCCTAATCCAATAGGCCTGGTGGTCTTAAGAGGAGGAAGGGAGAGATCTCCTCCTTCCTCACACACTCACTTCAAGGAAGGGCCATGTGAGGACACAATGAGAAGGCAGCCAGCCATCTGCAAGCCAGAGAAGGAGCCCTCACCAGAAGCAGACCAGGCTGGCAGTCTGATCTCAGATTTACAACCTCCAGAATTGTGAGGAATAAATTTCTGTGGTTTAAGCCACATGGTCTGTGGTGTTTTGTTATAGAAGACTGTTGTGATCTGAATGCTGTGTGCCCACAAAATTCGTATGTTGAGATCCTAATTCCCAAAGATGATGGTATTAGTAAAGGGGCCTTTAGTCAGGTACTGAAGGTACTGAAGTCATAAGAGTGGAGCCTCATGAATGGGATTAGTGCTTATAAAATAGGCTCCAGGGAGATCATTATACCCCTTCTGCCAAGTGAGGATACACGAAATCCACAACTCAGAAGAGAGGCCTCACCCAACTGTGCTGGCATCCTGATACAACTTCCAGCCTCCAGAGACAAGAGAAATAAATTTCTGCTGTTTTTATAATCCACCCAATCTGGGCTATTTTTTTTTTATAGCAACCTGAATGGACACAGCCATAGCTGACTAGACATGTTGCCTCCTTTCTAAGCTTCTGAGCATCATTTAAGCCTCCCTGGTGATCTTAAAAGAGATTTCTGAAGTAAAAGAGAGAGAGAGATTTCTGCTCCTTGCTTTCCAGAATGTCAGACCTCCTGATGAAAACTGAAAAACAAGGTAGACAATCCAGACACTCGAGCACTCAGGCCAGGTATAATAAACAAAACACCTACATGGTATCCTGTGATTGTTGTCTGTTTATCTAGACATATGCTGTATCATCTGCAGACAATGTAATGACTCATATAACGGTTTACACATTTTTGCAGGGGGTCGGGGTGGGGGAAGAGGGTTGTGGTACAATCACATGATTGTCTTAAGATCATTGCCTTGACATTCTAACATGTCTTTAAGTCAAAAATTAAAACTACAGCCAATGTCTCTATTCAGGATAATGACATCTCAGGGAAAAAAAGTCCACCGCTAAGTCTACCACATTGGCAGTGTGATTCTGTGCTACACTACAATCTCAACAATCTCTCTGAATCAACAAGCAGTATATAAAGAGTTAATCTTCAAGGTCTGCAATTTGGACCTTTGGTGAGAGACCCAAAGGATATAAAACCTAACATGTTTTCGCTCCAGATCACCTTCTTCCCTCCTGTGGGTTCTGCAGCAACAGCCCCAGTTGAAAAAAAGGTTGCCAGGCTCACTTCCCTGTGATCCCCCAGAGCAGCCACAAGGAGGCAGCGTAGTGCCATGGGAAGGTCACCAGCTTTCACTAGAAGCTACACCTGACTCCACTCCTTATTAACTTGGGGCCATAAGCAAAATCATTTCATCTAGGAAACAGCACGGGGGGATGGAAGGGGGTGGAGGCGAGGAGGGAGAGCCTTATACGATAATTTGAGGTTTGCGAATAACGTATGTAAAGCATCTAGCACAGTTATGTATGTGTATTCTCTTTGCCTCTTAAGCTTTCACATTCTCTTTTACACTCTATAGGAACCCTACCAGTCCACCTCTTACTCAGCCACTTTACTTGAAACAAGTCATTTTACCACTTCGAACTTCAGTGTTCATATCTGTAAAAATCATAATGCCTTTCTTGTAGAGTGATCCTGAGAACTGAAGTTACTAGACAGAAAGTACCATCAAAGTAGCTGTCACACCACACATGTTCAAAGGTGGTTATTATGATCATTATTTTTGTATGAGAAAATAACAAATAAAAAAACAACAGGTAGCTAGTGCCCATTACATGTCTTTCAATACAAATAAAATTTAACCCGATAGTTGCATAGGCCACTCCAGCTCCTCCTCTCTTTATTACTAACCTGAAAATGGGGGCTAGATACACACTTGGCAATTTGTTTAAACAAAGGTTCTTGAATTTTAACAAATTGTGAGGGTTCAATCACATCCAATATTTCCTCCAGCTCCCCAAGGAACATGACCTGTAAGTACATACAAAAACACAAAATGCCAGGTACTTCATTTAAAAATCCAAATGAATGATGAGGATTAATGAGAGTTTATAAGAAAAGACTTTTAAGAAAAATTTATACATAAAACCAAACAGAACAAATTAGGCATTATCTTATGTTAGATGTTCATTTCACAAAGAATTCAGCAGAGGGTAATTGTTAAGAGCAAATGCCCTATAGCTTTGAAAGTATGGTTCCATTTACTTTGGAAAAAACTCTCTATGTGCTACATCTATAACACAGAACAAGGGGCACACATTGCAGGAGGCCCTTGGGGAACAGCAGTGTCTCCATGGGGCTCTCCTCTCTCTAGTGCTATCAACCTGGCATCTGCTCCCCCACTCTTATTTTTCAAACAAGGGGAGAGTAGCCCCCCTACATGGATGGACAAAAGTTCACAGTGGCACATGTGGATAATCTGCTAATGTTTACAGTTCCTGCTATGTGCTAAGCACTCCCCCCTAGGATACCCTGGTTAACAGAACACAGAAAGTCAGAGAGATAAAAATGAGCAGGTTCGCCTACACACAGGTACCACTTTAAACCCATTAGCACACACCCAACCCAGTTTGCACACATACGCACACGTGCACAACTGCTCACAATGAATCCTAACCTTAGCACTATGTGTCTCAAGAAACAGAGTTTTTAATTTTTTAAAGATTTATTTATTTATTTTAGAGAGAGGGAGAGTGAGCATGAGCAGGGGAGGGGCAGAGAAAGAGGGAGATAAGCAGACTCCCTGCTGAGCAGGGAGGCCGACACTGCTGATCCCAGGACCCTGAGATCACGATCTGAGCCGAAATCAAGAGTAGGATACCTAACTAACTGAGCGACCCAGGCACCCAGAAACCAAGCTTGTAGATCACAAAAAAGAGCCAAATCAGTAGCACATTTGTTTAAAATATAATGGAAAAACTGACAGAGAAACAAAACCAGTTACCTATTTAGGCATAAAAAAATTTACCTTAAAAAATTAACTGTGCAATTAAAATATGAAAGATGACCATGTTTTCATATATCTGGGTAGCAATATATAGCTTAATTTTGTCAAACACGTATTAAAAAATTAGATGACTTTCTGAAGTTGTGTAAAGTAGGGTTTTGGAGAATTGAAACTGATTTGAGAAGGAGGAGCATACTGCTGTTAAAAATAACATATAGTAGGCAGTAGACTCTTTGCCATTTCTCAAGATACATAGAGAGGTTCTCCCAAAATTCTCCCAAAATGTCAAATTAACAGCTGACCTTTCTTGCTAGGCCACTTTCCACATGGTCTAACATAGAAGAGTTAGTGAAGATCTGGCACCTAGCTAGGGTCACCTCTAAGCTAAGAGACTTACTCCCCCACAACCTCACAGGGCACAGGTTTGATTAGGTCTTGGCAAAAGTACAAATGATTGTAGGTCAGAAATATACAGGACCACTTATGAGCAGCTGAAACAAAAGGTCTGTAATATGTTTTTTAATTGTACACAGTAAAGATCCCATCTATATCCTATTTTAAAGTGGGGTATTTGGGCAGGTAGCTCTAGCTATCAATCTACAATAACACCATAGCCTCCATATTATGAAGGTGGTCACTAGAAAGAAGGTTGTTTTTGATAAAGCTAGATAGTGGGACATGTAACCAAAGTCTGACTCGGGCTTCCCTGGACTGAGCAGAGCATGATAAAAGATCAGGGTTCAGGAATCAGGGTGAGATTCTGGCCTAATCACTTATACTTAGCATACTTGGGGAAGCTACTTAAGCTCTTTATGCTTCAATTTTAAGACCAGTAAAATGTGGGCAGCCCAGGGGGCTCAGTGGCTTAGTGCCACCTTCAGCCTAGGGTGTGATCCTGGGAACCCAGGATCGAGTCCCACGTCGGGCTCCCTGCATGGAGCCTGCTTCTCCCTCTGCCTGTGTCTCTGCTTCTCTCTCTCTGTCTCTCATGAATGAATGAATAAATAAAATCTTTATTTAAAAAAAAAAAAAAGACCAGTAAAATGTGAATATGGCAATCTTCCTTTACAGAGATAAAATGAAGATTGGATGAAGTAATATATTTTTGCACATACTAATTGCCTCAGAGCCTGACACTCTGCAGAGTATTTAGTAAGCTCTTAACACAACCAACATTAAGCACTTACCTCTTTTTGACTACATGTTTTAGGCCAAAATTTCATTAGCCCCCTAATAACCTAAAATGAAAAGGAGAAAAACAATGGCACTTAATTTTCTACATGTACTTCATGAAAAGTAGTCATTTTGAAGCTTTTTGAAATTACAGCAAAAATACTTACTGGTTCTGTGAGTGAAGGATCTTTCTCCAAAAACTGTACTATGCAATATGCCAGCTGGAGAAACAGAAAAATGAAAGACAAAATTGGAAATGCTATATACTCAAAAGGGCTCAAAAGACATATTAAAACTTCCTAAGAAGTTTTTAGACTCTGGTTTTAGTAACTTCATGTTCACTTCATTTTAAAAATAAAATATATATAAAGCGAAATAAAAAGCTACTTTTTCAAACTAAAGATTGACACTAATAACACCCCAGGGGAATTTTTTTTAAAAGAATACTGAGACATGAAGTATCCAGCTAATAAAAAGCAGAAATATCACATTCAATATATTCTGAAAGTGTCTCATCTACATACAGTCTAAGCTACATCTCATAAGCTTCCTTTCTCTCTTTGACAACCTCAACAGTACTGGATTTTACTGTGGTTCCAGAAGAGTCCCATACGAAATGTAGGCACTTAACTAAACACTCTGTTGATTGCCTAAAGTGGCCCATGCAAACTGAAGTGGTTTCATGAAGAGATAAAAGGTTGTGTACCTGCCACAGTGAGAAGAGTGAAACGTTTTACATCTGATGTTACCTCATCTAGGTAAGAATTCTTTTACGCGATCATGAAATGTGATATAGCCTATATTTCAAAAACTGGAGGCAAGATTTGTAAAAGGGCTCGTAAAGATTTTTGGACAAGAAATCCACCCTTGCAAAACATTTTAATGGTGTTCCAAATTAGAAACATATGGACTAATTTTTCCTCGAAACACAAAATTTCACATTTAAAGAGGAACATTGCTCAGAAAAATGTGTGACATTTTTATGCAAACTCAAAACATTCCCATTGGTTTGGAATACTAAAATTAAAATGCCACTATATCATTTATCTGTCCCCTGGTGACATGCTCACCACACAAGGCAGTATTAGCATGGAAACCAGACTTGGGACAAAACAGAGTATGCTTTTTAAAATAAGGGAGGCTAAAAATAAAAAGATGTGAAAATATTGATTGATTTATTTGTGAATATGTTTATTTGTGTGTAGAAAGTGAGAAGGAAATAGGGAATTAACTGGAAGAGGGGGCAAAGAGCAACTGATAGACTAATGCAACTGAGGATGAGATAAAACATTCCAGGATACTCCAAAATGATTACACATGTTCAAAGATCTAAATTTGGAAAACCCACATATATTTGATGCTGCGCAAGATGTTCAATATATTAATTTTGTGAACTAGGCAAGTCCTAAAGTTCTCTATAAAATGAGATGACTGAACAAATGCTCCTCCCACTTGAAAAATATTCCCATGATTCTCCTATACACAGAAAAACAGCACACATTTTAATTTTCCTCAGGGAGCATTTTATAGGATTTTTTTTTAATTAAGGAAATATCAATATCAAAGAAACACTGAGTTTGTAAACTTTTAATTTTGCTTCCAAAGGTAGTTGCATAAAATTCTACCTGGGCATGGAAGAGTGATAAGCTCCTGACAGTGTGTAAAGGAATCAGCACTTTCACCAGAAACTGTTTGTGTTCTGCCTTAAGAGGTAAAGCAAAGCCATTGATAATACTAGGAAAAAGAAGAAGAAACATGAATTAGCAGTGTGATCACAACCAGCTAAACTGAGACAACCTGCCCTTGGAAGACCAGGTTAAATCTGAATCGGTTTATGTTTGGTCCAAAACAACCCAAACCCCATCCAGTGACATTCAAAATTTCTGAGTTACTTAATAGAGTACATTTAAGTAGGAAAGAAATTTAAGAAAATTTGCTTATGATAGCCTAGCACAGGCTCTTATGCTCTTTAATCTAGCTGGATGATTCCCAAAAGCTTTTGTACCAAAAACTTTATTTTTCCCTCCCCCCTAAATCGTTTGCCCTCCTCACTTATGACCCTTTCCATTTGCAGACATCGTTCCTGAAATTTCTTCTCTGACCAAGAATACTATAGACAGAGAGCCCCTTCCTGGGGAAGTCACAGTGAAAACAATGTCACTCCATCTTCATTTTCTTCTCATATTAGGAGGAGAAACTAAGTAATCACATTGTCTGGTTACATTACCATCCCTGTGTATAAAAACCTACACAAACAGCTGTCTCTTTTCCAACTCATTCCACTTCTCCCAGCAGTAGCTGTTCAAGAACTACACCTGGGTACATGGTTCCTTTGAAAATGGCAAAGAAACTAACAAGAATAAGATGTTGCGGAGTGACTGGCTTGGCTGCAATTAGGTGTATTATTGTCTCTGTTGCAACGAACAAACTGTTAGTTCTTTCAGTCCTTCCTGCAGAATTAGCAATGCATAATTGAGGAGCAAGGAGGACAAGAAATCATGTCTTGTAGAGTCAGTTGGGAAACATGCTTAGAGTACCAAATGTATATACAGCAAGAGATCTAGGTCAGCATTTCCCTGTGCCACTTGAATCTCATTTTCAAAATGCTATTCACCTGAGATTATCAATTAGCTAAAAATGTGCTTACCTTCCTAATATTTCCAGCAGTTCAGCTACCCCATTGAAGTGTTCTGTTTCATAAACAAACCTTTTTTAAAAAAGAAAAGAAAGAATAAAGTCAGTACACTATGTTCAAATATTTGAAGTTTAACACTTTACCATAAAGCCACCAATTTTGCTTCTCCTTTTCCCCCCATCCTCCACTTACCTTAGAAAAATATTGTTAATCTGTTTTCGGATAAATGCTCTAAGACCAAGAAATTTGCCATAAATTCTGTGTAAGACTGTTTTTAAGTAGTCCCGTTCCCGAGGGTCTTCGCTGTCAAATAGCTCCAAAAGCTGTTGTAAATGAAAGACAGCATAGCTGTCAAAAGTGGTTTCAGGAAATGATTTAGAAATTCTGCCACTCATCATTTAAAATCCCTCCCTCCTTTACCTCCTCAAAAATTTATTAAAGTATCTATTATGTGCCAGGCACAGTGCTGGTTTTCGGAAATAGAATGATTTATAAGTCAAACAAGGGACTCACACTCTAATGAAGAGATAAGACACAATAACAATAATCATAATGACAACAATAAGAGGTAACACATACAGCACTTAGTATGATCATGCTATTTTCTAAGCAATCTACTTGTATTAATCCTCCCCATGAAGTAGTTTTTTTTGTTGTTGTTGTTTGTTTGTTTATTTAAGTAGGCTCCACTCTAATCCAGGGCTTGAACCTCATGACCCTGAGGCCAAGACCTAAGCTGAGATCAAGAGTTAGATGTTTGGGCAGCCGCGGTGGCTCAGCAGTTTAGCACCACCTTCAGCCCAGGGTGTGATCCTAGAGACCTAGGATCCAGTCCCAAGTCGGGCTCCCTGCATGGAGCCTGCTTCTCCCTCTGCCTGTGTCTCTGCCTCTCTCTCTCTCTCTCTCTCTCTCTCTGCCTCTCTCTCTGTGTTTCTCATGAATAAATGAATAAAATCTAAAAAAAAAGATGAACCTTCAGCTCTACTTGAGCATACGAATAAATGAATCAACCTAAACCAAAGCCAACATCTTAAAGTCCCCAGAGACAGCAGAAATGTTCTTTGTAGAGCTTAGTTGCTGTTACACAGTTGTGCTCACTTTATAAATATTCACGGAGGTGAGCATTTACAATTTCTGTATGTATGCTAACCATGAATAACATTTTTAAAGTTTCTACTCATTTGTAATCTAAAGTCAAAAACTAAATCCTGGTATCAATATGTCAACACAAAAACTTGCACATGAATGTTCACAGCAGCATGATTCATCATAGCCAAAAGTGGAAACAACCCTGATGTCCATCTTTTTCAACCATAAAAAGGAATGAATAATGATATATGCTACCACATGGAAAGAAGCCAGATGCAAAAGGCCAATTATTATATGATTCCATTTTTATGAAATACCTGGAATACACAAATCCATACAGACAGCAGAATGAAGAATGTCTGCTAAGGAATATGGTGTTTCTTTGGGGGATGATAAAAAGTATTCTGCAATTATATAGCAGTGATGATAGCACAAGCTGGTAAGTACATTAAAAAACACTGAATTATAAACTAAAAAACCCTGAATTTTATAATTTATAAAATTCACCATTTAAGGGTGAATTTTATGGTATGTGAATTATATCTCAATAAAGTATTTATTTATTTATTTATTTATTTATTTATTTATTTATTTATTAAAATAACAGTGGGTAGGTTCACTAGCTGAAAACCCAAGTTGGAGACTGGTTTGAATTTTACTGTGTTCCTCATACATTATCATCACAATAAAGCAACACTTATTGTTTACACTAAAGTTGATTTGATAGTAAAACATTTCAAGAACATATAGACAATATACAAATGAACACAGACTACCCTAATTACCAAAAAAGCTATCAAGAAATACATAAGCATAATTCAGGTGATTAAGACATGTGGCTGAGAGCAGAAGAATAACTCAGTGGGCAGTAATCAAATAAATTATCCACTTTTGCTTGGTGTTTTTCTTTGAACAAAAGACAAAATTATAGACAAAGAATAGCCCTTCAAATAATGGCAGGAAGTACAAACTGAAGGGAAATCTTCAACACTGGGCAGTGAGAGAGCTGCAATTTTGGCTCTACAATGCCATCCATCCACTCATCCACCCACCCACCCACCCCAAAAATGAATACCTCAAATAAATATGTATGCCTATTAGAGCCAGCTATGGGGCAAGGAGACAGACACAATCAGCCTTCACAGAGCCTAGTGTAAATGAGGGAGACAGGTAAATAAACAGCATAAATGGTTTAGGATACTATATAAATACATAGCAGAAAAATCTACTTTACTTGGAAGAAATAAAGTGATAGGGAAGGCTTCTGGAGAAAGTGACATCCAGGCTGACCCACGAAGAAATCAGGAAGTTGAAGTGGAAGGAGAGTATTCATGGTAGGTACAACAGCACATACCTTCACCAGCAGCCAATCAGAATAGAAGATGCTGTTAAAACACCTGCCATCTCTGCCCATTTAACCATGCAATCAATTGACCAATCAATCTCCACATGTCAGGAACTGTTCTTGTTGCTGTGCACACACACACATTCATGAACAAACTTGGGAGCCCACAGGGAAAGCAATGAGCAAGTCAACTATATATTTCCACAGGAAACAGTTTAAGAAAGAAAGGTATGTGGTCCTTATAAGTAAAAGAGGCCCCATGGGCTCAGTATCTCTTATCGACTGCACACACACAAAATGACATAAGATCCCTAACCTACTCATCTTATTCCTCGTTAATGGAAATAATTAACCTTTTAAGTTCTATTTTTAAATTTGGTTTCTATTTTTAAGTGCTATAAAAGGATTTAATGAGTAATTTGCAACCAACAAAGTTTGAGGGGGTGTATTAGCAAAATCTGAATCAACTATGCTTATGTATGTACTGTTAATCTTAAGAGTTTAATGAAAATATAATAATTAAGCAAAAATCATTTAACTAATGTTTTCATTAGGCCCTCAAAAAACATGCATTACCCAGCATCTAACTAAAGTCATTTACACAAAGCCACAAATACATATAACATATATATATATATATATCATGTCCTATGAGAAAGAAAAATTACAGTATATAAATGACATTTCTGCTGTTCTATAGAACGTGTTTTTGATGATTTTATGGCATAAAAGACAAAATTAAAAGTATTAATAATGCACAGGCCCAAAAAATGGGGAGTAGGATGAGCTCTGATTTTCAAAATAAAATGTTTGTGCTTAGTCATATATACACTCCCCACAAAAAAGCAATGAGAAATATAATCCAGCATCTGTAAATGCCTAGTGGACTGTGCTCCCTACAATATAGCAGGCAACTTGTCAGAGAAAAGAAGCTGGATAGTTTCCAAGGTGATTACAGAGCAAAGATAGATCTGTCAACTTGCTGACTCCTAGTTTACAAAACCAGACTTTCCGAAGCTAACAAACAGGGATGAACCATGAAGTGATTTAGCCAAAGAGCTCTCCTTTGAACCTCATAATAATCTACATGAAATGAGAAGGGCAAAATGAAAAGAGGCAATCAGGGTCTCCAAATCAGACACGAAGACTAAAACTTTGTCTTCCTGAGCCCTCCCTGACATGAGAATAAAGGAAGAAAAAGGGAAGAAACCCACGGGGCAGATTAGAGTAGAGAGCCGATGAAACAAATCTGCACATTTTTCAAAGATGGAAAGTGGATGGCAGGGGCTATCTTAGGTTTCCTCTTTCTCCACTCTGCTAAGTGTTTTTCCATTCTGCCAGCAGGGAAGGAAGCCAACAAGAAGCAAGCCAGTTCACACCAGAGAACCCTTAAAAGGCTTAAGAATTGAACACGCCAGATATATTTGATGGCAAGGGTGTACGGAGCTAAAAACAGGAGGGCTGGTTGAAAGTTTGTCGAAAGAGTAACAAGTCCTCCCAGATCCATGTCCCAAGCAGTGGACTGAAGATTTATAATCAAAGTCTACAGAGCATAAACATGCAAGTCTCTAGTCTTCAAGACATTGTACACAGGAAAGTAAAAACTCTATTGCAAATAAAAGGATTAAATAAAACTCTGTATGCTGATGAATGAGATCTTTGCTGGCACCATTCTCTGACTAAGCCCTCAAAATTCTGGATTAGGTAGGTGATAGGAAGGTCCCTTTTGAGAGACCTCAGCTTCAGCCTCTTGACAGCTTCAAGAGGAAACATCTATTGACACACTGATATTTGAGGGTTTCTCAATGAAAGCTCAAGGTCTCTGCTCAATATTCTAAGTGTCTCCCACTTGTGTGCATGCATGTGCACACAAACACACACAGTTCTAAGAAGGCTTTTAGATGGCTCTAAGAAGCTTCTCTGATGACTAATACGTAATTATGAAGCCAAGGATCACCAGACATTCTAACATAAAAGACAGACCAAAACAAACAATCATAAAGAACTCAGAGGAAATAGCCACAATGCAAGTAAAAAACAAACAAACAAAACAAAACAAAACCTGCAGAAAAGAACTTATCCTCAGAAATAAATCTATTGGATCCCTGAAATAAAAGCAGTGCTACAGCAGATGAATATTCAGAGAATTAAAAAAAAAAGTTTGGAAATTCAAGATGTAAAAGAAATAAAAATTTCAGAAGAACTGGAACATTATGGGACACCTGGGTGGCTCAGCGGTTGAGCATCTGCTTTCAGCTCAGGATGTGATCCCAGGGTCTGGGATCAAGTCCCACATCGGGCTCCTTGCAGGGAGCCTGCTTCTCCCTCTGCCTAGGTCTCTGCCTCTCTCTTTCTCTCTCTCTCATATGAAACAGTAAGATCTTTAAAAAAAAAAAAAAAAAGGGGAACTGGAACATTAAAATGAGCAAATCTATCCTGAAAGCAGAACCAAAAGAAGTGTATAGAAGAAAATAGATAACTAGAGGATCAATCCAGAAAGTCCAACACATTCCAAAAAGGCACAGAGAATAGGTACAGAAACATAAAAACAAAGAAAATGACATTACCTGAGAAAGAATTCAATGCAATTTTCAGGAAAAAAGGGCATGAATTTCAATATATATATGTGCCATCATGGACCATTATGTTCTCTGCACAATTAATTAACAAAGACCTGCACCAAAGCACTTCACTTTGAATGATCTGGACACTGAGGACAAAGAGTAGATCTCAAAAGCTGAGAGAAAATAGGTCACTATGAAAGATAAGGAGTTCAGCAGCCACAAGCCTCCTTAATACCACTAGAAGTAGCAGACAATTTAGAATTCTCTAAAACTTTCTGAGGGAATATGGGTTCTAACCCATAAATCTAGCCAATATATCAGTCAAGTCTGTGGGCTGAATAAAAGACATGTTCAGAGAAGCAGGTTTTGAAAAATGTATATCCCATTCATACTTTCTTAGGAAGCATCTAGTGGATATATTCTGCCAAAATGAAAGAAAGGGGGAGATACAAGACACAGTGCAGAAGAGTGGCAAAAGAAAGTCCCAGGATGACCACTATGGGTACAGCCTAGAGGAAGCCATAGGTGCCAACCAGAGCAGGATGATGGGGCTTCAGCTTCAGGAAGGAGGCCTCCAAGGAAAACAGTAGAAGACAGACTGGCTCATGTGTACACCAGACTGAGAAGAGCCACAGTGCTCTCAGAGAAGAACTAAGTGATGAACCAGTAACTCATTCATGGGAAAGCAAGCATGTGAAAAAATAAGGCAATTATTCATTCCAGGGGTTTAAAATAGAGCTCTATAAGAGAAGTAATGCAATTATAGCCTAATATATGCCTCAGCTGTGAACAACATGTACATAGTCCTAATGCAAACACAGAATTTCATTTCATTAAATTTTTTGACATAACTAATTATATATTGTTAAGATATAGAGGAGGGAGATGGAGAGGGAGACATAATGATTTATAGTAGGGAAAAGAATTTTGAATCAAGAAATAGTATAAGAATGCTATCTAGAGACATGGAGATACATACAGGAAACATCTAGAAGAATTGAATGTGATTACCCTCTAGGGAGTGAGACTCTGGGCTGGGGAAGGGTGAGGCAGGAGATTGCTATTTTTCTTTATAAACCATATAAATATATTTGAATTTTTTAATAGACATTACTTTATCAATTAAAACCATTTTTTCAAGATTTATTTGAGACAGAGAGAGAAAGCACGAGCAGGAGGGACGGGGTGGGGAGAGAATCTCAAGCAGAGTCCAATGAACGCAGAACCCAATGTGGTGCTCAATCTCATAACCTTGAGATCACAACTTGAGCCAAAACCAAGAGTCAGACGCCTAAACAACTGCACCACCCAGGCGCCCCAATTAAAACTATTTTTAACAATTAGGAGCGAAAGATTTGAAACAAAAGGCCCAACTGCCCTCTGCTACAATAAAGGCACAACTACCATGCCCTATTCCATGTAAAGAAAGATTTTTTTTTTCTTGAGATTTCTAAAATGTATTCATTTCAGAGACAGAGAGACAAAGACAGAGACAGAGAAAGTACAAACAGGAAGAGAGGCAGAGGGAGAAATAGACTCCCAACTGAGCTGGGAGTCCAACATGGGGCTTGATTCCAGGCCCTAGAGATCACAACCTGAGCTGAGCTGAAGGCTGACACTTAACCATCAGAGCCACCCAGGGTGTCTCATAAAGCAAGATTTTAAAGAACATCAGAAATGCTTAAGTAAACAATCAATGAAATTGGTATTCGACATGTTTTCATGTAAATATTGTTTTCATTTAAACATTTCTGGCTTTTTTAACTTCAGCTATTCTACTATCTGAAAAATGGTATCTTCCAAACACTTTTACCTCGAACAAGTAATGTACATGGAGAAAACAGCCTAGAACCAAGTAGCAAGAGCCTATTAATAGCATCCTGACTCCAATGAATCAGAGCAACTCAAGAAGACCAACACGTCAAATGAGTTGATCTATGGGCACCACTGAGAAGCACAGAGGAGACAAAGAATCAAAAAATGCTGTACATTATAACCTTTTAGCAATTCTGACTTCAAGACTCCTATGGAAACTCAGTATAAACATTTCAAAGGTGTAAGTCACCCAAATATGAACAAATCTGCTAAGTCACATGCTTTTATTTTCTTCCTAACTTCAGGCATTCTTCCCACAAACTAGAGAAATCCATTCTTTCCTCTCTCAAGCAATAATTTGGACTGACTGAACAAAAACTGGTGGTTTAAAATTTTAAGACAATCAATTTGATCAGCATTTCAAGAAAGAGCTTTTACTCTACATAATGGTGCACTTAGTGGGCTGCACGCAGGGACTATCTACATAATTTGTGGGGCCCAAGCAAAATGAAAATGCAGTGCCCCTTGTTAAAAAACTGAAGACTTTCAAGGCAGCAACAGCAAAGCATTAACCAAGAGCAGGGCCCTTCTCAGCAAGGGGCCCCGTGTCACAGCACAAGCCGTGTACCTGCTAAGCTGGCTCTGGATACGGGAACCAGAGCAGTAAAACCCTTTTCCAAGGTTTTTAAGTGATAGGTTGACTGAATGGGATGAGGTGAAGAGAGTGCTTGATTAATTAGTAAGGATTATCTGATAAAATTCCTGATCAAATAAATTCTCTTAAGTTTTATTTGCTATAGGCACAGAGAGAGAAATGTAATAAACATTTTGACACATTCAAGGAACTTGTTTGGACAACAGCTCTTTGTATTAGAGCTGAGATTCAAGGCCTCAAGAAATTGATTTCACTGTAGAACTTAAAATTTATTAACAAGTAGGTTTGTGTCGAGTCCAATTTGTCTTGAATTTTTAAAACACAATAACAAAAGGTCACTTTTAAGGACAGGGTAACCAATTTACATAAGTTGCATGATAATCACAGCACCTTTCAGCTAAATATAACTGCAAATGTGAAATACAAATTGCTAAATCGCAATCTCCAGCAGTACATATGTTTATGGGGACACTTGAATAGTATGTCTCTTAGCAACCACTGACTGCTTCTCAGATTTGCAGAGTCGTTGAAAGCAGTCTTTAGAAATATGCTACTAAAAACTCTTGCCACAATAATACACACCCAATGAAATAATCCAAGGTTTGGCAACCCAGTGTGCTGAGGGGAGGGGATCATTAAAAAAAAAAAAAAAAAAAAAAAAACATTTTCCCAACTGTCCTAACACAGATAAAAATTATCTTTATTGGGAAGAGACATGTTGTTCCATAAACCTAAGCAAGTCTGCACACTTAGAGCTATAGAAAGCAGTTACTATGACTAAAATCAACATTACCATAGACACGAGTGCACTATGTAATCAACTGACTATCCTTGATAAATCTGACAGCTTTCTTGTGTAAAGACTTAGATGTACATAAGAAATGCTAAAGGTTATATAAATCTAGATTTAATAAAAATTACAATGAAATTTAAGCAAGCCAATCAATCATACCATTCTTAAATAAAAACACCATAAACTCTTCAAAGGCAGAAGCCACAAGGAGTTTTGTCTGGCCCATACAAAAATCAGGATTTCCAGGTTCCCTTGACCAGCACTCCTTCCTGTCACACCTACACAACTTTGTTCGTACCACCTATCTGGCTTCTGTAAAGATTTGAACATATTATCCCTGCTTCTCACCTATTAAAAGGATATGCACCTGGCACTAATAAACATTTACTTGTAACACTGGAAGAAGTCAGTTGGTGATATGAATCCAAGGACAGGAGAGACCGCATTTAACATCTGAAAAAATCTCAAGAGCCAGAGAGGAGCCATATAAGTAGAGTCCAAAGAGTTTCTTTGATTTTTGAGAATGGTAAAAGTCGGATTTCAAAAAATTCATCACATGCTGGTTATGATGCCGACAGATCACCATATGACTTCACGGACTGAGGCTATTCTAGAAAATATGAAAAGAAGATTCTCAAAACAAGAACTGATCCTAAAAAAAAATTAGTAGTGACAGCAGCAGCATAACATTTACTGGCCACTGACTCTTGTCAGGAATTGTTCTAAGTGCTTACATACGTATTCACTTATTAAATCTCCGTAGCAACCTTTCACAACAAAATTATGATTATATTGTGGATATTCTGCAACTACCTGCCCAAGGTCATGCACTAAAAAATGCCAGCATCTGAATTCAAATCAGTGTATACACTTAAGTACCGATCTACACCACTTCCTGATGAGGACGAAAATGAGTAGTATTGAAAGGGCTTCTCAAGGTAACACTGAAAGCTTTCCACTGAACATCAGATTTTTGAAGGACATATACAAGGAACCAAAGGAAGGAAAACACAACAAATGTGAAGTATAAATGAATGGTGTAGTCTTATGGAAACAGTCTTAGGAAGGCTAATGAACAGAATCAGCTGAAGTTCATGAAAAATGCCAGGCAATAAAATGAGAACGTAGTCATAATCTATATTTACTATTCTTACTGATTATAACATACATGGTCATTATTTTTTAATGTAAAAAAATAGAAATATAAAAATTAGAAAGTGATGACCATCACACTTAATCACATTCTACCAGACAGCTGATGCCAATTTGGTGTATTGCCTTCTGAAATTTTTAGTGCATATACAAACATTCCTTTTCCCTAAAATAAGACTCAGATTCAAAAAAATCATACTGTTCCAGAAGATACATGTTTCACTTAAAAATAGATTATGCGTACCTCTCATTCTCTTTACAATCTGAACATTCCATAATGTGCATGTCCAGGATTTATTCAATTAACCCCCTACTAAGGAAGTTTTAAATTGTTTCCAGTTTTCTAATAATTATTAACAATGGTGCATTCAATATCACTGTATACATATCTTTGTGTACATATCTGACTACCTCTCACGGAATTGCTGAGTGGATAAAATTTAGGTTGACAAAAAAAAATTGTTTTTAAAGATTTTATTTATTCATGAGAGACAGAGAGAGAGAGGAAGAGAGAGAGGCAGAGACACAGGCAGAGGGAGAAGCAGGCTCCACGCAGGAAGTCCAATGTGGGACTCGATCCCGGGTCTCCAGGATCACGCCCTAGGCCGAAGGTGGCGCTAAACTGCTGAGCCACCTGGGCTGCCCTAGGTTGACAAAATTTAAGTTGATAGAATACTATCAGTTTTCCTCTTCAGAGGATTATACCAATTTAACATATATGTATGCACACGTACACATCTGTATGTATAGGTACAATTTTTTATGGGTTTTTGGCAGACTAAGAAAGACGTTTTCCACTCAAGCCTCTGCTACATTCTAGTCTCTTTCCTATACATATGCTACATTGGTTGTTTTTGAAGATTTTATTTATTTGCTTATTTATTTATAAAGCACAAATGAGGGAAGGTACAGAGGGAGGAGAGAGAGAATCTCAAGGAGACTCTGCTGAGTGCAGAGCCCAACACGGGCTCAATCTCACAACCCTAAGATCATGACTTGAGCCTAAATCTAGAGCTGGATGCTTAACCAAATGAGCCACCCAGGCGCCCCATGCCACACTGTTTTCATTCATGTACCTTTATAGTTTTAATATATTTATATGTTTTAATATCTAATAGGCAAGGTGTAGTATCAGTTTTCTTTTTCAAAATTTTCTTTTATGTCATGAACTTTGAAATTTTCAAATAAAGAAACTAATGAAATTTCATTTAGAATTACACTAAATGTATAAATTAACTTGGGAGATTCTTGGATATCCTTATAATAGCAAATTTTCCATCTAGGAATACACTGTTCAAGGCTTCTCTGCAAAATTTTCTTATTAAGTTTCATATAAACTTTTACATTTCATTTCAAAAGGCAGAGATTTTAAAATTAATATTGGAATCAAGAAAAATAAAATATCCTACTGTGGGTAGATAATACCAGCAGATGTTTTTACAAATCATTATCATTTTATCATAACAAGTTTACTTGTTCTAACTTGTAAGAGAGGTCACCAGCACAGTCATTTTACAGAAACACTGAGGCTCAGAATAGTCTAAAATCTTGTCTACAATTAAAGGCAGGGAGCCTGTCTTTGTATCCATAGTGTCAACTCAATGAAGCAGACTTAACAACTGTCCGTTTGGGGGTATGTCTTATTTTCCTGTTACCTCATGTTGCAAAATGAGGAGACTCAAGCTTGGACAGCCAACTGTATTAATTGGCTAAAAGCCACATTGCCAAGTAGGTGAAAAACCAGGATTTTAATGCAGTTCCTTCTTACCCACAGCACATATTCTTAGCTCCTATCAAACCCACAGTTTGCTAACTTTCTTTCTACTACATTATGTTAAAATAGCTCAATTCTTATTTTGCTTTTGTCTTTACTGATGTGAGAAGTGAGAATCAGAACTGTAAAGAATACCAGCTAACGCTATAGAAAATAAGGTTTAAATCTCGTGACTAGAATAAATTATGTCTAACTAAATAAAAAAGGTTTAAGGTGAGACCACCAAAATTCTTTTTGAGATCTTTTGAGAAACCACAGAGAATAAAAAATCTGCTCAAAGAAAAAGAATGCAATAAACGTCATCCCAATCTGCAAAAGCGGAAGGTATGACAGTTCCCATGTCATAAGAAAACCAGGCTTAGGTATGAAACACACCAGGACTAGGTGGCACCATGGGAAGCTGTGGGGAGAGAAACGGGGTGTGTAAATAATGAATGAGTTGACTACAGGGGACGCACACAAAGGAGCTGCCAACTCAAGGACAAGAAAGGCCTGGTGGCAGGAAAAGGAGGGTGGGGAGAGGGGGGACAGAATCTTGGCAATAATGCCTCAAGCTCCAAAAGGCCAAGCAGGTCCCAAGTTGGAAATAAATCTCCCAGGAAGGGAGCTCAGGCAAATTACATAGGGTACTGAAAACCCACTTCTAGAAGGGACTGGGATCCCACGTAAGTCATCAGTAGACTAACGGGTAGGAAAAGGGGCAGGAGGCCAACTTTGTAGGTTACCAACGTCAATGAATAGAGTATTCTGGAAAATGGCAGCTAATTGGCACCACCCTGAGCTTATCTCCAACATGATAGTTAATGCTCTCGTTAGTCATATGATTACATTCAAATACCACTAAGTGGTGTTATTGATTTTGCCAATACCCTGCCTGTCCCTTTCCTGACTGATGCAGGAACTGCTGTGCTGTGAGCCCTGATGTGAAGGTTGAGTTTATCAACAGATCCAGAAGAGAGAAGGTAAAGGAGGCAAAGGTTGTAAAAATGAGGAAAGGGCTGAAAACATAAAAGTAGATGGACTCACTATGTATACTTGATTTCTTATCTCCAGCAGAACTCAGAGACAGATAATCACATAGTTTGTAAGTACCTGGGGCAACATTAATAAATACCAATAAATAACAGTAAATAATAACCAATACCAATAAATACCAGTAGCCCCCAGAAGTTCACTAATGAAAGGCATTCCTTTTTATGGTAAAATCTCAAGGCCCCTAAATAGGGAGTGCTGTAAACACAAAGTCCTGGCTTCTCCCATAGCATCTGACAAAGTCTTTACACTCTCCTTATGAAGAAAAAAATATTTTAAGCATTTTTTTAAAGATTTATTTATTGGGGGGGGTGGGGAGCAGAGGGAGAAGAAGCGAGAGTTCTAAAGAGACTCTACGCTGAACACAGAGCCTGACATGAGGCTCAATCTCACAACCCTGAGATCACGACCTGAGCCGAAACCAGGAGTCAGATGCTCAACCAACTGTACCACTCAGGCACCTCAAACAAAGCTTTAAAAATATAAGGATGATACCATTCTAGAGTAAATTTCTAACAGGTTCAGGGATGAAATTCAAAGACTGCTGATCAATGAACATGTGCTAAAATAAAGAAAAGATGCTAAAGGCATGCCAAAGACCTCTTGTCACCAGTGCTGGTTATTCTAATAATGACCCGAGATGAAGCCAACAGCTACTAGCATAGTTAAGAAAGTCACAGATGTGATAAAGATGGAAGGTACAATGAATGGAGTGGAATGACAGACTCAAGATCCAAAAAGAGCTCAAAAGGCTGCGGAGAAATGATATTCTGCAGGAATATATGTCAGATTCTACATTTAGATTAAAAGGCAAACTGGACAATGAACAAGAACAAGGGAAAACATCGCTTTATAACATTATGCATAAAGCTAAATTAGAATTCAGAGACCACAAGCTTAACCTAAGTTAGCAGTGCCAGGGAACAGTAAGGGTAGCTAATGAGACCGCCCCTTTAGGAAATCTACACAAGGGAATGGAGAACCCAATTCTTAGCTGTGCTGGACTGACCAGGCTCAGGACACTATGTTCAGATATACATCGCATTTTTAAAGACAAAGAGGTACATATTGAAGATTTCCAAAACGGACAAATGAGAGCTGACAGAAGTAAGAATGAGTCTAGAACAGAGAATGCACACTGACAGCTGCTAGGCTAGATCCAGAAGGCAGATGGGTTTAGTTTATCAGAACATTTCACGTAAAAATCTGGATTTGTTTCTCTTGAGGGGGGAGAAAAAGTCCCACAATAATTGAAAGAAGGGGAACAGCCAACGCTCCCTTTAGTAGAAACCTGTCTACCTCCTATTATCTGACACCTGGTCACCACCTTGTTAGAAGCGAGCCTCTAGGCATTTCAGCTGCAACTCCTGTTCGCAGGAAAAAGAGCCAAGAGGTAAACACATGCACTGTATCCTAAGACCTGAAATGTTGCGTCCGAGCTAGTGAATACTGAAGAACTAGTCTGGGGAAATAAGGCCGAAGGGTACAAGGTATACAGAAGTTCAACCAAAAAAAGAACTTTCTAACAAAAACACAACAATCTGCCCAGGTATACGCTCCTTCTTCACTAAAATAGAGTAAATGGGAGTCACCCCTTCACAGCATCTCAAAAAGACTAACTCACTGGGTAAAGAACTACAACAGACAACCCAAAACATCCCTTTCAAGTCTGTTTTTTTCTGATGTTTTAATCTTATGAGCTTTATTATCTTCAGTACCCATCTACCACAAAGAACACACTGAGCTGGGCCCTGCATGCTTTTCTTGTAAGAAAAGCACTGGCTTCATCATAAGATCCTAGTTCTTACTGTTTCCATGTCAACTAAACACAGGCTTCACTATCTGATCCTCTCGGGTAATTTAATTTACCATAAATATCAGGGAACCTTAATATTTCATTAGTGTTGAGAAGTGAGGGCTACTCCTGCCTTGAAGTCATTCCAAGTTATGGTGAGGGGAATCACAAGGAGGCATCATGACATAATGGACAGAAAAACAGAATAGGAAATGTGCTTGGGAAACCTTGAGAAACTTTCTATGCCTCAGTTTATTCATCTATAAAATAGGCCTAAAATCTAGCTGTGTCTATTTTAGGTTACAGCACAAATTAAATAATGCACATAAAGATGCTCTGACAGTTATACAGTGCTATATAAATGTAAAGACTTTCCAATACAAAACATAGACCTATTACATGTTGCTTTTTTGTCTGAAATGCATTTTGCCTCCTTGGTATAAGAATCTGGATCAATCAACCTATTTACCCAATGCTCCATGCATCCACCTATTTACCTACCTCTCTTTTTCCAAAGCCTCTTTTCCAAAACCTCACTTTTCCAAAGCCTCTCAACCTAATATATCCAAAATTCTAAATTTATTAATTGACTTACGGAGGGGAAATGAGGTCATCATAAGGGTTATCAACATTTATCCAGGAAGGCCTAGAAGATCAACTTCCTGCCAAAATAATGTTTTAAATTTGAAGTCCTTTTTTTTTAAAAAAAAAGATTTTATTTATTTACTCATGAGAGACACAGTGAGAGAGAGGCAGAGACATAGACAGAGGGAGAAACAGGCTCCATGCGGGGAGCCCGATGTGGGACTCGATCCCAGGACTCATGGATCACACTCTGGGCCGAAGGCAGGTGCTCCACCACTGAGCCACCCAGGCATCCCTAAATTTGAAGTTCTGCTTTACTGGCTCACTAGGAGATAGATATTTATTCTTTTTGACATGAGATGCCCATTAATCACTTAGGAAGGAGCTACAAATAGTCCACACACCAGTTGGCTCAAGCACTCATTTTTATACTCAAGCACTCATTTTTATAGATGAATGTCAACAGGAGGAGCAAGATGCTACCTAAAAATTCAATGTCATGAACATTCCCAAGTCTGAGGTACAAAGGAAGATATGGCCTATAGTTATAAAATGCAAAATGGCAAATCAAAAATAACACACCCTGAGAATTTTCAAACAGGTGAAAGTTAATCCCTTTAGAGGAATTTTAAGGTGTTAAACGGTGCTATTTCCTAGCTGTGGAAGCTCACCAGTATTTGACTTTGATTGTTTGTTGAAGGTTATTTATGTTCTGGGCCATGCTTATTCACTTTTAACAGATCTATGCAATAGCTCCTTAAGAATCCTTATGCAAAGAGGAGTTTTCAAGATACACAAAGATTCATACAAACTAGAGGTCCTATAAATGAAATTCCTTTATAATTAAATTTTAAGAAAGAAAACTGCAGGGAGTTAGGCATTAGCACTCCTTATTGCTTAAAATGAAATTAATTTCTAGCGATAAATTAAACAATAAATTAAAGAGGTACCTATTACTTTTAACAGGCAATAAGGAAACTAACTTATACAGTATTTGTTTAAAAGGTGATATAACTATCATTGAAATATTTTTAAATAATCAAGAGAAAATTAAAGTGTTATCAACTGAAAAACAAATATACGCAACAATAAAACTTGGCTTACCTGTAATACAAATTTCTGATCTATGTATTTTTTGGCAATGCTGGGTTGGAATTCTTGGCTTTCCAAAAATCGTATGAAAAATTCATATACAAGCTGCAATAAACAGATTATAGTTAATTTCAAATTATACCTCACTGAGCATAGTAGTATCAAAAACCATAGAAAGCCAGTAACACTAAAATTGCTTAGAAAATTGAGTTTTAATATCAATTACAAGCTATGCTAGCCTTTCTTGTAGCTCACAGTTGCTATTATGTTTTTTAACTTTTTAAACTAAAAATCTGAAAATACAGCCAAACAGAGCAAGTAAAACTCACCCATAGCCTCACTATTTAGAGATAACCACTGTTAACAATTTAATGTATAAACCTCCTGATTTTTCTCTATACTTCTACAACATTATCAATGAACTACAAACATATTTTTTTTCATAAACATATTTTTATATAGTTTTCAAACTACTTTTACCATCTAAACAATATATTGTATACAATTTATGTCAATAATATCTAAGTCGCCATTCTTAGTAGCTACAAGTAGTCCATTATACATAATTTATATAATGAATAATTCCATTATTTATAATTCATTTAACCAATCTCCTATGCTTGGACATTTAAATAGTTTCTGAATTACTTATCTATCAAATCATGCCACAATGTATATCATGTAATATATATCAGAGTACATTTGCTCACTTATTTCATGAGGAAATATTTCTAGAAGTGGAATTGTTAGAGCAAAAGATATCCAAACATTTGAGGATTTTCAACACTCATTTCTAAATTTCCCTTCAGAAAATTAGCAATTTACACTCCTCTAAGCAATATATGACACTTTAGCAGAATACTCTCAAGGAGTAAATGTTCTGCAAGGAATAAAAATATTCTCATCTGTGGAGTCGATCTCAAATAAACAGTACAGTCTACTGTTCTGATAACCAGTAGAAGGTCAATGTTTATGCTCTTTGCAAAATAAATCAATGTTAAAGTATACATTAGATCCTGGTATAATAAGCAACAGTATATAAAGAATAGAACTCTTAAGAAACAGACATTGGTTTAGAAGTCTAGCTCTGTCACTAACTGTGTAACCCTAGGCCAAGTTCATTTCTCTAAAAGTCTTGTTTCTTCAACTGAATAATGGGGATGAAAATCTCTAAGATTAAATGTGATAATATATATAAACCACTACACATAGTGTCTAACACATACCACCTAAAACAGCATTCTCAAACTTTTCAGTCTTGCTCCTTTACATTTAAAAATGCTTGAAGACATCCGTTTATATGCTATATATGGAAATACATATATTTACATATATGTAAAATCAGAAATACAAACTGAGAGAATTTAAAATACATATTTGTTATTTCATTTTAAAGCAATAAAATACATTACACACTAACATAAGTAATTTATTTTTTTAAGTAATTTATTTCTGTGGGAAATTACTTTCCAAAAAGAATTACTGAGAAGCATTATTTTTTATTTTTGAAAAATCTTTTATTGAATATTAGAAAACAGATTATTATCTGCTTCTATATTCAATCCGTTATGATACACTGTTTTGGCTGGAGTATATAAAGAAATCAAGCTTCACACAGATATAATAGTATGAAAGAGGATGAGTATTTTCAGAGTTTTTTTCACATAATTGTGGAAATTCTTCTTTGATACTACACCAAAACTTGAGAATTTCTTAAATAGGAGTTGCAATGCAGAATCTGAAGCCAAAATCAATGAATTTTTCATACTGTCACACTAAATTCCAGTCTGTCTTGGACTTTGAATTGATTTTTTAGCAATGCATGGTTTCCTAACGTCATTCATTGGCCAACTGGAAAATACTGGTTCACCAAGTTATGTAGATTTTTCAAATGCTGACAAATTTTATTGTACAAATCAAAAAAGTCACATTCCTTAATATCTCCAATTTTATCAAAAAGTCTGTTTTGATAAGCTATAAAGTTCAAGGTGACAGGAGAAAGATTAAAGTTTTCCAAAGTTCTAAATTTTTCTTGAATGCTTTTTTAAAAAAATGTTTATTTATTTATTCATGAGAGACAGAGAGAGTGAGAGAGAGAGAGAGAGAGAGAGAGAGAGAGGCAGAGACACAGGCAGAGGGAGAAGCAGACTCCATGCAGGGAGCCCGACGTGGGACTCGAACCTCAGTCTCCAGGATCATGCCCCGGGCTGAAGGCAGGCGCTAAACCGCTGAGCCACCTGGGCTGCCCTGAGTGCTCTAATTTTATCAGTGGTAACAACTGTTTCACTTTGTCTATTTTCGAGAAAACATCCACCAAATACCCAAGATGAAACAACTAGAGTTTGCCAGACATTCCTTCAAGTAAAAATGGTATTTCATGAAAAAACAGCTAGGTTAAGCTTGTAGCTCAATCACATAAATGCCTTAACACAAGACAATTAGTATATATCATTATGCAGTCACTAAGCTTTGTGCATATTTCCCTTTTTGTCAGAAGAATTTTTTTAATGTGTACTCAAAGGTTAAGACTTAATATTTAATTTCATAATTTTTGCTGCTTTTCCAAGAATATTCTTAATTGAAACTGGCTTTTTTTTTTTTTTACTTGTCAGTGCGTGGCAGTGAAGAATATGATCACAAAGCCAATTTGTCACAACCATCTTGATTGCGCTAAGGCAGCAGCAATTTCAACCACCAATGCTTTTACAACTCTCCGTTCCAATGTCAACACAGTGAACATAGCAAATAGCATAGTATTATCATAAAACTAATTTTGCCTTTGTAGGCCTGAAAATCCAGTCTCCGCGTCCCCCAAGGGTCTGCTGATATCACTAACCTAAATGCATCATACCCTTTCAACTTCAGACTCTAACTTAGCACTTGAATTAGGTATTCACATTAGGATTTTACTTTAAAGTGAGAAACTCTTTTTCTCTTTGAAACTCTGAATTCGGAATAACTTCTCGCCCAATGATCTGAAACTTTCAAGCTGTACTTGTAGGCATACTAATATGACTGATCCCCCAACACCTTCTAGAAAAATTGTTTTTTTTCAATACACTAATTTTTCAAATCTTTCTTTTACAAATAGAATGTCAGCCTTATTCAAACAACATAAAAGGGGGTTTAATTCCCACAAAGTAGAAAGATTCTCATCTTGCAGGCCTGACTTGTAGGCTGGCAGGGCTTTCTAGCAGGATTGGCAAAGTGCTCTCTCCTCTCTGGTGTTCCCTGAAAGCAGTTATGGTTTAAAACTTTGTTGGAAACACTTTAGATACACTTATTAATAAGCATAAATATTCTCTATGCTTACAAGACAGATTTTTACCACAGAATCAAAAATCTCCCTTGAATTTCTAAAGGGAAAAGAAAGACTGATGACAAAGACTGAGGACTAAATTCACTTTTCAAGATCACATAAGTGAATTCTCTATAGAACATGAATTAAAAAACTTTAGCATCTCTATTCTTCAGTCTCGAGTGTAAAGCACTAAAAACAACCCCCCAATTGTATATGAAAGTCCTGTAAAATAAAAATATCCTGGAAATACAGACCCAAATACAGAAAATACACAAGGAATAACCATGGTAACTGTGGTATACCAGTTTAAAAGATATCAATACAAATAATAGGCAAGATCAAATAACACACATACAGTAGAATTTTTGATATATTTACACTAAAAATTTGTGGATTTAATTTTTTTTTCTATTTTTAAAAAAAGATTTATTTATCTGAGAGGGTAAGAGCAGGGGAGCGGCAGAGGGAGAAGGAGAGAATCTTTAGCCAATTCCCGCTGAGCACAGAGCTCAAGACACGGGCTCAATTTCAGGACCCCAAGACTATAACCTGAGCCGAAATCAAGAGTCAGATGTTTAACCAACTGAGCCACTTGGGTGCCCCCAACTTTTTTCTATTTTTAAGTATCTCCAAAGATCCATGATTTGTTAGTAGTTCTATATGGGCCACAAATTTAAGTCAGACAGAAGTGTGAAGAAACATTCAACTGGCTAGATTCACTACCTAGCCTGCCACCCAATAACCACATCTCAATGCAATTTTGTTGTTCTGTACTTTATCAGATATTTGATAATAAACACTGTGCTTCCTTATAAAAATATATTCCAGAAGAAGCAGTAAGCATACTGCTAATGCTGGAGTTAATAAAAAGTGAGAAGGTCTAAGAAAATGCTGTTTTGGTCAGAAAAATAGATTGTTGGGTCAATTAAAAAGTAAAATGTTAAATTTAGTGATAACTCACTATAATATGAATGATCTGCCATGAACAGAAAAGGAGATCTCTTGAATGTTCACTGAGTGCTCTTATCAGTACTAAAACCACCTATCGGTGGAAAATGGAAAGGTAACCAATTTATAGAGTCAGAATCCTAAGAGAAACAAAAGAATCTTGAGTACAAAGACTTTCATAAAGGAGTAGCTGGTGAAGGAAACGGTGCGCCTACTGACTTGACCTTTATTACAAATGAAGGTTAATTTGTGAATTTTGAGAGTAGGTTTCCTTTACCTGATCTTGTCTAAATCATATTTCCTTTCTAAATCATATTTCCCCCTAAGTTAAAGCAGGCTTGAGAGTATTAACACAGATGAAGGCAGCTCATTCTGAAATACAGTCTGTGGATTTACATCCATAAGGGTATAGGTCTCATCATCATTCCTCACAGTGGCTTTGGTTTTAGAGTTTCAAGTGAACTAATAGCTAATGCTCCTGTAGTAATGACACAGTGTAAGCTAAAGATTTCTGGTGGCAGAATTTAGTTTCATAGCTTTAGAAACTGATTTGGTCATTATACTTAGGAAGGATTAATTGAAATACTTAGTTAAACTTTACTGCGCTTTAGGGGAAATTTAGATCTCTGGTGATCATGACTTAGAGCATTAAAAAAGCTCTTGCAAATGGCAAGAGTAGTCTACTGTCTCTGAGATATAGAAAAGACAAGTTGAAGCTTTGAAGACAGTTTTCTTCCTGTCTTTTCCACCATGAGATGTGGGATTTTCCTGAGGAGATTATCTTGTTTGTTTTGTTTTTAAAATTTCTTCCAGACTACACCACGTTTTATGAACTGGTGCCAAACATTAGGCATAAGACACAACAAGAAGTCCACCTATTCAAAAGAATTATGTTTTTTATTTTGTCACAATCTGAGATGTAACATGAAAAGCACAAATAATTTCCCAAATTTCTTAGATTACAGATAGCATGTCTGACACCTTTAAAAAAAAAAAAAATCAAGTAGCTAAAATAGGAAATCAGCCATAGTGTTTTAACTAATTTACTCAATCTTGGCATTGGCAGCAGGAATACATATGTATAACATGCCTGGGTAAGAGCTGAGGAGACAGAGGCCCAGAAAGCTCTCTCTATAACTAGGAGAAACAGCATACATGTATATCTGTAGAAACCTTGAGTTGCCAAAGCAGGACAGGGAAAGTTGCAAATTGATGTCAAAAATTCTGACGTGGGGAAAATAACTTTTAGGCTATCTCTGGGCTTCATCTTACTGCAGCACAGTTTTCTGCTCTTTAGAAAGTCAACTAGTAGCCATAAACACACTTCAAAGATGCCTCAGGATGAAAATGTTCAAGGTTCTTGTCCCTTTCTACCACCTCTTCCCTCCTGGCTGGTTGTTATCCAGTCTCTGAGGACATTCTAACTCAATGGAAAGAGAGCTCTGAGGAGCATTACATACACATTTCCTTGTTCTGTTCCTTTGAGAAATGCTGGCCTGCAGCGCAAGCAGCCAGGAAGAAAAAATGGAAAATGACCAGTATGGATAAGTAAATACAGTACAGATGGGCCTAGTGCTGGCAAGGAGATGGCAGGGATGGCCCCGATTTGTTGGCACACGCATATGACCAGAAAACATGGCCTTCTCAGTGCAAGAGAGCAAAACTGGCCTTCACACAAGCTTTCTAACAGCTGTTGCTCTTCTTACAACACTCTGAAATAACTATTTCAATTTGTTTTTGCCTTTGCAGGCTACAGAAACACATTTGTGGTTGTCACCTTCGTGACATTCATGTCACCTTCATGACAGGCATTCAAGGTCCCCAGGGTACCTGCTGATGAAAATGAGATATAGACTCTGTGACCTAATCATATCTAACTAATATGAATGTGAAAATAGTTCAGTTCCTGCTGGAGGCTCCAGCAGACAGGATCACGTAGAAGCTCTAATAGAAGAGCAAAGAACTGCTGGCTGGACCCACAACCTGGGATGATTCATACTAAAGCATTACACTGTATTTATTCTTTTGGCATCCTAATTATCAAGAAAGAGAAACACAGAAAGCATTCTCTAGCTTTCCATTAATGTATTTTAATTTGATTTCTGGGTGAATAAAGGCCTTCAAGAAATTCCCATACTAATCAGCCAATGAGTCAATGGATCTTTCTTTTATAACAAATGGTAGATTAAATGGTACCTGTAAATGTGGCCACGATGCCTCAAGGGTTGGTTCATCTTCTTCTGGATCAAATTCATTGCTGTCACTAGGAGGGAGAGTTCTGAATATATTGCAAGATACCTAAAAATAAACAAGCAGCACAGTTAGCTGGAAGCACCTCTTGGGCAGCCTTACACAAGATTTGCAGCCAGCTGAAGGTAACCCAGATGACAAACAACAAGAACACCACCAAACTAGAATGGGCACCTCTTTCTACAGGCTCTGAGGCCAGGGCCACCTCTAGGCAAAGATAGAAAGCACCAGAGCTGTTCCTCCTGTCTTCTTGAACAGCAGTTCTCATCTTTATATGGCCATCCCCACCCTAGGTCCCTTTAATTTTAGACCTCCCATCAAAGCCTGTTCTTGGTTACTCACCCATCAAGCATGCTTCTAATTAACCAATTTACACTAAGATATAAATAACTGCTAATGAGTTTTACGCATTTCCCTTCTCAGGTTTATTCACAATTTGCAAATTTACAGTTGAACTGATGGTAAAATTTTAGGCATTGAGAGAAAGCAAATCAGAAAAGATATTTCTGAACCTAAAACGCTTGAAATTATACTTAATCTGTTCTTAGTTGGTTGACAAAATACTGGGGTGCCTGGCTGACTCAGCTGGAAGACCATGCAATTCTTGATCTGGGGGTCGTGAATTCAAGCCCCAGATTGGATGTAGAGATTACTTAAAAATAAATAAATAAAACTTAAAAAAAAAAGTAATGATGCCCAGGATAAGATGTATTGCGATACAAATCTCTATCAACTAATTAGGTATATTCCTTTACCATAGGCAATTTCCAGATTAAGTACTGGTTGCTCATAGAATGGCCAGGAGTTGATAACTGCTAAAATTGGGCAATGAAGAGATGAGGACTCATTATTCTATTCTACTATTTCTGCATATATTCCAAGATTTCTGCAGAAAATGTTCATTTTTAAAATGAGGTTGCTACTATTCTCAGGGTTCCCTTTCAATTTCTGTTTCTTGTCCTACTTAGTCATCTATCCTCTTCCAAGGACCCAAATATATCCTCAGATATGAAGAATAAAATGGGGGAGGAGTGAGTGGGGGCAGGAAACAGGGGGTAAATGTGTAGAAAGGACAAGGAAACTGAAACAGGACGCCTGGGTGGCTCAGCAGTTGAGCATCTGCCTTTGGCTCAGGCAGGAACCTGGAGTCCCAGGATCGAGTCCCACATCGGGCTCCTGCATAGAGCCTGCTTCTCCCTCTGCCTATGTCTCTGCCTCTCTCTCTCTCTATATATATGTATGTGTGTGTGTGTGTGTGTGTGTGTGTGTGTGTATCATGAATATATAAATAAAATCTTAAAAAAAAAAGAAAGAGATTGAACCAGAAACCTTGGCTGGACTTTCTACACAATGCAGAAAATACAAAGTATAATATATGCTGTTCTGAAAGAGGAAAAACTTTTGGGGTCCTATATACCCTGTGTTTATTCATTTAACAAATATTTATCAAATGTCCATTATATTCACATACTATTCCAGGCACTGGGAAACTAACAATGAACAGAGCAAAGAAAAGCCTGTGCCCTCCAGGAGCCAATATTTTAGTTAAATTCACAAGTATCTCATTTTTCTCACTATGGAAACTGAGCCCAGATATATAAACTATGGAAAGCAGATTTGATTTTATTTTAAGTGTAATGGGAAGCCATTAGTTGATCTTAAACAGAAATGTGACAGGATTTGATTTTTGCTTTATTTTTTTAAAAGATTTTATTTATTCATTCATGAGAGACACAGAGAGAGGCAGAGACATATGCAGAGGGAGAAGCAGACTCCCTGTGGGGAGCCCGATGCGGGACTCAATCCCAGGGCCCCAGGATCACGACCTGAGCTAAAGGCAGATGCTCAACCACTGAGCCATGTAGGTGCCCCTTGATTTTTGCTTTAAAAAAAAAAATCGTAAAAAAAAAAAAAAAATGTTAAAAAAAGTCCTTCTGGCAGCTCTCTGTATTGAACAGACAGAGAAGGGGCAGTTAGAAGCCTTTGAAGGTGGCAAGCAATGATGATGGCTTGGACTGGGATGGTGGCAGAAGAGACAGAAGTCGATTGATTCAAAATCCACTTTAGAGGTAGTATCTGCTGCTGGCCTGAATATATGGGGTGAAGACAAGTAAAAATCAAGGATGAGTCATAGATGTAAGGCCACTTACCCAAGATGGAGATGGCTGGGAAAGGGAAAGCACTGTTTACTTGTTTGGATGGGGAGGTCAAGATCCAGTCAGGAATGTGTTAGAGATACAGTATCTAGGAGGTAATCAGACATATGAATCGAGCCCTCAAGCTAGACAGGTCAGGACTAGAGACATATAAGGACTCCTTGGCATAGAGATGATTTTAAAGCCATGAGACTAATGGATCACCTTGGAAAGGAGTAAATAGACAGGAAAGGACCTACAGGCATCCAACATTCAGAAACCAGACACAAAAAGAACCATCAAGCAACACAAATGAAAAGGAGTAGGAGGTAGGAAAAGAAAAGAACTAGTTTGGGAACTCAGGAGCTAAGAGGGAAGAGTATGTGAAGAAAGACAAACAGGTCAAACTGCAGCAAATCCTACTCTGAGATTGACTAAGATACGCAAAGACCGGTATCTAACTGTTGGGATTCTACAGTCCTATGAAGTGGATATTATCATCATCTCCAATTTATCATTGAGGAAATGGAAATACAGGTGTTGTTAAGATCTAAGGTAACAGGGCACCTGGGTGGCTCAGTGGTTGAGTGTCTGCCTACGGGTCAGGTCATGATCCCAGGATCAAGTCCCACATCCGGCTCCCCACGGGGAGCCTGTTTCTCCCTCTATCTTTCTCTCTGACTCTGTGTGTCTCTCATGGATGGATGGATGGATGGATGGATGGATGGATGGATAAATAAATGAATAAATGAATGAATGAATGAATGAAATCTTAAAAAAAAAAAATCTAAGGTTATACTTGGTAACCAGCAGTTACAACTGAACCCAGGCTGTCAGGCTCTACCAAGTGTTCTAGAAAAGCAGGTAGACCACTTTTTTTTTTTTTAAAGATTTTATTTATTTATGAGAGAGAGAGAGAGAGGCAGAGACATAGGCAGAGGGAGAAGCAGGCTCCATGCAGGGAGCCTGATGTGGGACTCGATCCCGGGTCTCCAGGATCATGCCCTGGGCTGAAGGCGGTGCTAAACCACTGAGCCACCCGGGCTGCCCGGTAGACCACTTCTTTTGCTCTACTTTAACTTAGATGACTGGGGAAAAAAAAAATCATTATATGAGAATGTTTTTGCCATGGCTAATGACATGTATGTTACTTTGTCCTTTCCCATGATTATTAGAAATTCCGTTTACAAAGAAACTAGTGACTTTTCAGAAAACCATCAACTAATGACTTCTCGTCAACCAGCCAGCCACACTGTAAGCAAAAGAACAAGTCTTTTAATTACTTGCTTTCGTTCATTCCAACTAAATTATCTGTATATACTGTTCTCTAACAATTTGTTTTCCTCTCCCAAGACATAAAAGTAAACCATTTAATAAAAAAGGAGAGGATACTCCTGTATAGTAATAAAAAAAAAAAAAATCTGCATACAAAAGACATGGAAACTTCTGCTCCCTTATCCTCTTGGTTGTATAAACTCTCTTTCAGTGCCAACAAGTGCTGCAGCAATTATTTGTTCACATATTTGTCTGTCTTTCCCCACTAATCAAGAATATGCAACATCACATTCACATTTGCTTCCCTAGTACCATATGAGACATCCAATAAACGTTCACAAAATTTAAATTTGGACACATTTACAAAACAGTATATTTTGGTTTTGCTTTTTAAAAATTTCAAGTTACAGTTTTCTGACTGATTTAAATAAATGTAGGTTATTTAACTAAGATGTTTAACTCTGTACAATATTCTAAACCTCTGATTTGGTCAAGGTTTCCTCTCAATTGCCACATCAAAAGAATGTCAAGCTGTGTAAATAATCCAAACAGCAAGTAGTTCTAAAGGCATGCACTTCTCACTTAGCCACATATTGCCATTTCTTCAGATATGCCTTCCTTATAATGCTTTACTTAGCTTACTTCTAAATATTCACCAGATGAGCAATGAGGAAGCACAAATCTATTGGGCTAGACAATGAAGAGCTGACTCAACTGGTTAAGTAGTTTTCTAGCAAATATGGAAAGACTGTCAAAGCATATCAAGTGTCATGGAAATGGCCAAGCTTTTTGATCCAGCCAGGTACATATTAGGTGCTTAATAAAAATGTCATGAGTGAATGAATCATTGCTCCATCCTTGAGAATCTATTCTAAAACACTAATCCAACACAAGTCTGAAAAACTACTTAAAGTAGTCATTTGCAACATTCTCCAAAAAGTGTAAAATTGGAAATAACCTTTAAATCCAACATTCAAGAAGTTCATCAACTTAGTATTGTGCAGCATTAAAGATGATGGCTATACAAAAGCACAAAGAAATGTTTATGAATAAAGACTTAGGGGGAAAGACAGCTGAAAATGATGTGACTGTAACTATAAGGGATGGAAATGGGTAACTAAAGAGAAATTTTTAAGAGCTGTAGTAAAGTAAAAGGAATATGGATGATAAACTAGTAGTTGCTGTTATTTCTCTTGAGGCTCACAAAGTTAAGTCCTAAATTTATAAAAAAGTGTAAGTTGTAAGTTAGAGACATACAGTATATAAGTTATGCATTTAATTTCAATATGAAAATGGGCTCTTGAATTTGTTTGAATAAGATTATTACTGTCAGGAGAGTCAAAAATCAGAGCTTCCTACAATGCCTAGAGCCTACCTCATGAATGGATAGATGAAAGAATGAATGGGTCAGTTTAACTACACAATTGAGCTCCAAAATCATGAATTTAAAATTCCGTTATCCATGGATTTGGGGGGTAGGGGGGGGGGAGCAGTCCTCCAAACCCTCTGACTTTGCTACAACATTTTTTATGTGTGTGTCCAATTTGGTAAAAGATTCAGTTGCGTTGAGATTTTCAAAAGATTCCCAAGATCTTAAAATGGCTAAAAATCACTATCCAAACTGGTAGATTTGCTTCCATTAAATCTTTATCACTGGCTACCACTTCTGATTTATAGTCCAGGTTTTTTTTTTTTTTTTTTTAAGCTTTTATTTATTTATTTGTGTGTGTGAGAGAGAGAGAGCACAAGAATGAGCAGGGGAGAGGGCAAGGGGCATAGGAGAAGCAGCCTCCCTGCTGGGCAGGGAACCTGACATGCAGGGCTCAATCCAGGACCCTGGGATCATGACCTGAACCAAAGGCAGATGCTCAACAAACTGAGGCACACAGGAACCCCTACAGCCCAGGTTTTAAAGGGATTATTAAATAGGTAGTATTACTAAATAGGTTAATAGCAGCTGTATGCTAATGCAAATATATCATAACTATAAGTAGCCACCAACATCAATCCCCACCACAAAGCATTTTGCAGTCTATGTGGCTAGATTAAAATGCACCAATGACTTTATTTCTAAAGTCACAAAAACTGTCTCTATATTTAAATAAATGAGGCTCTAGTCCTAAACAGATTATCCAAAATGAACAAAAGAATTTTTTTAAGTAGACTGCAGAGATTTATTTTTATATTTTTATTTTATTTATTTTTCAACTGTTTTATTTTAATCTACACTAGTGTCAATGCAAAGGCAAAGAAGTTTAATAAGTGTCTTTGAGGTAGTCTGATTCATTTTCATCCCAAAGGCATTACAACAAACACTGAATATTGGAATCAAACTAAAGGTTTGAAAGCACTGGGCTGGCCTCCAGAAAGTGGCTATAAGGACAGAAAGCAAGGCTGAGGGAACAGGAGGAACAGATGTTAAAATCTAAATAACCCCTCCTCAAAGATAGAAAATTTAGGATTAAGGATTCTACTGGGTGGCTTCTACAATCAGATCATATTAGAGAGACTCTCTTATCCAACTCTCTCTTCTTACAAATAAGGAAAGTCCAAAGAGTTCCTCAGTTTTTCAAGGTAATGAAGGACCATGATATGTATGCATGGAAGGTTCGTTCTCAGGATCCTTTCTCTGGCACACCACCGCCATGCCATCCATGAAGGCTATGCACGGACCTGACATTTTTGTCTTTCTCCTCTGATTCCCCTACCACATTTTTTTTATCAGTTTTTTAACTCTCTCTTTGTCTCATGTCTCCTTTCCCATCACCTTCCTTCTACATTACTGGCCAGTGGCCTTCAATGACACCCATGGACATTGTTTTCCTACCTGAGAGAATTCAGAACTATGATGAACCTGCTCAGCATCAGCAGAAAAAAAGAACAGTCTCTTCATCCCCACTCCATCCCCAGACCTCCACTTTCAAAACATCTTGATTACTGTCTAGGTTCCCCTCTGGTTCCTATTCCCCACATCCCTTCTGCTCCATCCCCCCCAATTAGATTTTGAGCCCCTCAACTACTCTTTACTAATTTCTGAATGCCTCACACCTTCATATTAAAAAAAAAAAAAAAAAAAAAAAAAACAAATAGCAAGAGTTGCCAGATTGCCAGATAAAATACAGGACACCGATTAAATCTGAATTGCACATCAACAAATAATTTTTAGTTCAAGTATGTCCCACATCTTGCATGGGATAGTTAGACTTTAAAAATTATTTATCTAAAATTCAAATTTAACTATGTACCCTGTATTTTTATTTGCTAAAACTGACAGCTCTACAATAACACTAATATTAAGAACCTCTTCTGGTTACAAGTCAGTTGTTAAATGGAACCACAGCACCATCTCAGGCAAGGCCAGGAACCTAAGGGACCAGCTGCTCTCTTATTTTTTCACCTCTTTGGTTTACTGCTGATTACTGTGAATTATGGTGCAAAAAAAGAATAAATTTCAAGGCCTTGGCCAAGTGAGAAAGACAACTTAACCAGATCCCAAGTATAAGGCCCCATAAGTAAAGGGGAAGAAGTGTTTAGGCATATTTTAGTCAGGTTTTGATTAAACAAACAACTTACTATTATCCGACTTACAATATCAAAATACAACTATTAATGCATTTTTAAAAGATTTTGTTTATTTACTTGAGAGACCATGCCAGGGCACACACAGGCATAAGCAGGGGGAGGGGGAAGGGGAGAGGGAAAGGCAGACTCCCCACTGAGCAGGGAGCCCAACCTGGGGCTTGATCCAAGGACCCTGGGATCATGACCTGAGCCGAAGTGATACATTTAACTGACTGAGCCACCCAGGCACTCCACAACTATTAATATATTTTTAGGGCAGCCCAGGTGGCTCAGCGGTTTTGCGGCACCTTCAGTCCAGGGCCTGATCCCTGCAGACCCAGGATGGAGTCCCACATCAGGTTCCCTGCATGGAGCCTGCTTCTCTCTCTCTCTCTCTGTCTGTATCTCATGAATAAATAAATAAATAAATAATCTATAGAGTTATTTAAGTTACTCTTATTTAATCTAAGAGTTATTTAAGTGACTAAAACAAAAAAGCCCCTCCCTTTCCCCAATCTCTTTATCTCCATAGAAACTACTAATTTTACACTATGATTTTGGTTGGCATTTTGCTGCTGTTGTTTAAGGAAAATGACTAGCACATTACAAAGGAACAGAAGGTGGCTAGTGCCTAGTAGCTACTCACCAAATATCTGTAAAGATTAACAAAAAAACAAAACAAAGGTAAGAACAATATAATGAGTTATTAAAAACAACTAATGAATACTTTCAATTCCTCTTAGTTATATATGTTAGCACTGTTAGTATTTAAGGCGTGTGTAGTTCTCAGGGAACCACTTTTAACTATAGCATAACAAAGCATACTGTAAATAATAATCTTTTCAGTGATTTATAATACTATTTTCTAGATGAGTAAGTATCACTTTTCTTGGATAAAGTGTGCACTAGTTGACCTCAAGAACATTTCTCCCTCTGTTATCTGTGACACTATAATTTCATACATTAAGCAATACTGCAAGTATATTGTTTGTAAATATAAAATGCTGACATCATAGATATAAAATGAATTTCCTTGAGGTTACATCTACAAAGTAAATTTTCTAACAAAAAAGGGACAATATAAATGATGTTAAACAGAGAACATTCAAGCAAATTAAAAAGTACCATTATTCCTCTAGCACTATTTGTATTAAGATCTCAAGTAGCAATTTCAATGATATCCATCAGTTTTTCATCCAGTTCATTCATTCAGTCTCTCATTCTATAATCCATCATGTATTGAAAAGAAACAAAATTATTTAATCAAGCATTTAGAACCAAGAGTAGCCAGTAAATGCAATGTTGAAGCTGTCATCATGCGTTATTCTCATAGTGTTTTGTGTTAGCTCCCAAAAATGCATTTAAATATTATAAAACATATTAAAGTAAGCAAAAGTTACTTTAAATCTCTAAATCAGACATTTGAACAGAGAAGACTATTTCCAAACATATCAGAATTTGTATTAAATATTCAAATCTAAGAATCAGAACTAAAATTCTAACAGAATTTGCCTAAATATCTTGCTATACTATTTATGTTTAGAACATAAAAGTAATATACGATAAACATACACATAATGTCAAGTTACCTTTGGTAACACCAAATATAAGAATTCTTAATAATCCCAGTGATAATCTTTCAAACCTGACTCTCAATCCCTTTTAAAATAATTATAAATAATTATTGATATATAAAATCAAGGAGAAAAATCTCAAAGCATTTGTAATTATGTTCAAGAAACTTAGAATCAGAACAGATATGTATCTTCTAAGCTGGGACTTTGATTAGGAAACAAATGGCAAAATTTTCAAACTTTCAATTAGCACTTAATTTAATTAACTGGCAATTTGTTCAATCAGTTATTTGTTTCTAAAGCAAAACCGTATCTTTTAATTACCATAATTTACTGTAGTTTCAACTCCAGACTAGATACAAAGTCTCTTTTTAAACCTCCATCAATGTGAACGAACACAGCTGTTTAAAAGTTATCTGAACTTGTGAAACCATTAAAATAGCTTATTCTAACATAAAGACATGTCCTCAGCACTAAATCTAAAGAGAAAAAATTTAAACCAGTATGACAACTTCTTATGAGTCCCCCACTGCATGTCTACCTTTATTCTCTAACATATCAAATACATGACTGTCACTACTCTGTAATATCATCAATGTAATTAAAAATTCCATGCAAGGATTTCCATAAGTTATTATTACAAACACATTCACTTGAGATAAATACAATTCCTTGAGCCAAAATAATCTCTGCAGTGCTCTTGTTTGCCACAAGAAGAGAGGTCTCAGCAACACACGAGGGACAAACACTCCATGATACGTAGGTGTGGTCAAGCCACTCCACCAAGAGTGTGCACATTTTTATCATAAACCACCTTTGTGGACAAAGCTCTACACTTAAGAGAAAGTAGTCAGTGAACCAGAACCAAAGACAGCATACTCTGTTTACACGTGACTAAGAAACATGCCCTTGTGATGGCTGTTAGATTTGTTTTACAACACCCAGAAATCTAGAAGAGGATTTAAAAGATTTCTAAAGTCAATGATTTCAACCTTACTATTACACATTCATAGTCATACCTTTAATCTGTATTACCAGGGCTTTCTAGGACACAGTAACTATTCTATGAAACCTGATTTCTGAAATGAAGCAGAGGGAACATCTTAAAAATGATAAAAGAAGCTTAACAGTCAGTTGGAGAAAGGCACTATCAAACAAAAAGGAAGTTTAAAAACTTATATTGTCCAACTAGAATCTTCAAATATGAAGCCAAATTCAAAAGACAAGATTAAAGTAATAGAAATGGGGGGGGGGGGGCATGTACTATTTTCCTAACTCACAAAGATGTCATTGTTACTTATGTTTCCGTTAGCAAGTATTTCTTTCAAAATCTACTAGGTATACACATCATTAGATTTATATAGACTAAAAAAATCTGTTTTCATTATTACTGCTGCTGCTGTTGGTTTAGCTGATAACTGTTATCATCAGTTGGTATAAATGTATTTAACAGACACTGACTGTTTCTGAAAATAATTTGATCCCTTTAGACTTTCAGTTTCTTTTTTTTTTTTTTTTAAGATTTTATTTATTTATTCATGAGAGATCAGAGAGAGAGAAAGAGGCAGAGATACAGGCAGAGGGAGAAGCAGGCTCCATACAGGGAGCCCAAGGTGGGACTTGATCCTGGGTCTCCAGGATCACAGCCTGGGCTGAAGGCAGCGCTAAACCTCTGAGCCACTCAGGCTGCCCCAGACTTTCAGTTTCTAGAAAGATTAGAACACACTGACAACTGTATGGAAGAAAGGAATCTGTCCATAAGAGATCAAGAACAAGAAGCAACAGAATTTGAATACAGATCAAAGTAAATACAAGTAGTTTTGTGGAATTCGTCAATTTAGTTATAAGGAGACAAAGGGGGTAAAAATTAAAGTACTCTGTCTTTTGTTGTACTGTTTTTTACCTACTGCATGCCCATCAGATGAGAGAGATGCCACAAGGGCAGGAAAAGAGATGGGAAGGGTTTAAAGATGCACAGGAAATAGGAAGACATCTGAGTTGAGTCCCCTCCATGTACATTTCATATAAAGTTCAAAATCATAAAAAACTAATTAACAGTATTAATGTTAGGATAGTGTCGGGAGATAGACTTCAAAGCAAGAAAATCTGTGCCATTATCACAGTCCCATATCGAGGCATATTTTAAATAGGAGCTCTGGATGAGAAGGTGGCACTGGAGTTACTGAGTAGTGGGGCTTGTCTGAGGTGAGCCTGGTTGGCCTATTTCCTTCCCACCAACCCTGAACCATTCTCCTTTAATTGGTGCCTTTAGGTCTTTCTTTCGGGCTTGTCTAATTCTCCAAAGAAGAATCAACTATCTCTCAAACCAAGGCATAAGGGATCTGAGCGCTGAGTGGCAGGCAAGAGGGTCGAGGATCTTCCCATTCAATGGGCTCCACTACATTTAGAAAAAGTACCCGCTGCTCTCAGCAGTACCTAATGTCCCCAATCCTGATTCCCTCCAGCGTAGCCTCTGCTGAGAGTAAACCTTCAGTCTTTTGTTGCCTGGTTTTGGGGGAGTGAGGTGAGATTGGAAGTTCTAGCTATTTCTTACACAGACTTTCCACCAAGTCTCCTCTTTTTGCCTCCATGCAGCTTTACTGTGAAAGGCATCTTTGAACCTTCCTGCAGTTAATGTGGTGTGAATTGGCTACTTCCGGATATTCCCTGCTGCTGCTTCCAGCTTTTTCTCATCTGCCAACATAATGACCACCAGTTCATTTGCTTTCTAGTTTCCAAAATGTTGATTCTGAGATCTCCTCTCCATTTTGCTTTGTTCTTCTGGGTTTTATTTATTTTCAGTAGTTTTTGTCTGATTTCAGGAGGCAAAGGAAGCAAATATATAAATGCATGTATTCCATTCCCCTTACTCACTCAAAAGTTAGCAATTATTTCCTATTAAATTATATTTTCCATTCTCCAGTTAATTTCTACTAACTCAAGTAATTTAATTTTCTTATGTGAACATGTCAATCCCTTTTAATGGGAAAGAATCCAGTAGAACTGCAAGAAAACCAAATGGCAGCTGCTCTAACCATAGGCAAGGTAAAGTGATACCACCACCAGTTTTCTTTCTCAGAATTAACACCAACCACATTAATAGGTCTTAGTGTGAAACAAAATAGAAAAGAAAGCATATTCTGGATCTTGAAATCATGAATATACAAGTCACACAAATGCCTGAAAGTCATCATTTCACCTAATGAACAACACAAATCCCCACCCAAAAAAAAGTCAGATTAGAATTCAAGGTAGCATAAAACTGAATCCATGGCACAATGTTCTTCTCTATAATCACTTTTCTGTCCTCACTTCTACTAGGACTTCTGTTTCCAGGGCACTAGGATGTCCTTAATTTCACTTTTTCCAGTTATAAACAGAGCAGTTCTGACATCTCCCTAGATCTCAAATTCAATCTAGTCAAAACCAATCTCATCCTCATTGACCTCCACTTCCCTTTAGAATTCTCTTCTCACCTTCATCATTCTAAAGCCTTTAGAACTTTAACTCTTCCTCTCCTGAATCTGCTTTAAGTCCTTTTATTTATGCCTTCACAATGTCTCTTTGGTGCTACTGGTGGTGCTATTTTTAATAGTGGAAATTTGGATACAGCTTAAATGTCCCAAAATAGTTAAGTAGACAATCATATATCCTCATAATGGAATATTAGATAGCCACTAGAATGTTTTTTAACTTCATTTAATTACATTGAAAGCACGTTTACATCACAATGCTAAAGAAAAAAATTTTAATTAAAATCATATAATTATATATACTATGTAATAAAGTAATATAGTAAGATAATACAATTTATATATATATGAGATATTTATCCCATATATAGTAAGATTTGAGAAAAAATATTTAACAAGAAGAAAAAGGAAAAGAGTACAAAGATTTTCCTGAATGATGGCAATGTTCTAAGTCTGGGGTTATGGCTATATGAGTACATAGAATTATTAAACTCACTGAATAGTCACTGCCTAAGACCTGCTCTTAAAAATCTATGTTGTGAGTTAAGTATATCTGAATTCTTGTTTAATTTAAGAGAAAGCCTCATTTAAAAAAAAAAACGGACTAGAAGAAAATTGGCTAAAATGTGAACAGTGACTGCATTTAAATAACGAAACTATAGATAATTTTTTGTCCTCTGGTTTCAAATTTTCTTTGAAAAGCACAGGGGAAAAATATAAGAATGGGGCATTCCTTTTTTTTTTTTTTTTGTATTCCTTTATATATTCTCCATTTCCTCTTTCTTTGCCATCATCTGACTAGATTGGGACAAGAGCCCTCTGCCATCAGCCATCCTGGGTTAAATCTGCCAGCCTTAAACCTCCTTAAAGCTGCTGGCAGAAAGGTACAGACTTTCTAGGTGGGGGCTACAGAAAGAAAAATAAGTATCATTTACATTTCATCTCCTGTTCAAAAACCTTAAGTCTCCTCTGCTTCACTTGCCAAGACCTCAGTAATCTAGACCCATCACTGCCTCTCGCCTTATTGCTCACAAGTCTTAAACATGAACCTTCCACTATCATTAGGCTTCTATTGCAAGACTAAACTTTGGTCAAAAATAATAATAATAATAAAATAAAAAATAAAAATAAATAAAAAATAAACTTTGGTCAAAATAAGAAGAACTTAAAAAAAAATAAGAACTTTTTTACCTGCTGTAGTGGTGGCAATAACTGTTAAATTAATTCTCTCTAGAGTCTGATAGCCTCACACAAAATCATCACAGGGAAATGGTATTTCACACAGAGACAACTATATTACACTGTCTCCAAAATTGGAAATGTAACAGTGAATCCAAAAGTGAAGATTGTTGATATTAAAATCTTAGAATCCAAAAATAGAGGTGTAAACACTGCAGTAGTCATAGTGCTTACTGTGTAGAAATACAGAGTGGGCCCTCGAACTGGCTGGTGTTTGCAGTCAAGCCCGCATGCCCCAAAGAGAGGCTAGCCACGCAATACCAGGTTTTTTGCCACATTTCATTGTGCAGGGACTTTGGCTCCTCAATTCTAAAAAGGTACTATAACTGCTAAATTAAGTACTTTCTATAAGAACCAAAGTGCCCAAGTTGATAAAACAGTAACAACATGGGGCTTTTTTGAGGACTCATATATTTTAACATTTGCTAAATCAACTAACGTTAAAGAAAAATTAAACCTCTTAAATATTGAATTAAAAAACACACAAAGTACTCGAGGCTTCTGATGTACATTTCCGGCAATTGTGTTCTTATTTGAAATCACTATAAACAAACAGGAAAATGCCCAAACTGTCACTGTCCCTTATTCTCGATGTGTCTCTCTCTGTCTCTGTGACCCTTGATTAGTAAGACAGACCTTGGGCTAGCTGGTGAGTTATGAAAACAAAAACACACCTGAATTAAATATGACCACAGATTAACATCACTTTTTACCCATGCATCTTCATAACAATCTGTAAGATACACCACTCAAAGGGAGGGCAAGACAGACAACTCTCCCTCAGGGGCCTCACAGAGGCACAATGGCCTCATCTTGGAGGGGAGGCTGGAGTACAGGTCTAAGTGCCTCAGAAAGAAGCCAAGAAAGGCTCTGGGGACAGAAATGGCCCATTCTCCCTGTTAGCTGCCATTTTAAATATGGATTTAAAGATTGCTGCCTTCTGATTACTTACCCCTCAAATAACTACTCCTACTTTCCAGAACAGGGCACAACGTATTCCCCAGTTTGTACCTACTGGCAGCACACATAACAAACTCAACTTTCCAGCACCTTCTCTATTGTTGAAACTCAACGAATTTTTCTAACATCTCTAGAGAAAAGGTCAAAAGTCCCTCAAAAGGAAGAGGCTTGCATTATTCCAGAGTATTCTATCCTATTCTCATAAAGGCCTTAACTTCTTCAGGTAGGGAAAATCCACAGTATTTCAAAGCAGCTCATTTAGTAGCTAACACTATCTGCCCAGCCCCTCGCTCCCTGTTTGTTACCTACATTTCTGAAGAGCCAAAGAAACATTATATTCTCTAATGTAGCTTGCTTACCCACATTATGAAAAGATAAACTTGCTCTCCAACTTACCAAATAGTTATAAACAGTCCTATTTTTGTTCCAGAACGTCCTCCCCACTATGTGTCACCCCTTGCCCTCCTGGCAATGTTTCTCCTTGCCCAGGACCTGCAGCTGCCTTAGGCTCCGGTCTTTCTAGTTTTCCCTTCACTGCTCAGCCAACCCCCACTTTCCTCTATTCATCATTGTTAACTGCATTTTAATTCTAGAAGTCTCTTATCTTATCCTCACTTTCCAAAAGCAGCTTCCTCCGCAGAAGTCACTGGATAGCATATTCCTTCTGGTTTTCATCTACAGATCAAGTTTGGCTTTTTGGCTTTTAATATTGGTGAGAAGCCAACTACCTCCTGGAAATGACCTGCTTGTTGTCTTCTTGCCAAATTCCTGCCTCAGGCATTACTGTCTCTGAGAATTCTACATTGAGGACGCTCATTTTCTCGGTCTTTTCCTGCTCACATGCATCATAGTAGTATAACCAGCTTTCTCCTTAGAGAATCAAGTAAGAAATCCCTCCCTCCCTTACTTCTGTCCTTGGCAGAGAGACGGTTGAACTACATAAACGAACAGCAAGTGCTAGAATTATCCGAGACCCACTTCTATGTATAAACCATAGGCTGTATTATCCAATCACATACATTTTTCTTAGATTTTTCCAGAAGTATTCCTTACACCTCTAACCATATTTTCAGTTTCAAGGTCAAATAAAAAGGTAGGAGGAAAGAGAAACCAAAACTTGAATGCAGTACTGTAATTCATCTTGCAGAATTTTGCTGCCAGCTTCAGGGCAGAGGGAAAGAAAGAGGGGGAGCATTCTTAGAGTGAGATGATAGTACTGGATACATCAGTGCTAGACAAGTCACAGCTGTCAAACAATTTTAAGTATATTGAAAACTCTGAACAATCTGTAAGGCAGTTAAGCCAGAAGGACTACAGCTTGTAAATGAAGCAAATAGCAATCATGAGTAGCTCAGTTGCTTCCTGAGTAAAAACCCACTCCTTAGCACATTTAAATTAAACCTAAACACATTAAAATCCCTGTCAGATTCCTTAAGAGAGAATGTTTGCGGGAGAGAAATGGTAAATTATTAATATAGACATGAATATGCAAGTACATCAGGAAAATGTTTATTTAGGTAAACTAAGAGTGGTATATATACACATGTATATATAATTATACACACACAGCCCCATGTAGATTTACAGGGTCCTCCAAAAAAATTTTTTTAAAGGCTCGAAAATGAAATTTCCCACAGAGAATTAAAATTTTAAGTCAACAGAGAAAAGATATGGGAAGTTACTTTTAAGAGACCAAAACAACGACAACAACAACAAAAACTTTCAGGCTATCAAGACTTTCCTGTAACCAGAAAACCTGATTAATCCATCTAAAGAAAGAAAACAAGTCTAGCAAGGGTGGTAGAGGTAAGTACCATGACTAATGATAGCAATAACAACATCACAACCTTATAAAGTCACAGTGGGTTAACAAACTTAAAAAAGTGAAAACTCATCTAAGATCCCTGCTAAGAAAGTAGTAGGAGTGGGCCCAGGTCTGTCCATCTATACCACTTTCCCAGGAAGGACAACAAAAAGTACATACTTAGGTGCTTCCAAGGATTAGGGGCCATCACAGAGATGGAGGGATGTTCAAATCATCTAACTCCCTTGTTCCAAATTCAAGCTAAGCAAGCAACGTAAGAATGCCTTGGCTGCTGGTTGAGCTTGCCTGCTTCTAATGGTGAGACAGAGAAGTATATGGGGAGCACATGAACTTAGGAGATAGCATCATCTCAAGAACTGTAATTAGGGTGGAAGAGAGGAGAGTTTTGAACTACATGGCCTCCCCTTCTTCACTCTCCAAATACCATTCACTCTCACATACCAGGAGGGAGTGGTAGAGAAGGAAAAACGGGGTTAAGAAGCACTCTTAATTCAAGAATAACACAAAGGCAGGGTAGTGAGGTGGTGAGAGGAGAGAGTGAAAGGGAAGCTGTTTCTTCTTAAGTTCTTAAGTAAAATGAACATTTAATCCTGAAGCCTACTATTCTGGCCTTGTCAGAAGCAGCAAGAAATCCAGGGAAAAGCTAATCAAAAGCCTTATCACCTATTTATTTAGAAGTACTCCATGAAAAGATTACAGTACAGAGAAAGTAGTCCAATCTTTGGGTTTTAGTCCTCATTCCTATTGTAAAGAATGATTCTAGGAAAGTATTAGGCATAGCAGTTAAGAGTTTTGGCTCTGGAGCCAGACAGCTCAGATCAAATCAGCTCTGCCAATTACCCAGGTGAATAGCTCTGGGCAAGTTTCTTAACCTCCCTCTACTTCCTTTAAATCATCTGTAAAATAATCTATAATGCTACTATCTACCTCACAGGGTTGTTGTTGTGAAGACTGAATTAACGCATATGTTATAGTGGCTGCAGATAATTATGCTGCTAACCACGGAAATTGTACAGGTGCTGGTGATCTTCTGTTAGTACACACCTTTGTGAAGAAATTCTAAGGATTAAGTATTTGTCTACTAACTCTAAATTGTGAAACTATTATAACAACCTACTAAAACTGACACAAGATAAAACAGAAAATCTAGAGTCACACATGTTTTTAAAAAATCGAACTCATTACCAGAAGAAACCTTCCAACAGAGAAAACCACAGGCCCAGATTGGTGAAATCATTCTAACAACTTCATTTTTTATCTTTAGTTACTGCCATAAATGGGAAGACCCTGCTCCTTTCCAATCTTATATATTCCAAGAGAGCAGCATCTAGCAGAGCACTGCAATGTGGTAAAATCAAGTTTAAACCATTCTAGAGATAGATATATCTTTGAATATTGACTCAAAAGCTATGGATCTTCTACCACAAAAATACACACAAGACATTCAAAATTCTGCAGTCAACATCAGAAGATCCATGCACTCTATGAGTCTCTATAGACACCCTAAGATGCTAAACGAATATTAGTAAGTGAGCATTAACCAAAGAAGGAAAATACTATTGTTTAAGATTTATGGTCATTAAGGAAAGGGACAAAATGCCTGCTAGTTTCTCTACCCTCTGATAAATTACAAATGGTAACAATCTGCTCCTAACCTTGAGCAGAGAACACTTTCTGATCTCATTCTAAAAATGTCTTTTGATAAGCTTCATTATCATAACTTTAAACTCTTTTCTAAGTACTAAGGAATTCTTTACTTTCTAATTTAATTCTCAAGTCCTATCTCTTAGACTTATCCTATTTTCAAATTTTGCCAATAATTTAGTTCCAATAATTTAATAATTTAGGCATTTAGTTCCCAGATGCCTTTTCCAGATATCACTCAATTCTCTCCCATTATTTATATTTTCAATAGAGCAAAACAGCCCATCTCCACCACCATCACCCCCACATGGGTCAGATCTTATCTCCTTTGAGTCTGAAGAGTCACCTCCAAGGCAAATTCTGGACAGGACGTATGGTTACATTCTTTATCAGATACCAGAAGATAAAAAATGGAAATTTCATATTCCCCCCTGGTAGTTATCATTCCCAAGGCTACTTTAGATAGTTATTTTATAAAAAAAACTCTCCGTCCTTCAGCCAATAAAGTATGTATGTAGTGAAGTTAACAAAGCACTCCTAAAAGTCTGTACAGGCAGACTCTGAGACCTTTAATTGTAACTTTATAATTTTCTACAAAACCAGATTTTTCTATTAAGTGGCAAACCAGAGCTGTGACTTCCAGTTCAATCAAAAGATATATCAAAGATAAAACACTTACTTAAATAACCAAATGATAGGGTATAATTTGAGAGTAGGAAAAGCAAAGCTAATGGTGGCCAAGAAACAATAATTAGGGCTCAAGGAAAGACTTCAAGAGAAAAGAAGAAAAAACTGTCCAAAATATTTTATCTTAAAACTATATTACCTCTGGGGAAAAAATCACATATTCTACATACTGAGGTATACAGAAATTTAACCACAGATTAGGAGTGGGGGCAGACTTTGAAACCAATAAAGCCAAGTCATAAGGACTAGCAAAATATGTTGCACAGTCAGTGCAACAAGGTACACTTTCTGCAGGAAAGAAACGATAGGATTGTATTCTAACGAAGATTCCACCACTGTATATGCAATCACTACCTTCAGTTATCATCTCAACTTCCTTCTACCTCATCTACCTCATGTGCTCCTCAACCCACTAGCTCCCACCTCCACCACCGCACAAAAGCACAATGATTTCCCAGTACCACCTAGAATTCCATCATTGTTCTTTTTCTCTCTTGCCCTCCTCCCATACTGATAATTACCAATCTTTCCACATCTAGGTCTCCCTTAACCTCCAAGTTAACACATCAAAAGTCAATTCCTCAGCTTCCATCCAAACCCTGCTCGTCCTCCTGCAGTACCTTTCTCAAACAACAGCACAACAAACCACCTAAATCGCCAAGCTATCCTACACCCCTTCCTCTCTCTCACACTCCAAACACTCACAAATGCCAAGTGACTTCAATTTTACCTGCTAAGTGAGGCTCAAATGCCATCCTTCATCTCCTTCTCTACTTCCACACCTATGCTTGCTATAGGCTCTCCACAACTTCTCTACAAGAACAGTTTCCGAATGATTCCTCTCTACCTTCAGTATCAGCCCCCACCAATCTCTCTGGCCCCCCTGCCATTGCAATACAAACCTCACCATGTCACTCAACTGCTTCAAACTTTTCAATGGTTATCCACTGTCTGTGAGGTTCTTTCAGGATCTGGCCCACATAAACAGCTTCCACTGTCACCATTCACCTCCTCCCACTCCCAACACACACACACATACACACACACACACACACACACACACGTGTGCATGCACACAATGCTGTGACAACACAGCACTACTGTGTTTCTTGGAATATAGCACAGGATTTGGCAACTCCTTTGCACCACGTAATTCTCTTTTTCATTTCAACACTATTTCAGCCACTTGGAAAACACGCATTCACCTTTAACATTCTACTGAGGCTTTACTCACTTTGTAAATAGCTTTCCTTGACCATCTCTACTTACCTCTGAGTAACTGTCCCTCTCTCTAATCCTTCCTTACCTTGTACTTCCTCTATAAATGCACATATGACATTTTCTTATTATTTATTCACAAATATCCATTCTACCTGATTTTGAGTTTGTTGATAGAGCAGGGCCCTGCCTTTTGTTATCATCAAAATGTAAAAGAGCGGCTCTAAATCTTTCGGTAAACTTTATCTGGAATTAACTAAAATAATGTCTTCACCAATGAGATTTCATCTCACTCTCAAACTATAACCAGAAGAGCCATTTTTGAAAAGGAAAATGTATAGATATAAAGAATATAAAATACACAGAATTCAAGTTTGGGGGGGGGGATGGATTAAGCACAATATTACTTGGAAAGCCAGAAATTCTAAGTCTCCAATGGATGCATGGCAACAAAACCAAAAAGAAAACATTAGCATAATGTGGTAAAAATACTCCCTCAAGGACAGAAGCCTGACACTTGAGATGATACAAAGCAGAATGTGCCAAAGCCTGAAGGAACTACAGGCCCTGATTCTCATTTTTCCATCAGATATGCTCTCATGAGAAATACATACCTAAGCAACTATTTTGGAAGCAGAATCCATTCTAACTTTCTTTGGCTGTGTTGACCAAAAGAGCTAAGTCTTCAGAGCTGGGACGCGAGGGCCACCATCATCAACCCGCTCCATTTACAACAGGAGAAAGTGGGGCTTGAGAGAAATTACTTGCCCAAAATCTCACCACCAGTCAAGTGAAAGATGAGAAATGAGGAGTGACTTCCACAAATTCTGCCTGGGGTGCTCTCCACTACCCAGCACTATTCTTCTGCAGGTAAGCTGGGTGCTACATTGTTTTATTTTATTTACAACTTTAGAGCTGTACTACTTTCTTAATTCTAACAGCCTGGAGGCGGTATCCAGACTTCATTTAAATGCTAAAAATGGCTTCCACAACTCATAGATTACTTTTATCTGTCACTCTTTCCTTGCCAGAACGGGATTAGAACACTCCAAAGATAAGTCTCTTCAGGTTAAATCAAAGGCTTCTGGTAACAGTGCTGACACCAGAACATGTCATCATAAATTATGACTCATCCAAGTTTATAAAACCTAGCTATAATTTCATTGCTATTTCACTAAAGCACCCCCATTTCCTTCACTAGTCCTAGTGAAGCAGCTTGCATTTTACAGTAACAAGATAGACTAGGTGGGGACAGTGACGTTTGTTCGACAGATCATCTTGGAATTACAGAATGTGAGAACCACTGAGGCAACGGACTACATACAAGACATCCAGTTGACAGCATCTTAAGTTCACAAGCAGGAACTCTGGGTCCCACCAATGATTGTAAAATCGAGTACCTCATAACAGAATAGTCAAAACATAATAATAATATTTCTGACTGAATGCTTGCCATGTTTTAAAGCTTTATACACATCATTACTGCCAATCCTCATGAAAAGCACCAAAAGGCAGGTATGATACAAAGTGAGCAGTGGCAGCACCAGGATTTCTATATACAAGGGGCCTAAGAGGTAGCAATATGGAAGGGAATAGAAGACACCAAGTGGGGACTTGGTTCCAACCCTTTTTACACAGAGCCATGAGCACCTTGCTTGCTAGACTGTATGTAAAGCTGAGGTGGTAAGAACCTTGATGTACAAACAAAGCACAATAATTTTGCTTAGGCAGAGTATTTACAGAGCAGTGTAGGAAGGACCGTGGCTACCCTTCCCCCGATCCCATGTATGTCTCAGTACCACACAAAAACCCAGGGTTCCAAAGATGGAGGGCACCATCCACAGTGATGGAGCAAGTTAAGTGTGGCCACAGCTGGCACGTGAACCCAGGTCTGTGTGGTTGCAAAGTCTTTTCTCTTTCTACTCTCCCACACTGGCTCTTGCTCTGTAAATGCCTCCCACGTTGTCTAAGAACCCTGTAAAATTAACAGCTACAATTTCACAAATCTTGAGATATGAAAAATAAACTATACCTCTGAAAACCTTAAACTACCATCTAGAAAGTAAATTTTCTAATGTCCTAGAACAGCATGTGTGCCATAGATTTAACACCTCCTAAGGCAGGGCTCAAGTATATTTTTAAAATACATTCACACACAACTGATAGGAGACTTTAAAAAAAAAAATTGGGGGGTAGCGAGTTGGGGGAGGGTAGCAGAGAAGGGAAAAGAGTCTCCTTTAAAAAACCAAAGCTAGCGGTGCCTGGGTGGCTCAGTGGTTGAGCATCTGCCTTTGGCTAAAGTCGTGATCCCAGGGTCCTAGGATGGAGCCTACTTCTCCCTCTGCCTATATCTCTCATGAATAATAAATAAATAAAATCTTAAAAAGAAAAAAAAAAAGACCAAAGTTTGGTTTAAAACCAAGCTGGTTTCATAAGAATAAAAGAATTTTTGATTATGACAAATACTGGGTTTATTTATTTATTTTTTTAAAAGATTTTATTTACTTATTCATGAGAGACACAGAGAGAGAGGGGCAGAGACACAGGCAGAGAGAGGAAGAGACACAGGCAGAGAGAGAGAGGCAGAGACACAGGCAGAGAGACATGAAGCCTGCAGGAAGCCTGACATGGGACTCGATCCCCAGTCTCCAGGATTACGACCTGGACTGAAGGCAGTGCTAAACCGCTGAGCCACCCAGGCTGCCCCAAATACCGGGTTTATAAACTGAATATAATCCAATGACATTCAATAGCTTAATCATAATTCAAGAGCCTGAAATGCCTACATTTAGGAAAGAATTCATTCACTCACTCAACAAACTCCAGGTAGGCCTGTGCTAGGAGGTATTACAGAGGCCATGAGATGTGCAGGACACAGTTCCTGCCTAGAAGCATTATAGTCCAATTAGAAAATTTGGATAAACACATATGAAAAAATTAAAAAGCCGCAAATGAACAAATTCCCAAAGGCTGGATTGTCAAGAAGTGGAGGAACTGAAGGAAGGAGACAACTTGGGGCTTTTCGGTATCAGTAGTGGCACTTTAAGCCAAGTCTGGAAAGGAAGGGGAGAATCAGAACTAGAGGCAGGGTCAGGAAACACTTGAAGGTCCAGAAACAGGGGGTAAGAAAGGCTACTAAAAAAGACAACAAATCAGTAAATATACAGATGTTCTCACACAAGGGCAAACTGCCATATATATATGAATATTCGTAGGATAGTGGTTAAATAAATTATGGTGCATCCAACGGTGAAGTATTACACAGCTTTAAACCTAAATAAAACACTGATGTGCTTATTTGTACTGATATGTATTATATATTGATAAGTAAAAAAAGCAAGTACAGGTAAGTGTGTTTTGTATGCCACCACTTGTGTATTTATACCTATCTGCTCATATACGCTTATGTATTCATGGACTATCCATGGAATGATACAGAAGTAAGTTATAAAACAGTGGATACCTCTGTCGGCTGAGGACACAGGTAAGTTAAAACCAATAGGCCATGCTCTGTAGAAACTAGATAAACTAGAGAAAACCCTTAATATCAGGTTAAGAAGTTTAGAGAGCATGCAAACTCTAGAGCAGGGCTTCTCAACAATGGTACTACTGACATTTAAGGCCAGATAATTCGTTGTTGGGGGAACCATCCTGTGCAGCATAAGAGGTTTAGCTGCATTCCAGCCTCTCTCAACTGGATACTGGTAGCATGCCCCTGCAACCCCTGGTTGTGACTGCCAAAAATGTCTCTAGACATTACCAAAGTACCTTGGGAAGCAAAATCAGCCCTGGTTGAGAACCACTGCTCAAGAGCTACAATGTTAATAGTTAATCTACAAAATATTCTGCTACTATATTCTTGTAAATTAACAACAAATGCAATATACACTCAGATATAGACCTGAGAAATACATTGGACATTGTTTTGAAATGATCTTCATACATCAGTCATTGTTTCTCAAGTTATGATATTCACATCCCTTCCCAAATTTGAACTATTCATTTTTAAGCACATCTATTCCATCACAGACGTCTCTCTTCTGTATTTGTTGAATACAAAGGATAAAAGTTGAATTGAAAAGCTAGACAGATTTTCAGCAGTAGAGAGAGTGGGCCAGATTCTCCAAAAGGCTTCCCAGGGGTGCCCTGACCCTTTTGGATCTCTGTGGCATAATTTCACCAGTTGGAAGAAGAGCTCCACTTCCCCCAAAGAGCACATACTCTCTAGATGCAAGATCTTCTGGGATGCCAAGGAAGGCAATTTTCTCACAGAAATCTATCAGAAAACCATATTTTGGCTCAGCTTTTTAAAAACTAATATAATTACTGACCCAGTAAGAACATAATTACTTCCATTATGCTAATAATGTTTTTCCTCATAACTCCTAATGACCAAAGTGCAAGAAGATACTGTTCAAAAATAATGAAAGATATCACCCTTGATTTCAAGATTATAAAGACAATGATTAGTTTATAAAGCCAGGACAGGCTTTAACTAGATTCTACAAATCACAATTTTATTAAGGTTAAAGCTATTTCTAATTTACCACAATGAACAGAGAGAAAAAAAAAATCAAGACATCCAACGGGCTTGAATATCTTTCAAACACAGATCTAAAACTCGTGTTGATTTTCCTGTGTCTTGTTTTTTCTCATTGCCAGAAATCCAAGAATACCCTGGCAATCCTGGCTTCATATTTTGAAGTCATTGATTCCTCCGTACTGTTGTAGGTGAAAAATTCTGGATTTCATTCTCTAGAAATCATACTCTTCAAATTCTAGTATTATTCCAACTACTTTAGCTTAGCTCTCAGAAGGCTGGCTCTCATTTGTGGAGGTGACCTCCAGTGACCTGACTGTAATAAATACACCTGTGAGTCGCTATGGAAGGTGCTTAAAAGTGTCCGCGGCGAAAAAAAAGAAACTCACCATTCTAACTACTTCAGGGTAAGTCTGCTCTGTCAAACAGCCTCTGCTTATTGTAATGTAGTCCACCAGTTCATTAAGAGTGGAGCGCTTGTATTCTTTCATTTTAAGATCAGATAGCGTGTCCATGAAGTCAAAAATGACACAGCACTGCTGAAGTTTCTTTAGGAACAGTTCAGGCTGCTCTGAGGATGGAACGTCTAAGAAAAAAAAAGGAAATGGTGTAAGTCTGTCATCAATTTCTAGGTAACAGGAATTCTCTGTGAAAGTTACTTCAAAAGCAAGCTCAAAAAAATAAGAATTCACATGACAACAGTGTTCTTTTTAACAATTACACATGGGCAGGAGGGGATACCACAGCCACTACTTCAGAGATCTTGTCTTTGAAAACTACATGGTACCAATACCATGCACAGCATTTGCTATTCCACAACCAAAGATTGACCAAAATCCCAAGAGCCATTAGAAAGTTGAAGCAAATTTTAACCAAAAACACCCCCATGTCAAAACCCCTGAGCCAAAAACACTGAAAAAGGTCAAACTTCCCATTATAAGGTAAAGCCATAAGTTTTCACTGTTGGTTTAAATTAGTTTTACTAAAAAAATTTCAAAGCAGAAATGTCAGTAACTTCATTTTAATTTCACGCTGACATCCTTGGTATTTAAAGCAACTGTTGTATGTGTGTGTTTATATTTTTTGTTTTGTTTTGGCTTGACGTCTATGAAGTTTCTTTGTCAAGGAAACTTGAAAAAAACAACAAAATGAAGTAATATCAATTCTCTCAAAAAGAACACACCAGTAATGGGACAATAAGAGCAAACTCTACTTTTAAATCAATACTCTCTCTTTTGACCCATCTTATTCCCTTACAGTGGGAGAAAACCACTAGCATCTTCATTAATATGTTCTCAGAATAAACATCTGTTCTTTTTCCACAAACGGCACATCAGATATTTGGTTTGGTGTCATTTCTAGAAACTAGATAAAAATTTTACATTCAAATTCCCCAGTTAGAATGAAAACATGATCTACAGCTGGACTTGAAACACACCAAGTTGTAGATAATCCATTCCATTCCTGTTTTACTTTCACTACTTTATTCCCCAAACTGGAACTTCTCCTGCAAGGGCAATGAAATTATGACCAGAGCAGGCTCCTGCCTTCATCCAAGGTGATTAACTCATTAATCCTCAAGACACTCTTAGAAGTAAGCAGGTGGCATTATTATTCTCTATTTTTCCAAAAAGAAAATTAGACACAGTCACTGAGGTCCCACAATGAATGAATTATGAAGCTGGGCATAGTGCCCAGGTCTCTAGCCACATTTCCACATTCCCTCTGTACTACTCAAGGACTTTAAACAATGTTTGGCCAGTCACTTGCGGCTACTCTCAGTTACCAGCCTCCCGGTAAATGCTTTATAGCAGCCCTAAAGCATGGGTCACCTATGCTCTGGAGGTAAGTGCAACAATTAACAGGACTCACCTTACAACCACCAGTAGCCCCAGCAGAAGGAGTGAGACTTAGGCTCCTATTCAAAAGGTCCACATGACTCCTCTCCACAACTCCCTTCCCTTGTTCACATCCTACAACCCAAGTGCTAGCCCAAGTAACAAGGGCTTCATAGATAATTCTCCCAAAACACTGCCTACTAACATCAACATTAAGGTAAGCCTAGATGAGAGTGGACAGGACACCTGAAAACATAGGATTTCTCTACCAGATACGAGGGAACAAGAAGTAGTCAATATTTTCAAAGGTATTTAGGACATCACTGCTAGTCTTAGCAAAAACCAGATGTAAATTTAGAAATTATTCTTAAGCAGTACATTTCCCCTCCTACCACCACCCCCACAGGTCTCTAAAAGCTAATGTATCTTATAGTCAAAAAGACTCTGGGATTTGAGTTAAGCCGTAAGATGTCTTATTCCATGCCCCTACAACTGAACCACTTTCAAAAAAGAAAAAAAAAAAAATCTAGCTTTGGACTCTAAGAACTAAATTTAGTCAGATCAAGCTTTCTCTGTAATTGCTACCTGCTTCAAATGTTCAAAGTTTAACTAATTTTTTTAAAAATACTAAACAAGGCTGCTTACGAACATGGCTAAATATCCTTAAACAATGACTGGTTATATGCAAAAGACCATTATGGTTAACTACTGAAATCAGACCCCATACCTCAAAGTTGAATGGAAGTTTTGATGCTGCATAGGGAACAAAACGATCTTATTAATGTAACATTAAGGCAAAAATCTTTAGAAGAAAATTTAATTAATCCTATTTTTGCTACAGTAACTTTGATAAAGCTTTAAAAACAGACCATCTACATGGAGAACTGCATAACTCAACACACAGGAATTATGAAAGCATCTATAAATGATAGCCTTTCCTCCAAAAAGCAAACCATCATTAAAGTAGGGACAACAATGATTAATCTTTGTGGTCACTGCAATAATATTCAAGAGACTCATATATTAGGCTATTTTAAAAATTCAGGCAATTAACATTTAGTCTTTTTTTTTTCATGTTAGGCAGTTGAAATTTATGCTTTATCCAAATTGATGTAATGTCATAGGCAAATGTGAAGCAGGCTATCCATCTGCCTAATGGAATAATGACAATAGCTTACATTTACTAAGCACTACAGGCTACATTTATTATGTACTATGTACTATTCTAAGCATTTTCACATACTGTATCTCATTTAATCCCACCAACAATCCTATGCAGTAGGTACTATTTCCAATTTAGCAGATGAAGAAATCAAGATACAAAAAAAGTCAATGACTTGCCCAGAATCATATAGCTAACAAGCAGTGGAAACAGGATTCAAACCCAGACAGACTGACTCCAGAACCAGGACTCTTCACTACTATGCAACAAACTCAATATAAGGCATATCACATTTCATAAAACTGGGTATACAGAGATAAGAAGAGGAAGAACACAGAAAGAAATCAACAAATTAATCTCCAACATGTCCCATTTATAAAGAATCTATCTCCCCTCTAGCTCATTCCCAAGATTAACACATACAGCAATAGGCATTCTTTATCCTTTATCATAGACTAAATTATTCTAAGATGATCTCCTCTCCCTAAAGAACTGAAGTAATTGGGATCCCTGGGTGGCGCAGCAGTTTGGCGCCTGCCTTTGGCCCAGGGCGCGATCCTGGAGACCCCGGATCGAATCCCACATCGGGCTCCCGGTGCATGGAGCCTGCTTCTCCCTCTGCCTGTGTCTCTGCCTCTCTCTCTCTCTCTCTCATAAATAAATAAAAATTAAAAAAAAAAAAAAAAAAAAAAAAAAAAAAAAAAGAACTGAAGTAATCAAGATTCACTGAAAGAAAAAGAGTGAGGAATGTTCCTCAAAGAGCCAATTCCATTATAACAATTAAATTTTTTTTTTTCATTCTCACTGAAGGAAGACCTAAATCATAAATCAGTCTGAGCAAAGGGCTCCTCTTATAATGTCTGGCCCCTGGATTGCCTCAAATAGCTATGTTGCTCCCAAACTCTTTGTCTCATCTCTTAATCCCAGTGAACTATATAAAGGTATGAAAATGTAGACCAGGCCAGGATCAGAGAAGAAACACTTAGAGTAATCCAAAAGATTTCAATGATATAAGTTTGATATAAGTTCTGTCTAGGGAACCAGTCCCAGAAGCAGAATAAATAACTTTATGAAGAAACATGTATAAAAAGTATTAGGTACTAGGGACATAAAGAAAACACCAAAAAAAAAAAAAAAAAAAAAAACTCCACCATAAATGATAAAAAGAAGACATTAGATAGGCAATACATTTTGACCATAATGCACTAACATTAGATTTTAACAATTCAAAATGACCCACCTCCCAAATCCAAGCTACCTGAAAATCTAAACACCTCTAAAGCAACTCAGATAGAAAGAGGGGGAAAAATTACAGACATTTAAAAATAAATGTAAATTAGAAAAATTAAAGGTCATCTTAAAATCCCAAAGGAGACCAGGCAGTATGCTTATGCCATCTCTTCCAATGGAAGCCTCTGGTCTACACAGGCCATCCCTCCCCCCAGGAGAAGAATTCTACAGGATCATAACCATAAATAATGAGGAATCAATAAGTGGTTATGTAATACCATGAAGGTCATTAGCACAACCACCCATCCATTAATGTTAGTATTTGTTTAAATGAGAAATAACTGCTCCAACTATCATAGCTTGATAAGATTTCTAAGGTCAGATTCTACTGCTCTGGAACAACTCTGAAAATTACATTGATTTGTAGAATATGTTTCTCACCCAAGAATATAAAAGTAACCAGCTAAGTGGTCAATCTACTTGGCAGTTACATTTCTCACCACACTGTCCCTCTTTTTCCTTTTTAGCATTACGTATTTTCTCCCATATGCCTTCCTCTCTCTCTCTCTCTCTCTCGTCCTCTCTCTCTCTCTCTCGTCCTCTCTCTCTCTCTCTCTCTCTCTCTCTTTTGGAAAGACTTATTTACTTGAGAGAGAGAGAGAGAGAGCATAAAAGCAGGAGAAGGACAGAGGGAGAAGCAGACGACTCAGCCCGATGTGGGGCTGGATGCCTGGATCCTTGAGATCATAATCTGAGTTGAAGGCTGTCATTTAACTGACTGAGCCACCCAGGCGCCTCTCCCATATGCCTTTTCTATTACCATCCCCCAACATTCTCCTATCAATTTTCATCAATAAGCTGGGGGAAACGACTACTCCTAAGGTGTTCATACCCAAATAATTTTAAAATTTACAAGTACAAAAAGGGATGGGAACATGGACACAGAATTCAACAGGAGAGGGAAGATGCAAGTTCAAAGAGACAAGGGCAGCCCCGGTGGCGCGTGGTTTAGCGCCGCCTGCAGCCCGCCTATGTGGTCCTGGAGACCTGGGATCAAGTCTCACGTCAGGCTTCCTGCATGGAGCCTGCATCTCCCTCTGCCTGTGTCTCTGCCTCTCTCTCTCTCTCTCTCTGAATAGATAAATAAATCTTAAAAAAAAAAAAAAATTAAGAGACAAAGATTCTCAGGGCACCTGGGAGGCTCAGTTGGTCAAGTATCAGACTCTTGATTTCAGTTCAGGTCATGATCTCAGGATTGTGAGATCAAGCCCCGTGTCAGGCTTTGTGCTAGGTTAAGATTCTCTCTCTCTATCAACCACTCACTCCCTCTCAAGAGAGAGAGAGAGAGAGAGAGGGAGAGGGAGAGAGAGAGATGCTCCTTGTGTCCAAAGAACTATATACATTTTAGTCACAGCCCAACCCCCCGTAGGGGATTGCACACATTATATGCACACACATACACTTCCCCTCCCCCTCACTATGATTTCAAGGACTGGTTGTTTATTAGATGTTTGTCTGGAACTGGAAAAAGCAGCTCATTCCTCCTTAGCTTCCATCATTCCATCCCATCTGATGTTTGGGGCACAGGATCATGGATCCAGTATTAGCCCATCTTCCCTCAAAGCCTAACTCAGTCAGGATTTGCAAAGCAAAAAGTCGCAAAGGTAGAAGAATTAAAACAAAAGTAGGTATTCTTGGTTCTGGTGCCGTAAGACTCCATTCAACTGAAGCTGCTGAAAATCAGAACATTAAATTCACACTTGCAAATAGGCCAACCAAATAAATAAAGAAGGCCCACATCATTATAACACTTATTAGCTATGTCTTCATAGGAAAAAATGCAAACTGATTAAAAAAAAAAAAAAAGATGTGGGTTGGTAACCTGTTCACACATAGGCTATTAAAATAAATGTGGAAATATAGTGAATAAATATTTCTAAAAAATTATGCTTGCCCTGGAAGCTAAGCAGTAACATTATTTGACCTCCTAAAGAACAATATTTATAACGAATTATTTCAATTCAAAAGATCTGAAATAAAATCCTCTTAAATTAACAATGCTTTTCATCTGAAAATGTCCTAAGCTATTACTGGGCCCTTTTAAATGCAACTCTCACAAAAAAATAAAGGTACCAGCACATATGAGAATATAAACATGGTCTTTGATTCCCCACTCCCAACTCATCTCTTAGAACTTTCCCTAAGGTGTATAAATCCCCATCCATGTATGCTATCAGTCCCTCACACACAACCCTCTAAAACTTCAACAAAGTCAATGAGAAAAGCATATGAACCTATATTTACAGAAAACTAGTTTCACAGTAGTAATGAGAGCTTAGCACTAAAATACAACCTTGAAGACCTGAGGCATGGTCTGTTAGTACAAGTGATAAAATGCCTAACTAACTGCCTGACCTTATGCTCTGTCCAAATCCTTGCCACCAAGTTTACTTCTAAACACAGATACAAGAAGCATTCTCTTTAAATTAGAGAGGGTGACAAAACATGAGAGACTCCTAACTCTGGGAAACGAACAAGGGGAGGAGGAGGAAGGGGAGGAAGGGAGGAGGGAGGGGCGGGCGGGGGGATGGGGAGACTGGGTGACAGACACTGAGGAGGGCACCTGATGGGATGAGCACTGGGTGTCATACTATATGTTGGCAAACCGAACTTCAATTAAAAAAAAAAAAGCATTCTTTTTGTAGTGCATTATTTTGGGAAAACTGAATGGAATCCTATTTTTATTAGTGAACTATGCTTAAATTAGGAATTGTTTTTGACACTCAATCAAATTACAAATACAACCAGCAATATATCATCAAAACAGGGAGACAAAACTATAAATCCTTCTAATGAATTAAGTAATATTAGGCTTCATGTCCTATGAACTAGATCTAAGTATAATATGTTGATTTCACAAGCTACTTCAATATAAATAAAGAAGAAACTACCCCAAAACTAACATGTTGGCTAAAATAAGACTTGACCATTCTAATGGTAATTCATATAAAGACTTGACCATTCTAATTACTTTATTATTGTATTTAAAGCAGTGAGTTAAAAAACATGTGTTGCTGTTGAGGACAGTGGTGGTGGTGCACTACTACATATTTTTTAAAAGCATCAAAGTGATTTCAATGTGAGGCCACGCTTGAAAAACCACTGTTTCTCAAGTAATAACTAATAACTATAAAATTCTTCTTCTTCGAAATTCTTTTTCTTTTAAATTTATTTAAAACTAACCATGAAAATGTTCCATTTCCATGCAAAGGAAGGTCCCTGGGAACACCTACAACAGTGAAACCATCCTTCTTCGCCTGGGCTGTACAGAAGCGAATGTACAGTTGGCTGCCTTTAGAACTCTTTCCAATCTATTAGGAAGATCAGAAACCACTTTGCTAATTATTAGTGTGCACTTTTTCCACATTTTCACAGGTTCAAAACGTGTCTTACAGAATGGCTACACAGATAAAATAGTATCCAGAAATACGAGACCAAGGTGTGAGTTGGAAACAAGTTTAAACAATAAACTGAAAGGCAGAAAAGGCTGATGCTGATACGTGAAAGTAAAAGAATGAAGACAATGATAATGAACACTGACTATTGCAAAGCACTGCACTAAGCTCCTTACGTCCATCAGCCCCCTTTAATCCTCAGAACACCTTATGAGTGGCCACTATTAATATCCCAGTTCTTTCAGAAGAAAGGACTGGGGCCCAGAACAGCTAAGTCACTTGCCCAACATCACTCCACTACTAAGGGCTGCAGCCCTTAGTAGTGGGTATTTGAACAGCTGGTATTTGCAGCTGGTATTTGAACCCAAGTAATCTTATCCCAGAGCCCACACCAGTACCGACAATGATAATGATGGTGACAGTGACAGTGATAAATCACAGCAACAACTAGTGCCACCATCACTGGATCTATGGATAGATAAATTGTCATGGTTAGTTATTTGGTTAAGAAAAGTTGTAATCTAAAAGCAAAGGAAAATCTGATTGACTTTTCTACAGACATTTACATATTTAAAAACTTAAACAGCATAAAATCAGCCCCAAACTAGTGAACAATGGTAGAGAGGTAACTTAAAGTTTTGGGGGGTTTTTGGTTTTTTGTTTTTTAAGATTTTATTTATTTATTCATGAGAGACAGAGAGAGAGAGAGGCAAAGACACAGGCAAAGGGAGAAGCAGGCTCCATACAGGGAGCCTGACGTGGGACTGATCCCAAGTCTCCAGGACCATGCCCTGGGCTGAAGGCGGTGCTAAACCTCTGAGCCACCTAGGCTGCCCTCAAGTTTTCTTAAATAACAATATATTAATTATTCCACCCACCTTGAACAATTAACACCTATTTGTTATTATTCTTTCGTGAATTTCTCTAGTTTTCCTTTCCAAAAAGCTACAAATACATGCTTTCCACTTTGTAAGCAAAACCCAAAAAGTCACCACTATTGCAAACTAGTGACTGCAGCAGCAAAATTACAGGATTCAAGGCTTTCACATTATTTTGACACTATGTTTCAATCAGAATAGAGAAAAACATACACACAAGCATACATGTGCACACTGCACATACACACAACTTTTAATAAATACTTCTGTATTTCCAGCCCTTCATATTAGCTATCCCCCATGCTTTATCTTCTAATGCCAAGGCAGTCAATGAAACTTGTCAGGACAAACTTGTCAGGACAAGAAATAAAACATTTTAAAATTGATCAATTCCTAATTATAGGTGTAGATTACTTTTCCTGCCACCAAACTCAACCACAGGACATAAGCCACCAAAGCCTCAGCTGACAGAGTCAATCTCTCTATTATTTATTCATCACCCAAGGGCTTATTTCTAGAGATGGAATCAGGCCTTTGAACACAAGAAATTTCTGAAGCATGCTGGGCTATATCCTCCCAACAGAAGACTGCAAGAATTACATAGTATTCTAAAATATCTCTGTCAGTGATTCCCCTTTTTGAGGATTTTACATATCAATGAAATTACAAAAAAGACCAGGTTGACTTTTTTTCCCAGATACAATCATTAAGATAGTAGGTAGCCACATTTATTTTCACTATAACTTCATAAAAAGAAAGGCTTTTTGAATAACAAAAGAAGAGAAAGGGCAGGGGGTACTGGTGTGGGCAATGGTGTGGGGTACTGGTGTGGGCTCTGGGATCCAGGTGGCTCAGTCGATTAAGGGTCTGCCTTCAGCTCTGATCATGATCTCAGGGTCCTGGAATCCAGACCCAGGTTGGGATCCCTGCTCAGCAGGGAATAAGCTTCCCCCTCTGCCTCTGCTCCTCCCCTCTCCTGCTCTGTCTCAAATAAATGAATAATATCTTTAAAAGAGAGAGAGAGAGAGAGAGAGAGAAGAGAAAGGGCAATTTCAGAATAAAAAACAATCTTCCTAAGAAGGAGGATGGCACATGTGCCTGCAGTGCACACACAAGCGTATACACATACTCCATCATGTGTTCTCCACACTCCCCCCATGACTTTCCTTCCCTTCTACTTAGTGTTCACTTTGCTCAGCACCAGGAACAACTTCTCCAAAGGCCTGTATCTGGGAATTTGGGGTCATATCACTCCTTTGTTCCACCATTTGTCTAGTAGCATGGATAACTGAATTCTAGCTGTAGTGACATACCAATTCCATTTGTGTTTAGATGACCATAAAAGCGAAGAAGATAATCATATACCCTACAACAGTATAGGAGCTTCTCACTTTACAGCAGCCACTTAGTCCTTAGAAACTGTGTAACAAAAAATTTGCACAAAACTTTACACATACCTCCATTGAAGCACTTGCCTCAATATATTGGCTTTTTTCCCCTATTATTTGAGAGAGAGAGAGAGAGAGAGAGAGAGAAAGAGAGAGAGAGAAAGCACAAGCAGGGGGAGGAGCAGAAGGAGAAGGAGAAGCAGACCCCCCGCTGATCAGGCAGCCTGCCATGTGGTTGGATCTCAAGACCCTGAAATCATGACCAGGCTGAAGGCAGACACTTAACTCACTGAGCCACCCAGATACCTATATTGAGATTTTTTTTTTTTTTTTACATTGAGATTTTTTTAACCAGTGAATCAAACACATGTTTTGTTCATCTTTTAATACCCAGCCCCCAGGAGAAGTTTCTAGAATGTGTAAGTACGCAGTAGATACAGGTTCAGTCAGTAAATTCTACATATTGAATATTCTTTCTCCATGTTTCCAATTCTAAATTAGAACTTTATTCTTCTGGAAATAAAATTATACTGAAAAATAGAGGGAAAGGTTTAATATTAGTATTAAATTAAATTAATATTAGTATTAGATTAAATTAATTATTTCCTAATATTTTAATAATACTAAGCCACAAAATGCAAATTAAAAAATAAGAATGGGGGCAGCCTGGGTGACTCAGCAGTTTAGCACCGCCTTCAGTCCAGGGCGTGATCCTGGAGACCCAGGATGAGCCCCAAGTTGGGCTCCCTGCATGGAGCCTGCTTCTCCTTCTCCCTCTGCCTCTCTCTCTGTCTCTGTGCCTCTCATGAATAGATAAATAAATTTAAAAAGAAAAAAAAAAAGAATGGCTAAGCAAAATAAGTCAGACATAAAAAGACAGATACTATATGCTTTCACTTATATGTGAAATCTAAAAAAGCCAAACTCACAGAAACAGAGATTAGAATAAAATGATGGCTACCAATGGAGAGATGTTGGTCAGAAAGTATAAACTTCCAAATATAAAATAAGATATAAAACGAGTAAGTTTCAGGAATCTAATGTACAGCATGGTGATTACAGTTAATAATACAGACTTGAAAGCTACTTAGAAAGTAGATCTTAAATGTTCTCACCACAAAAAAGAAATGGTAATTACGTGACCAGATGGGAGTTGTTAGCAACATGCTGTATATCTTGTACAGTGTTATATGTCAGTTATATTTCAAAAAAGGTGGAAGGGAGAGAGGAAGGAAAGAAGGAATGAAGGAAATAAGGGAGGGAGGAAGGAAGGGAGGGAAGAGGGGAGGGAGAGAAGGAGAGGAGGAGGAAGGGAGAGAGGGAGCGAAAGAGGGAGAGAGGGAAGGGAGGAAAGAAAGGAAAGGAAAAATAGACAAGGATGGTTTTTAATGAGAACAATACTGATGAATGTAAAAAGGCCAGCTTACATGACAAAAACCTAACTAAAAAATGCAATTCCTTAGTTTCTTGAAGTATCACCTCCCCTTACTAATATCTAATAAAATGTCTTATTTTCTAACACTTCATTGAAAAAAATCTAGTTGATTTTTCAAATAAACAAAATAGTTTATATTCAAGGATGACAGAAACCTAGTCCAAATGAAAATGAATGTACAACATGAAGTAGTATAATTTGAAATGCCCTCCATAGCTAAAATAACCTGGCAATTTTACCAAGTATACCATTAATATGTAAGTGAAAAGTTGGAAGGTTTGGTGCAAACAGCATAGGCTTTACACTCAATTATTCAGTCAGCCATTCATTAGCCAAATATTCACTGAACTTCCATGGAGGGCCAAGCACTGCTGGGATACCACAACAAGGAAGAGATGAAATACTTTCCCTCACAGAGCTTTACATTCTATCACAAGGAGACAAATCATTGCAACTAAAATAATAAATACATTATATGGTATATGCTGTAGGAGAAAATAGTATGCTGGAGTTGGAGGGTATGATTTTATATACAGTGCATTCACCTGGAAGACAGTATTTGAGCAAACACTTGAAGGAAGTGAGATGGCATCTGGAGGGAAGGTGGCCCAAGCACAGGGATAGTAAGTGCAAAGGTACCTGCAGCAGGGAGTGTGCTGGTGAGGCAAAGGTAGCCAGAGCCTGAGTGGAAAGTGGGGGAGATGGATCAGAGGAGTAAGGTAGGAAGAGCTGTTGGAGATCATCCTGGGCCTTTTACACTCGATCTTAGCCAAAAGGCCAAGAAGTGATGTGAAACACTTATAGACTTTGGCCTTGACTCCAGTTCTGAACTGGAATCACACCTGACTGTTTACTACAAGACACTAGACAAGCCACTTACTTCTCTGAGCATTAGTCTCCTCATCTATAAAACTGAGAAAATGTACTTCACAGGACTAGGTAAGGATTCAGTGAAAAAGCCGTCTGTAAGATGGAAAATGCTTCTCACAGAGTTATCATTCATTTTACAAACATCTATCAGATATCTGTAGCATCCAACATGGATTCAATTCTATATTTTATAGCACTCATTAAAACTATTTTCTGTTTAGAAATATATTTACTATTTTTAGCATAACTTCAAAATTATTTTTAAACTATTTATTTTGAGAAGGGGGACAGGGTAGAGGACAAGGGATGGGGAGTCCCAAGAAGTCTCCACACCCAGCATGGAGCAAGAGGCAGGGCTCAATCCCACAACCCTTGGTATCACAATCCAGGCTGAAATCGAGAGTCCGACACTCAATTGACCAAGCCACTCAGGCGCCCCTTTAAAACCATTTAAAAAATAAATTCTGAAGCATTCCTAGAAATACTAAATTTTTGTTGAAATTTATTCTAATAATATCAAAGTCTATCTATAGTACTTAAAACCCTCAAAAACCATAATTTCTCTTCTCTTCTGCATTGCCTTTTAAGACAAGGAGCAAGTCACAAAATCATAATCTGATAAAAAGGAATTAATAGAACAAACTTCCAAGACGTGTCTGAGAGTCAACATTGTTGAAGCCCAATTTTTAGCCGGTTTCAAAAGTATGAGCAACAAAAATCTTCAAAAAAGACTTTTCACTTATGTCGTGGTTAGAAGGTAAAGAAATAAATTAATGGTATTACAAATTTTCTGCAAGTACTTACCTTTCATTTGACCCTCCAGCCAAAAACAAACAAAAAAATCCGCCAAAAAAGATCACATTACTTTCAAGTATTTCAGTTAATTGAGAGTTTCCCCTCCCCCAGAGATTACTTCTACAAAGGATAAAAAATAGCCTATCTACTTTCCATTTGTTTTGAGGATTAACATCGATGTGAATCAGTTCAGGATGGGATGAAGCTGCAGCTATTTTAACAGTACACTATAAGGTTTAAAAACAAATTAGACAGCTACATACATACATAGATATCACATTAGTATCAATTAAGCCCATTGTTATTTCACAACTTACAGTTGATACCAAAGAGATCTTTTAAACTTCTTTTTAAAAAAATTTAAAGCATAAAAAAAGACGCAATCCAATGTTGCAATGCCAGCTTAGAGATGCTATTTCTGAACCTAAGTTGGGAATTTTAAATATGAGACCTTAAGCTTCTAAGAGTGACAGGACTGAGTGAATACAGTGGTAGAATGGCCTCTAATCCCAAGAGTAATTAAAGAGTGTACATTTATAATTAAAGTCATCATCTGGGTAGCAAAATCCAGTGATAGCATATAGTACATCCCATTTATTGCAGTACTCACATATGCTTCATACAAGGCATATTATTTAATATAAACATAAATGTAAGCCCATATATAATTGTTTAAGAAATCCAAAATCATATTTGAAATATCATACTAAGAAAAATTAAATCCATTTTAAACCCTTATTTTCTAGGCCATATGAAAACAGTGCTGTCAAGCATAGAACAATAGAAATGTACAAGTATATATTTATGGATGTATATATACAGGTATGCATAACTGCGAGTGCATGACTCCAAAATTAAAATTTCAAGAACAGTAATACAAAGATTTTATAAAACACAAAGAATATGTCTGGAAAGCTGAACACTTTCAGAGCAAAGCAGCATTTTAAAACACTGAATGAGGGGTGGCCTGGGTGGCTCAGTCAGTTGAGCATCTGCCTTCAGCTCAGGTCATGATCCCAGGGTTCTGGGATCGAGCCCCACATCTGGCTCTCAGTTCAGCAAAGAGCCTGCTTCTCCCTCTCCCTCTGCCCAAGGCTCCCCCTGCTTGTGCTTGCACTCTGTCAAATAAATAAATAAATAAATAAATAAATAAATAAATAAATAAATAAATAAAATCTTTTAGAAAAATAAAAAATAGAAAACAAAACACTGAGTTGTAAGATAGGATATCGGTTTAAGCCAGGATATTTAACTTAATCCCTTCTTTGCTACTGACTTCCTGGCCACAAACAGCTTTCAGTAAGGGTAGAAAAAGTCAATGAAAGTATTATGCTGAGTGAAATAAGACAATTGGAGAAGGACAATCATCATATGATTTCACTCCTATGTGGAATATAAGAAATAGTGAAAGGGATTGTAAGGGAAAGGAGGGGAACTGAGTGGGGAAAAATTAGAGAGGGAGACAAACCACAAGAGACTCCTAACTCTGGGAAACAAAGGGTTGCTGAAGGGGAGGTGGGTGGGGAGATGGGATAACTGGGTGACAGGCACTAAGGAGGGCACTTGATGGGATGAGCACTGGTGTTGCAACTATATGTTGGCAAACTGAATTTAAATTAAAAAATTAAAAAAAAAGAAAAAGTCACTGAAACCTAAAGATATGCATGCTGATGACACAATTCTAAGCATAGGCCTTTTTTCTGAATCATGATATACTTCAGCATTCTATGCCCAATATGGCTCCCTAGGGCTTAGCTAAACATGCCATCAGGTAGTATAAACATTTTTCTCTTCAGTTATACTATAATGACTTTCCCTTTCAGAAAACATATTCTATAACTATATCTTCCATTTAAGAAGCAAGGCAAAATATAAGAAATAGGATCTGGCATTATTAAGAGTAATAAAATTAAAACTAAGCTGGGGAACTAAGTCCACTATCTCAAAAGTCTGTCAGTTGTTATTCTGGAGAAAGATCTTGGAAATATTTACAAATTAAGTCAATTTCTTTTGGCACGGTTGGAAACCTGAAAAAAAAAAAAAAAAGAGTAAACCCATTCTTCATTTTTCCAGATGGCTGAGGCTGTTCTCTGGGCCACACACAACCACACTTTGAAGTCAGGGAGCCTATGCTCTAATCACTCTCTACTGCATAACAGCTAGGGAATTTGGGGTGTGTGTGTGGCGGTTAAGACAATGGGTGACAAAATCAGACTGCCTAGATTCTAAGTCTGGCTTTGCCACTTCCTAGCTGGGAAACCATAGGTAAGTGTCTGTGCCTCAGTTTCCTCATATATTAAATGAGAGCATAATAATAATACCTGCATCATATGGCTGACTTAAGGGTTACGTGAGTGAATAAAAATAAAAACACACAGAACAATATCCAGAACACATTGAGTGCTCAATAAACTTCAGCTGCTAATTACTGTTAAAAAGCACGGCTGGGCCTTTTTGTCCTTTGCAAAATGAGTCTAAGAATAGTAGCTCTGTCTCAGTGATAGCTTAAGAACGTCATAAGAGAATACATAAAATGTTTCACACAGAGCCTGGTAAGTGAAAAACATTCAATAAATGTCAGCTTAAAAAAAGCACTTATCAAATGAACAACATAAATTGCTGACACATATAGGGTGGCTTCTTCCTTTCTTTTGTTGTGCAACAGTATGGAGCTCTATCTACTAATACCCAGTGAGATTACTTCCAAGTAAAATTGTAATCTGATTAGAGAAAAGGTGAAGAAGCTGAGTCAATTTATGTGTGAAATGATTCAGCAAGGTGCCCAAATCCTGGAGAAGGAAGGGAGCTGGCATTTGAATGAATGAATGAATGAATGACACATTAACAGAGCCTTTGAGATAGAAAAGCCAAGAATTTATGAAGAATTCAACAATCTGGAGAAGCACTGCCAAGACCAGGACACACCCCGTTCTCAGACACCCGCAAAGCTCCCTTCAGATATAATCAGGCTTATGCAAAGTTTGCAAAGGAAAGAAAACAGTGTTTGACAGCTTTGTCTTTCCAATCTAAATTTTAATATTAGTATTCACAGATGGTAATACTTATAAATATTAGCTAAAAGTAATAATAGTAATTTACACTAAAAGAGTTCTTCATAATAACATATTCCTAACAAACATTACTGACCTCCCACTAAAATAACATTAAGTACTCAACCACTTCAAGTATTTTGTAAACCTTTTCTCTTTTCCACACACCCTGTTATTTAAAGATCTAAGGCACTAGCTAAAATTCTGCAAACTTTTTATAGCCCCCTACAAGGCTTCAGGCTATGTCTGTAAGGAATATGATAGGTAGTTTCCACCTTCCCAGAACAAGTATTTGCTTAGAATCTAAAATGTTTTAACTTAATAATCATTCATCCATTCATGGATTTCACAAATATTTACAAAACACTTCTTGCATGCCAGGCACTAGTCTAGGCCTTAAATTTACATTTCTCAGCAAAATCAAATAAAGTCCTAACCTTCATGAAGCTTACAGACCAAAAGGGAAGAAAACCTAATGATCATATAAATGAATGTAAAACAGGTTGCATTATGAAGAAATAAGATACTGCAATGCAGAGAATGAATAAAAAATGGTACTTATCCACAAAAAAAAATTTACAGTATGTTGGAAAGTAGGAGTAACATATATAAATAAGAGCAAGCAAACGCTAGTAAGTAAATTTCATGGGCAAAGTTAAGAGGAAAGAAAAAAGCACTTGGCAAAGACCTACAATATTCTAGGTAGGGTCTTTCCCTGTGTTCTCCCACTGAAGCCTTATAAAAATCCTACAAAGTAGACGTTCACAGATGGTTTTCTTATCCATTTCACAGATAAGAAAATCAAGGCTGTACGACATTCAGTTTTACTAGCAATGGTGTAGAAACAGCTTCATTACCTAGAACCAGTATGATCAATTTAATATCAATAAAATAATTCTTTGACATTAATTTGGACAGATAATAGATGGCAACAGGAATGTGGACATCAGAGCAATGAATTTGTCCTCCTCATCTTCTACCTCCCTTTTTACAGCCCACTTCCAACATCCCACTCCTACCCACCACGGCACACAGTATTTTCACCACAATCACACCCTGTGCTCACGACCTTTCCACAACTACAAAAATCTGCCCTTTGTCCTCTGAAAATATGGTGGTTGACTATCCTGGCTGCTAAATAACCCTGCAAAGAAACAATAACAAACTATCTTCATCCAATGGCCAAATTTGAACAACGGGAATTTCAGACAAAAAATAGGCAAATTATTTAGAGCTCAAGTCACAATTATTCTATGTTTACAGAATCATAAGGCAACTTTTATCAACAGATATTGGGCAGAGGGGTGGGGGGAAACACACATCTTGACAAAAAGAAAAAAAATCTTATTCTGAAGTTTTAACAATTTGCACTGCTCACCTGACCATTAGTGTACCCTGATATCACAAAGTTGACCGACCAGTAGCTTCTGAGTCACTTCTCACCATTCCCTTAAGTCAGAAGACTTGAGAGTTCCTGAATATCACACAGGAATGACAATGTCTCTTTGAAAAGGGCCAAGTGCAGCAAGCTCAGCAGAAACTGTTTTGAATGACATTCGTCTAGATATTGGAAATGCTCATATTACATAAATCTGGGAAAATATGCACCAGGTTCTCTGTGGAAATGGAGGACACATACAAAAATGTGTATGTTTCAAATTTCTGATGAAATCAGATGCTTCATCTACACATTGTTCGGCAATTCAGATGGATCACGAGACATTCATTCATGCAATCCTCACTGGAATCTTTCACAGAACCTATTGAAAATATCATGATCTCCTACAATCTGCCCTTTTAAGGATCTGCAAGATTATAAACAATGTTAAGAGATATTTGTTAATGAATGAACCAAAATAATCAAGGGTCACCAAGGACATATCAGGCATAAAAAAACGATACACATTCTGCAGAGCCATTTCCTGTTTCACAATAAATCGTTCTTTCTGAAAATCTGGAATGAGTCATCTTTTCCCAGTCATATCATGTATACATAATAATAGTAAAAACTTAGTAAAGCACATACTCTGAGACAGTCCTTGTTCTAAGCAGTTTATGTATATTAACTCATTTATTCCTCTCCACAATGCCATGAAGTGGATATTATCATCCTTATTTTACATATAAATTGAGTCCCAGGAGTATTTAGTGATTTTCACATAGCTAGAGAGGGGCCCTGAACTTCAGACCCAGGCAGTCTGGAACCTGTACAATATACCACTTCTGCTAAAGAGTAACATGGGTTTGCTTATCACTAACCACTGCTATTTTTTCATTTAATGCCTACAACATACACTAGGAGGGACCACCTGGAAGGGCTAATCTTCCTAATGGATTATTTAAACAAACAGATATGAGTCCAGTCATCTCCCCACGTTGTACCAAGTAAAATGCAAGTATCAGGAGTTATACAGGTTGTCTGGCTGGCTTGCTATTTCTGCTAATATTTAAAGGGATCCTTTTTCATGGTGATAAGTCTCTCAAAAGATGATTTCAAATCTTCTATGACCTTCTAACATTTTCCTTTGCACCTACACTGCCTTACCTTAAAGACTTCAACATGCTTTCTGCTTGGATTCAATTTAAGGAAATGTAATGACACAAAGGTTTAGCTGCTTAATTGTTTTTGGAACACTTGACACTTGTTGATCCTTGCTACATTTTGATAACATGAATCAAATTGAGTATTCAACCCAATATTACCACTGACACAGCTTACAGTCAAGAAGACATACCATTTGTAGATTGAACTGCTCCCAGATGGCAATGGGAATGAACTGAACCATGAAGAGGACACCAGAAAAACACAGGATAGGTAAGAAGACATCTTAGGAAGAGCTTGGAGGTTAAGAATGAGCACGTTATATGAAGATATGTACAACTAGGCAGAGGAGACAGTGGACTGGGAGGAAAAGAAGACAAGAGCAAACAATAGGAACAAACCTGGTCATAAGGACCTGAAAAAAATGCAGGACAATCTGGGTGTCACATATTACCACAGATATATGCTGGGCTAGAGTAAACGTAATAAGTGCTTTAGAGAGGTTCAGAGGGAGGCAGTCAAAATAGCCCAAATACTGCCACCAAAACTAAGCAGGAAGAGTTAAAAGGGCCTATCCTAAGCTGATGGCACTGGAAGAACAGAAGAAAAGGCAGTTTATTTAAGATACATTCAAAAGATGAAAACAAAAGGGTTTTTTGTCTTATCAGATGCAATGAAAAGGAAAGACAGTCAAAAATTACTAATGTTTCCAGGTTTGGAGAATGATGATACTGCTGGTAAAAATGGAATCATGAAATAGGAAACTTAGGTTATCCAGGAAGTTCATGCAGGTTAGTGTTGGGGATAATGGAGCGTGAGGTATAACTCCCAGGCATCCAAGGGAGGAGAGATTCAAGACGGTTTTGGAAACATGGGGTTACCCCAGAGTGGAGATTTCAGAGTTCTCCCATAAGGATGAAAATCAGAGTAGGAGATGAGTTCAATAACAGAGCAAACGTAGAACAATGAACATAGGCTAAAAATGGAACCATAGGGCAGCTAGAAACAGGATAAAGAAAACTTGACAATGAGGCAGAAAGCTCAGTGTGGGATGGAACAGAGAACCGAGAAGATGAAGTGTCACCAAAAACAAGAAGTAAAGTTCCAAGCCTCTTCCAATGACAACAGTGTATGACAGAGTAGCAGAAAAACTTCTCCTTCTCAAGTAGCCTCATCAAATCAAAGACCGGGAGGACTGACACAGGGTTAGCTGGGATTTAAACCTGGTGAGATTTTTATTAAATCAGGAGAAACAATAAGAGGAAAGGAAGATGGGGCACCTGGGTGGCTCAGTGGTTGAGTGTCTGCCTTCGGTTCAGGGCATGATCCTGGAGTCCTAGGATCAAGTCCTGCATTGCGTCTCACATAGGGTTTCCTACAGGGGGCCTGCTTCTCCTCCTGCCTATATGTCTCTGCCTCGCTCTGTGGTCTCTCATGAATAAATAAATAAAATCTTAAAAAAAAACTAATAAAAATAAAAAATAATGAGAAAAAAGGAGATAAGTGGGACAAGATAAAAGGGGGGTGGCGGGCAGCCCGGGTGGCTCAGCAGTTTAGCGCCACCTTCAGCCCAGGGCATGATCCTGGAGACCTGGGATCGAGTCCCATGTTGGGCTCCCTACATGGAGCCTGTTTCTCCCTCTGCCTGTGTCTCTGCCTCTCTCTGTCTCTCATGAATAAATAAATAAAATCTTTAAAAAAAAAAAAAAAAGGTGGAGATGGGAATCAAGTCCATTCAAGTTTTGAGAAACTCAGAAGTTTTAATCCACATGCATTTGATTTTAATATTAAATTTTAATTAGCAATGTCAGGAAAATTGTGTGAAAAAAGTCAAAAGTTAAAGGGTATCAAAAGGTAAAGGTAAGGGTGCCTGGGTGGCTCAGTCGGTGAAGTGTCTGCCTTCGGTCAGGTCATGATCCTGGGGGCATGGGATTGAGTCCCAAGTCAGGCTCCCTGCTCAGGGGAGTATCTGCTTCTCCTTCTTCCTCTTCCTCTGCTTGTGCTCTCTCTCACTCGCTCTCTCAAATGAATAAATAAAATCTTAAAAAAAAAAAAAAAGGCAATGGTAAGGAGTTTCACTTTAATTCCAGATGCAGTGAAAAATCATTGCAATGCTAAAGCCTGAAGGAGAGACACAGCATATGATTTGGTTTTTAAAAAGATCACTCTGCTCAGTATGAATTAAACAAATGGAAAAGAGGCAAGAGTAGAAGTAGGGACATCAGATAGGGGACTATTGCTAGAGTCACGATATTGACAAAGTAGACAAATTAGAGATAAATACTGGAGGCAGAAGCAACAGTACTTGCTGATAGGAACTATTCTGAGGAGAGAATATGAAGGTGAATAGAAGACGAGAAACTGAGAGGAATCAAAGACGTCTATAAGTTGTCTGTTTTGAACAGCTGGGTGAATAGATAAGTTATTAAGTAAAAGAAAGAATAAATAGTTTTGTGCGGAAATCAAGTGTTCCACTGAGAATGTGTTAAGTTGGAAATGTTTAGGAAATGTACCTGGAGATATCCAGTCAGCAACTGCATATACAAGACCAAAGTTGGAAGTAAGGTCAAAGCCAGAGACAAAAACATAAGAACCAACAGGATATAAACGGTCTTCAAGCCAATGGGATAAATGAGATCACCTACGGCGTGAGTGCAGAAAGTGAAGCTCAAGGAGCCCCCAAAAAATCCAACACATACAAGTTGAGTAGAAGAGGAAGACCCAGCAAACAGAATGAGAAGGAACAGCCAGACATAAAAAGAAAACCTGAATAATGTCACAGAAGCCAGAGTATGTTTCCACAAAGAGAATGTAGACAAATATCAAAAGTCTGTCACTTGAGTCCATCAGATCTGAAGGTGACCCTGATTAGAGCAACTTCAGTAAAGCAGTGATAAAGGCAAAAACACATCAAGGGTTCTGGAATCCTATGTTATGGCCCCACCATTAACACACTTCTTTTTCTGGTGTCTTCAGTTTCTATTCCTGCATTCAACTGCTCCATGCCAAGTTCAAACTTAAAGGTTCTGATTGGTATACTAAGTCAACCTCATCTCTGCTGAGTAGAACCTCTGAGCCAGGTAACTGCCTAGACCAAAGGCCTGCCTACTGATTGGATGGTCTTGGGTCAAGTGGCCACTCCATCCAGTCATTTGAGACCAGAGCACAAAAGACCAGTCATCCATTAGATGGGGGTAAACATAAGGGGGTAATCTAAATCTCGGCCTGTCTTTAAAAATTTAAAACAAAGACCAATGAATATATTTACTAATGAAGGTCTAAAGATTAAGCTTATAAATTATAAGCAATTAATTTTTTCTTAACTTGGAATAGGTATCCAGATGTTCAGTCAAGATATTATTGTTCTTTGTATCTTCTAATAGCTTATAAAATAATTTACATTCCTTGAACTTGGATAAATACATTGAAGACTAATCATTTTCAGAGAAAAAAAAACTACAACAGCAAAGAAAAACTTTATGAGTATGGAGTCACATCTAACACATTTTTTTAATCATTAAGGAAAGAAAAATACATGTAAGTTTTTAAAACTTCTATGATAAAATTTTATAAAACCCAAGAAAACACACACTGTTTTTAACAGCATGCATTCATTCCCTATTAAAAAAAGAAAAAGACGTTTCCATCCAAAACCATCCAGGCCCTATAATTTTATCCCACAGGAAAGCCAAGCTAAAACAAAAAAAACATCCAAAAGGAAGTTTACAATGGAAACTCTAACAAATGCTTGACCATAGCGTCACGAACAGCACTGCTATCATATGCATATGTCTATACAGCTAGACATAAATCCATACATTATTCATTTCAGTTAGTGGTCAAAAACACTGAGGGATAAAAAAAACAAAACACTGAGGATTATGATTCTTAAAGCTGTACTTACCACTGATGAACCTAAACAAAAAAACTAAACCCGTAACACAAGCTGGAGCCAGAACAATCTGCAAACAATGCCCCTTATGTTTGAAAGTAGAATTGATGATAATTTACATTCATAGAGTACTCAAAAGTTTTTCAAGGCATTCTCAAAGGTATTATCTCACTCAATAATCCTAACAAACCTATAAGCGAGGATAGCTAGGTTTGATATTCATTTTGCAACTGATGCATGATTTCCTCAAAATCATACATTTAGTAACAGAAATTACATTCAAATCTATGTCTTGTAAACTATAAGAAGCCTGCTGCTCTCCTTCCACTAACATTTTGTATTAACCCAGCCTTTAATAAGAGGGCTTCAAATCTCTGCTGGAGTTGGTTCAAATATCACAAACCATATTTAGACTTCTGAAACAGCCTCAACTATTCACTCAATAGATCATACTATGGTTATCAGTTCTAAGGCATTTGATGCCCTACTATACAGACGTATTACTAGAAAACCATTTTGACTGTCCATTCATTATGTCACTGTATTACACATCTTCCTTAATGAGTACACAGAACTTGTTATAAGGCTGCTCGGGTCACTGTGTTTCCATCCTTTCTCAGAAATTCCACTGATGTCAAACCTAGCAACAATTAATTAGTAGCCATAAAGCAATCCATAAGTTACTTATTCATGACATACATAAATAAGATCATGTATTTAACATTTACCTGAGTAAAAAGGAACTTTATTATACCTGACCATTTTCCACTAAAAAGTAAAGAACAAGGTAAATGGATTTAGACTACAAAGTATTAAAGTCCGTTTACACCAAAAATGACTCCAATACAGCTCCCTTTTAAAATGCTTATTTAGGGGTGCTTGGCTGGCTCAGATGGTAAAACATGTGACTCTTGATCTCAGGGTTGTAAGTTCAAGCCCCACATTTGGTGTAGAGATTACTTAAAAATAAATATTTTAAAAATAAAGAAATAAAATCCTTACTTACAAGCACCAAATCTCCCCATTCCCCACGTAATTCGATAGGCTATTCTCAGAGTATCCTTTATAAGTCCACAATATCTACTAAATATTTGAATCACATCTATGAAATATCAGCACCATATCACTTCATAAAAAAGAAAAGCATCATCATTAGAAATTAAGACAGCCTATGAGATTATTACCACTTCACATCTGCCTCAGACAAACTCAAGGTACCACCTAAAAGCAAATATGCAACGCAGTATTATTAAGTAACATGAATAGTGGCCACTTACTGAGCACTTAATACAGTCCAGGAACTGCCAATCCACTTCAATAGTAACAACAAAAAACACAGTGTCCTCTAACATTTATGGAGCCTGTATGGTGGAGCCAGGCAATGTTTTATGTGGTTTACAAAAGTTATCTCTTCACACCACACTTTAAAGTGAAGGAACCAAGATACACAGAGACTAAGTATTCTGCCCAAAGTCAAGGTGGCAGTTAGGAAGAAAGCCAGTACCATGCTTTCTTCAAGGTCTGCGGATGGAATGGGCTAATTTAAGTAAAGCGCTCAGGACAATGGCTGGCACATGATAAACACTCCATTAATACTAGAAATGATTACCAGTATTATTCAATCTTTACAACAATCCAGTAAAAGGAAAACCCTTTAACCTAATATCTAACACCCAATCTTTCTTTTTTTAAGCTTGAGAAAAGTGAAACCCAGAGAGGTTAAGTTCAACAGGGAAGCAGAACAGCCCAGTGGCCCAGTGAAAAGTGAATGCATACTGGAATCAGGCATACTTGGAGCAGAATCTTGGTTCCCTCACTGACTAAATGTTGCCTCCGTTTCCCCGCCAATGAGAGAATTACACCAATCTCCCAGCAAGCTGCGGTAAGAAATAAAACAAGGTACAGGGGTAGCCCAGTCAGTTAAGCATCTGACTCTTGATCTCAGGATTGAGATGGTGGCTTATTAAAGAAACAAAAAAACAACAACCAAACCCAGAATGAACAACACTTACAAAGTAACAGGCACTTAGGAAGTGGTAGCTATTGGTGTTAATGTTACTATAATTTCCTTGTGGTTGGCTCAGTAGGTGGCAGTTACCATTGTTATTATGAATACAACCTTATAGGGGGCAGGGACTGTATCTGCCTTCTGCAGTGAGTAGAGAGCATGGCACAGAGTAGCCTTGGCATAAGGGAGGTAGGGAAGAACAAAATAAAGATTGCACAAGAAATCAGCAAAAGAACTGATATTCAACAAAGTTCTCCAAAATTCCTTTTAGAAGGCACTTATGCCATATGTACAGTAACAATGTGTTCTATTTCATTGTTTTTTCAAACTCAATTTAGGGAGCTGTAACACCCTATTGTTTTTTTTTAATGAAGTAGGATAGAATACAACATAATAGAAACAAGTGAGTTTAGCACCGCCTTCAGCCCAAGGTGTGATCCTGGAGACCTGGGATGGAGTCGGGCTCCCTGCAAGGAGCCTGCTTCTTCTCCCTCTGCCTGTGTCTCTGCCCCTCTCTCTCTGTGTCTCTCATGAATAAATAAACAAAATCTTAAAAAAAAAAAAAAAAAAGAAAGAAACAAGTGATTCTATCCTAAGTGTAAGTTCTACTTCATTTAACTTTAATACTGGTTACATGTACACTCTTCTTTTTTAAAAGATTGACTGATTTGAAAGAGCGAACATATGCGTGGGGGGAACAGAGAGAGAGAGAAAAAACTGTTTTGTTTTGTTTTTTTAAGATTTATTTATTGGGGGGAAGGGCAGAGGAAGAAGGAGAATCCTGAAGCAGACTCCCTGCTAAGCATGGAGCCCAACTTGGGCCTGGATCCCAGGGCCCCAAGATCATGACCTGGGCCAAAATCAAGAGTGGGATGCTTAACCAATTGTGTTATCCAAGTGTCCCACATGTACACACTCTTGAATTAATGTGTGTGTGTGTGCTCCTGTGTGCACGTGTGTACTGGGGTCAGGATGTAAACTGAATTCTTTACTGCAGGTAGCACCAAAATCAGAAAAATACCATCCTAGATTATCCAGGACAACTCTACTTTTATGCGATCTTGCATTTTTTTGGCAAATGTGAAATAAAGTATATTAACTAAATAGGATATGAGATTTACATATATATATGTCACCTGAATATATAATATATATATTTATAAATATATATAAAATATATTTTATATATATAAGTGTGTGTGTGTGTGTGTATATATATATATATATATATATACACACACACACATATAAAAACCATGGGAAAAAAATCTTTGCTCAACCCTAAACTGCATCTATTGGTATGGTACCTATATGAAACCCATAGCTTGAGACATACATCCAGAACTTCACCAAGAAAGGCATCCTACCAAACTCAGGTGAAACTAATACCACATAGCTTAGTAGTTATAAACCACAGCAGCTTTTTTTCCACATTCAAAACATAAAAATTACTATGAATTCAAGGTCATTTCCAAGGATCATAATTCTGCGAGTTACCACAAAATAATCATATGACATATATGAGACTCTCTATAGTGAAGCTGAAGTAGCAGAGCAAATTGTACCCTGGGCAAAGCTCTTTACTGACCTCTCCAAAAAGAAAATGCAGAGGTTAGATTTAACACAAACTCAGAGTTTTGTTGTAATTTATGGCATGTGAAGCCTAACTCGGCAAAAGGTACATTAAAGGCTTAATATCCTCTGCTAAATTAAAAAATATAAAAGTAACACATGTAACTAGCAGGACAGGAAACTCTGGGTGACAACAGCCAAGCTAGCCAGGGCAGCACATTTTGAGACCAGATAGTCTAGGGTATGTGGCATGCAATGAGAATCCATGAGAACTTGACCCTACACTGACTTACCACAATAGCAGATTAAATCACTTAACTTCTCTAGATCCCAATCTCCTGCTAAAGAAAACATTAAGAACAGTATCTGTCTCCAGTCTGTTATTCCCATACTTCACAACAAAGACAAAACACACAAAGATGCACACTGAACTCTTCAGAAGATTTCTCTCTAAAGTCAACTTGTCAGGTACTATTCAGGTGACAGCTTCATCTGTCTGGCCCAAACATTCTCCTCTATTCATTCAACACCTCACTAAATTAACTGACCAGTCTGTTTGCCCACACTTAAGAATAAAGAACCGAACAAACCAAAACTTAAGTCTTTGGTACCATAAAGGAAAAAGTGGCTGCATATTGAATTCAGTCTAAATAGCACCTGACACTGTACTGACAGCAAATGAAAATTCTTTTTGACAAATCTTAACTAAAAAAAGATAGTGTTGGAAGATTAAAGAGCCTGAAAAAAATTCTCCTTGAGCCATCAAGCTCTGTTCCACTTAATGAAATGAAACTGATGTGGAGGGGAAACCAATATATCCAATCAAATATTGTTAGGTTGAATCATATAAAAATGTCATTGTTACAGGTCAAAGATGGTCAAATATTGGCAATATTGTACCAAAAATTGGTACAACATAAGAGATTGCCTTATTTTGCTAATAGCACTAAGACTAATGGTATTAGTAGCATCAAAGGACAGTGGTCTCAAACCAGAATACACACATGGGAACACTTTACACAAAGAATTTTTGCTTTGTCTTGTGTTACTTTGTTATGTAAATATTAAAATACACTCAAAAGTAGAAAGAACAGGATAATGAGCCCCCACGTACCCATCACCCAGCTTCTGACATTCTCTAAATGTCAATATCTACACTACCCTGGAAGTTACATGCTGTGTAATTAATTATCTAAACATACAAGAAAATCTTCCTTCAATCAGTGCAAAAATTCATGGTCTTACAAAGTTCTTCCAAGCTCAGATGACCAAAAATGTTTGAAAACTGCTGTCTTGGGGCATGAATAATTTTAAACACTATATGGATGGTATTCTGAAAGCTTGAACTTTGGCAAAATATTTTCTTAGTTATTCAGTTGTTGAGCGTTGGCTTATCTAAGAAAGGGGAGTGATATAAGTGGACACAAAACACATCTAGTTGACAAGGACATCTGAAACTAATAAATAGAGTAAATCAACCTTTTACAAAAGGATGAATTTATGTGAACACATGAAAATCCTAAAAAGTATTTAATTAAATTTACTTCTAAGTACCAAAGGCACAGGCACACACCACCTAGAAAGCCTAAGAGAATAAACTGCTCAATAGTTTAATTTATCCAATGCCTACCATGAGCTGGACCCTGACATACAAGTACACATTCCTTCAACAAACATTTCTCAGTATTTTCAATGTATCTGACACTGTTCTAGGCAGTGATAGTACAGAGGTGAACAAGAGAGACAACACCCCTGCTCTGGTGGAGTTTACATTGCAGCATGGGGGCACAGTTAATATTATAAATAAGAACATATATAGCAGGTTAAAAGGGGATAAGTAGCAATAGGAAAAAGAAAAAGTATGGGAAGAGAAACAGGGAGGGAGCAGAAGGTAGCCATATACCTGACTATAACATCAAGGTGGTAAGTACTACATGAGATTTGATCAAGGCTAGTGAGAATGTGGAAAAGGAGCCACTTAGTTCTGCTTCCTGAAGTTAGTGATATCTGAGCCAACAGCTAAGAGCAAAAGAAGCTGTCCAGAAGCGTAAGAGAACTAAGGGCTCTCCATGTCTAGAGAACAGCCCGTGTGAGGGCAGAGAGAGGAACAAGAGCCCAGAGCATTGAAAACAGGGAGCCCCACAGGGCTGGAAGGTAGATATGTGAGGGGGAGGTGGTGGCCAGGAGAAAGGCAGGCAGGGGTCAGATCTGAAGGTTTCCATTTTCTATGAGGGGTGAGGGGAGCTAATGGAGCTTTCTACAACAGAGCTGTGAAACAGAAAGCTCATCCAGGCAGCTTTGAAATCAACATATTTTATTTCTTACACAGGCAAAAAATAAAAGAGCAGAGCAGTCAGTGATGGGGAAAAGAGAAGGTGGGACAGACTCAAAAAGCCATCGTGAAGCTGGAGGTAGAAAGACTAGGAGCTCCAACAGGCAGGGCCCCAAACGAGATGATGGTGCCACTCACTCAAATGGGGAAACTCAAAAAGAAGAGATCCTAGAGATTTGAAGCATGCTGAATTTGAAGTGCCTGTGAGAGCCATCAAGGAGTAGCAAGAAATGCAGGTGTGGATTGGAGAAACTTCTACCCTGGAAATACAGACTGAAAGGAATGGCAGAAGGCATCAGAATGGATAAAATCTCTGTCTCTCTCAGACACACATATACACACACAGGAGAGTATCAAATATAAAGAAGAGCACCGAGGATGTCTAATCATTCCCCTTTTCAGAAAGAACTAGCCTGGGGATCCCTGGGTGGCTCGGCGGTTTAGCGCCTGCCTTTGGCCCGGGGCGCGATCCTGGAGTCCTGGGATCGGGTTCCGCGTCGGGCTCCCGGCGTGGAGCCTGCTTCTCCCTCTGCCTGTGCTCTGCCTCTCTCTCTGTGTCTATCATGAATAAATAAATAAAATCTTAAAAAAAAAATAAATAAATAAATAAAGAAAAAAAGAACGAACTAGCCTGAATCAACACTAACACTAATATTTTTCGTATGTCCCAAGCACACACTACACCAAATACCCACAATTACCCAAAAGCAAAAAGCAGCTTCTTAAGAGCGAGGCAAGGACAAGAATGAGACTATTACAAATAGTTTTCAGAGCCATGAGAAACAATGTTATAATTCAAACCTAAGAGAAGTATTCAGAACCTACTCAAAAGATCAGGAAGGCCAGACACAACAAGGTTCTAAACCCAGGCCAAGTATACTTGCTAAGTCCCTCACAGTTTTCTCAGGGTAGTAAAAGATACAAGAAGTTTCAAAACACCACCAGGCCACCACAAAGTTCCATTTTTACAGCCTCATATTTCAATAATTCACAATGAAAACACAGAGCCAATAACTCCTTTTAAATTTGCAGAAGACCAAGGCAGCAAAGAAAAGCTGTTCATGGCCAACTAAGCAAGTCTGCTCATCTCTCCTTGCAGGGTGCACTTGACAATATTCGCAACATGAAGGAACAATGCTTCTTATTTATTTTTAAATAAATAACTTTTTAGCACTTTAAGGAAAGGAAAAAGAAAAACTTTCTCCTGAAGCAATTATTGTATCTTAACAGTTCATTTCTTTAAATAGCCTTCTCACTTGCTTTGTTTTTACAAAAGTAAATGTTCTATCCAAATGAAGCATCAATTCCTTTTGTAGATTTCTGGCCTGATACTGCTCTGATTCACAGGAGAGCTGGTACTGCTCTGGTATTCAAATAAAAACATACTGGCAACAAGATGAACTATGAAATATGTATGTACTCTTCCATGTTTTTCTTCCTTTTTTTAATGTAGGGAAAAGAGATGTAAAAATCTACAGGCATTTTCATTTTTAGTAAAATATAACTTGGAATTAATCTTTGCAGTCTGAGTGGTTGTATGTTTGCTGATAAACATTTGTGATGGAGAATCCCCCCAAAGGTATTTTCTCTTAACCATGAGCCCTACCTATTTAATACAGTTGTAGCTCTCTGTTCTCCCCACTTCTCCCCACTGCTTCTCACTTTTCTCCTCTCCTCCCATCTATTTCCGTTTCATACACACGTACACGCACATACACACATACACAGATCCTTCCACCAGGAAGCAATTTTTTTCCAAGATGCTCATAAGTAGAAACATTTGCTCAAATGATAGGTTCCCTACAAATCCAAAAAGAAACATTCTTTTCCAGAGTAAGTTACACACACACACGCACTCATATCATAAAGATGTATTATGCACATATGCCAATATTCTTATGTTGAGATGTATACTAAATTGTACACTGCAGGTTCTCATCACTGAGTCTTTACCAACACCACTGCCTGGGTTATATCAGAATATAAAACTGCAAAAACCATGAGACCCACAGAACTCCACCATTTCCCTCCCTGCCCATTTTCTTTCCTAGACTATTCCTGCTTTCCTGCCTCGTCCTTCCCCACCATCTCATGAAGACTTGAAGCCCCACCCAAACTGGTACCATGGTTCAGCTAAAAGATCTATGCAAAGGGGTGCCTTGATAGCTCAGTCAGTTAAGCCTCCAACTCTTGATTTCAGCTCAGGTCATGATCTTGGGGTTGTGAGATGGAGCACCACATCCGGCTCCATGCTGGGTGTGGAGCCAGCTTGAGATTCTCACTCCCTCTCCTTCTGACCCTCCTCCTCCCCTGTGTGCACATGCACTCACACGCTCTTTCTCTCTCAAAACAAACCAAAGATCTATGTAAGCCTTCACTCTCCCCATTCTGACAACCTCAAATGCCCCTTCTCCCTTCAGCCTCTATCTCTATCCATCCTTAGAGTTCCCTCTCAAATGGCAATTCTTCCATGAAGCCTTTCCCAGTGATTCTCTCAGCCTGATGTGATCTCTATCTCTGGGCTGCAAGGGTCCCTTGCTTATACCTCTCTTACTGCTCTTAACTAAATTACATTACCCAATAACATCTGCCCTCTTGGAATTATATTTAATTATATTTATGCCCCTGCAGCACCTAAGAGACCAGCACGTAACATCAATAGAGCTGAGCTGTCTCAAGCCCACATTTCTCTAACAAATAATTTAATAAGAATAGATACAGCTGCCCATAAAGCCCCACCTGTATGCAGGCCTTTTAACAAGCAACAGTTTTTACTTTAGAAAGAATCAGAGTAAGTTATTCGTCCAGAAAGGGAATACAAAACCAGTCTCCTAGTATTCTAACACATTGCCTGGGTTTCCATAATGCCACCAACTAAACAAATTACTTGAAAGTGAAATCAAATATTAGCTCAAGTTGTTAAGATATTTTAAAACAACAGAAAAGTGGTATATAGTCCACTAGGAAATCAGATTTAAAAATTAAAAGAATTAAACAATTACAATAATTTGTCCTGTCTCTTAAATTCTTCTGTTTGGTCTTTCTCCAGAGCCAACAGATGTTTTTCTTCTTCAGCTTAGTCACTTGGAGAAGAAAAGGAGCTTGAAAATTGTTCAAAAGCAGGAGGGAAGGACGGGAGTAAGTATGGAGAAAGAGAGGGTCCAGGCCAATGATGTGAGCATTTGGAAGTCAATCTGATGGTTTCTGAAAAACATTTCAGAGACTATTATATAAACCTACAAGGAATAGCTATGTTTTGGGATCCCTGGGTGGCGCAGCGGTTTAGCGCCTGCCTTTGGCCCAGGGCGCGATCTTGGAGACCCGGGATCGAATCCCACGTCAGGCTCCCGGTGCATGGAGCCTGCTTCTCCCTCTGCCTGTGTCTCTGCCTCTCTCTCTCTCTCTCTGTATGACTATCATAAATAAATAAAAATTAAAAAAAAAAAAAGGAATAGCTATGTTTTGAGGGTCTTCACAAAGTTATCTTTTCTACATCACAGACTGGTCACTCTGCTTTCAAAATGGCTTTAAACCCAGCAATAAATTCAATTGTATACCCTCTATATATTTACTATGTCAAAGAATCCTTCCTGTTGTTTCTATCTAACATTCAAGTTTAATTTCAGGGTTCCATACTCACACAGACATCTCAACACAATCACATTTTCCTAATTATGCTCTCAGACGTAGTCCAAACATCCTTTTCTCAGATTATTCTAAACACTGCTTTATCATAGTACTCTCAAGGTTTTGTTAACTCCCTCTTCTTTATTTATCTTTCACATTATCCCAATTACTTCCTTCTATAGTCCCCCATATCTCCAAAATATTAAATGATGTTAAATGAGACACTAAACAGAAAAGCACCTTTTAAATTGTATAGTACTATGTATAGACTCACTTTAATGTATTATACATTCTCATCTTTTTGCCTCATTACTTTCCTCTATCAACATTTCAAACTCCATACCTTTTTGGGAAAATTTCTTCCAAATTCTTTAGAGCTAGTGACCGACCATTGCTTGACACTCAGCAGGCATCTAATAAATATTCATTCAGTGTGTGATTTCAGGAGAAGCTCCTAGACTCTCTGCAAACTATATATTCCTTCTAAAAACTTTTCCAAAAGTCTTATGTGAAAACTGTCATGGGACTGTATTACCACACGATGAAAGGACCTAAAGAGCCTAATCTTTGGTACTACAGATAAAGAAATGGGTACCCAGACTTGCCCAAAATCATGTTAACTGACATGCCCAATATCATATAGATAGTTAATGACAGACCAGGATTAGAGTCCAGGTCTTTGTGTACTACTGGTGAGTTTGCTTGTTGGCTTTGTGCTTTTTCCTTTTAGTTTTTTTCCTTTAATTTTTTTTTTTTGGGAGGGGGGGATTTCTGATTACAAAAATAGTATACAGGCTCATTGCAGAATTTTTGGAAAGTAAAAAGCAGGCAAAAAATATTGCTGATTCATTTCGTTTTTTTGTTTTTGTTTTGTTTTTTAAAGAAATAGCAGTGTCTTTCTGGCTTTTTTAAGATTTTATTTTTAAGTGATCTCTATACCCAACGCAGTACTCAAATTCACAACCCCAAGAGCAAGAGTCACAAGCTCTATTAACAGAGCCAGCCACCTGCTGATTACTTTTAAAGTGTCACGTCTCTTGCATACCCTCAACCCAATACAAATATTTGTCTCAAAACTCAGGAGTTTTGCAGTCTGGGTGGCTCAGTGGCTTAGCACCACCTTTAGCCCAGGATGTGATCCTGGAGACCAGGGATCAAGTCCCACGTTGGGTTCCCTGGATGGAGCCTGCTTCTCCCTCTGCCTGTGTCTCTGCCCCTCTCTCTCTGTGTCTCTCATGAATAAATATGTAAAATAAATAAATAAATAAAATAAAATAAATAAATAAAATAAATAAAATAAAATAAATAAAACAAAACAAAACAAAACAAAACAAAACTGTGTTTGGGCAGCCCCAGTGGCCCAGCGGTTTAGCACCACCTTCTGCCCAGGGTGTGATCCTGGAGACCCGGGATTGAGTTGCACATTGGGCTCCCTGCATAGATCTGCTTCTCCCTCTGCCTGTGTCTCTGCCTCCCTCTGTGTCTCTCATGAATAAATAAATAAAATCTTAAAAAAAAAAAAAAAACTCAGGAGTTTCATTTACTGAAGTTTAAGTTAAATCCCATTTAGTCCTCCTCAATTTGTAAAGTTTAATGAAGATAGAGCCCATTTTCTTCTTCATGGATTTATATACAGCACCACACTCCATGTTGGTCACCAAATACCAAAATTCTTAACTTCAATTATCAGTAAGCTTCCTGATGCCACACAGGTTTAGAATATTTCTATCAGAATATATTACAATTTAATTGTAATTTTTCTTTTTCCTTGGATGATGCTTCGCTCAGCTATATGCCTGTTTTTAAAGAATACATGTCACTGGAAAACTGACATATGCACAGCCCCAAACACAATGAAGTTAGGGCCAACCTATGCTGTCAATTGCAACGCTGAAATATGACACATTTTTATTCTAAGCAAGAGTGGTTTAAGTTATCAACTACAAAAGTTTTCTTAAATTATGTATGTTAGTATATGAACATCTTTACCTGACTATTCTGTAATAAACAATAAAAAAATATTGCAGAATTGAAACAAACCAACTAAGATTGTACTATCCAGAGGCATGGGGTAAAAGGGAGTAAATTTTCAGCTATAAAATGAGTAAGCTCTGAAGACCTGATCTGGAGTACTGTGACTATAGTGAAAAAATAATGTACTACAGGGGCACCTGGGTGGTACAGCTGGTTGAGCACCCAACTCTCGGTTTTTGGCTCAGGTCTCAGGATCATGAGAGTGAGTCCCATGTTGGACTCCCTTGCTCAGCGTGGAGTCTGCTTGAGTTTCTCTTTCCCTCTGCCTCCGCCTCTCCTTCCCTTACCACACACCCTCCCACACACACTCTCTAATAAACAAATCTTTAAAAAAGATTTATTTAAAAAAAAAAAAAGATTTCATATTTGAAATTTGCCAAGAAAGTCTCAAGTGTTCTCATCTCACACACACACACACACACACACACACACGCAAAATAGTAACAATGTGATATGATGGATACATTAATTAGCTTGATTGGTAATTTCACAATGTAGACATAATTAGCTTGATTGGTAATTTCACAATGCAGATATCATGTTGTAAACTTCAAATATACACAATTTTTACTTATCAATAGTACTTCAATAAAGCTGGGGGAAAAAAGACTGTGCTGTCCAATAGGGCAGCCACTAGCACACGTAACTATTGAGCACTTGAAATATAACTAGTCTTAACTGAGATTTGCTATAAATATAAAATACACATAAGATTTCAAGACTTAGTACAAAAAACAGAATATAAAATAATTCATTTTTATATTGGCTACATACTGAAATTATAATATTTTAGATATACTGAGTTAAGGAAAACATTAAAGTTATTTCATCTGTTTCTTCTTACTTTTGTAAAAATCTGGCTACTGGAAAACTTTATTTAGAAAACTTTCAATTACATATGTGGCTTACACTGTGGTTTGCATCATATTTTGGGGGATGAGAACTAAACTAAGACAAAAATAGAAGCAAAGGAGACAACATAAAAGAAGGAAGACAACAAAAACGAAGGGGAAACATCCTGATCCCTCAGACCTGGAATAGCTCAGAACCATTCCACTCTGCAGTCACAAAAGAAACCTAATCATTCTCTACTTGTCAATAATCTGACTTATCACTTACTACCTCTGAACAACAATTACAGGTGTATCTTAAGTAAACAGCACACTGAATTTTTACACCTTAATATACAATTCATATGCTTAGCCATAACCTAAATTGTCAAGAAAAAAGGAAGACAAATATTCCAATAGGTGAGATTCCTTCTAATTCAAAAGGAAACTTACTACATGAAACCCTCTGCCCCAAGCAGCTTTCTTTCCTGTTAAGGACCCAAAAATTTCTGTTTTTTTCTTACATGATAGTTGATGATAAGAACTATGGCCAAATATAAAGGTGCCCTTTAGAAAGACTTCCACTAAACAAGCAGTATTTCATGTCATTATGGCTCTCCAGGCCTCTTGTGAAGATTTTTAAAGGGTTACAACAGGTTTAAATTAACCCCATGGAAAGAATCTGGCATTTTTAAAGGATTTGATGACTCAAAACATTCTTTTGGACTCTCCCAGCCTCTTCACTGGAAATGCACTCAGGACAGTCATACCAGTAAGTTCTCTTTTATGCTAGCCCAGGTCAAGTACAAACTTGAAACGTGGAATAAGGCAAATTACTTTAGGTTCTTTCTGTTCACCAGGTGTTCTGTTTTTGTTTGTTGGGAGTTTTTTTGTTTGGGTGGGTGGGTGAGTGGGTGTCTGTTTTAGAGGAAAGAAGGTTAAGTGTCTGTTTTACTTCTCCATTTGAGTGGAAAGGTACTTACTAGCAAAATAATGATAGCTACTTCTTTTGGTCTGAAATTACCAGAAACCTTACCAGATCTCAGAAGTTGAGTCTTTGTAACAGGCTTTCCTTGCCAGACTCTGCCTGTCTCTACCTCTGAGCAAAATGTGAGGAAAGCTAAAAATACTAACAACAAAGTCCCCTAAAGGTAACCAAGGGTGGCCATAGTCACCTGCCAATCACTCTAGGTAAGGAATCCTGATATACTAAAGATAAGCTGGACATGTAGCTCCAAGAAATGGGGAAAACTAAGTTTAAGTAAACGAATCAGAGAGTTGTAGGCTGAATACCCTAATTTTCTTTATATAGAACTGGGTTTCTCTGGGCAGCCCGGGTGGCTCAGCGGTTTAGCGCCGCCTTTGGCCCAGGGCCTAATCCTGGACACCCGGGATCGAGTCCCACATCGGGCTCCCTGCGAGGAGCCTGCTTCTCCCTCTGCCTGTGTCTCTGCCTCTCTCTCTCTCTATGTCTCTCATGAATGAATAGATAAAATCTTAAAAAAAAAAAAAAAAGAACTGGGCTTCTCATCCTCAGCAATACTGATATTTTAGCACAGATAATTCTTTATTGCAGGTGGACATTCTGTGAACTATAGGATACTTAGCAGCATCCTCAGCCTCTCTACCAACTAGATGCTAGTAGTAACACCTTCCCTTCCTGCCCCCCCACTCCCACCCCCAGAGTTCTCACAACCGGAGAAGTCTCTAGACATTGCCAAATGCTGCTTGGAGGGGGCAAAAGTGCTCCAGATTGAGAATCAGAACAAAAGCACCTGAAAAAAGTTGCAGCAACAGCCAAGTCAAAGACACTCTGTATCCAGGGTAGTAAGTTGTGTTCAAGCAGTTGGCCTCACACACCTAGTAAGAAATACTTCTCACAAAGTTTCTGATATTATCAAACAACAGAGGTAAAAAATAATAAAGTACTCTAGGGGTACTGAACCAGCTAAACTTCTTAGGACCCAAGGTTCTTCAACTATAGTTGAAGCAAGGCTTCCTGGCTTGGTACTAATTCAATTTAGCTTTTTTGTTTTGTTTTGTTTTGTTTTGTTTTTCAGCAGATTAACCAATAATGATGGCCAACTGCTCAGAAGACAGGAGGTTACAACTCCTAAACTCAGATTGTTATTTTTAAGAAATAGAGTTTTAAAGTAAAAATAAGACACTACTTTCTGACCTATATCATTAGCAAAACTTAACAGGACTGAGAACTTTCAGGGACTGGAAGAAAACATGTATTCTCAGATACCCTTGCTAGGAATGTAAACTGTTAATTGGAAAGCAATTTGGTAGCATCTACCAAACTTTTAATTTTTTTACTCAGAATTCCACTTGTAGGAATCTATTCTACAGATATACTCACCTATGTACAAGGAATGATATGTATTAAAAAGTTCCCACAGCACATTTATAACAGGAACAAACTGGAAATACCTCAAATGTTATTAATAAGGAAATGGTTTTAAATAATTACTGTACATTCACACTGTACATTAAGTGTGAATGACTTAATGTACAGTGTGTACATTAAGTCAGTGTGTACATTAAGACTATACAGTCATTAAAAAAGCAACAGTACACCAAAAAAAAGTAAGAAATAAATGTTCAAAAGATATATAGTGAGAAAGAGTATGGTCCCATTTTGTAAAAAAAAATATATATATATGTTTAACATGAAAAAAATCTAAGGGAACATACATTGATTTCTTTTCATTCTTTTGACAAGTATGTGGCTTTTTTTTTTTTTTTTTTTTTTTTTTTAAAGCAATTAACAGTATTTTTCTGGGGCACCTGGGTAGCTCAGTCAGCTAGCCATCTGCTTCGGCTCAGGTCATGATCCCTGGGTCCTGGGATTGAGCCCGACATGAGGTTCCCTTGCTCCCCAAGGAGCTGCTTCTCCCTCTCCCTCCGTCTGCCACTCCCTCTGCTTGTGTTCTCTCTGTGTATCAAATATATAAAAACAATCTTTAAAAAAAAATTTCAAGACAGGGATTTAAAATTAGACTTAGGCTATCTTCATTTCTCAAATTTAAGGCTTAAAAGCTTTCTTTTGTAAATGTCACTTCTATAAACCCAGGTTTGTGGATATTTCTATACCACACATTGGGATGTACTGATGTTTACCACTTGTCCACCAACATTACACTGACATTGGTGAGCCTTCAAATGAGTTACATAAAAAGGCTTAATTAAATTTGTCAAAAAACTTTAAAGAGGTAGGAAACCTTACTCAGCTGGCCTCTGGAGCCATAACCAATCAACTTCAAAGAACATATCCATAGAGAAGTAGTTTAAGTTCGTAGAATGTTTATTTTCAATAAATATTTAATATGTGATTATTTAATTAAGCAGACTCTGATCATATGTAGTCAATTTTAAACAATTCTAACTTTCCTTTTCAATTTAATGATCTAAATGATCAAAACTTATTGATGTGGCTCTTCCTCTTCTACTTAAATCTTGCAGGAGTAACAAAAGAAGTCAAACATTGGAAGACTGACAGACCTGACAAATAAAAATTAAAATCTCAATTCTAGATTTGGAATAACGATTTTATCTGGGTGCACAATGAAAAAGGCAATTTTCCAAGAAATTTTTCTGGTTCTAAAATAAATGAGCACACATACTTCAAAACAAAATGTCAGACACCATAATAGCTATGGCCTTTAAACCACCCTACCACCCCTTCCCCTCCCCACAGCTCTAGCTTGTTGAACTGCTTTTAAACAAAACACTCTAAATTAATAAAAATAAACCATATCTACCTCCTCCTGCTTCAGTTTCCCCATTTTTCCATGACATTTTAACCTTTATACAGGCAGTTATCACAAATACACAATATCCATATGATACCATTTCTGAACATTTTATATAGGGATGCATACATGTGAATGTGATAGTATTTCCTTTCCTTTGAAGAAAACAATACAACAAAAGAACCTTGAAGGTCTTTATTCAATTAGAACCCTGGATCTGAAGTCTGGTTCCATAGGATTTCACAAAAAAAAAATTTTTTTAAGATTTATTTATTTATTTATAATAGACAGGAGAGAGAGAGAGAGAGAGAGAGAGAGGCAGAGACACAGGAGGGAGAAGCAGGCTCCATGCCAGGAGCCCAACGTGGGACTCAATCCCGGGACTCCAGGATCGCGCCCTGGGCCAAAGGCAGGCACCAAACCGCTGAGCCACCCAGGGATCCCCGAATTTCACAAAATTTGACTCCACATCAAAAGGCCACAATCCGGGATCCCTGGGTGGCTCAGCGGTTTAGCGCCTGCCTTTGGCCCAGGGCGCGATCCTGGAGTCCCGGGATCGAGTCCCACGTTGGGCTCCTGGCATGGGGCCTGCTTCTCCCTCCTCCTGTGTCTCTGCCTCTCTCTCTCTCTCTCTCTCTCTGTCTATCATAAATAAATAAATCTTTAAAAAAAAAAAAAAAGGCCACAATCCCTCACTTGACAAGCACCATCTTTGAATAAACCACGCCCCTTGCCTTTCCAAACTGCCCAACAGTATACAGAGGAAGGAACTGGGTATAAACACATGTATAAACACATGAGTGTGGCCAGGAAACTAAGTTTACCTGGAAACCTCAAAGGTGAATCAATGGCAGCTGCAAGCTGTCACAGAATCTACTCCTTTCCTGGCCACAAGAACACTCATGCTAGTGACACCACTTGGTATCACACTTCTATTGTTCAGTATTTCGTTTGTCACAAATATCAATAAGGTCATTTTTTTTATTCACAGGAGAAGATAATATATTAGGTGAACTTTTGGCAATAACTGAATTCAGTTTCTGTAGCTTAGGTCTTATTTTAAGCATGATGACAAAAAAAAAAGCATGATGACAAGTTAGTCAACAAAATTAATTATCAGAAATAAAGTTAATATCATTTCCTTCTAAGTTCAATTGCTTAAGTTAGGATCAACCAAATCTTGAGAGTCTGATTCTTCTTTTTTTGATTGTTTACCATTTTGCTTTGAGACCCAATATCCTAAATTCATTAAAAAGGCAAATAATGTGGTTTTTATTAAGTGAAAAGGCAAAGATTGCTTAAATGCCTTACATTTTACTCAAAACAAAGTACTTAATGCATACACACTTCTAAACAAAAGTATAATCTCAGGTAGCCCCTATGATCTTCACTACCTTCTTGACATGGTTGTAGAAAAGAATGTTTCTAAGTTTCATATATATGAACCTTTGGAAGGTTTTTAAGTTTTCTTGGATTACATGTTAGTAACTGTTATCACTAATATCATCAAAGAAAACACAATGACAAAAGATTTTTATGAATTTAGTAAATGCATTTAAATGAATCTATGCTTTATTAACCACAAGAATCTATGTATATTTGAAAATACTAGTATATTTATGTCCAAGGTCTATGATTTATCTAGTCTGCAGCTCAGCAGTTCACACAGATGACTAAACACCTTACGATAACTTAATATACCTCCAAATTTCAGAGCCCACAGTTGTAAACCACTGGCAAGGAATATGATACATAAAACTGCCCAGTTAACAAACAGAATGGCTCTTTAAAGTATATATTTGGAACCTTAAGTGAAAATTTACTGTGTCAGGTGCCAATATGTTTTCCCCTATAAACTACAATACCAAATTTAAAATCAAAATAAGTCATCAAAATCATTTATATATAAACACTTCTGAGGCAATTTTTAAGAGATGCCAATTCCTCATAAAAAGGTCTCAAGACACAGAACACAGGACATGCCAGCTCCCATCTCCACCACCACAGAGGGAAGGCTGATTTTAGTCTTGAGTTCAGCCAGAGCATCTGTAACTAAAATCTTAGTTAGATTTTGAAGGTCTCCCAGGTCAGAACAGCCTGCAAGAGATGAATACACATGGCAGAAATGCAAAAATACAAATAATAAAATGGCCACCTCACTGTGAAACTAGAAGGGCCATGGTAGTAAAGAAAGAATAGGAAAAAGAGCAGCAAAAAGACAAATTTTGATTTTTCTCTTCCATATCCTTCCCTTACTAACGCACAGAGAATCGACTGATGTGGGCATCTTGTTTGTTGTTACGAGAAATAAAGCAAACAATTTTTACTATGGAAAAGACCCAGTGTTTAGTCACCTGTGTGTCCATTCTAGTTCCACTGTCTCATTTTACAGGTGAGGAGACTGTAGCCCAAAGAATTTGAGTGGCGTGCTGCTGGTCATTCAGGAGAAAGTCCAGGGTCTGAATTCTCAGTTCCCAGCCCAGCATCTCCACCATGTTACCTGGTATTTCACAATGCCTCTCATTTGTTCTCATCTGGATATAATTTGCATTTCTGTTGAAAATTACTTTGATAGTGATAACTATTTTAAACATTTCTCCCGCTTCATTTTACTATCCTGCAGATCACTTAAATAGATCCTCAGAATTTTCCCATCTACGGAGGCGGCGGTGTGGTGGTGGATATATTTTGGGTACTATGAATTTTTCTTTAAGGATGTATCTCCTCTTTGATCTTAGAAGTCTGTGAGAAATAAATGTGTTTTAAAAAATCAGTTTCAGGGGCACCTGGGTGGCTCAGTGGTTGAGCTTTTCCCTCTGCCTATGTCTCTGCCTTTCCCTGTTTATCTCATGAATGAATAAATAAAATGTTTTAAAAAATCAGTTTCAAATGCAACTTTTCAAGAAACAAACTTACTTTAATGAAAGTACAACTCGATTTCCAAAGCCAATGCCCTAGATTCACTTTTACTTTAAATCAGATGGGTGCATCATCTCTCATTCAAATATACATAGCTAGGTGCCAAATGAGATGCACAAATACACTGCCAAATGCTGCAGTTTTTTTCACCAACTAAGTCTTTATGGCAGGAAAAAGTTTATAATGACTAAATTCTAAACTCAGGATTTAGAACACAATACTAAAATTGATCTAAATAATTTTCATATACGTATAACGTTAGCTGTTAACAATGCAGAAACAATAAATACCAATATGGAAAACTACAAAATGAATTAATTTGAAAAATGATCCTGGCATAATAACAGCTAAAATTTATAGAGTACTTATTGGGGGAAGATACAGCTTTAAATGCTTTCCACATGAAAATTTATTTAATTCTTACAACCCCCTATACACAGATACTATTATTATCCCTCATTTTACAAACTAGGAAATCAAGAAAGAGACAAATTAAATGACAAAGGCACCGTCAGAGAGTCAGGATTTAAACCCAGACAGTGGAGTCCAGTGTCCACATAGAAAATGCAAACAAGATACAGATATGGTGGAAATTTTACATGAATGTCCAGAATAAAACATTCAAACCCAGAGAGTCAGGAAGTAGATAAGTGGTTGCCTGAGGCGGGGATGGGGGCAGAGAGAGAAATGGGCAGCGACTATTAATAAAATGGGGTTTCTTTTTGAGATGATAAAAATGTTCTAAAATTAGACTATAGTGATGGTTACAGAAATGTGTGAATATGTACTAAAAACTAATGAATTGTATACTTTAAATGGGTAAACTGCATGATATATGAATTCTATCTCAAGCTATTTAAAAAAAAGACGGTGGTGAGATATATTCAAAACTGAATCACACTCAACAAAAAAATGGAGATGACAGTTATGTAACTTGCTAGTATTAGGGGAAGTGGTTTAAATTTCCTATTTTTGCAACTTTAAATCTAAAATTAATTTTTTTTTTAACTTTCAGGGTTTTTTTAAAACCATCAACACAGCAAGAAGTAGAGGGCACCAACTGTATTTAGAGGCAGGAAGTACTGGCCCTACTGCCCATAACTTCCCTTCTATAATTATGTAAATAATGAGGTTGATAATACTCATCCTCCTCACTCCCTCACTTGCCAAGAGGACCAAATGAAACATGATGTAATGAAAATGCTTCTCAAATAAATTATATACCATCTCTAAGAAGGATACATGTTACCATGTTGAGATTTTATAAAAATCAAAATTACAGAAGATTATCAGAAAATTGTCCAAACACATGAAAGCTCAAGAAATGCAGTAATAGTAGTTAGTAATAATAAATAGTTAATTCTTAGCGAGCACTCATGACACAATGTTAAAGCACTACTCATCTGTTAGGTCACTTAATTTTCATAACAAGCCTATAAGATAAACACTATCATTATTAAGCCCAATTGAGAGAAGCAGTTACTGAGGCACTTGCCAAAGGGCACACATTTATCAAGTGGCTAAGCCGCAGTATGAACTTAAGCACATTGGCCCAGAGTCCATGATCTAATCCCGTATGGACACTGTTCCCAAAACGAAAATGATTAACACTTTTTGAGAGCTATTCATTCACCACCTACACATTCATTTGACCCCTACACCATATAAATAAGATATAGTTGGGACCTTCAAGGCACTTAACCCTGCAGTGAGGAAACCAGACAAACACACCCCAAATGCCAAGTGCTCTAAGAATGTTGGGGACACTGTGAAAGTACAGAGTGGGAGCACCTCCCTGAGGGCAGGAAGTCACAGGCTTCAGGAGATATCTGAGCTACAGCTTGTCGGATCCAGAAGAATCCAAGAAAAAAAGGAGCAGGAAGAAGAGAGCCAAGATAACAAGAAGGAATGGCCAATGGAGCAAGGCCTAGAAGAGGGGAGAAAAAATCCAAGGCACAGATGGAAAAATGAATTTATGGAATAGCAGGAAGAACACCTTCTCCACTGAAATAAGATAGAAAACATGTGGATGCATACAAGATGAAAGGGCAGAAAGTTCAGGAAGTTCAGCTAAATTCACATCTGTTGGTCTTCGCAAGTGAAGTTCATGGTGGGGTATGGAGAAGAAGAGGGTAATGGAACAGGATAATACTAGAGACTTAAGAAGAAAGTGGTTATCTCATTTATCCACCAAATTAATCTTTTGAGTTTCGGTTTATTCTCATTTTACAGATGAGCTAACTGTGACTCAAAGTGGTTAATAATTGCTAAAGATCACACACAGGTAGAAAATAGCAAATCTCAAAAGCTTTTTCTCTTCCACTACACCATACTTCTATGAACACAAGAAATCTTTTTATTGGCACGAACCAGCAGTAATTTGGATTCCTTCTGCTTGGAAGCTGGAAAGGGTAAGAAAGGAACTGGAGAAACACACACATGTGTCATAAATCATCATTCTTCAAAATACAGAGAAGCTGAACATGAACTCTCCCTCCTCAAACTATAAGCAAATATGTTCTGGCTCAGTTTTTACCACCAAAAGAAAATTTTTTTTAATTTAAAAATCAGTGGTTCCCCAAATCAATAGGTACACAGTATATGCAGATGCATATACTACCTAATAATACTCTTGTAGCACTGTTCTGTATTTTTTATATTTCAGTCTTGTGGTTCAACAAGTGCTGATCTGAGCAGGAAATGTACTACCAATTGGATAAGCAATTATTCAATCTGACTTGATAAAAACGCAAATTAATATAAATTATTCATAGTGATGACTTATTAAACTTTTACCAGGTTAGTTATAATATTCAGGTAGGAAAGAACTAAGCCCTTCCAAAAAAAAATTCTTTGGACTATTTACAAATAAACTTAGAATTATTTTCAAAACTAAGAGCCCATACAAATACAGCCACTGCCATGACAACCCCTACTCCCCTAAAAAAAAAAAAAAAAAGCTTAAGTAATACACATCAAAATGTTTGAAATGGTAATCATCCCTGAAGCTGAGAGTAGGTATGATTTTTATATATTTTTAATAACGTTCATTCATAATTTCTACGATAATACATGTGTGACTTTTGTTAACTCTGAAAAAGTTTCCTTTTCTCTTTTATAGAAAAAGACCAAAAAGCAACTCTAACTATTCATATATGAATAGTTGTGCTCTTTGTGTTTTTTGTTTTTTGCAAGATTCAGAAAAAAATAGGTCAAGGCTTCTAGCTAGAATCTTTTTTTTTCTAGCTAGAATCTTTATATCAAAACCTCCTTTAGCAACTGTATATTCCATAAGACAATAATCTATCAATAGCACTTTAATTTTACCGGTTATATTTAAACATTACTTATGGGATGCCTGGGTGGCTCAGTTAATTAAGTGTTTACCTCTGGCTCAGGTCATGAACTGGGATGGAGCCCCAAGTTAGGCTTCCCACTCAGCAGGGAGTCTAATTCTTCTTCTCACTCTGCCCCTCCCCTCTGGCTCATGCGTGCTCTCTTTATCTCTCTCAAATAAATAAATAATATTTTTTTAAAAAAGCATTACTGGGACACCTGGGTGGCTCAGCGGTTGAGCGCCTGTCTTCGGCTCAGGGCGTGATCCCAGTGATCCCGGAGGCCTGGGATCAAGTCCCACAACCTGTATAGAGCCTGTATAGAGCCTGCTTCTCCCCCTGCCTATGTCTCTGCCTGCCTCTCTCTCTCTCTCTCTCTCTCATGAATAAATAAAACCTTTAAAAACAAAAAAAGCATTACTTATCACAAACTTAATAAATTATAAAGTAAAGCACTGGTGGAAAAAGAATTCTAAAAATTAAAAAAGAATATTCATTAAATTTAAGACTGTAGCTAATCTTAAATCATTTGTTAGTACAGTTCCTTTCTAAATAAAAGACAAACTAGTACCACCATATTTTTCTATTATATGAAACTGATACAAAAATTTTAGAAGAAATAAGTTAAATATATTTACTGTGTGCTATGGAGAATATGAAAACCTAAGATTATTCCTATTTTGAGGCATTTAAAATTTTATTGAGAGAAATGACGATTATACATTAAAAGACAGAAGTCCAGCACATAATATTATGCAATACACAACCTGTGAAGCTGTAGATGGGAGCCCTGAAAGATATACGTTAGACAGGCAAATATCCAAGAATGGTACAATGAGCAATACAGACCATAAATCAAGAATTACACTCAGTGTTCACAAAAGCCAAATAAGGAAGGATTATGAGTAAAATCAGCTTGATGAAAATAAGGTAGCAGCACAAATTTGAAGATAAATAACAAATGACCCTTGTCCAGAATTAAGGAGGAAACAGTAATAAGTGAGACTTGCAAATTGTAAAGTAACAAATACTGCAGATCAGCTCCAACTAGTAGTTATGATGGGAGTTAAAAATCCAGATTTCCGGGCAGCCTGGGGGGTTTAGCGGTTTAATGCCGCCTTCGGCTCGGGGTGTGATCCTGGAAACCCGGGATCGGGTCCCATATCGGGCTCCCTGCATGGAGCCTGCCTCTCCCTCTGCCTGTGTCTCTGACTCTGTGTGTGTGTGTGTGTGTGTGTGTGTGTGTGTGTGTGTGATGAATAAATAAAATCTTAAAAAAAAAAATCCAGATTTCCATAAGTAGCGCCTGATGCCTAAATGTTGACAATTTAAATTTTATTTATTGTATGTATGTAGTATTTTTTAGAGAGGGAGAATGGCAGGGAAGGGGCAGAGGGAGAATCTTTTTTTTTTTTTTTTTTTTTTAAGATCTTACTCATTTATTTGAAAACGACAGAGAAAGAGAATGCAAGTAGAGGGAGGGCAGGGGGAGAAGGAAAAGCAGACTCTCCAGTAACACAGAGTCCAATAGGACTTGATCCCAGGACCCTGAGATCATGACCAGAGCCGAAGTCAGATGCTTAACTGACTGGGCCACCTAGGCACCCAGAGAGATGGAATCTTAGGCAGACTCCACACCCAACATGGAGCCCACCCCAGAACTCAATCTCACGACCTCAAGATCAGGACCTGAGCTGAAATTGTAAGTTGGATGCTTAACCAACTAAGCCACTCAGGTGCCCCTAAATGTTGGCAATTTTTTTTAAAGCTACCATATTTATGGAGGAGTTTGAAGGAAGGCACCATCAGGGTGGGCTAGAGTAGAAAAGACAGCTTTTCGGGAAGCCCATCTCTTGAGTTGAACTCTAAAAGATAGGAAGGGGCATACAACTCTTGATCTCAAGGTTGTAAGTAAGTTGAGCCCCATCTTGGGTAGAGATTACTTGAAATAAAATCTTTAAAAAAAAAAAAAAAAAAAGAGGAGCACCTGGGGGGCTCAGTCAGTTAAGCAGCCCACTCTGGATTTCAGCTCAGGTCATGATCTCTGAGCCAGATGGCGTCTGAGCCATCTGGCCTGCAGGTAGCAGACAAAATCACTGGAGAGACATGGGGAGAAATGACAACACCAACCAGAACCAACTCCTCAGGTGATTTTTATGCACACTGAAGTTTGAAAACAACTGTTCCCCGGCAAGGAAGTGACATAATAAAAACAGCAAGTGCAAAAATCCATACATGTAAGTCACATATAAATGTTGCAAGGAAGACAGTTGTCTCAAAAGATGTTGTTTTAATATTCCCTACTACTCTCCTTCCTCCAAATCATGCTAATGTATTATGTATTTTAATGAGCTTCACATCTAAACATCATAGTCTGACTCCTTTTAGGTAATATGAAACTATGAGAATTATATGAGGGCTCTGAATGCCTTTATTAAAAAGGTTCAGAGGCAGAATGTGAAGAAAACCACTTGGAAAAAACTCCTATCAACTCAAACAAAATTCTGCTTTACTAGGAAGGGCATAGCCCTGGTTTCAAAAGCAAAGCAAAACAAAATAGAAAAACTCTTTGAAGCTCTGATTAAGCATGTAGTACCACAATCACATGCTAGTGTCCTGTGTCCAAAATTGGAAAACGTTAAGTTCGTTATTCAGAAATGAAATATGTAGTATCAGAAGTTCTAAATAATTCTCCCAGCTATTTCCAAATAAAATATCAGCCACACTACCGCTTTCCTTGAGTAACCACTTGTGAGACCTATACACACTCTAAAGATTATAAACTTCAGGGGATCCCTGGGTGGCTCAGCGGTTTACAGCCGGCTTTGGCCCAGGGCCTGATCCTCAAGTCCCGGGATGGAGTCCCACATCGGGTTCCCTGCATGGAGCCTGCCTCTCCCTCTGCCTGTGTCTCTGCCTCTCTCTCTCCCTCTCTCTCTGTCTCTCATGAATAAATATTTTTTTAAAAAAAGATTATAAACTTCAAAGTTCTGATTTCACCAAATAGGCCTCATGTTTTCTTGACAACAGAGGTTTTTCTTGGCAATCAAAAAAACCACATCCAAGAAGTCAATCAAGTATTATTAAGAACTCATTAGGTAGCATTTTAAGATGATCAGAGGAATGAGACATAAAAACATAGCTTATGTCTAACTGGGAACAGAAAACCAACACCTACGATTAGCAACAACCTTTAAAATGGAAGAGCCTTGCCTAAAGTCTTCCTCACACTTTAACCCCCAAGGCAGAACATAACGTATGTGTTCGTTAAACTTACATAAATACTGTTATAATCACCTTTGTCACTCCAGTATTCACAGGTTACCAGTACAATGTTTGTCGAATGAATGAATGAAATGGTGTAGTACACAATATGTCTTGCATGACTTCAATTAAGAAAACAGAAATCATTGAGGACTAAAGTAATCAAAGAAGTATTTCATGGGGAAGACAAAGTCTTGAACCATGAAATCTTAGAGCTGAAAGAAATCAGGATAGCATCAGTAGGATCAAGTAATCGGTAACTCCAAAGGACGTTTCCAAAGATGCCAAAAGCAGCTTTGCACCTCTAAGGTTAAGAAGATAATTAAACTTGGTAGTAACCACTTTAAAACTGAGGAAATCCACATGGACAGTGGGCGTTATGAAACAGTAATAACAAACTTGCTCATGCACTCAACCCTTTACCACGCATTTCTGTCCCCTCAGTCAAAAAACATCAGGAAGGGAGGCAGTGTTCATGGAACCAGCCTATCTCTAGTTTCTGTCAGAGTTTGAACTGCAAGCTGTAAAATATATTTTTCTGAGGATTTAACTCCCCACATTCTTCTGCATATACTCTACAATCTTATCTAAACTGGCTCATGAAAGCTGAGAACCCACCATCTAGGCCACATGCATCCCCTCTTTCACTTTAAAGAGCTCTCCAAAGAAACTTATCCATTTACAGGCAACTTTTTCTGACTTCCTTACATTATCCTTATACTATCCCAGGACACTTGCCAGGAGCTCAACTTGGAACATAATGGATATAGATATAGCACCTGCCTCCCAAGGTATCATTGGATGGGGGAAAAGATATTACAAATAAATTACACAACAGGGCAGGAGTATTCTAACAGGTATGAGAAAGCATACACTGTAGAAATTCAAGAGAGGAAATGACAACTTTACATAAAAAGCCCAGCAAGGCTATCAAGAAAAGGTAGGGTTTCTTTCAATCACTTAGCAAATATTTACTAAGCATGTACTATCTGCCAAACACTGTATGGACACAACAATGCATATTTGCCCTAGATTCTGAAAGACTAAGTGAGGAGCTTACTAAGTAAAGAAGACTAAGGGGTGGGGAAGGCATTCTTAGTCAAGAAAAGCACATGCAGAGCTATGAACTAAGAAAGGAGTAGAGAGATTTATATGTATGTGAGATTTCATCATGTCTTGAGTAGAACACAGAGAGGATATGCTATAGAAACAGAGCAGGCCAGCTTGTGGGAGAGCTTTAAATGCCAAACATAAGTGTTTAGATTTTATCAGTTATGGACGACAGGAAACCAAAGAACATTTAGGAAGAGGGAAGAGATATAATCAGCTTGGATTTTTTAGGAAAAGGTCGCTTTTGTGGAGGACAGACTGGTGTAAGGAGGGTAGTTACTTGCTCACTGTCGGCCAGCTCATTTTAGTAGCAAAATGGACTAAAACCTAGGTGTCCTGGTTCCTAGCCCAACATTCTGCAGAATAGGAAGGGATTAAAAAGCAGTAATAAAAGCACAAGCAATAAAAGAAAAAATAAACAGGACTTCATCAAGCTCAAAAACATTTCTGCTTCTAAGGACATCATCTAGAAAGTGAAAAGAGAAAGCACTGAATGAATGGAAGAAAATATTTATAAATCACACATCTGATAAGGGACTTATATGTAGGATATAAAACAGAATTCTTACAACTTGATAACAAAAAAAAAAAAAAACAAAGTGGGCAAATGATTTGAACATACTTTTCTCCAAAGAATATACACAAATGGCCAATAAACACAAGAAAAGATGCTCAGCACCATGAGCTGCAGGGGAAATGCAAATCACACCCAACAGGATGGCTATAATCAAAAAGATAAAAAACAACAAGTGTTGGCAATGATGTAGAGAAACTGGATCCCTTATATTGCTAGTAGGAATGCAAAATGCTGTAGCCACTTGGGAAAAAAAGTTAGGCAGTTCCTCAAAAAGTTAAACATATAGTTACCATATGACCTAGCAAAGCATTACCCAAAATACCTGAGAACACATCCACACAAAAACAAAGTAGCATTATTCATAATAGCCAAAAAGTAGAAATAACCTGAATGTTCATCAACTGATGAATGAATAAACAAAATATGGTATGACGCAATAATATTCAACCATGAAAAGGAATGAAATACTGACATATGCTACACCACTGATGAACCTGGAAAACAATATGCTAAGTGAAAGAAGTCAGTCGCAAAGGGTCACTGATTATATGATTCCACTTATATGAAATGTTCAGCCCAAATCTATACACAGAAAGTAGATTACGGCTGCCTAAGGCTATGAGGGACAGGGGTGGAGGTAGAGAATGAAAAATCACCAATAATGGGTAGAGTTTCTTTTAGGAGGAACAAAAATGTTCTAGAATTAGACAGCAGTAATGGTTGCAAAGCCCTGTGAATGTACTGAACAGATTAAATGGGAGAATGGTACGGTATGTAAATTTTATCTCAAGCAGTAAGAAAGAAGTTGGGCATTTCAGGCCATGGGAAGAGAAAACATAAAATGGGGAAGCTGTGAGTACTAAAGGACTTATTGGGGCTCTCACAAACTCCCAAGATGCCTTGTGAAAAGAAAGGATCTGGGATTAACAAGACCTGGGAGAAGAGGAATGAGGGGCACCTTCTGCCCATCTGCCGGCTGTGAGTAGGAAGCACCTTCTAAAGCCCTTTAGTTCTGGCAGTCCAAATACCCCTCTTACTAATAACCTTGCTCCTGGATTAATCAGAGGACAGCAGTGCAAGTACCTTCCAGAAGCCAGAGGATAAAATGGAGCTATTAAGAAGTTACTAAAAACACTCAATTTTTAGAATGAAAAGAAGCTAATAAATTATGAAATGCAAAAATCTCTGAATTTTAAAGTAAAAAAAAAAAAACAAGCCTCAAAGAAATTGCAGGATTTGGGCAATTCTCTTATTCCTAGGGACACCTGAGTGGATAAATTTGAGCCTCATCTTAAGGATCTGTCAAGCACCAATAGGAAGAACCCTACCCTTCCAGAGCCTTGGTTGTTATCATTTGCCTTTGCAGAGGCTTGGCTTAAATGGCTACTAACTGCTTTTGGAATCAAATATAATTGCCAGATTGAAGCCTGCAAGCCTTCACTCTACCCTCTCACCCCTGTCCCTGTTCCCAACACACTCCTATACACACCAGTGTCCTCTTCCTGCTCCGGTGGCTCTCTGCCCTTACTACCAGGTGTGTGCTTTTCCCTCCTCACACACCTCACACTTCTCTCTCTGGAGCCACTGTGCACATGTGAAAGGCCCTGCCCATTCCTCACCAAACCACCCCACTCATTACCCACCCCAGCTACAGTCCTTATGAATGCTATGGCAATCCCTTCCCTCTCTGCCTGTCATCCTTCATCCTGTGCCTCTCACAAACTGCGTGTATTCAAGATTTTCATAGGGGCCAAAACATACAAGACTATGCCTTGGCACCAATTTAAGCCCTTCTGGAATCCACATTTTTCCAGATTCTTGAAAAGGTATATGCTTTCTCCTACATATTAGCTAACATTCCCTGAGTGTATACTATGTGCCTTTACTAGTACTAAGTCTCTGATATTCATAACTTTATTTCTTACAACAAATCTAAGATACAGGCTCTATCAGCAACCCCTTACTTTTCTTTTTTTAAGTAAGCTCCACACCCAACATGGGACTTGAACTCACAACCCTGAGATCAAGAGTTCCATGCTCCACCAACTGAGCCAGCCAAGCACCCCCGCCCCCAGCATTCCCTTATTTATCACAAAGGAAGCTGAGATGCTATATAACTTATTTAAGATCACTCATTTAGTCAATGGCAAAAACTAGACTAAAACCCTACCCTGACTACATCCGAAGTACATGTTCTTAACCCTGGCCCTTCGTGTCATATGAAGCCAGAATCCAAAATGGTCCCACAGTCCCTGCTGTCACTTATTAGCATTCTCTTTCCACTAAATTATTTGAAACTCCATCATTCTGTCTCCCAGCTTTCTAACGCAACCAGCATTAGGGCAACAAAAATGGATACATACCCACCCATTTTCTAGGATGGGAGAAGATGTTTAAAATGATATGAATGTCTAAAATGAAATGTCTAAAATGATAACCTGGACAGCCAGAGAATGAAAGCAGAGGCAATGAAACCTCAGGTCTCAGCTCCTCTTCCATATTTCTATTTTAAACCTGAAGAATTTAATTCTAATCAAGCACAAGTCAGTCTGCACCTGTACATTTTTAGGTCCTTACCAAGTGGGAAAATGTAATATAAAAATCAGTAATTTTTTCAAATCAAAGGTCTCAAGAAATTAAGGATTCCTTGTATTCTGTGGATTAGCCCTCAAATTCTGAATCAAATAACCCTTACCTAACCTAGACTTTGCTGCTTAAAATTCTTAGCTTATTCTGTAGGCCTGTTGTGAATTGCAAATATTTCCATTACTCCTGTTTCCATGGCTCATTATGTCCCAGTTATATATTAGTCTATCATGGGCACTATAATTTAAAAATCATATAATTGTCTTTATTTTTAAATATTCTGTGATTCAAAGGTTTCACTAAGCTAGACTGCCCTTCCTCCTACTCATTTCCGTCCCATCTCATTATTTCAAATTAGAGGTCTATCTGTTACAAACACATATCTGCAAACGATAAACTCCTGTGGATGAACTGAACTCAGAGTCAAAGCCTGAGAAGCAGCTACAGAAAAGCCATCTCTGAGACAAATGACACTTGAAGGATAGCAACTCTCGGCCTGGGTTAGCTAAAGCTCAGAGGAAGTCTGGCCCAGCAGGGCCTGAGATTTTGATATACAGGTCTGAGTAAAAGAGGTTTGGGGGGGATCCCTGGGTAGCTCAGCAGTTTGGCGCCTGCCTTCGGCCCAGGGCGCGATCCTGGAGTCGCGGGATGGAGTCCCACGTCAGGCTCCCTGCATGGAGCCTGCTTCTCCCTCTGCCTGTGTCTCCACTTCACTCTGTGTCTATCATGAATAAATAAATAAATCTTTAAAAAAAAAAAAAAGAGGTTTGGGGGACTGAAGGAATTTCCAGAGTACTCGAAGATGGTATTAAAACCACAACTACTTGAGTCTCCATGCCTCGCCTGAAGGGTTTGCTGCATGCCACCCCCTGCAAAAACATGCATATGTTTTTTTTGTTTTTTTTTTTTAAAACATGCATATGTTTATCTGTGCATTTACATAAACCATCAGCACATAATAGATTGACTATATTTCTAAACCCATGAAGATAGGTATTTATAAAGGAAAATGATCCCAATATCATCAAATTAAAATTGCCTGAAATTTTTTGAAGGGGAATAGGATGAGCACTTCATTAATTATCATCACACCAGTCCAGCAGAGTATCAGGCAAGGGGAAAACAAGTTGCTTCTGGCCCTGCAACACAGGCCACACCAGCTCTAGAGAAGAGCCACCACTAAGACCAGGTGATAAATTTTACTTTACAACCACTCTACCAAGACTCAGAAAGCATAAACCTTGCACCAGGTCCTTTTGTAGACACCAGGGATAACACTCAAAGTCCATGAGACCATGGAAGAAACAGAAAACAAACAAATGTCAGATGGTGGTTAAGTGTCACAGAGCACAATAAAGTAAGCCAGAAATTAGCAGGAAACAATGTTATTTTATGTAAGGATACCAATGAAGGCCTTTCTGAGAAAGCGACTTATAAAGAGACCCAAAGAAGTAAAGTAAGCAGCCACTAAACATCTGGCAGAGGAAACCACAAATGCAAAGCCCTGAGGCAGGAGCAAGTTCAGTGTGTGGGACTTACAGCATGGAAGGCCACATAGCTGGGATAAGATGAGTGAGGAGGATGAGTGAAAGGAGGTCAGAGAAAGGGCCACATCAGGCAAGGTCTTGCAGTCCCAGTAGGGAATTTAAATTTTAATTCTGAATGAAATGGGAAACCAATGGAAGGTTTTGAACATGCTCTGACTTCTATTTTGAAAAGTTTGCTCTGACTGCTGTGTAGAGCACAGGGAAGAGTGTGGAAGCAGGAAACCTCTTAGGAGGCAAACACTGAGTGGTTTGGACTTAGAGGCAGCATAGGAGGTAGTGAGTAGTTAGAAATCTAGATGTATTTCAAAATAGAGACAATCTCCACTGAACCAAGGTTCAAAGTCCTCAGAATATCTGCAGAAGGTTGCAAAACAGGCCACAATTTCTTCCTTCTTTTTTTTTTTTTTTTTAAGATTTTATTTATTTATTCATGAGAGTCACAGAGACAGAGAGAGCCAAAGACACAGGCAGAGGGAGAAGCAGGCTCCATGCAAGGAGCCCCAACACAGGACTCGATCCCAGGTCCCCAGGATCACGCCCTGGGCTGAAGGCAGCGCTAAACTGCTGAGCCACCCGGGCCACTCTCTTCCCCTTCTTATCTTCACAATATGGCAGTATAATTTTGGAGCTCCACCTACAAAGAGATGGAGTCTTTCTCCATCCTTAGGATTTCAGTGGGCTTGTTACTTGCTTTGGCCAATAGAATAACTGCAAACACAATCCAAGGAGAGAACTGAAAAGTACTTAAGCATTTGTGCTCGTCCTTTCTTACTGCTCTAGAGAATCCCACAACCCACTATGTAAAGAAGTGCAGGCTAAGAGGCTGGATGATGAGATACACAAGCCAAACACCCCTGTAGCCACAACCAACCAACAGTCAGCCAACCATTAGATATGTGAATGAGACCATCAGCTGCCAGCTGACTGCAGGTGCATGAGTGAATCCAGCAGAGACCAGGACAATCACAGAGCTGAACCCAATCCAAACTGCAAAACCACAGGATGATGAGCTAAATAAATGGCTGTTGTTTTAAGCCACCAAGTTTTGGAGTGGTTAAGCAACAAATGCCAATTCAATATCTTTTTATCCCCCAAATCAAACGCAAGCCACTAAGCTCTCTTGGTTTCTTTTATGGCATTAGCAGAAAAAAAAAAATCTAAAGTAAATTGATGCAGATGGTAATGATGATGAGTTGATTAGAATAGGAGAGGGCATAAGTCACAAATTACTGTGTAGTGCTACCTCATTAAAGTGTGGTGTATGACAAGCCAAGAAGCTGAGTTCTTTGTGCAGTAAAATCACCAAGATAAGTATTTCAGTAAACAGTGAGGATAAAAGATTTCGCCCCCCCAAAAAAAAAAAGATTTTCACCCCAACAGTATTTATCTTTTCAATGCCCCACACACCATTTCTGAAAATTACAAAGTACTTTTACCCTCCTGCTAAACATAAAAAATAATGCTTTTCAAGTTTATCCAAATAGATGAGCAATTAGTTTTTTCCTTATAAAAAGAAACCAATAATATTAAAGAAATGACAAGCTGAACTTCTCTTGACTATTACAACCAAATGGGTAAATGGATGATGGGTGGATGGAAGAAGAATAGAAGAACACACACATACATCAAATAATACTCTGATTAATTACTTTGAGTATAAGCATTTATGCTATATGAAAAGAATTCTGTATATATTTCTTCATGTTACAAATGATTACATAAAGGCTTAATCTAATGATCACCAATGGTCTATGGTCATTTTATTTCCAGTAGTTTGCTTTACTTTCATTAGCTTGGGAAAAAGACACATGACTACCCTTCTGTTTTTTAATTAAATTTCTTTAATGTCAAGGTAGAAAGTGAAACCCTCTATTTCTGTTCCCCAAAGATAACCACTGTTAACAATTTCTTTGCAACTCTCTCTGGAGTCTTTTAAAGTCATATGTCTGGCACTGCAACTTTTAAAACCAAAACATTTATAATTCTTTCAAGCCACCCCTATAAACCAAGGAGACTCCTACCCAGATGTGTTTTCTATCAGAGCTTTTCAAACCCCATAAAAATCTAACATTGGTATTTATTATATATGCTGAATGGACTGATTTCTGAAACACTCCATCTATTAACACCAAAGAGAACTCAGCAGCAGTGAATAACTCCTCTCTTCCTCAAAAAAAAAAAAAAAAAGTACCAAAAGTACCTAAGTATTTAATAGGCAGAGGGGAGGTGGATTATCTTTTTTGGAATTGAAACAGAAACTAATTGGATGGTTAATGAAAGCACTCACCAGAGTCTATGAGCCTATGTGATATGTGACATGCAGGAATGAGGTAAGAAAGAAAATTCCTGGAGACAGATCTTGATTGCCTTGATTGGTGAGATATGCTCACCAAAAAAAGGCCTCCCAGGGTCATGACTGGCCTATGCATTATATACACTGCATATCCTTCAAGTACCAAGGACAAGGGCAGATAGATAGATGGAGTCTTACTGAATTATGCAGCAAAAGGAAGAGCCCAGAAAATGAGGTTTCTAGAAAATCTTCCCCAAATACTGTACAAAGATTTTCAAAAATATGATCCACTACGTGTGCTAGTGTTCCCTAAAACTTTAGCAAACCACATCAAATCCTTTCACCTCTTAATTATACTACTACCTAATGAAGGGATAGAAATGTGGATAACCTAAAATTCACTTCTTCCTGAGTATTAAAAAAATGTACCAATCGTGGGGGGGCGGAAGGGAACAGACTTCCTGCAACAGCAAACAGAAACTTTTCCTTTTTAATTACGTTTGCTGAAGGCTAGAATTAAAATAAGCTTTTTAAATTTCCTGAATACACATCAAACAAAAAAGTAAAGACAGGGTGAAAAGTCCATCTAAGAAGAAAGAGAAACTACACAGAGGACCAGCGTAGTAACCTTTATAGCACTTATCTTTCACTAATCATGATGAGCCAAAACCAGTGCCTCAGAGCTGACCTAAAATCTCTACAAGGCAAGGGGGGGGAGGTCCACAGTGAAAGGACTAGACTAGTAACTCGCTCTTCTGCAGCTTACTCTTCTACTTCTACATCGCTCCTCCCCCCCACGCACAGACATACCCCTCAGAGGAGACTTAAACAAAGTTAATGCTGATTTTCAAGTCCTGGGTTCCAGCTCAGTGAAAAGTTTTCTAGAATGTATTTCAAGGAGAGCAGCAAAGTGCCTGGTTAATGGCAGCAGCAATTCTTGTGAACGGTCAAGTCTCTGGTCTAAACCCAAGATGTGACAGGAAACCAACTTGCTTTTATTGTCAAGTCTGCACTAAAATTCACTTAATGTTTCTGTTCTCTGAAGCTGATCAAATAAATACTACCCAATGGGGCTCCTGGGGCTCAGGTGGCTAAGCATCTGCCTTCGGCTCAGGTCATGATCTTGAGGTCCTGGAATCGAGCCCCACATCAGGCTCTCTGCTCAATGGGGAGCCTGCTTCTCCCCCACCTTGTGTAAGCACTCCCTCACTCTCTGACACACTCTCTCTCCCTCAAATCAATAAATAAAATCTTACTTAAAAAAAAATAAATACTACACAATAAAGACCTCACTAAATTTTGGTATCTGAATAATCACAATATTAATTAATTCATTCAATAAACATTCATTCTGAGGCTAAAATTGGAAACAAGGGATGCCTGAGTGGCTCAGCAGGTTGGGCATTTGCCTTTTTTGCTCAAGGCAAGATCCTGGTCCCAAGATTGAGTCCCATAATGGGCTCCTTGCAAGGAGCCTGCTTCTCCCTCTGCCTGTGCCTCTGTGTGTCCCTCATGAATAAATAAAATCTATAAATAAATAAATAAATAAATAAATAGGAAACAAAAACACGCTCAGAGCCTTTCAGAGTACTTGGCAACCTTTGCTAATCATGGGCCTTTCAGAGACTGTGCTCTGTCCAAAGCAGCACCTTTTCAGCCATGCACTGCAGCCCATAATCATAAACCTTTGTCTTTAAAGCTATGTTCAATTTATTACACAAAACTCTCTTCACTTAAAAAAAATATATTCTCTAAAAGAATATTTAAGACCCAAATGAGAAAAGAGAATGGAATGAGGAAGAAGTGATACTATGAGTCAGGTTGGCTTTATAGACATGAAGAATTTCCTTCCTACCTGAAAGGATGGTTGCACTCAGCAGGTACCCACTGAGCAGCAAAGATGTGAATACAGCTATGAATGGACATGGTCTCTGACTTCAAAGACAGAAATATTAATGATAATCAATTTCCCAGTGTCTCCCATGTCAGTACTGGTCTAGGCACTTCACACAGATTGCCCCTAAACAAATCCTGCAAGCCAGATGATATTATCACCACTTTACTGATGAGCAAACTGAGGCTCTAAGAAGATCATCTGTCCAAAGTCACCCAGCTTGCAAGGAAAACTGACTGGATTCTAAGACTGGCTGGTTGGCTGACAAACCCATCCTCTTTCCGTTACTTTACCCTGCAGGACAGGCAAAATCTTTAAGTCATAATCATCAGTCTCCCTAGCTTCTCATACTACCTCTGTATTTCTGACCTTCCCACAGCTCTACTTGGCCCTAAAGCAAACCCACCCTGCAAAACAACTAAGGGAGGGAGAAAATATAGTGGTCTCCACTTATCCATGGTCTCCCTTTCCACAGTTACCCATAGTCAACCATGGTCCAGAAGCAGATGATGATCCTCCTTCTGACTTATCAGGATATCAACAGTAGCCTAACTCTAGGTCACAAGGCCTATGTCATTCACCTCACTTCATCTCATTACCCAGGCATTTTATCATCTTACATCATCACAGGAAGGGAGAGTACAGAATAAAGATATTTTGAGGGATGCCTGAGTGGCTCAGTGGTTGAGCATCTATCTGCCTCTGGCTCAGGGCTTAAACTTAGAGTCCTGGGATCAAGGTCCACATCGGGCTTCCCTCGTGGAGCCTGCTTTTCCCTCTACCTATGTCTCTGCCTCTCTCATCTCTGTGTCTCTCATAAATAAATAAATAAAATCTTTAAAAAGAAAAAAGATACTTTGAGAGACTACAGTCACCGAACTTTCATTATAATATATTGTAACTGCCATTGTTGTTAATCTCTCACTGTGCCTAATTTATGAATTCAAACTTTTACCACAGGTTTGTAGTTAAAGGAAAAAATCACAGTATATGCAGAGTTAGGTACTAACTGCATTTCAGGCACCCATTGAGGGTCTTGGAACATAACCCCCACAGATAAGGGAGCTACTATGCAGACAGAAGAAAAAACAAATGTCAAAAATTTATTTTTTAAAAAATGTTAAATGGATGGGAGGGGAGGAGCACTCAGGTGGCTCAGTTGGTTGAGCATCTGACTCTTGGTTTCACCTCAGGTTATGATTTCAGAGTCCTGAGATCAAGCCCTACATCCAGCTCCATACTCAGCGGGGAGTCTTGCTGGAGATTCTCTCCCTCTACCTCTCTTCACGCACGTGCACTGAAGTGTCCTGCCTTGACTGAAGCTTTCACTGTTCAGTCTTTGAGCCTTTACTTAAAATCTTTAGGATAAAAAAAAAAAAAAAATCTTTAGGATAAAAAGTAAGAACTCAAGGTAGAGCAGAAACATGAGCAGTTACCAGCTCAAAAAAATATCTTGGAAGAAAGAATTCTGATTGACATTCCAATTCAACTACACTTACCAATTACAACTTACACTTACCTCATTATGTATTTACTTCAAATACACGTATACCTTGCTTTTGTGAACATAATCACTCACAGTCAGTTACTTTATTTGAATTCATCATGAAAGACAAAAATGCACAAGGGCTGAATAAATTTTCTTGTCTTGATAAAAACTGAAGACATGTCAAAGACAACACTTATTATCTTGAGATAAGTATGAGAAATGAGTGGCTTGGACACTTTGAGAACCATAACTTCCCATGAGAGAGAAAAACCTTTCTAGGTCTGAATAAAGACTAAATACAGGTTTCACTGCTCGTCAAAATAACATGTATACAACAAATCCATAATTTCAGTTCATAAAAAAGTTTTAGGTAAAAAACTCACAAATGAAGAAAAAATTTCTAACACACATGAAATTCATATTGTAAGCCACCTGCACCAAAGATGCTTTTGCAAACTTCTAACAACCTCTTTTAAAAAAATTTTTTCTAAAGATTTTTCAATGCTCCCACTTAATCAAAGATGCTAAGTTAATGACTATGCCCTATCTGTCCAGGTAGAATCTACCAACCTCTTAATTACATTTAGCAACCACCAACAGTCCTCTCCCCAATGTTTCACAGTGCCAATGTTCACTGTCATCACACACAACCAACTCAATTCCCCAACGCACCACACACCCCAGCTGGGAAAGACAGGTGAACGCAATGCTTTACCATCTGTCATAAAGCAACGCAGCTCACACTTGCCTAGACGCATCCTTGGGTTCAATAATGTACTGACTAAAAAAAATAAAATAAATAATGTACTGACTTTGACATTTTCCAAACGGTACTTCACTAAAAAATTCTTTCTAAATGCTTTTTAAAGTTCATTAGCAAATGTGATAGATAGTGATAAATTCTTCTACTTAAAAGATTTAGTTTATGGATAAGCTTAATGGATTTTAAAAAACAAATACCCACTCTCCTAAACACAGTACACAAAAATAGATCATCTTTACAGGATCCACTTGAAATCCAAGTCATAAAATACAGATTAATATTTATAAATAATAATAATAGCAATAAGAATGACAAATTGACTAACATTTATATAATATTTACCATAAACTAGGTCCCACTCTAAGCATTAAATATATCAACTCACTCAGTCCTCAAAACCACTCTATGGAGAGGTTCTTAGTCTTTCATCTCCTTGGAGTCAAGCAAAAACTTCATGACTATCTCGCCAACAAAGAGGCAAATAACTGCTCAATTATTCTGGTATTTGTGGAGAGAAAAGAATATCAATCATGAACTAGGACATCCTAATGTGAAGAAATTATTCTCTTAACAGACAGTACAATATTATAAGCAGCCTTGCTCCAAAAAAGGAAAAGAGAATGTCTTTCTAGCCAAGAAATGTAGGTATAGTGCCCTATCTACATTAACACACAAAAGAAAATATTCCATTAAATAAAACTGTAAAGGAAAAAAAACTGTAAAGAAACATAATTTCACCAAGATTTTGTTAATATTAAATACAGATTTGCACTTACAGGAATGTACATTGTTGACTAACCATGAAATGATTCTATAATCATTTTGAAATTCATTAACCATTGAGGTATAAGAGTGATCTTTTAAGTACTATCAAAAACTCCACGGGATGCCTGGGTGTCCATAGGATGGCGGTTGAGCATCTGCCTTCAGTTCCAGGCGTGATCCCGGGTCTGGGGATGGAGTTCTACATCTGGCTCCCTGCATGGAGCCTGCCTCTCCCTCTACCTATGTGTCTGCCTCTCTCTCTGTGTCTCTCATGAACAAATAAGAAAGAAAGAAAGAAAGAAAGAAAGAAAGAAAGAAAGAAAGAAAGAAAGAAAGAAAGAAAGAAAGAAAGAAAGAAAGAAAGAAAGAAAGAAAGAAAGAAAGAAAGAAAGAAAGAGAAAGAAAGAAAGAAAGAAAGAAAGAAAGAAAGAAAGAAAGAAAGAAAGAAAGAAAGGAAAGAAAGAAAAGAAAGAAAAAAAGAAAGACACTCCAAACTCTATAGTTCTTTTATTTATTTTGTTAGACTCTCCCACAGGTAAGAGTCTGAGATAATCCTAGATGATGCTTTCCACCTTATGTAAACCATCACAAATCCAGTTCTGCTTCCAGCACTGGTTCTAAAGCACATACTCTACCCAATTTTTACCACCCAGAGAATGCAGCACAGATAACAATCAATAATTTAAATCATAATAGCTTGGGAAAACTTAAAATTAGCTAGTGATAAGGAGGTAGATTCACTTTTTTAACTTCATTCATTTTGCCAAATTTAAAATACTTGCAATTATTTATTTTTCCAATCTTCACAGAAACCATAGCACCACCAATGTTAACTGCTTTGCCTAACTGTGGTTTTACTGTTGCCTGCATTCTCCTTTAATGAACATCAATTGGTGTTGACAGTAATTCCAGCTCTAATCTTCTAAACTTTTATTTTCTTAATGAATTAAATCTATTGTATTATGTCCCCCACTATTCCAGGCAGCAGTTCATGAAACAGTGAATTAAAACACATGAGAACTTAAGATCATGTACTTTAATAATACAGTGCCATCTATAGAGCATATGGGTAGACCCACAGATGGATTTTACTTAGTTTTAAAGGGACTTGGTATGTTTTTAACATTTTGTACATTTCAGGTCTATAGCCAGGAAGTAACCTGGTATTGCTTTTTTAAGCAAGCAATGATTAAGTTGTTTTCAAAGAAACCTCAGTATTATAAAATAACAAGCCCAATGATATCATAAGAGAACTTTTTAAAATTCCAACTCCAAAAATAAGACTATCTCAAAGTAATTATAACACTATTAAGTATCCTACAGAACAAAAACAATTTTAAGATTAACACGACATATAAACATGAGGGGAAAATATATTATTCCCCCTGACTGGGTAGGGGATTTAATGGGTGATTTATATATTCAACAATCATATATTTATAGATACATACAAATGCTCCTAGAATCAGGACAAACTAACCCAGCCAGAATGATTTGGCTCCAACAACCTAAGTAGCTTCATCAATCTCTGACCTCCAGCTACAATGGCCTTTTTAGAGGAACCACATCAACCTTCTTTTGCTCACCACTGTGTTGCCAGCACAGTGCCTGGTGCCTCACACTGCTCAGTAGAAATCTGATGAGTGAATGAAGTGAGTCATACCTTCCACTGAACAATTACAAAAATGAGACTATAAGGCCCTTGGAGGAGACTATTTAGCCAGACCACATACAGACTCTTTTTAAAGCTATTTGCTTCATACGCACTTTGAAAAACATTTGCACACAATTCATTTCATTTAAACCTCACCATAATTCGAGAGTATGAGTACAGGATCCACCACTCCTAAGCCCAAAGGTATCTAAAGTATATGCCATTTCTAGAACAGCCCACTGAACCAGAAAAGCCTAAATAAGTTCCACCATTAGTTGAAATGCCTTTTACAATGTTAAGATATAAATCTAAATACAACAAAATATAGCCCTATCCAACATCTCTGAGGAATAACTAAATCTAGGTAGTAAAGCAAAGTTTCCTCAGTAGCCAAAGGTTATGTCAAAGTTACTTTTACCTGAAATCTTACAGACAGATCTCCCCCTAGATCCAGCCACATGCCAGATAAATTTTAGAACTACTGAATTTCAGAACTTCAACTCAACTGGGTTTTTTTTGTTTTAAAGATTTTATTTATTATTTATTTATTTATGAGAGAGACAGACAGAGGCAGAGACACGGGCAGAGGGAGAAGCAGGCGCCCCATGGGGAGCCTGATGTGGGACTCGATCCCAGGACCCCAGGATCCCGTCCTAGCTGAAGGCAGACACTCAACCACGGAGCCACCCAGGCGTCCCAGCTCAACTGTTTTTTATTAAAATGATGTGTTCAAGTTTTCTTAAAGTGAAATGAATATTATTTCTAAATTATTTCTAGATGACTGGTTACCATCAAGGATTCTTGTTAGTTATAGTAGTTGTAAATGAAGAAGTAAAGATAGAAGGATGCATGGAAGACAGCGCAGTACAGAGTACTGAAACTTCCTTTTATTTTTAAAAAGCTCTTTGTAAGGGCAGCCCCGGTGGCTCAGTGGTTTAGTGCCGCCTTCAGCCCGGGGCCTGATCCTGGAGACCCAAGATCAAGTCCCACGTCAGGCTCCCTGCATGGAGCCTGCTTCTCCCTCTGCCTGTGTCTCTGCCTCTCCCTCTCTCTGTGTCTCAAATAAATAAAATCTTTTTTAAAAAAAAGAAAGAAAAAAAAGTTCTTTGTATAAATCTGCTTTCGTTTTGACTTTTGCTCACAAATTGGGTAAAAACACCAGTCCTTTGGATACATCACTATCTTTCAGAAAAATTAACTTGATGCGACAAAGTAGGCTTCTGACTCTCAAAAGGAACTTCCTTTTTGCTACAAATGTCCTTGATTTAAAAATATTCATTCAAAAAGAAAAATGTTTGCTATGATTTCCAAACTGCTAGTAGAAGATAGCTAGCTCCTCAGAAGCCTGAACCCATTCTGAATTCCTTATAACATATGGAAAGGAGGTACCTCCTTCCATTTCCAGATATTGTCTTCTGGAGGCACTCCGGTAAAAGGCTAATTCCAAAGCCTGTATCCTCCTTAGCAGAAGATAGTACTTTTCCTGAAATGCTGCCAAGTCCCAATTTTATCCATGTTTTTTAATGTTTTAACATTTTACTTTGAACAGTGTTCCAGCACCAGCAACCATGAACTAATTCAATTAAAATGTTATATCACCATAAGGTCAAAGTCTTTCATGATGCCTACATGAATGGATGAACTTTTACCAGACCTCTTCCCTCTCAAGATCTGAAACAAGATCTAGTCCTTAGGAGTGACTCAAAGAAAGATCAATGACAAACAGAAAGATAAGGGAAGCAATATGCCAACCATACATTAGGCAACCTACTCACATTATCTCACTCCTCAGAACCACCTTGGGAACTGTGAGTCCCATTTTACAAAAATAGAGGTTAAAGCTCCAAAAACATTAAATACCTGATTTCAAGTCACAAAGCCAGGATTATCACCTTGACTTGAACTCACACCCTTTCCTAGTTAAGCTAGTTCCCAAAGATGTAAAGATAAACGATGAATGGTAAAGAACACCACTGCCACACTGCTACCGGTTTGCCAACCCAAACCACTCAACAATTGACATGACTTTATCACGACAGCACATGAGTTCCACAGGATCCAGAGTGGCATCTTCCTCCTCTCCTCCACACCTCCCCCACCCTCGCCATCATGATGCCTGGCTACCCTTCCTTCTTGCCTCTTGGCAGCACTGCCCGGCCTTTCTAAAGAGCCGACTTTGAGGCCTGCTGCTCTTCCATGACTCTTTCCACCACCACCCACCACTCACAGGGTTGCCACTGGCCTGGGGATGCCAACCCCTTCTCTTCACTTCTCATCACTTCAGTCTCCTCACAATTTTCAAGGTTCTTGCAAGAGGTAGTAAAATGGTTCCCTTGGTAAATCTTCCTAGTACAGCATGAGCAAGATGGTGGTTATCTCTAGTGCTCACCTATGTTCATGCATATAAATAGAGAAGGTACTGGCTCTGCAACTAGACAGGCCAGGCTCTCTCTGAAAGGGTGGGCAAATTACACAGCCCTCAGTTAACAACAAACGTGCCTTGTTCTTGGTTTTGTTGTGAAGCTTCAATGCGACACCATGTAGTACATCACCTGCTACACAGTGGAACCTATAGATACTGCTTTCCTTCTCCCACTCCTTCCCAACCTCCTTTGCTGGTTGCTAAACTACTTCTTCACCAGCAAAGGTAACCTGAGTTTCTTCTCCTGGCTTCTTCCAGATCCACAGCTCTAGTATAAATGCTTTTTTACAGGTACATTCTGGTTTACCATTGGTAGTATTTATTCAGCTTAATTTTCAAATGATACTGATCAAAAAGTTCCAAACAACCAAGCTAGAGTCATGTGACCACCTTTCAAATACCTTTAAAAATTCTAATTGGTATCAAAAGAACTTAAAGTCAAGAGAGACGTGCAGAAGTTTTTTCTCAAGAGATCTCCCTTCTACAGAGAGGGACTATACAACAAATTCTCTCCTCAAGTGAAGAAACTAGATACCCACCACAAAGCAGTAGCTCCTAGCTTTCAGGGAAGCTCCTTTGAGAATCTGATGAGAGCTGTGAACCCTTTGTCCAGAAAAATGACCCTCTGCCCAGGGACACTAAATACTGCCTGAATTTCAAAAGAGTTGAGGGCCTCTAAAACCCACCCGTCAACAGCAAGACAAGCGCCCTCAAGAAAGAACCATCTATGATAATTCTCAAACTGGCAAAATCTTCAATTCAGATTTTGTTTCTTTAAGGTGCAATAAATTCAAAACCTGGACAAAAACCTCAAGAACATAAAAAAAGAAGTTTTCTCATTCCACTCTTCACATCTCTCAGGCTTAAAACAAAATGCTAAAAAACAAGGCTCTAAACTGAAGAGTTCCTCTCTTCCAAACAAAATCTGAATATAAAGATGTGCTCAGAGCCAGTACCTGTGCTGGAGGGAATGGGTAAAGGAAAAGGAAGCACCAAAATTAAATATTAGATCGTCTATACACTTTATATTGCAGTATCATCTTTTTTTAACTTTCTATATTTGTGTATTTTCTTAACGTGCATTGTATATATGTAAAATAGCACCTGTATACAATGTATAAACACATATATACATTATTGTTACTGATATGAATAAGCAATGAGAAAAAAAGATTAGAGATCCTGTCCTAGTGGATTACTTCCAAAATAAATTTATCAAACAATAATTTTACCTGGTAATCCTCCATGAGAGGAATTTCCCTTGGAAATAATTACATTAGCCACTTTATGTTCTTATTCCTGAAATGAGAAGCCAGTCTGAAACTGACGTTAACTAAATAGTAATGCTGAGACTATTCATTCCATAAAAGCTAGTTCTCCTTTTCACTTTAAAAGTCTGATTCCCACAGCTCTACATACTCCATATTTTTCTTCCTTAAATGGAAACAATCCATGTAAAGTATTAAGAGAATCAAAAATCAACTGACAAAGAGAAGCGTTTTCCTATTCCACAGTTTTTTCCTGCAATTATAACAATTAATATTCTTCAACCCCTACTATGTATCCAACACTGAAATAAGTGCTTTATCTACTTTATGGCACTTAGTCTGACTATATGATGTGGGTTCTAATACTCTCCCAATTGCGAGATAGAAGAAAACACTCAGCTGGGCAGCCCGGGTGGCTCAGCGGTATAGCGCCGCCTTCAGCCCAGGGCCTAATCCTGGAAATCCGGGATCCAGTCCCACATCGGGCTCCCTGCATGCAGCCTGCTTCTTCTCTCTGCCTGTGTCTCTGCCTGTCTCTCTCTCTCTCTGTGTCTCTCGTGAATGAATAAATAAAATCAAAAGAAAAGAAAAGAAAAGAAAAGAAAGAAAGAAAGAAAGAAAGAAAAGAAAAAAAGAAAGAAAAGAAAAGAAAAGAAAGAGAAAGAAAGAAAGAAAGAAAGAAAGAAAGAAAGAAAGAAGAAAGAAAGAAGAAGAAAGAAGAAAGAAAGAAAGAAAGAAAGAAGAGGAAGAAGGAAGGAAGGAAAGAAAGAAAAAGGAGAAGCGAAGCGAAGCAAAGAGAAAAAGAGAAAGAAAGAAAATCACGCAGCTGTGAACAGACTCAAAATTCAAACCTAGGGGTGTGTGGCCCTGGGGCCTCCTTTCTTACCTTAGGGAGGCCACCTGCCTTACTTAGATAACATGCTTATATATAGGGGCACTTGGAGGCTCCACTGGTTAAACCTTTGCTTTTGGCTCAGGGCATGATCCAGGGTTCTGGGACCAAGCCTCACATTGGGCTATCTGCTCAGCAGAGAGTCTGCTTCTCCCTCTACCCCTCCCTCCTGCTTATGATCTCTCTCACATGCTTTCTGCTCTCTCACGCAAATAAATAAAATCTTTTTAAAAAAAGTTTTAAAACATGTTGTATATATTACATATATATTGTTCTAGGTTAAGCAAAAATATAACATAATATCATATCATCCAATCAATATATTCATCATATGCTTAATTCTACTGCAACGTAAAAATAAGATCCCATATTTGTTTTCAGAAAATTTTCAAAAAAGAGTAGAAAAGTACTTTTAAGTAGTAAAAAAGGATGTCATGTCATCATTTGCAAACAAACCAAAGAACTATCTTACCCAGCATTTTAGAAATATCTAGAAACGTTACTGTTCTTTTGCAAGCACTACAAAATCTAATTAATATTAAGAGCTAACATCATTATAAAGTAAGCTTTAAAGATGAGAAAATTTAACCATAAAACCTTGCTCTGAAAGCCCATTATAATTAATATTCAGCTATGGTATTCCCTCTTAAACTATGTAAAGAAAGTCTGGTGATTTGATTAGCCCACAGTTCAGTCCTCAAACATCAGCAGAAAAACAGTGTTCCACTATATTTAACATCTGCTGCAAAACACCAAGTGATGAATCCCCTAAGTAAAAGGAATCACTTAGTATGTCACACAAAATCCATTCCATCCTCTCTCCACAAGATACTTCTGTTCTTAACCTAAAACAAGCAGAATTACCAAAGCATAAAGCCTCACTCAGGATTTTAAGTGAGCACTCAAGAATTTGATCCTCTAAAAATAAAGTCTTCATTAAACAAATCTGTAACTTTGTGTAAATTATAAGTTAAAATAAAACTTGCATGACCTGGATTTTGGGGAAAAAAACTTTAATACTAAGGAAAATAAATGTCTACACTATTACTAATAATTTAGATGTCAACTAACAATAGTAATTAATTGGCTAACAAATATTTACTGAACACCAATGATGTTCTAAGCCGATCTAAGCCCTGGACGTAAAAGAAACAAGGTTTCTACACTGAAGATTATATTCTAATGGGGGAGGAGAACAGATAACACATAAGTGAACCAACAAAGAAAAATAATTTTAGATTATAAATATAAGGGCAGCCCTGGTGGCGCAGCGGTTTGGTGCCCGCCACCTGCAGCCTGGGGTGTGATCCTGGAGACCCGGGATCAAGTCCCACATCGGGCTCCCTGCATGGAGCCTGCTTCTCCCTCTTCCTGTGTCTCTGCCTCTCTCTCTGTGTCTAAATAAAATCTTAAAAAAAAAAAAGATTATAATGTAAGATACAATAGACTGTTAGGAACTTCAAAGACTATTTTTAAAAGTCAAGAGGGACACTTACTAAGTCCCATGGTGAGATAAAACTTGAAGAATGATATGAAGTCAGGGAAAGAAAGTTCTAGGTAGAAAAGGACACCTTACCTTATGAGAAGACTCATTTGGCACCTCAATATTTTATGCCTGGGCTGAGTCATATCCTGGAGAGACCCACATTACGATGAATTCTGTTTATAGTTTAACATGTTTACTGTTAAGTGTCAAATGCATCTGTGTCTAAATACAGTTAACATGATACTCAGAAAATAAGAATACAATTCCCAATCTTTTGGTCTAACTCAAAGCTCTTAACTATGGGGAAAGAACAAGAAGGGAAGAGCTAAATCTTCCAGAATCTGAGGAAAGCAGTGAACTCTGCTCAGCAAAAAGAATGCACATCGACAGATACTTTAATTTTAGGAGGGTCTTAGAACCTGAAAGCCCACCCACAAAGCCCATATCCTATCCTCAACCAGACACCCACGAACCCAAGGTTAAGAACTAAGTAGTAATTATCATACTCAGATGGAATGGGATATGAATGCAAGTTGCTATCCTACTTTTAAATGATTAATCAGGTATGCTTACTCTCAGTATCTTCTGGCCCACAAACAACTCTGTATGGAAATTTTCTCTATGCTATAAACTATTAGGATATATCAAGAAATAATATTTCTCCCTAAAAGTAAATGAAATACCTCCTCACTACAACTAAGTATAATCTTTCACACATGAAAACAGTGCAATTGATACTTCTTCGTTTTGTGAAAAATCTTATAATTTCTTCCAAAAAGAAAAATATTGCTACATTGTCTCAAAGGCTGCAAAGTTGAAAGTTAACACCTCTGACCTCATAGATATTCTTCTAGTTCAGAAGGAAAACTTACAATTATTTTTTAAAACCAGACACAAATATTCACATGCCAATTTCATTGTCAAAAGAACATGCATCATTAATTTAAGGTACAAACTAGATCAGTGGTTCTTAACCCTTTTTGAACACCGCTTTAAGAATCCGAAAAATAGCTGAGTGAAGTAAGTCAGTCGGAGAAGGACAAACATTATATGTTCTCATTCATTTGGGGAATATAAATAATAGTGAAAGGGAATATAAGGGAAGGGAGAAGAAATGTGTGGGAAATATCAGAAAGGGAGACAGAACGTAAAGACTGCTAACTCTGGGAAACGAACTAGGGGTGGTAGAAGGGGAGGAGGGCGGGGGGTGGGAGTGAATGGGTGACGGGCACTGGAGGTTATTCTGTATGTTGGTAAATTGAACACCAATAAAAATAAATCAAATAGAAAAAAAAAAAGAATCCGAAAAATACTATGTAATGCTCCCATTTAAAAACGGGACATACATATACAAAATATGCACATAATTTCGGGCTGCAAAACACATTTCAAAATCAATGAAGGGTTTAAGAATGTCTTTATCTTCTATAGAAGAATATCATGACTGGTTGCTTCTGCAAAGGGCAAGCAGGAGAACCATGTCAGGAAGAAGATTTTTCAGGACGCCTGGGTGGCTCAGTGGTTGAGCATCTGCTTTGGCTCAGGGCCTGATCCCGGATTCCCAGGATCGAGTCCCACATCAAGGTCCTTGCATGGAGCCTGCTTCTCCTCCCTCTGCCTGTGTCTCTGCCTCTCTTTCTGTGTCTCTCATGAATAAGTAAAATCTTTAAAAAAAAAAAAAAAGGAGTACTTTGTACTTTTTGAGATCTGAACCATATAACTACATTATCTATTCAAAAAATGAATAAATTAAAAAAAAACGAATACACTAAAAAATGTAGCAGGATACCAATGTATTCAGTGAAAATCTCCAAAAAAGGTGTTTAAAATAACTAGTCTACAAAGTGCAATACATTTGTAAACTGTTTCTTCAAATATTTTGGTTGAAAAAGATTCACCCCTACAAAACTATGGTCGTGTTTCATAGTTTTCTGAGAGATTTCCAATTTCAACTTTTTGCTGAAAAAATATAAAAAGTGAAATAATTCCACATTATTCATATTTTAACTTCTAAGAGCCCAGTTAAATAACAGTAGCTAGGATTTATTGAACGTGGCACTGTCACATTTATTGACTGTTATAACCATCCCCATTTGGTAGACAAGAAAACCAAGGCTCTCAGGAGTTAACATACTTGTCCCAGAAAACACAACTAGTGAGTGAATGAGGACTCTTGCAAGCAACAAGGCCCATGTACTTTCCCTCATGTGACACTGCACAGTACAAGGAAGATGGTAAACACTAAAACAAAGGACATTATTCCTTAAGAAACTATTCTTATTATAAATACACTTCAGAGCACTAACCAATTAAAAAAACTGGGAATTACTTCTGCATATTCCTTGTTTACACTATATGAAACAGATATGGATGAAAAAAAAATTATCCCACCCAAAAGCTAGAAAAGCTTAAACACTAGTTTGTTTGTTTTTTTAAGATTTTATTTATTCATGAGGAACACAGAGAGAGAGGCAGAGACACAGGCAGAGGGAGAAACAGGCTCCATGCAGGGAGCCTGATGCAGAACTTGATCCCAGAGCCCCGGGGCCATGACCTGAGCCAAAGGCAGATGCTCAACCACTGAGCCATTCACAGGTGCCCCTAAACACTAGTTTTAAATTGGGATTTTTAAAATCATCACAAACTGTCACCCTAAAAAACATGTAAGCTGAATCACAAGCCTAGAGATTAAAAAAAAAAAGTTTTCATTAAAGAAATTTATAGGAACACAGTATTACGTATCTAAAAGTTTTAACACCCAGAGGCAGAGTTTCTGAAGAGTACCTCCAGTTATCACAGTTTTTGGAAAGTTTAATACTGAATGTCCAAACTATTAGCAAAATGTCTCAAAAACATAAGGGGAGTTATGAGGCTAAAAATAATGACACCACTCTCACATAATCCCATCTTCAAAGAGGTGGTACTTTTCAAAAACATTTCAAACCTAAACCTGTATAAGCTTTTAAAGTCAAAGTAAGAAGGAAACGGCATGGAAGGATGGAGTGGGGAGAGAACAAATCACCTAATCTGGCAGTACTACTACTGCTCCTACTACTTACTATTACTATTATTATTATTATAAATGTATATGTCTATTCCCTAAGTGTTTAGTGTACTTGTCCTTATTAAAATAAATAACTATCAGAGCTTGCTTCATGTCATGCTATGTAGGAACAAGGAAAGTACCCAAGTCTCTACATAAAGCACTCAAACCTTCACTAAATTTCTCTTGAGTAAAAGTCCTTCAAGCTCAAAACCTTTAGGACTCTCTGAAAATATTTTCAAAAGTACATAAAGGTGGAGAAAGTTCAAAAGTCTCTACCTCATTATAAGTAGCTGAGGAAAAGCCAGCTATGTACACAAAACAACCTGCTGGCATTGCTCTCTATAGAGAAAACATTGTTGATAGAAATTTCAAAACCCTCCCCATTAGAAAAGACACAAAAAAGACAAATCTTTCCTTTTACTTGGTTAAGTTCTGCAAGTGAAGAGACTTTTAAAATGCTAATGGTTGGGGATCCCTGGGTGGCTCAGCGGTTTAGCGCCTGCCTTAGGCCCAGGGTGTGATCCTGGGGTTCCAGAATCCAGTCCCATGTCGGGCTCCTTGCATGGAGCCTGCTTCTCCCTCTGCCTATGTCTCTGTCTCTCTCTGTCTCTCTCATGAATAAATAAATAAAATCTTAAAATAAATAAATAAATAAAATACTAATGGTCGTATTACTTATAAGTCAGTCAAATATTATGATGCATATGATAAACATTCTGATAATGGATACACACAAAACAAGTGATCATTAATGAACCTAATGTTTGAGTTTTCAAAAATTATGTATTAAAAAGACGAGTTATAAAACAACACAATTTCCATTTTCAAACTCCTCTAAAATTAAAGATCTTGAGGCCATGAATTTTACTTTCTTCTTTAATGCAACCCACAAAATTCAACTGCCATTTATATTATACTGCAAAATAAAATTAACTCAAATCTTCCAATTTGGTCAAAGTAGTACTACAGAAAATTAAATCAATAACTATCCTTTGGCATGCGCACATAATTTATTCTGATCTCTTCTAAGGAAATGGTAGAAAAATAAAGAAATTCCTCCTATATTTTCTTTATATGCCATAAATTACTTCCTAAAGTTATTGAGAAGATAACACACAAATAAAACTCAATCCATTCTAAGAAAAACAAATGTCATTTAACAAACTTTTATATTCTCTAAAAAGAGCAAATAAACATTTCTGAAACCTACATCAGACTTTGTTATTCTATAGACAGAGAAATCTAATTTGTGGAGTGCTTTCCAGAATATTTTCCCAGAATATGCTTGCTATACAAGCATCACTTTCAGTCTGTCTGGAATTAAGCTGTGCATATATCTAGTACGATATGGTCCTGTTACTCTCCAATTCTCCCATGCTGGCAAAATACATAAGGTCACAAAAATCATATTCCTGGAAAGCAAAGTTCTTGGAAATTTTTCAATATTATCAGACTTCACTTAAAAATGAGAAAAGGAAAAAAATAAAAAATAAAAAAAATGAGAAAAGGATATACAAATGGCCAATAAGCACATGAAAAGATGCTCAACATCATTCATTAGCCAGAAATGAAGTGCAAATCAAAACCACAATGAAATACCACTTCACACACATTATGGTGGCTATTATCAAAAACACAGAAAATAACAAGTATTGGTGAGGATGTGGAGAAATTGGAACCTTTGTGCACTGATGGTAAGAAGGTAAAATGGTACAGCTGCTATGGAAAACAGTCTGGCAATTCCTCAAAAAACTAAATATATGATCCAGCAATTGCACTTCTGGGCATGTCCCCAAAAGAAATGAAAGCAGGGGCTCAGACACACTTGTACACCCATGTCCATAGCAGCATTCACAATAACCAAAAGGTGAAAATGACCCAAGTGTCCACTGACAGATGGATAAATAATATATGGTGTATACACTCAGGGGACTATTAGTTAGGCTTCAATGGAAGGAAATTCTAACATATACTGCAACATGGATGAACCCTGAAGACATGTTGCTGAGTGAAATAATCCAGCCACCAAAAGACTTAGGGTAATCAAATTCATAAAGGTAGAAAACTGAATGGTGGTTACTTACCAAGGGGCTAAGGCTAAGCGAGGGTGGAGTGGGAGGTTAGTGTTTAATGGATACAGTTGCAGTTGCAGGGAAATAGAGAAGTTCTGGAGATAGTTGGTGGAGATGGATTCACAGCAGTGTAAATGTACCTAATGTCACACTTAGTGCATGCTTAAAAATAGTTAAACTGGTCAATTTGTTGTTAGGTATATTTTACCATGATAAAAAAATGAGACAAGGAACAACAAAATCTTAAAATATGCCAAATTCTTCCCAGGCATGCCTTTTCACTACCCGCAAAACCAATGAGTAGTCAGTTCAAATTTAAATGTTTACCATGAGCCCCAAGAAATGAATGTAACAATAAAGTTTAAAATTCTTTCTAAACCTCAAAAAGCTTAATCTGCTTTCTCAAAATAAAGTCCTTGGCCAGATAACCATGCTAATAGCTATTATATGTCTAGTTCCGATTAAATAAGTTACTAAAGAATCCATATGCCTCTCAACTTTGTATTTCAAACATGATTAGTTTTATCTCTAGAGTTTTTCCCTCATTTTTCTTCTAAAGCCTCACAAAGACTTTTTCATTTTTACCAGCAAAACCTTTACCTAAATTTTCCTCCCCTACAAACTCATAAGAGCTCATCTTTTTGCTGACTAGTAGATATATCTTTATTATAATCAGAATTCATTTACTTTCCACTAATACCAAGTATAAACCTCAGAATCTCATTTATGACTCTTCCTCCCTTAAAAAAAAAAAAAAAAAAGTCCATATGTGGAAAAATAGAAGCCTGAAATACCCTTCTCTAAATTTTGAGGATCTTTTCTGGTCAAACTTCAGTATTTCTCATAATGCCTTCTAATTTCACAAACTGTTACAGAAGTAAATGTTCACTAACGAACCAGCAAACCAGGTTTTCTGATTTCCTCTGAGCTATGGAAGTACACTGGTTTTGTTCATGTTCCCTTTCTCCTCACTTTTCTAAGTGTTCAGGAGATAAAAATCTACTTTCAAAGGCAGATTCTGATAGTTCCCAAGCTGTAAATACATGCTATATTCTGATGTATTTCAAACATGCCTGTTCATAAACATAAAACAAACAGATGAAAATTAAAAAGAACAGGAAACATCCACATATAAACAAACAAAAATTTAAAGGTCTAATTTAAAAAAGGCAATTTTCGGGATCCCTGGGTGGCGCAGCGGTTTGGCGCCTGCCTTTGGCCCAGGGCGCGATCCTGGAGACCCGGGATCGAATCCCACGTCGGGCTCCCGGTGCATGGAGCCTGCTTCTCCCTCTGCCTTTGTCTCTGCTCGCCTCTCTCTCTCTCTCTCTCTCTCTGTGACTATCATAAATTAAAAAAAAATAAAAAAATAAAAAAATAAAACTACAAAAGTCATCTAAGCTCTTTAATATTTAAAAAAAAAAAGGCAATTTTCATATTAAAAACTTGTCCTTTTAATTTATCCCAAAGGAAAGAGAAAAGTAGTTTTTATGTTTATGTTTATCAGGTTTTCTAAATGTATTATCTGGAGATGCAATTACTACCTGACCACTTTTTCTTGATTTTTAAAAATGAATTCTTTCAAACATGATTTTCTATGTTACAATACCATCTCCTAAGTTAATGGTACCATCTCCTCTAGTAGGTCTACTTCCTGTGACTAAAACTGTACAATTTGTAGCTGTTATCACATACTATACATATATATACATATAAATGTCAACAGAAAAAAAATGTAAAACACAGACCTAGGCATCTTACAGTTTCTCTGGCATTCAGTTTCCCTCTTTATCAATGTGAGAGATCTTCCTGAAAATAGATTTCATTTGTCCACAGCTATTTATATTAAATTGAGCCCTTTAAACTGGAAAGTGGGTGTATCTGCCCATATAGCAGTAACTTCAACATGTCTGAAATCTCCCATCCCTTCAATTTGCAACACAGACCTTTAACAAATATGAAATTCTACAAAAAGGAAATTATATGTAGATACAAAATGATCAACTAGAAAGGAATCCATCACCTGGCCATGAGCCTTACCTTTTAGCAGCGGCAGAGGTGTTAACTCAATAGGTTTGCCTTGAGACCTAAACTGTGAGGAACTTTGCGACCTCTTCTGTCTGGCTTTTCTGACGGACTTCCGAGAAAATCCGTCTACTTTATCCACTGATGGAGGAGTAGTTGGTGCTGAGGACATATCCCTACTGAAGAGAAAGAGGTATCATAAACATATTCCCAAGGCGGAAGCATACATGTGAATTATAAATTCTAAAATTTCCATATACAATATGCATGAAAATTGGAATATGTGATGAAGAAAGCAAATAAAATCAATTAAGAAAAGTTGCATGTTCAATGGGGAAACATGAAAATTTGATGAAAAACAAAGTATTTTAAGTACCATATAAGCAGTACTGTAGTTCTAATGCATGTGCCGCTCCCACTCTGATAAGCATTAAAGATGCTCATTGACACTAAAGAACTCTTCTACGTCATCTACTCATTTTCTAACTGCATGGCTCTTCTCATCTTGAGATTCCTGAACTAATTTTGGAACTATTCTACCACTGGAAAACTTCCATCAATACATTTTCCCAAGATATTTAATATTACAAATGGGCTCTGGAGTTAAAACTCTTATTGTACTTTTAGAATCTACACCAATCTACCACAGCAAGGTGAAATTTACAACTACTAAAACTACCCAGGCATGACTTTTAATGCAATGTGCTGTGTTAGCTATGATAAACTATACCACACCACCAATGAGGACAGGTTAGATTACTTTAAACAGAACACATAAAAGGCATAATTAAGAGCATTTCAAAGAAGTCTTCTTTTTGAATGAAGCCATCTTAAGTCATTAATTATGATGAAATCTTGCACCAAAGTTGAAATGAAAACACAAATTCACAAACTAGTTAGACAGCCAAGTTGAGTTCAAGTTCATAGTCAAATATTAATTTTCATTCCCTCAAACTGATAGAACAGTTCTTTCAGATTTTGTTATCCCTCTCAAATTATTAAAATGAAGGCTAGTTCCTAAAAAGTAACAAGTCTTGAGCTCAATTTCAATTTAAACAGATGCCATCATTTCCATGGCACGGAGGCTCCAAGCAAGATTAATGGCAGACCTGAATAAAAATAATGCATATGGGGGAAATACTGAAATGCAATTACTCACCTGTCATTCCAATACATAAGGGCTGTTTAACCTCTAAATTAAAAGGTAAGTGAGTTTCTTCTTGAACATGCAAGAATAAAACATTATCTGGATTATCCAGATTCCGACACAGTAAAAAACAGAAAAAGATAAACTAAAAAAATCAAAACCCAGAATCTTGACATTTGGAATTTTGAAGTTTTGTTTGGTTCTCCTTAAAAAAAAAAAAAAAAAAAAAAAAAAAAATTTAGGTTTTTAAAAATCTACCTAATTTAGCCTTAAAAAAAATATGACAGACTCAAAATGGAATTGCAAACTATGAATGACTATAGAAGAAGTAAGATCAGTTAAAATTTTTCACAATGACTGCATCAGCAAGAAGCTCCACATCACATTTGTATGTTGTAAATTTAGAGGCAGCTTTTCCAATGTGGTATGTGAATTATTTCGATTTCATTTAACCCTAACAACGCAAGATTTCGGTAAATCCTGTTCTTCCATCACTCTTTTTGTCTCTTCTTTATTCCTCATCTCCCATTTCTAAAGATGATTTATTGCTAGCATTTTTCTTTTTTTTTTTTTTTTAACATCATTTGCCCCTTCTGCCCGCGGCCCAGAATAAACGTCAAGCATCTCAACCCTAAAGCGCTGCAGAACTGAACTTGCAGTAGCAGTGGGTCCGTGCAAAGCCCGGGGAAACAGGTTTCGCCCTGGACCGGGACGCCCGAAGCTTTATCATCGTCTAAGCAGCGGGCACGGGGTATTTCCAAGGTTCGGGGTAATCCAAGGGGGTTACTGGGGTGGAGGAGAGAGACAGGGAATGGGTTGGTCTGTAGGGATGCTGACATACTCCCTTTGCTCCCACCCCACCCCACCCCACCCCACCCCCCAAAGCCCTGGAGAAGATAAGCTGTTACAGAATCCTGCTCACTACACCAACCCCCCCCCACCGGCTTCCTCCCCCCCCCACCCCCCACCCCCGTCCCCGTCAGTGGATAAAGGGGGACAAGAATCTGCCTCCGATGCCGGAAGATGGGGGGGGGGGGGGGGAGGAGACGGGCAGAGTGAAAGAGAGGCATCGTCAGAAGCATTTGCAGGTAAATCAGACAAGTGGGACGGGCTCTTCCTCTCCCACACCCACCCCACCGCACCCCTCGCGTGCCCCGGCCAGGCCTTCCCGAGGCCGGTGTCCTGCAGCCTCCTCGGGAGGACGGGGAAGAGCAAGGGGAGCGGGCAAGCCGAGATGCTGGAGGGACGAAGTTACCTTGAAGCTTCTGGGGAAGAATCCGAAGATGATCTGTGGTTTCGAGGGGCGGGAGAACGGCGTGAGGGCCGCGGCGGGGACAGGTGGCGGGGCCGCGACGTGCGGGGGGCGGTCCGGACAGCGGCAGGGAGCCCGGGGCGACGGCTGTCCGGCGCGGCGTCCCTCCGGTTCCGCGGCGGCGGCGGCGGCGGCGGCGCCTCTAGGCCTCACGGCCGGACCTGAAGCTCAGCGCTCCGGCGGCGGCGACGGCGGCGGCGGCGGCCTCACGACCCTCCCCCGCGGGCCCGTCCCATCAAATCGGCACCGACCCCGTTGCGGCTCCGCCGGTGGCTCCTCGCTCACATTCCCGGCGGGCGGCGCCTCTGCTCGTTGCCCCGGACCCGGCGGCGGCGGCGGCGGCGGCGGCGGCGACGTGGGGCGGGGGGGAAGGGAGGGAGGAAGACCGGATCCGCAGCGGCAGCGGGAGAAGGAAGGAGAAGGAGGAGGAGCCGCTGGAGCTGAAGCCGCCGCTGCCAGAGCCGCCCTTTGGTACCCGCGGTGGGTCCCCGTCAATGCCCCTTTCTCTCTCCTATTGTCAATATCACCGGGCGGCTGAGTCCATGGCACACGCGCAACCGAACCTTCTGGCCAGCAGCGCCCGCCTCCGGCGCCCACTCATTGGAGGCTTCAAACGGGAAGCGAGGCCTCATTGGCCCCCGTCCGCCTTCACTCCCCTGCCAGCAGGTTCGACTGAGAGCCGATCAGGGATTGGCGGCGGGGGGGCGGAGAAACCGGAGGGTGGGAAGAGACGAGGCCGAGGATTGGGCTGAGGCGAGAAGGACCCGGATGCAGCCGCGCTCGCCGGCCGCGCCGCCGCAGCTTCCGCCCGGCGGCTGGGTCGGCTGAAGAGGGGCGCGCCGCGGCCGCTAGGCCTCTGAGGAGCTCCTGCGAGAGCCGCGGGGCGTGCGAGCGACGCATCCACGGGATGGCCGGGCTTCCGCGCAGTGCGGCTCCGCTGGGCAGCGGCCGTCTTCCGCCCGAGGATTCCGGGGGCGAGGGTCGGCTAGAGGTGGGGGAGCCCCCGGGGCCTTGGGTTCGCCCCCTTCCGGGGCGAGGCTGCCCTCCTGGGCTTGAGGAGTCCGCCTCAGGACGTACCGGCGCTGAAAGGAGCGCCGCGAGGGAGACGACCTCCCGCCCGCGCCGCGCCCGCGCGCCCCTGTTTGTGTACAGCGGCCCCTTGCAGCTCGCTGTGGAGCCCCCGGCAGCCCCGCTGGGCCGCTGGGCCGCTGGGCCGCTGGGCCTCTGGGCCTCTGGGCCCGGGCCGAGGGCTGCGTATCGCCCGGGATGCTGTCTCGCCTCGTCTCCTGTTACCTAAACCTCTGCTTTGAGTATCAGCTCCCTGAACCTCCTTGCAAGCCTTGCTAGGGAGCCAGACCAGCGTAGCTCACGCAGGTGGGAACCCTGTCCCCCGCGCTCTGCGATCGTGTCTCCGGATCACACGCGCGGGCCCTCGGCTGCACAAGAGCTCAGGCTGCAGGACCGTGTGAGGTTTTAGTGGGCAGGTTGGGTCCGAAGCAGTTTTTGGAGAAGACTGGACTCAACTCTAGCTAGATCAAGTAATGAACTATCTGAGATGTGTTTAACGTCCTTGGTGAGCCCAAATCCATATGATGCAATTTCCAGAGGATGTTATTGGGACTGTCATTCTATCTGAATGTACGCTAGGCACGTCTCTTTGGGGGACCGGGGTTGGGGGGTGGGGTGGGGAGGGGGCTCGGGAGAGGGAGAAAGAAATTCTTAATGTTAACCACAAACGTCAGGTCTCCAGTTGTTAAAAACTTGGAAGACGAAAAAAAAAAAATAGAATCCTTCAATTCAGAGATAACCGCTATTAGTTAGCATTTTGGTGTACTTCCGTCCAGTATTCTTTTCCCTTTAATATCGTGTGTGTTCTGTAGCCTAGTTTACCTCCCTCACCATTATATCATGTTTTCTATACCGTTAGGAAATAAAACTATGTACCATACATAGAGGTAACCCCCAAAAATGCATTTCTTCTTTGTGTTAACACTCAGGTGTTGCATATTTTTATCCACACTCCCATAAGTGGATCTTGAGAGGGGGAAAAAAAAAAATTCTGTGCCATGAAAGATTTTTTTAAAAATCCATTTGGAACTAATGAAAGGGGTGGGTACCTGGGTGGCTCAGTGATGAAGTGGCTGCCTTTGGCTCAGGTCACTGATCCCAGGATCCAGGGATGGAGTCCCACATCAGGACCCCACAGGGAGCCTGCTTCTCCCTCTGCCTATGTCCCTGCCTCTCTCTGTGTCTCTCATGAATAAATAAATAAAATCTTTTTTAAAAAGGGGGGGTGGGGGACAAGAAAAGATGGCTTTCTTAGGTGGAAGCAGTCTCCCCCAGCATTGACTCCAAATGATTGGCCATTGTATAGATAGCGCCCATTTTTGCTTTGCAAAGTTCATCACTAGGCTTTATTAAAAGAATGGCTAGGATACCATCCTTCCTACCTTCAAGAAACTACATTTTTTTAATCTCGATTTCATATGCCAGTCTTCATGAAAAGTTCAGTGTCCCAGCCATGCAGAACTTTTTTGCTCAATCTCTGATTGAGGGAAATGCAGAATTAAAACCAAGGAAAATTTTAAAGCCAGCTCCATTTCCCTTGGCAACAGTTGGACCGTCAAAGAGTACTGCACGTTTGAAATGCTCACAGCTGTTGCTTAGAACATTTCACATTTTGCAGAGTGGGGATTTTGCTTGAAAATTATGGATCTCTATAAAGAATTCATTTCAAGACTTTCATTTTCTATAAAATGGCTGAGTAACTGAAATGAGCAGATCTTTTAAAATGGGAACATCCTTGCCTATGTGAGAAATTGTTCCTTGGACAATATTTTCTAAAGGAAGTCCACACACGCCAGGGTTGTATACGTTCCAGGAATAGTACAGGGCAATCCATTTGGAATGCAGAAGAATAAAATATGAGGACATCTGCTTATGCTTCATTCTAATTGAAAAATAGTCATTAAGATCAATTAATATTTTAGATGCAGAATAGGTGACCCACACTCAGTTCATGGACTCCTCTCTTGGCCTACAACAGCATAGGAGATGTCCTCAAGGAGAAGTGGAAGTTACCCATTTCCAGGGGGTGGGCAGTGGCAGTCCTACTCAGTCAGTCCCTGTCAACAGTGAATCTGATGGGTTCAACTAAGTAGATTTACTGATGGTATTATCTAGGTTTAATTAAACTAACCTGTAGAAAATAGACAACTTTACCAAGGTCCTTTGCAAAAAAAAACCACAGGAAAACAAACACCAAAACAAAGCAGAATTGACACTTCTAGTACTAGATCTTTGACAGTTTTAGTACTAGATCTTCGACAGCCACATTTCAAAGTTTAAATAACAATCCAAGAAGTCTAACCAAATTTCGGCTTAAAGAAGGTCAAATTAGGGGCACCTGGGTGGCTTAGTGGTTGAGCATCCCCGGGTCCTAGGATCTGGTCCCCCATCGGGCTCCCTGCAGGGAGCCTGTTTCTCCCTCTGCCTGTGTGTCTCTGCCTCTCTCTATCTCTCATGAATAAATAAATTAAATCTTTGAAAAAAAAGTCAAATTCATCAAGATTATTTGAATGAGGATTTATATCCACTGTCATTAATAATGAATTTCACCCTAAGCATACATTGTGACTGAGTCATAAATGCAGGCACATGTTTGTGCTTTATAATATTTGGTTAAGAATTGCTTCCAAAAAACAGACTAATAGGAATGAATGATCAAAAAAGTTTGGAGACTTGATACTCTAATACAAAAGTAAATACATTATAATCACCTAGGAAGCCATTATCAAGTGACAAAACCCTGGTCGTTGCTATCAGATGAAAGCATTCACTTCCCAGATATCAAGGCTGAGCTTCTCATGAATCTACTGGCGAGCTAGTCACATGATGAGACCAGAAGGCAGAGACTGTCAAATGGTGGCTGACTGGTGAACTAGAAAAGGGTCAGATGGTAATAAACAGAAACATCACCGGGATCCCTGGGTGGCGCAGCGGTTTGGCGTCTGCCTTTGGCCCAGGGCGCGGTCCTGGAGACCCGGGATCGAGTCCCACGTCGGGCTCCCGGTGCATGGAGCCTGCTTCTCCCTCTGCCTGTATCTCTGCCTCTCTCTCTCTCTCTCTCTCTCTCTCTGTGATTATCATAAACAAATAAAAATTAAAAAGATAAAAAACAGAAACATCACCAAACCAATTATCAACCAATAGAGGAGGAAAAGACCTATAGTGATACAACATCATCATAGAGGTTAACTAGCCCAACGTGTGTGTGGTTGAGGAAGTGGGGTTTGGGCTGGGAGGGAAGAAAGGTGAAAAGGACTGAGGCAAGAGCTACTCTCCAGAAAAACAAGAATATTACACAGCTAGTGTCAACAGGCGACTCTGCTGTTATATTTCTTTGAGCTACATTTATCTACACTGGCAACACCCTCAGCAGTGACATTTTCTTGGGTCATGATTTAGAGACTTTTTTTTTTTTTAGAGAGCAGGAGAGGGAGAGGGAGAAATTTTCAAGCAGACTCCGAGATGAGCATAGAACCTGATGCAGGACTCGATCCCACAAGCCCAAGATCATGACCTAAGCTGAAACCAAGTGTGACACTTAACCAACTGTGCCACCCAGACATCCCACTCAGGTCACAATGTAAATAGTACAGTTGCATTTTCAGATGTGCTGGGTTATAGGTTATTCATGACTTTCCATGTGATTAACGTATATAATTATTGCTTAAGATTTAAAATGTTTAAAAAAAAAAAAAAGATTTAAAATGTTTAGGTATTCTCGTTTCCTACCTAGCAATGAGACATCCTAGGTCACTGATGGATCAAGATAGGAAAAGGGGCCCTGTGTCACATGGGAAAAGAGGAAGCAAGTTTCAAGTGCCCTGTGTTTCACACAGGTTAAAATAATGTACCACAAGTAACAATTTGGCTTTTAAAATAGTTAAATTACACAAATAAACTAAAGCTATAACTAAATATAAGCACAATGCTGTTAACACAGACTCTGGAATCACATGTACCTGACATGGAATCCCAGCTCAGATAGTCAGGAGCTAGGGCAAATTATTCACTTGTCATAGCCTTGGTTTCCGGGTCTGTGACAGACTAACTCTTCCTAAGTCATGGGGTAGTCGTCAGATTTACATGAGGTTATGTCATCAGATTTACATGAGGTTATGCATTTACTACATTACATGTGTCTGGCACATGTTCACTGCTCAAGAAACATTAGTCATGACCATAATCATCCACTTTCTTTGTATTTTAAGAGTTTTTATCCATCTAGAAACTTCAGGAAAGACTTTTTCCCTCAAAATTTTATTCCGGTATGCCCCATTGTGACAGGAAGAAAATGAGAAGCAAGGAAACAAGGCATGCCTTTCAATCCACTTCCATGCTAAATTATAGACTGCATGTGAGAACATTCATTAGCAATAAAAAGAATTTGCATCTTAAAACATCCATATACTTCTAAACATGAAAAAATGATCATTTGACTTAACATCATTTCAGACCTTAATCTTCATTTCTGATGACATTACTTTAAAAGAGGCCCAAACTATTTTTGCTCTAAACTTACCTATATCTCTTCCTCTCTGTAACCTCCAGAATTGCACTAGGGGCAAGGTCCTGTTTTCTGTCCTAGGCCTGCCCTTAGTAATGGCCTAGACCTCATCTGGTAGATATCTGCTTCCTGCTCTCCCCCACTTTTCCTTGGAGGACCCCGCCCCTCACTTCAGGTGATTCTGGTGGACTGGTAAGCATGCTGCTTCTCTTTCCTCCCTTCAGAGAGATAGGTACATGTCCTTAGGAGATCAGTTGGATCTTCCCCAAGATTTGCTCTGTGAAGGCTGGGAAAGAAATGCCAAGTTTTAACCACACAATTGTAGCTGCTGGATTTAGCTCTTTTTGAAGGTAGTTTCAATTACATGAGCCAATAAATTCTCTTTTTGTTTTAGCTACTTTGGAGTTGAATTTCTATAACTTACACCTAAAAGAATCCTGACTTATAACGCACAGCAAGTCACATAACCTCATTAAGCCTCAATTTACTCTTAGACTCTGGATCTGGGGTTTTCTAGGACTTGCACTAAATGAAATCTTCAGACAAAATCGAATCTTAAGCATGAAAGGCAATCATTTAAAGTGACCTTGCCAGGAATTCTTCCCTAATGTAATTCATCAAGTTGAATTTATTTGTTGGCTTTTATTTTTAAGACTCAAAGCAGATATTCTTAAGAACTATACTTTTAGAATTAAGTGCCTCTAGAATACATCTACATGAGGAAAGAATGTGCAGTGATCTACCAAAGATGAAGATAAGCTTTATTCTTAGCAAACTGCTGCTTTTCAATAGGCTGTTTTTATTGTGTCTCTTAAAGCACCATGGCCAGATTTCAGGAAATGCAGCCAATGGTTGGATGTTGCATCCAGGGTTCTCATCTCTCCATCACAGAGAGAGAGAGAGACATGGTTCTTAAGGTACCAATAGAGTAAAATCTATGAACACAAGGGTAAATTACTGCTAAAATGTTCTAAAAGACAAGACAACCAAAAGAGGGTGAAACTTAATCTGAGCACACTATTATAAAAATAAAATAAACCAATAACGGCAACATATAGAATCTTGTGCAGTCCTGGCAATACTGTCTACAAACATGAATAGCAATTTAGTTCACTTTCATATGCACTATATAATTTGAATCTTAATTCAGTAGATACATAGAATTTTTTTAAGATTTATTTATTTATTTGAGAGAGAGAACATGACAGCAAGCAGGGGGAGGGGCAGAGGGAAGAGAAAAAATTCTCCACACTGATCAGGGAGCCTAGCTTGGAGCTCAGTCTCATGACTCAGAGCTCGAGATCGTGACCTGAGCTGAAATCAAACAAAAAAACAAACAAGTAGGACACTTAGCCAACTGAGCCACCCAGGTGCCCCCATAGATACATAGTATTTCAAATTTATAAATAAAAAACACAAGGATCAGAGAAGTTATCCAGGGTCACACAGCTAATAACTAGTAGAACCACAATTTAAACCCAGTTCTTCCAAGGGCCAGACCTCTTAATACTGTACCAAGTTGCCTCTGTCTTTAAATCCTTGTTTGCTAACAATATGTCCAAGTAATAAAATACAAAGCTACTATTTTCTCCATCTCATAGAAGAAGAGACTAATAAGATACAAAAGTTAAATGTCTTATACAAAGTCATAAAGAAAAGAAAGAAAAAATGGGCCAAGTCTTCCATCATCATCAATATGGTCTCCCATTCATTGAATAGTATGAGCCAGAAATTATGGCAGACATCCTATACCTATTATCCTCATAATAACCCATAGGTGTAGGAGCTTTTATCCCATTTTACAGATGCAAGCACTAAGACACAGAAAGTTTAGTTTCTTTTCCAACATTATACATCTAGCAAGTGGCAGAACCAGAGCAGGAGTTAAGACTAGAAGGCACTGAAATCCTAAGGCTATTTTACTGCCTGTCCCACTGGAAATCTTCTATACAGTCAGTTTTGTATATAGTGCTGTGTAGAATACATGAAGTCTTTTCACTCATTTCCCTTGATATTTATCTCTCTCCAAAATAACAAAGAGCCCCCATTCTGTCTTAGTGACAAATCCCTCAGTGTCTTACTGGTACAGTTAGGTTGTAGTATGGATCCAAATCAGCCTTCTTTTTCATAAGAGAATTGTTTTGTTTTGTTTTGTTTTTTTTGAGAAGTTAGGTTTAAAGAGCTTTGAAAACAAGGATAATGGCCATAGTCACCTCAAGCGTTTGAAACTATTTTGTCTGATGGTTCTTCTAAGTCAAGAAAGCTTCTAGTCTCAGATTTGGAAGGCTAGTGACCCAGTTAACAAACCAGTTGGCAACTGGAACAAAGTACTTATGAAAAAGCATTTTTGAAAAACAAGCATTGAAAGAGACTCATTCAAAGTATAGAATTCTAGCTGTCTTGACCTTTTGAGGGAAAAAATTTTTTTTAAGATTTCATTTATTTATTCATGAGAAACACAGAGACATATGCAGAGAGAGAAGCAGGCCCCATGCAGGGAGCCCGATGTGGAACTCAATGCTGGGACTCCAGGATCCTGCCCTGGGCCGAAGGCAGATGCTCAACTGCTGAGCCACCCAGGAATCCCTTGAGGAAAACATTTTATAATTAACTGAAAGTCACTGTTTTCATAGCCTGACTGTGGCAAGTGCTCCACATCAAGAGAAAGTCTCATCATGATGGTCAGTACATTTCAATAAGCCTTTCAAACACTTAATATAGGAGAACTTTCTTAACCAAATTTTCATTATTTTATTTAATTTTTCCCTCATGCATTCATTTCAAACATTTGAGTACCTACCCTGTGCCCTGGGGAAATTCAAATCTGAGTAAGACAGTAAGTTCTATCTCTCTGGTGTATTTATATAAGAAAGTATGATCTAGGGCTAGTTATTATGAAAGCCCAGAGCCTAGTGTAAAATCTTGTGACCAGGAGGGGAAAATGGAGCAAAATAAGGGAAAAAGAGGATATGATATATTTTTTAAAGATTTTTATTTATTTATTTATTTATTTATTCATTCATTCATTCATTCATAGAGACAGAGAGAGAGAGAGAGAGAGAGAGAGGCAGAGACACAAGCAGGCTCCATGCAGAGAGCACGACGTGGGACTCAATCCCGAGTCTCCAGGATCATGCCCCGGGCTGCAGGGGGTGCTAAACTGCTGCGCCACAGGGGCTGCCCGAGGATATGATATTTAAGCTGAACCCGGTGACACTCAGAACTCTCATCCACTCCTGGCTTGGCACCCTATTTATTTTTGTTTATCTGTTTGTTTGTTTAAGGTATTCTTTACCATGGCCCAGGAACTATCCAAAGTGATTCACATAGATTATTTTTTTTTAATATTTTTTTCTTTATTTATTTATGATAGTCACACAGAGAGAGAGAGAGAGGCAGAGAGAGAGGCAGAGACACAGGCAGAGGGAAAAGCAGGCTCCATGCAGGGAGCCCGACGTGGGATTCGATCCCGGGTCTCCAGGATCGCGCCCTGGGCCAAAGGCAGGCGCCAAACCACTGCGCCACCCAGGGATCCCCGATTCACATAGATTATTTTCATTTAATTAATAAGTGCTCAACCAGTGTTAAATTCTTCCTTCCATCCCTTCTTGTCTTCCCTGGTATACCTTCAGAGTCAGAGTCAGAAATTAGGATATTCCTCTCCTTCTCTGTGTGCTGAGATATTGAGAAAACGGAGCTGAATCCATGGTCCTCTCTCTTGATTCAGAGCAGCAGAAGTCTTACCAGGGACTTATGGGAACTGGTGTAAGCAAAGTGGGGGAATTGTGAGGATTCTGGGCAGGGATGCACTTAGCCTTAGTAAGCAAGAACTTGCAACAGGCCAGGAAAACTCTGTGATCTTTTTTTGTTTCTGTCCCTTGCTGTGATTGTGCTCCATTTTTTTTTTTTTTTTGTTACATGAATGAGGGGCTTTCTCTGAGGGCCAGACCAAATGGTACAAAATGGCAGATAAAGCCCTCACATGTACATTGTCTTCATTCCAGAGAGCAGCCAGGAGTTCAAATGCAATCCCTGGAAGGGAGCCCTGGCTCAGCTTAGGTCAAGTACTTATGCCTAGTCCAGTCAGCTGTGGTCAAGATATCAGTCATGTTGCACAAAATGAATGTTGGGGAATCTCTGCTGTTTCCATGTATGTAGGGGAAGACAAAGAAGAGAAGAAGCCATTGCCCCAAAATAACACACAATGATTGTCTACTTACAACACCTTAATTTTTCAAATTAAATTTATAATAGTAGAATTAATGAATTAAGAATATTAACATTTTAAGTTATTTTTTAATATTTTGAGAGGAGAGAGAGCACATGCACACATGTGTGCAGGGAGGGGCAGAGAGAGAAAATCTCAAGCAGACTCCACATGGGGCTCGATCCCACAACCCCGAGTTCATGACCTGAGCTGAAACTGAGAGTGGGACACTTGACTGACTGAATCACCCAGATGTCCCAAACATTTTTAAGTTCTTGATTAAGTTCAGCCATTTTTCCAACACTATTGCTTCCATTCTCATCCCATCTAAATTTTCAGGCCAAAAATTTGAAACTGATTATCACTTTCATCTTTTCAATCATAGAGCTAGAATACTTAAAATATTTTCCACATATTTGGTAGTCATTACCTATTGGTGCTCTTTGCTTCTATTGTATTGCTCAGCAGGGAGCTTGCTTCTTCCTCTCCTTCTGCCTGCTGTTCCGCCTGCTTGTGCTCTCTCTCTCTGTGTCAAATAAATAAATAAAATCTTTTTAAAAAAATAATTAAATAAATTATTTATTTAGATATTGTTTTAATTTTTAAGAAGATTTTGCTTATTAATTTGAGAGAGAAGGAGAGAGCATGAGTGGGAGGAGGGGCAGAGGGAGAAGCTGACTCCCCACTGAGCAGATAGCCCACCACGAGGCTCAACCGCAGGATCATGACCAGAGCAGAAGGCAGATGCTTAACTGACCGAGCCACCCATATGCCCCTATTTAAATTTTTTTTTAAGATTTATTTATTTATTTTTAGGGCAAGAGAGCACAAGTGGGAAGGGCACAAGAGAAGGAGAATCTCAAGCAGGTGCCACACTCAGCGTGGAACCTGAAGGGGGCGCTCAACCTCACAACCCTGAGATATCATGACCTAAGCTGAATGAAACCAAGAGTCAGGCACTTAATTCACTCAGGTACACCTTGTTTTTTTGTTTTGTTTTTTAAACATTTAATTTATTTATTCATGAGAGAGAGAGAGGCAGAGACATAGGCAGAGCGAAAAGTAGGCTCCATGCAAGGAGCCCGATGTGGGACTTGATCCCTGGACTCTGGGATCACACCCTGAGCCAAAGGCAGATGCTCAACCGCTGAGCCACCCTGGCATCCCAGGAATACCTTTTTAAAAATTTTTTTATAAGGAATATGTATTACTGGGCATCTGGGTGGCTCAGTCCATTAAGCCTTCTGTGATCAAGCCCCACATTGGGCTCTCTGCTCAGTGGAAATCTGCTTCTCCCTCTCTATCTTTGTCCCTCCCTACCACTTGTGCACTCTCTCTCTCAAATAAATAAATAAATAAATAAATAAATAAATAAATAAATAAATATTTAAAAGGAATATACATTACATTTAAACTTTCTTTCACAGGGCACCTGAGTGGCTCAGTCAGTTAAGCATCTGACTTCAGCTCAGTTGATGTCCTGAGATCAAGCCCTGTGTTGGGCTCCCTGCTCAGCAGGAAGTCTGCTTGCCTCTCCCTCTCCCCTTTCCCCGCCTCCTCAAGTAAATTAATTAATTAATTTTTTTAAAAAAACTTAATTTCAAAAAACATCTTTGACTTACAAATCACCAGAATGAATAATATAGCATAACCATGTACCTACCACACAGCTCTAGAAATAAATACCAGCACGGTGGAAGCTTCTTGTGTAACCTTTTCCATCATATCCCTCTTTCTCAGAAGTTTCCATGCCCGTAAGTCTGGTTTTTCTTTTTTTTTTCCTATAATGTCATACTTCTACTAAATGTGTACATATTCCTAAACAGCATGCAGTACTTTTCTCCTATTTTAGGATTATAGATAATTGGTATTCTGTAAATAATTGGTATTAACGTATATAATTGGTATGTTATCTTGTATAACTTATTTTTTCACCCAAATGATGTGCTTTTAATTTAACCATGTTAATACAGATACTTTAGATCATTCCCTTTCACTGCTACATAGTATTCCACTTACAAATGTTCAGCAGTTTGTTCATGTTCCTTTGTGGAGGTTGGTTTCCAGCATTTTACTATTTTGAACAGTAGTGCTATGAACATTCCTAGGCCCATTTCCATGTGTATGGTTTCTCAAGTTCGTGTGTATATCTAGCAGTAGAATCAGGACATAGGGTGTGTGTTTCTTCAACTTCCCAAAGTAGGGATAAATTGCTTTCCTAAATGATTGTACCAATTTATAGTCAGAGATTCTGTTGTTCTAAAACTCCTTACCCACTCAGAGAGCAGACATTTATCTGTATATATTTTTTCCTTTATTTGTCTTACACTACACTCCTTAATTGAGCTGGAATTAATTTTTCTATAAGGTGTGAAATGGGAACCTAAATTGACTTTTTAAAATTTAATTGATTAATTAACTAATTAATTTTATTTATTCATGAGAAACACAAAGAGATAGGCAGAGACATAGGCAGAGGGAGAAGCAGGCTTCCTGTGGGAAACCCAATGCGGGATTTGATCCTGGGATCCTGGGATCATGAGCAGAAGGCAGACACTCAACCACTGAGCCACCCAGACATCCCTGACTTTTTTTTAAAAAAACAAATAACCAATTGTCCCACCATCATTCATTGACCAAACAAGTCCTTTTTCATTATACTTCAATCTTTTTCTTACTCTCATCTTTTTTTTTAAATTTATTTTTTATTGGTGTTCAATTTACTAACATACAGAATAACCCCCAGTGCCCGTCACCCATTCACTCCCACCCCCCGCCCTCCTCCCCTTCTACCACCCCTAGTTCGTTTCCCAGAGTTAGCAGTCTTTACGTTCTGTCTCCCTTTCTGATATTTCCCACACATTTCTTCTCCCTTCCCTTATATTCCCTTTCACTATTATTTATATTCCCCAAATGAATGAGAACATATAATGTTTGTCCTTCTCCGACTGACTTACTTCACTCAGCATAATACCCTCCAGTCTTACTCTCATCTGATGGCTTGTCTGGTTGAATTTCAGTATCATTTTGTAGAGTATCCTAAATAACCTATTGAGATTTTTTTTTAAAGATTTTATTTATTTATTCATGAGAGACACACAGAGAGAGGCAGAGACACAGGCAGAGGGAGAAAAGCAGGCTCCATGCGTGGGACTCGATCCTGTGTCTCCAGGATCAGGCCCTGGGCTTAAGGCGGCGCTAAACCACTGAGCCATCCAGGCGTCCCAGCTATTGAGATTTTATTGTAATTGTCTTAGGCCCATGAATTATTTGGGTCTAAAACTCACATTCAACAGCTCATTCTCCTACTCTCAAACTGAAATAACTAAACTCCTCACTGCATAAAATCAAGTGCCTTCAGCCTGCTACTGAAGTGTTCTATTATTTGTACTTGTTCTCATCTTTCAAGCTCATCTCTTCCAACAGTCCAGTGTCTCCTTATCCACTAAGCTTTCCTTATTTATTTTTTTCCTACAAACTTTGCTCGTGAAATTCCCTCCAACCAAGAATGCCAACCCTTTCCTCCATTCCCTTTGTTTATTTAAACCTTTTCCTTCCTTCAAGGGCCATTTGGGGTCCTAGCTACTCTAAGGGTCCTAGTCAGGAGTTAGCCCACTATCTTGCATTGCTATTCAATCTTCTGATATATCTGTGTTTAATCTCTCCAATTCTATGATTGAGTTAACTAAAATAAGACAATGGGAGACAATTGGAACTTACCTGGAGTGAGGTCAAGAAGAACAGTTGCTGGTAAGAGAATCAGCAACCACGTTAGGCATTTCACTTCTAACATTTGTAACCTTGAAGAGAAGAAAATAGCAGGATAGATGAAAGACAGAAGCTGGAGCTGGTGCCTCCACATCTCATCCCGCCCTCATATGGCCAGAAAACAGTGAAGACAGATAATAGAGAAATTCAACATCTGCACCATCAAAATGCCTTACATTTGAATAGTGCTTTAGGGTTTGCTAATTTGCACACACCATCTCATTTAACCCATGCAAATCTTTGAAGTAGGTGAGATATCTCCATTTTTACCAGTGAGGACACAGGATTAGAGGTTAAAGGTCACACACCTAGGAATTGGTGGTGCCAGCTCTGCAACCCCAACCTTCTAAATGACCTTAGTTCATCACTCACATTCATAGTTGCTTCCATGTTAACTTCAAAATTTTTTAAATTTTATTTTTAGTTGTGGCTCCCAAATCTCACATAATATGAAATTTCCTTCAACCATTTTTAAGGTACAGTCAATAATGTTAACTATATTGACATCATTCTATAATGAGATCTCTAGAATTTTTTCATTTTTGTAAAACTGCAACTCTATGGTCATTGAACAACAGTTCCCCATTTCTCATTCCCCCAGTCCCTGGCAACCACCCCATGCTACTTTCTGTTTCCATGATTTTGGTTACTCTAGATATCTCATACAAGTGGAATCATACAGTATTTGTCCTTCTGTGATTGGCTTATTTCACTTAGGTTCATCCATGTTGCAGCATGTGTCAGAATTTCTTCTGTTAAAGGCAGAATAATATTCCCATATATATACAGTTTCCTTATCTGCTCATTTGCTAGTGGACAGTTAGGCTGCTGCTACCTCTTGGCAGTTGTGTATTGTTGCAATGGATATAGATGTATGGATGTGCAAATATCTCTTTGAGATCCTGTTTTCAATTCTTTTGGATATATACCCAGAATGGGATTGATAGATCATAAGATAATTCTGCATTTAATTTTTTGAGGAACCATGTTTACTTTTAAGCAAATAGCCTTATTCACATAGTCTCTACTGCATTATGTTAAGAGGCAGCATATCGCCTTTCCTCTAATTAGATTGAATATAGCAATCATGCTCTTATATGACCATTAAAATATGTTTAAAGTTCTTACTTAAAAGGGGCATCAATCACAACTTTGGCAACTGTAGATGTTTCCATTTCCTCCGTCTCAGTTAACAAGTTCTTCTTCACTTTTACCACCACCACACCCCCCACCCCCATACAGGGGCACTAGATGAGAAGATTCATGATGGAAGGACCTATCTGTTTTGTTCTGATTCTGTGCTTCAAGTAACTAGCACAGTGGCTGGCATATAATAAGCATCAAAGAATATGGTTAAATGAATTAGTGAGTGCATGAATGCAAGGCTACATTGATGGGTATAGTCAAAAAAATTGAATTATCCCCAGAAGTGGATGTTATCATTGATAAGAGAGAATAGTTTAGCACTTCTTGTTCTAGCAAGCAGGAAGTAGAACACACATGGCAAAGAGACATTCGATGACATGAATTTTACCAGAATGATGATACCACGTATAGGATAAATTCAGACTAAAGCTCTGATGGTGATACAGGATTGTACCAACTGTGAGGATTTGGAGAGCTTGGGAAACCTTTGGAATTCTGAGAAGGTGGGACGCCTGGGTTGCTCAGCAGTTAAGCATCTGCCTTTAGCCCAGGGGGTGATCCTGGAGTCTCAGGATCAAGTCCCACATCGGGCTTCCTGCATGGAGCCTGCTTCTCTCTCTGCCTATGTCTCTGCCTCTTTCTCTCTCTCTCTGTCTCTCATGAATAAATAAATAAAGTCTTAAAAAAAAAAAAAAGGAATTCTGAGAAGGTCCTGCTGGATTAGTGGGACAGAGCTCTAGGTAGAAAAAGCCAAGAGATGGTGCTAATGGCACAGGACTGTATTTCTCTTCCCTCCTGTCAGACATCATGGATCCTGGTTAGAGAGCATTGGCAGCAAAAGCATTGTCACACCAAGTGGAAGATGTCCTGCTGGCCAGCTTGCTGTATGTTAGGCTGACTGATGCCCTCTAATGAGGACAGGGGTGTGGGAGCAAAGAGAGGATTAAACAAATGGAGGGCAGTTATTATCTCATGAAGAAAGCAAGCGCTCCTGCTTAAAGGCTGCTATCCATAAATATATTTTTTATTTTTTATATGTTTTTAAAATATTTTATTTATTTATTCATGAGAGACACAGAGAGAAAGGCAGAGACATAGGCTGAGCGAGAAGCAGGATCCCTCCAGGGAGCCAGATGATGCATGATCCCAGGCCTCTGGGATCACAACCTGAACCATAAGCAGACACTCAACCACTGAGCCACCGAGGCGCCTCTGTCCATACATCTTTAGACTTGATATACAACCTTATGAAAGAAACTGGAGGAAATGGGATTACAGTATATCAGCAAAACTGAAATCTAGATTTAACGAAAATTGCATGAATTTTTAAAGGATAGACGCCCTAGAACAAATTGTTCAGTGGAAATTATGCTCTGCACATATCTGAAGATGAATGAATTGTAGCTCTCTTCCATTCAAATGAGGAGATGGATTTCAAGCAAAAAGTATCTTCTAACAGGCATGTCCTACCAAAGAGATAAAAGACAAGGTTAGGTTGCTTGGTGATTATGTGAAATCTTTTCCCATTCTCTTAGTCATGAATTTTTTTTTAAGATTGTATTTATTTATTTAAGAGAGAGAAAAAAGACAGAGAGAGCACAAGCAGGGGAAGGGGCAGAGGGAAAGGGAGAAGCAGGCTCCCAACTGAGCAGGGAGCCCAATGTGGGGCTTGATCCCAGGACCTCAGGATCATCACCTAAGCCAAAGGCAGAGGTTTAACCAACTGAGCCATCCAGGCACCTCCCTCCATCATGGATTTAAATTCATATTAGTAGAACAATAGTAAATAGTGGGGCCTTTTTAAATATATTGCTTTTTAGAGGAGTCAGCATGGTTTAACGGAAAATGCTAAATACAGTTCAAAAGACTTGAGTTCTGACACTAGTATTGCGTGGACCACAGTGGCTTTCAGAAAATTATCAGTTTTCATTGCCTACACTACCAAGAGAATGAAACAAAGCTTATCATGTTACTCCACAACATAAAATTCTTCATGGGCACCCACCACCTGCAGGCAAATTCTGAACACCTCTGCCCAATAAATTCATTATCTGACTCCAACTTACCAAATAACTTCTATCATTTGCCCCTCAACCCAGGGTCAAGCAGTACCGAATGATATGTAAGTTCCTCAAATAAACCACACTCATTTGTGCTTTCTCTGCTTAAATACCCTTCTCCCTTCTTTTATTTGGCTTCTACTCAACATGCCTTAAGCACCACTACTCTGAATTTCCTCTTGGAACTCCTATGTGTCCACTGACCCTTGTCTATACTGCCATAATGACAACTGTATTATAATTGGTGATTGGCATGCCTGCCTTCTCATTAGACTCTTCCCCTTACCACCATAAAGGTAATATCTTTTTATCATATAAATTCAAACAAAGTATAAAAGTAAAATGTCCCCCGGAAAACCCACTCCTAAAGACAGTTCTTGTTAACACAGAGCAGGAATTACAAGTTTCATTTGAATTTTCAGAACATAGCAGTGCCGGGGTGCCTGGCTCAGTCAATTAAGTGTCTGTCTTCTGCCTGGGATCAAGCCCTGTATCGGCTCTGTGGGGAACCTGCTTCCCCCTCTACTTCTGCCTGCTGCTCCCTGTGCTTGTGCTCTCTCTGTTACACAAATAAATAAAATCTTAAAAAAAAAAAATAAGAACATAGCACTGCTTGGTATATAAGGGTCCTCAACAAACAGAGCTAAACTGGGGCACCTGGTTGGCTCAGTCAGTTAACCGTCCAACTCTTGGGCTCATTCAGTTCAGGTCATGGTCTCAGGGTTGTGGGATGGAACCCTGTGTTGGAGCTTCATGCTCTATGGGGAATCTTCTTAAGATTCTCTCTCCCTCTTCTTCTCTCCCTCCTCCCCTTGCCCTCTTTCCAGAATAGATAAATAAATCTTTAAAAAATAAAATAAATCTTTTAAAATTTTATTTATTTATTTATTTATTTATTTATTTATTTATTTATTTACAAGACAGGCAGAGACATAGGTAGAGGGAGAAGCAGGCTCCCAGCAGGGAGCTTGATGTGGGACTGGATTCCAGGACCCCGGGTTGAGGCAGACACTCAACCACTGAGCCACCCAGGCATCCCAGAATAAAATAACTCTTTTAAAAACTAAATAAACAGAGCTAAAGAAATGAATCTATAAAATGAGGATGGCATAACTGGCTGTACCAGCCAACAGTATGTTGTGGTGATGGAATCATGCAGGATAATGACTATGAAAGTTCTTTGAACACTGGTAAGCATAATGCAAGCACAAAATTGTGTGACAAGTGACTAATGACCCTGGACTTTATTTTATCTTGCTTCTTGGTTTCAATGATGCAGATGCTGATGATAAAAAATAATAATAGCTAACACTTACCGAGCACTTTTCATGTCAGAAGCACTTTCCTAAGTGCTTTACCTGTATTAACTCACTTAATTACTATAAGAACCTAAAAGGTAAAAACTATTAATTTCCCCATTTTTTTCAGATGAGGAAGCCAAGGTACAGAAGGCCATGTAACTTGCCCTCTAAAACCCAGAGGTGATGAGTAACACAGTCAGGGTTTAACCCAGAGAAGCTTGTGTCTGGATCCATACTCAACCCTTTCACTTGGCTGCCTCCTGATACAACCTTGAGGTCATAACAGGAGCCAGTTACTTCCCATTGCTTCTTGAATGAGTTTTAGTTCCATTCTTAGATTGCTTCTTCAATGAGTTTTAGAGTCAGAAGTACCTTTGCCTCTCTTATCCTTTGCTTCCTCATATATAAAATGGGTATATCAATGGCCCCTATCTCACAAGGTTGTTTGTGAAGATTTTCTCACCTCTGCCTCAGTAGCTAAGCCAGGAAGGGATCAGACCTAAATTGCACATCTAAAGTCTGGAGCCAGTGACGGATCACGTTGCAACAGAGCAGCAGTGAAGGAAAACAAAAAGACCACACTGTGCAGCTAACGGTATTCGTAATGTAGGAGGAGCTCGGCGTCTATTGACAAGTGTATTTACTGGCAGTTTAATGCTGAGAACTAGCACTCTAACTCAGGCCTTTTCATTCAAAGATTCGGTGGCCAAGTAAGCAGGCTCCCATGAAGAGAAAGCATTCCCAAGACGGGACCCTCACTTCTTATTAATTTGGTTCTGTGGCTTTGGTTAATACTAATGCCAATAATAGTTGATGGCGACCTATACCTGATAGAAAAGGCAGAAATGGAAACGAAACTTTGCAGCATGTCATGCAGAAAACGGCAGAAGTACGTTTATTAAGTACTGTGGAAGCAGAGAGCAAACTACACTGGCAGGTGCTTGGATCTGGAACAGCGTTCAAAGCTTGTAGAAAATTCAATCCAACTTTCCAAGGAATTGCCAGGCAGATGCTATAGCTCTATCCAGCCAAGCGATGGTACAGTCACACCAGGTTCAGGACCCTGTGGGAGTCATAGCTACTGAGGATCTCCAGGGAGAGAGTACTTGGTTAAACCCCCTGTTGGGATCTCATTCAACTCCTGGGCTACATTATTTGTAAAGCTCCTAAGGAAATACGGAGCCTTTATCTGTGCTAGAGAAGAGAAATGAAGGCACAGATGGCAACTTCATACATACAGTCTAGTTTAATCAACGAGGAAGTTACTGGAACCAAAAAAAAAAAAAAAAAAAAGACTCAAATTAATGCAGCATTGCCCCTAGGCTAGGTACTAAAGACAGAAGGTAGAAAACTGACAAATCTGCTGTTAACTGGAAATGAATAGCTAAAAACTAACCAGGAAGTTTTTCCAAGGCAGTCTTGCAAATGCTCTGAATGTCAGAGAAAAGAATGAGCCTTTAGAAGGAAGAGCTCCTGAGCATACACACAGGGTGAGTCAATGGTGAGACCTTCAGGTTGCATTGGGGAACATTTGTTTAGAGCAGTAATATTAACAAATTTGGCCATACCTAGTGATATCGAGTCTAGAAAACAGCTCAGGGAAACATTGTCCTCAGAATTAAAACAGTGAGAAATCAAGGCATAATAGATGCAGTGAGCCATCTGCAGAGGTAAATCACCCTAAGAAATGTTTCATGAATGTGTTTGCAGAGAAACTTGGGAAGACCTGAGTCCAATGCTCATGACTAAAATTAACCACATATTTTATGCCTCTGCGCCTTTGCACATGTTGTTCCTTCTGTCCATTTTATCTTCTGTTGCTCTTTTCTCCCCTTTCTACAGCCTATTGGGTAAACTATTTTTCTTTTAAAATACATTCCAGGAAAAAATAAAATAAAATAAATAAAATAAAATAAAATAAAATAAAATAAAATAAAATAAATAAAAAAATAAAATAAAATAAAATAAAATAAATAAAATACATTCCAGGGCAGCCCAGGTGGCTCAGCGGTTTAGCGCTGCCTTCAGCCCAGGGCCTGATCCTGGAGACCTGGGATCGAGTCCCACGTCAGGCTCCCTGCATGGAGCCTGCTTCTCCCTCTGCCTGTGTCTCCGCCTCTCTCTCTCTGTGTCTCTCATGAATAAATAAATAAATAAATAAATAAATAAATAAATAAATAAATAAATCTAAAAAAATTTTTTAAAAGTACATTCCAAAAAAAAAAAAAAGTACATTTCAGGCATGATCTTCTCTTCACCTATGCCTGATAACAGAATGAATTGTTTCCTCCTTCCTCCTACTTTTGTACTCTGTACATCTTCTCCTTATTGTTATTTGAGACCTTGTCACAAATAACCCTAGCACACTGCAGGCTTTCTGAGGGCAGAGACCAAACCTCTTCCTCCAGCATCTTCCACTACAGTGCCCAGCCTAACAGATATTTATCTGGGCCAGAAGAGGGGAGGAAGGCTATGTCTCCTCTAGAAATGGTGTAGCGGGATCTTTGGGGTGGGGTTGAGAGGTGTGGTGCTTTGCCAGATTGGCATATTGAATATTGTCATAGGTTTAGGAGCAGTGTCAGAATCTATATGAACCATGAAATTTTTATGTTTATTGAAGGAGAACTCTAGAGGCACTGGCTGGCTCAGTCAGTGGAGCCCTTGGCCTTGATCTTAATCTCAGAATTCTAAGTTTGAGCCCCACATTGGTTGTAGGAATTACTTAAAAGTAAAATCTTAGGAAAAAAAAGAGGGAACTCTAGCTTTTTTCTTTTTAATGAGAAAGAGTGGTTTAGTAGGGAGACACATGTATAAACAAAAATATCCAAGTTGTTATAAAAGTACACACAAGATTAAGACCTAGTATAAAGCAAAGGGAAAATTAACTCCCTAGATGAAGATCAAAAAAAAGTTGTTTTTTTTTTTTTAAAGATTTTATTTATTCATGAGAGACACTGAGAGAGAGAGAGAGAGGCAGAGACACAGGCAGAGGGAGAAACAGGCTCCATGCAGGGAGCCCGACCTGGGACCCAATCCCGGGTCTCCAGGATCACACCCTAGGCTGAAGGCGGCGCTAAACCGCTGAGCCACCCAGGCTGCCCCAGAAAAAATTTTGCAGTGGAGGAAACGATTGTGCTAATAGGAGTTTGTTGAGCAAACCACCTCAACAAAGGCAGAGGGAACAACCTTACCAAAGCATGAAAATAGTGTAACGTTATAAATATTACTTTGTGCTTACTCTACTCCAGACACTGTTCTTTTTTCCCCTAAGATTTTATTTATTTATTTATTTATTTATTTATTTATTTATTTATTTATTTATTTATGAAAGAGAGAGAACGAGTGAGGGGAGAAGCCCAGGGAAAAGCAGACCACCCCACTGAGCAGGGAGCCTGATACAGAGTTCAATCTGAAAATATCGAGATCGTGACCTAAGCTGACGGCAGATGCCCAACCAACTGAGCCATCCAGGCACGCCAACTCCCAGACATTCTTCTAAGAGCTTTTACATGGATCAGTTCCTGTAATATTGCCAACAATCTTAAACAGTTTATACAATGTTATCAATTAGATTCCACTGCTTGTAACAGAGGCTGTAACAACAGTAGTGAAACAATAGAGCAGTGTCTTTCTTTCTCCACAAAACATCAGGTTCCTAGACTCCTTTTGGCCAACTAGTCTAGAAGCTAGTCGTGGCCTTTATCCTCACAGTCCAGGATGTTGGCTAGAACTCCAGCCATCACATCCACATTCCAGACAGCAGGACAGGAGGCACAGGGAACTCAACAGCTGGCATTTTATGCAGATTCTTAGAACTTTCCACAGATACCCCATTGCCCCAACACAGTCTTATAACTACAAACAGTTGTGAAATATTCTGGGAAATAGGCTTTATTTTGTATATTACATCCCCACCTATGATTTGGAGTTTGATGACTATGGAAAGGGAGAACAGATAATGGGTGACAGGAGTTTCTGCACCTCTTATTTCCATTTTTCAGATAGTAACTCCAGTGCAAAGTGCGGCTGCATTATTTCCATGTTGAATTAAAAGATTTCAAGTAGGTTTATTTTGTTTTGGTGTGTGTGTGTGTATGTGTGTGTGTGTGTGTGTTGGTTAAGCATACAGTGAAAAATGGGAAGAATGAAGGATGGTTGGGCTGCAAAGTTAGATGGTTTTAATTCTGACACTTTACATGATCAAAAAGATAATGGGCAGTGTAGTGTACAAAACTCAGGCGCACTAAAGTGCAAAAGACATAATGTATGAGTAATCTCAAAGCTAGGTAATCGAGTTGGTTTGTAGATCTGAGAGATGGATTAGTAAAATGGGTCAGTAATTAAATAGTAAATTGATCCAATATGACATTGCTGACTGCAGTGGCAGATGATTATGTAAAATTTGCCAAAAGCACGACAAATATCATCTGACACATTTTTCAATTTCTCTTTTTAATCTTTTTAAAATGTCTACCTCTCCTCTAAATAATTGTCCAATAAAGGTAGAATAGTTTGCATGTAATGCATATCGATAAAAGAAAAGTAAAGCAGTACAGGCTAATTATTGCCTCACAAATATCTTACATTTATTTGATTCCATGTTCAAATGAAAAATATTTTGAAGAAATATATTCACATGACTAAAGTCAAGTAATACCTATAAGAGACACTGTTGGTCACCTTCTCAACAACTATTCATTAGCCTCAACCTACTTTTTGTAACCTTCCCTGGATTCATGTGCTTCAAAGGAGCATATGTTATCCCCAGCCCCATAGGCAGTGAATCATGATTGGGCCAATTGGTGATGATAACATTTCTTCTGCTAACAACTATTTTAGGCATGGGCACATAATGAAATTCCGGCCAATGACACTTGCTGTGAGGCTTCTCAGAAAGTGTGTGTGTGTGTGTGTGTCTCTGTGTGTGTGTGTGTGTGTGATCATTAATAAAAAGGATCATAGACAAACAATCTCTTTTCCATTGGACATAGTTGAGTGTGGATGTGATCATTTACTGATTTATAGTTATCTTGTGAACTTGAGGCTGACAAGATGAAGATTGGCAGAGCAGAAAAATGGAAAGAATTTGCATTCTTGCTACCAACCAACCTTGGAAATGTTCCACTTCTGAACTTATGTGAGGTATTATGTTCCTAATATGGCTCATTTGAATTGAGCTGTTATTTGCAGACAGAAGTATCCTGATACTCTACCACAAGGTATGTTTATAACGAATATCAAAGAACAAAAACAGCAGTCCCCAATCCAATCTCCGCAGCCTAGCTCTTCTCTCTAGAGGGAATCCCTTACAACTTGTTTAGCTTTTTTGGCAGGCAATTTACTTACATGCTTCTAAATAATGTGCTTATAGGGCTATTTTCTTGATTCATCCCTACAAAGAATGTTGCTTTTGTATTATGGGAGATGAACACCAACATGTGTACACCTTTCACTTCTTTTCCATGGTCCCAATAGTTTTACAACTTTTGAGTAAATCAATATTGTGCTTACATCATTATGATTACATAAATATTATTCACCCGTGAAGGATTAAGTAGTATACTGATTGCATTTCTTTTCTGATGCATTTTTTTACCCTTTGGAGTTAAAGATTCTCTCCCACCAACTTGTATACATGGCTTGTATACATGGCTTGCTTTTCTTTCTCTTTCTTTCTTTCTTTCTTTCTTTCTTTCTTTCTTTCTTTCTTTCTTTCTTTCTTTTCTTTCTTTCTCTTTCTTTCTTCTTTCTTTCTTCTCTTTCTTTCTTTCTTTCTTTCTCTTTCTTTCTTTCTTTCTTTCTTTCTTTCTTTCTCTTTCTTTCTTCTTTCTTCTTTCTTTCTTTCTTTCTTTCTTTCTTTCCTTTCTTTCTTTCTTTCTTTCTCTTTCTTTCTTCTTCTTTCTTTCTTTCTTTCTTTCTTCTTCTTTCTCTTTCTTTCTCCTTCCTTCCTTCCTTCCTTCCTTCCTTCCTTCCTTCCTTCCTCTTTCTTTCTTTCTTAAAAAGATTTTATTTAAAAAAAAAAAAAAAAAAAGATTTTATTTAAAGATTTATTTATTCGTTAGACACAGAGAAAGAGGCAGAGACATAGGCAGAGGGAGAAACAGGACTCCAGGGATTACACCCTGAGCTGAAGGCAGATGCTCAACTGCTGAGTCCCCCAGGTGTCCCAGTATAGGTGGCTTTCTGAGTGCCTGTTATTAGTTCTTTTTTTTTTTTTTTTTTTTTTTAAGATTTTATTCACAAGAGACCAGAGAAAGAGGCAGAGACATAGGTGGAGGGAGGAAAAGAAGGCTCCATGCAGGGAACCTATTGTGGGACTCTATCCCAGGACTCCAGGATCATGCCCTGAGCCGAAGGCAGGTGCTCAACCGTTGAGCCACCCAGGCATCCCCTTTTATTGGTTCTTAGGCTAAACAGATTTCTAATATCCTTTGAAAGTGATTTTTTTTCTTTCCCATTAAAATTTCTTTTCTACTCTTTCTCTCCTTCCTCCTTCTCTCATTCTGCCTTTGCTATTTTATTTCCAAATTTACTTCCTTTCCTGATTCCCCTACACCACGCTAGGCAACCACTCTACGGTCACTAATATGTATTAGTATGTTCTTGCAAAGTGCGAAGTTCTTTATGTATTTTAAATTTATATAAATGGGGGCAACCCGGGTGGCTCAGCGGTTTGGCGTCGCCTTCAGCTCGGGGTGTGATCCTGGAGACCCTGGATCGAGTCCCACGTAGGGCTTCCTGCGTGGAGCCTGCTTCTCTCTCTGCCTCCATGTGTCTCTCATGAATAAATAAAATTTAAAAAAAATAAATAAATAAATTTATATAAATGGCTTTCCTTACACATGCATTGCTTCCTACGGTTTTCACTGGGTACTAGATTTTTATGATCAAGCCATATGGCCAAGTGTACATCTAGTCTATGGCTTATAAATACCACAGAATACATCATTGTGTTAATCCAACACATTTTTACCTATCCTGTCTCTCAGGGATGGATGTCCAGGTTGTCTCCAACTCCATGACATCACAAATAATGCCCAATTGGACTTGCTGAAAATATCTTTGAGATGTTACACCAAGCAATACAATAACTAGGGCACAGTATGTCAACATAGATGTGTCTGCTCTCCAGAATAGCTGCACCAATGCCTACACTCCTATCACCATTGCACAATGGTTCCTATATGCCCACATGCCTCCAACACTTTAATTTTCTAATTTTCGTAATTCTGAAAGGTATAAAGGGATTAAGTCTTCATTTCTCTAGTTACTAAGGATTTTGGCCATCTTTTTAAGTTCTTCTGAAATTTGCCTTTTCATAGTCTTTGCTCATTTTCCCATTGGCAGTTTTCCATGATGGATTTGCAGTTCCTTCTATAATCTAATTTAACTACTTATTGATTTCAAATATATTTCCCTTTTTTTTTCTTAAAGATTTTATCTATTCATGAGAGACACACACAGAGAGAAGCAGAGACATAGGCAGAGGGAGAAGCAGGCTCCCTGTGAGGAGCCTGATGCAGGACTTGATCCCAGGATCACGCCCTGAGCCAAAGGCAGATGCTCAACCACTGAGCCACCCAAGTGTCCCTCAAATATATTTTCTTGCATTCTGTTGTTTATGTATAGATTCTTGGAGACCAGATATGCTTAATTTTTATATAAAATTTTTTTATACTTCATTCTTTTGAAGTTTAAGAAGTCATTTGCCACTTGTAGGTAACAGAGGGATTTTCCCATATTTCCTTGTAATAAATTTATAGTTTTCATCTTTTATCATTTAAGTCTACCATTTAAGAAATCTAGTTTCATTTTTCTCCCTCTAGTGAGCCAGTATTCTCAATGCCATCTAATTAAAACCTCTCCCTCGGGCAGCCCAGGTGGCTCAGCGGTTTGGCGCCGCCTTCAGCCCGGGGCGTGATCCTGGAGACCCCGGATGGAGTCCCATGTCGGGCTCCCTGCATGGAGCCTGCTTCTCCCTCTGCCTGTGTCTCTGCCTCTCTCTCTGTCTGTGTCTCTCATTAATAAATAAATAAAACCTTAAGAAAAATAATGTAAAACCTCTCCCTCTTACATTTGTCACCTTTGTAAGATATTAAGTTGCTATATACGCATGCTCTCTGACCTTCATTCATTGACATTGTTCTAAGGCCACAATACAGTTTTTATTATGATTTTGTGTAATCCGATAGTCTTAATGTCTGGTAGAGAAAATTCCTCTTTTCTAAGTTTATTGTTATTTGTGGACCTTATTCTTTCATACATTTTTTTTTTTTTTTTTAAAGTAGGCTCTACACCCAGCATGGAGCCCAACTCAGGTCCGGAACTCCCAACACGGAGATTAAGCCCTGAACTAAGACCAAGAGTCTGATGCTGAATCGGCTGAGCCACATAGGTGCCCCATCCATACAAATTTTAAAGTAAGTTTGGGTTCTTCAAAAAGTCCAACTGGAATTTAGTTGGGATTACATTGATTTTTCAGATTAAGTTCAGAATGGTCACTTTTATAATACTGCCATCTCACTGGAAGCAAGATTTCTTTGAACATCTTCTATGTCTTTTCTTTTAAGATTGTATGTATTTACTTTAGGGATATATAGAGCAGGGGAGGAGCAGAGGGAGAGGGACAAACTGACTCCGTGCTGAGTGCTAAGCCCAATGTGCAGCTCAATCCTACAACCATGAGTCATGACCTAAGCTGAAATCAAGAGTTGGACACATAACCAACTGAGCCACCCAGGCGCCCCTCATCTTCCATGTCTTTATCAGAATTCTAATGTTTCTCCAAATAGATCTTGAGTATTCTTGTTAATTCCTTGATACTTTTCTAAACTTCCTGCTATTGTTAAGATATTTTTTAGATTTTCGTAGGCTGACCTTGTTCTGGCAGCTTTGCTGAATCTCTTAATAGTTCAAAGAGAATTGAAAACGTAAGTCTAGGTATATAGGTATATATCATTTTCATATTGGATTTTCTATATATATATCATTTGCAAAAGTTTTTTTCCTCCTCTCTTCCAATCTTTACACATTATCATACTTTTTATTTTTTTTATGTATTAGCCAGAATTCAAACTATTGTGATAAGCTTCCTCATTGAATCTTGGTCTTAAAGGCAATGTATTTAACCTAACATTTCTCCAAAAAGAGTATCTCTACTCTAGATTTTATTAACTTTAACCAAGTTGAAAAATTATTCTATCGATAGCATGTTTATATTTTTCATAAATAAAAACCATAAAATAAAAACCATAGTTTTTCTTTAACAATTAAGGAAATCACAATTTTCCCCCTTTGTCCATTACTATGATGGATTTTTTAAAATAAAGATTTTATTTATTTATTCATGAGAGACACAGAAAGAGAGAGGCAGAGACACAGGCAGAGGGAGAAGCAGGTTTCATGCAGGGCGCCTGACGTGGGACTTAATCCTGGGTCTCCAGGATCACGCCCCGGGCCGAAGGCGGCGCTAAACCGCTGAGCCAAGTGGGCTGCCCACTATGATGAATCTTTTAAAAATATTTTACTTATTTATTTGAGAGAGAGAGAGAGAGAGAGAGAGAGACAGGGAGGAAGGGAGAGAGCACAAGATCACTACCAGGGGAAAGGAGCAGAGGTAGAGGGAAAAGCCTGAGCCCTTCCTAGGACCCCAAAATCATGACCTGAGTTGAAGGCAGACAAGTTAAATGACTGAGCCACCCTGGTGCCCCTGTGATAGATTTTCTGATGCTGAGTCATCCTGAGAAAAAACTTAGTTATAGTCATATTAAAAAAAATACACTATTGGATTTGGTTAGCTAATATTTTTAACAGTGAATATATATTCATAAACAAAATGGACTTCATTTTTTTCTCCATTTTCATCTGGTTTTGGAATTAAGGTTCTATTAGCCTTAAATTCTATTTTATCAACTATTAAGATAACCACCCTGGTTTTTTGGTTCAAATTTGTTACATATATTTTTTGGTAATAACTTCATTTAGGTAAAATTCACAAGCAATTCATTTATTTAAAGCATACAAGTCACTAGCTTTTATTATATTTAGGGTTGTGGAACTATAATCATCATCAATTTGCATCACCTCAGTCATCCACCAACCCTCTCATTTCCCCCCTCCACCTTCCAGCCCTAGGTAACCACTAATATGTGCTCTTTGCTATTTTTTTAAAGATTTTATTTATTTATTCATGAGAGACAGAGAGAGAGAGAGAGAGACAGAGAGAGAGAGAGAGAGAGGCAGAGACACAGGCAGAGGGAGAAGCAGGCTCCATGCAGGGAGCCTGACATGGAACTTGATCCCGGAACTCCAGGATCATGCCCTGGGCTGAAAGCAGGCACTTAACCGCTGAGCCACCCAGGCATCCCGTTGTTCTTTCTTTATAGACTTGTCTATTCTGGACTTTTGCTGTACATGGGATCATACAATGTGATCCTTTGTGTCTAATTTTACTTAGCATGTTTTCAAGATTCATCTTAATTGTAATATGTATTAGCCCTTCCTTTCTTTTTATAGCTGAATGATATTCTATTATATGGATATACCATAATTTATCCATCAGTTGATGGTTATTTGGATTGTTTCCACCTTTTGGCTATTATGCATAATGCTATTATGAACATTCATATACAAGTTTTTACGTGGACTTCTATTTTCAATTTTCTTCAACATATTCTTTTAGTTCTCAGCAGTTCTCTTAGTTTGGAACTGCTGCTGGGTCAAATAGCAACACTTGAGGAATTGCCAGACTGTAGCTGTATCTTCCATTCCTAACAGCAGTGTATGAAGCTTTCAATTTCTCCATAACCTCACCAACATTGTTTTGATTATAGCCATCCCAGTGGGTGTGAAGTGGTATCTCATTGTGGTTTTGGTTTGCATTTTCCTGATGACTCATAGCTTTAGGCATCTTTTTGTGTGTTTACTAAACCATTTCTGTATCTTCTTTGGAGAAACGTCTGTTTAGATCTTTGACCATTTCAAAAATTGTTTTCTCTTATTATTGAGTGGTAACATTTAAAAAATATGGTTGGAAAACAAGTTCTTATCTATTATTTGAGAATATTTTCTAACATTCTGTGGTTCATATACCTTTCCTCATCCTTTAATTTTTTTAACCTATGTCTTTAAGTGAATTTATTTCTTAATCTTTTAAAAACTTTTATTTTTAAATGATTTTCAACGTGAGTCTCTTTTAATTGGTGAATTTAAAAATTGGTGAATTTAAGGCACTTATTCCATTTTCCACATGGTCAAATAAATTGGGAAACCTCCCTGGACATCTCTCTCCTGAGAACTCATGTCCTCTTGTTCCAACCTGGACTTAATACTGTGGGCTTGGTGCAAAGCGGTTATCTTGTCACTATGTTGGGTTGGTGCCCTGGTTCCTAGTATCTCGTCTTCCTTGATTTACTCCTTTAATTTTTGTGGAGTACATCCTCCACAAAACTGCACAGAAAGTAAAGTTTGAAATCTTTATGTTTGGAAGTGTCTTAAACCTCACGTGAGGGCATTCTGACCTATAGAATTATAGGTTGAAAAAGCAAGTATCTCCTAAAATCCAAATTTTTAAATTCCTTAGTGGCCAATCAGTTTGGTTAGCGATGGATACTCTGTTAGCTAAATACATTTGGTTCCTAAGTTTCAGAGAGCAAGTAAAAAATGTTCACTTAGCAAGGGATGTCCCAAAATAATTTATTACCATCTTTTGCCTCATGAGTTGGGAAAGCATAAGTTCAGAGAGCAGGAAACTGTCCTCAGAACTTTGAACTTTGATTCACCATTTTGTGTCATCTGGGTTTGCTAATGAAGAGTCTAATTCACATGTTTTCCTTGTACCTGATTGCTTTTTTCCTCCTATCTTTGGAAACTTTTAAAATTTTCTCTTTATTCTTGGAGTTCTGAAACTTCACAGTGCTATGCTTTGGTGTGGGTCTTTTTCATTCATTATACTTGACACTCTGTTGGGCCTTTCAATCTGAAGACTGAAGTTTTGGGGATAGCCTCTAAATGTTATTTCATTTTAATAATCCCTCCAACCTCCTTTACCTTTTTTTCACATTGTAAAAACTGATAGTCTGATATTAGACCCCTATATTTATCTTTGTGGCTTTAATCTTTTCTCTCACTTTCTCTCTTTGAGGTCTACTTTCAAAGATATTTTCTCACCTGTATCTTCCAAATCTATTAATTACTTTTTTTTTTTTTTTTTTTTTTTTGAGAGGGAGGGAAGGGGAGAGAGTTGAGGGGAAAGGGTAGAGGGCAAGAGAGAGGGAGAATGCTCAGCACAGAGCCCAACTCAGGGCTTAATCTCACAACCCTGAGTTCAATGACCTTAGCTGAAATCAAGAGTCTGACACCCAACTTACTGAGCCACCCAGGCACCCTCTATTAATTGCTTTTAAATTTTATTTATTTAAAATATTTTGCTTTTATTTATTTGACAGAGAAAACAAGCATAAGCAGGGGGACCAGCAGGTAGAAAGAGGGAGAAACAGACTCATTAAGTAGAGAGCCCGACACATGGCTCCCAGGACCCTAGGATTATGACCTGAGCTGAAGGCAGAGGCTTAACCAACTGAACCACTCAGGTGCCCCATTCAGTTTTAAATATTTTTTAAAGTTTTAGTGTTTTGGTAACTGTTTCATTTCCTGTTGTTTTATAAATGTAATGTCGCCAAGCATTCTTATACAACTTTTCTACTTACATAGTCAGCATTGTCTCATATCTTAAGTATCTTAAAAACATGATTTTTCATTTTTACATAGTGCTCCATCAAAAGATAAAAATGTACCAAAGACTATAAGCACCATGAGGCATTATCAAATCTGTGTTTTCTATGTTCAGCCTAGAAATAGTAGGAAGAATGAACTGGAGCAGATTAGAGACAGAGTCTGTAATCTAGGAGAGGATGAAACTTGTATCTAAGGCAGTAGCGTGGGGTCAGGGCAAAAGAACAGCAGACAGATTTTAGGAGGTGGAGTGGCACAGGACTTGGTGACTGACTGGATAGGAAAAAAAGAACAAAGTCCAGAATTAACCTCAGGCTTATGTTTTTTTTTTTTTTTTTTTAAGATTTTATCTATTTATTCATGAGAGACAGAGAAAGAGAGAGAGAGAGAGAGAGAGAGAGAGAGAGAGGCAGAGACACAGGCAGAGGGACAAGCAGGCCCCATGCAGGGAGCCGGACATGGGACTCAATCCCGGGTCTCCAGGATCAGGCCCTGGGCTGAAGGTGGCGCTAAACCGCTGAGCCACCCGGGCTGCCCTCAGGCTTATGATTTGAACAGCAAGAACACGTGAATTTTTTCAAATAAGGATTATGTACTTTGACGGGTGCCTTGGTACTCAGTTGGTTAAGCCTCTAACTCTAAATTTGGGCTCAGGTCAGGATCTCAGAGGTATGAGATCTCAGTTATAAGCCCTGCCTTGGGCTCACAGTGCAGCATTGAGTCTGCTCAAGATTCTCTCTCTCAAATATATAAATAAATCTTCATAAAAAAGAATCATGTATTTTGAAGGTGTTTAACAGTGACTTCACTACTGTTCTGTCTGAACTTAGCAAAGCTAGATCATACCTCCATGTAAGTTGCATTGTGCTATGGAATACAATTTTCCCCCAGTGCTATGGTCTCAGAGATAAGTCATTAAAATTTAAAGAGAAATGTAAAAGCTTCATAAAAGGTCCCTACTGAGCAGGGAGCCTTACTCAGGTTCAATCCCAGGACCCTGGGATCATTACCTGAGCCGAAGGCAGACACAACTGACTGAGCGACCCAGACACCCTGAGAAATGTAAAAGGTTCTAAAGTATTATTTGTATTTTTCATGACAATATTTTTAGTTCAAAAGATAAAAATGTTTTAAAATATCTTTATAAATATTCTTATCTATAAAGATATTTTTACTTGTAATTAAAAACAAAAAACATGCCAAATCTTTAGAGTGACCAACTTTTAAAAAAAGATTTTTATTTACTTACAGAGAGAGAGACTGCTTGAGTGGGGGGAGGAACAGAGGAAGAGGGACAAGCAGCCTCCACTCTGAGCACGGAGCAACATGGGGCTTGATCTCACAGCTCTGAGAGCACAACTTGAGACAAAATCAGGAGTCAGATGCCTAACTGACCGGGCCACCAGGTACCCCAAGAGTGACCAAGTTTTTAATTAAGATTCTTTGGGAAAATATTTAAAAGTAAGGATGAGGGGTGCCTGGATGTCTCAGTCGGTTGGGTGTCTGCCTTTGGCTTGGGTCATGATCCCGGGGTCCTGGGATCCAGCCCTGACTCAAACAAGGATTATGTACCTTGAGCCAAGCAGGAAGCCTGCTTCTCCTTCTCTCTCTGCCTCTCTCCCCCTACTCAGGTTCTCACTTGCTCTGCTCTCTCTCTCTTTCTCAAATAAATAAGTAAATAATCTAAATTTTTAAAAAAGATGAAAAAATAGCAGTAAACAAAAATTCAAGCTTAAAATTATGGTGTTCTCCTTTCCCCAGCAGCACCTCCTGCATTGCCTCCACTCCCCATGGGCACTTAAGTTTAAGATTATGGATGAAACACTATGAAAGAAAATTTTATCACAAAATAGTAGAATATTTTGAAATAAAAAGTCATTCTATTATAAATAATTCCATTTTTGTATATTCCCTTTGAGTCTCAAAATGAATTTTGTAAGATAATTTCTTTTTCATCAATGAAACACCTGCTTGCTATGTAACTGTTTAAAAATACTGATGCAAATAGGGATGCCTGGGTGGCTTTATTTGTTAAGCATCTGACTCTTGATCTCAGCTTAGGTCATGATCTCAGGGTTGTGACTTCAAGCCCCACCATGGGCTCCATGCTGAGCTTAGCATGGAGCCTACCTAAAAGAAAAAAAAAATCTAACCATTGATAGATAGATGCAAATATATACTAAATATATCCTTCTTAAATAGATGCAAATCACTTTATTTCTAAAAAATTTTAATTCTATTTAGAATCATTAGCATATTTACATTTAAATACTCCAACATAATCTATGTGTATTAAGCAAGTGGGAGCTCCTACAGAAAACAGTCTGATTTGGTTTTATAAATAATGAAGATGATTTAAAATGTAAAAAAAAAACTAAACTTAAAAAACATAGCTCAAACCACCTGATTTTTTAAAGTCATACCAGCCATCTACTTTTAAAAAGTCCTTATCAAAGCTATTTCTTTAAACCCAACATTTACTAACTCAACAGATGGGTTTTAAAAATGAGGAATGTAATTTTACTTTCAACTCACTGATTATATACTCAACTGGCAGCTTTAAAAAAATAATTTTAGAATACATGAAGACCTGAATTAAACCATTTTCAACATTTTTCCAGGACTGTTTGCTAATTGGCTTGTTTTTACATATGAGCTTTAAACATATCTATCACAGGTAGTACACAAAAATAATGACTCGCAACTCTACATAAAAACCTCTCAAACTCCCAACAACATATCACTGCTTTTTCCTTCTCTTATAAGAATCATTACTGTGAACTCGAACTCGCTGGGACACAGAGGATGCTATTTTCATGCTATCTTTCTTCGTAAATGTCTTCTCTATTGCTCCAGGTTTCCAAAGTAACAACTGTGCATCTTCTCCTCCAGTTAGCAAAGAATCATCCTGCGTATTCCAAGAGAAAGAACGGACTGTAGCAGCATGCCCTCCGTGAAGGCTGGTCACATGGATCAATCCTGATGTAGTGCAGCTCATCAAGTGAATAGTTCCTGTGTTTGTTCCTCCAACAACAAACAATTTGTCCATTTTTTCATGATATAGGCCACCAATTAAATATTCTAAAGTACCTTCTTTCACATTAATTACTTCTCTGACATCCTGGATGTTCAAACATGTAATTGGTTCATCAGTATCCAGATGATTAAGATCCCACCAACAAAATCCTTCATCATGTGTCATGCAGTAAATCTGTTTATAATCCTTTCCAGACCAACCAATACAGCTTACCGATGAAACTGAGTTACAGGTAGTAACCAGTGCATCTTCTTCATTGTCAACACTAATATCAAATACATTTACTAGGCCATCAGTTGAACCTGAGACAACCATGTTGGGATTGTTGGGATGGAAGCATACTTGGGTGACATCATCACTATGTGTCTCTGAATATGTTCCAAGTGGGTCTTTAGTAGTAGACAAATCCTGAGAATTAATTCTTGCATCCCAAAATACCAACAATGCATCGTCATCAACTTTTTCTGTACCAGCACAAATAACATGATCATTACAGTTGATATCAAAACTAATAAAAATATTGGAAGGGTAACCCTTGAACAGCTGGATAGGTTTTTCACTGGCTAATCGAGCATCCCAACATTTTACGGTGCCATCAGTACATGATGAATATATACTGTCACAAGAATTTGCAAATTTGACTCCATTAAGAAGTCCAGGATATACACTAAATTCTCGTAGTATGTATAACCTTTCTTTGTCATATATTCTGATAGATCCATTAGAACATAAAACAGCAACCAAATTTTCTTTTTCTGCTTGTACAGTTTTTGATGTGTCTATGCCAAGCAGATAAGTAGGCTCTTTACTTCCTGAGGAACGTTTAACAATGTTCAGGTTAGCAAAACGTTCCTCAATCTTCTCCATGTCAGGAGGAGCATCCAAGCGTAGTAAAAATCTGTAATAAAAATACAAAAATTAAAATTAAATGCAGAGCTTCTCTAACATTACAATTAAGTCAAGTACATTCTCTGAGGACTGGCACAAAACAATAGAGATAAAATCTATTCTAATATTTTAATTTTTCCCTGCCATGATAAAACTAAAACTTAGTTGCCTCCTTCAAATTCAATCACTCTTGAATCCTGAATCTACTGTATATAACTTATGCCAGTAAGAGAATTTTATTTTTATTATTTTTATTTTTTAAAGGTTTTATTTATTCATGATAGACATAGAGGTTGAGAGGCAGAGACACAGGCAGAGGGAGAAGCAGGCTCCACGCCAGGAGCCCGACGCGGGACTCAATCCCGGGGTCTCTAGGATCACACCTCAGCCCACTGAGCCACCCAGGTGCCCCAAGAGAATTATAAAACACATATATAGACTGCTTAGTAGTTCCTTTTAGCTTAAACCCAATTATTGGTCCTATTCATAATTCTCAGCATTAGCCAGGATCTCCATGCAGTAAATATTTGGTGAGCTCATATGATAAAGCCAATCGTCTTCTGGCCCTAGCTGCCTGATGCAACTTTTAGAATTTAAACATAGATGTGAATGCAGAAAAAATGGTCTTCCAAAGATGTTTATGTCTTAATCTTTGGAACCTGTGAATGTTATGTTACATGACAAAGAGGAATTGAGGTAGCTAATCAGTTGATCTTTAAAAAATATTTTTTATTATTAAAATATAGTTGACACACAATGTTACATTAGTCTCAGGTATACGGCATAAGCGATTTGAGAAGTCTATGTGTATACTATCCACAAGTGTATCTACTGTCCCCATACAATACTATTACAATACCACTGACTATATGTTGTACTTTTTACTTCCATCACTTACTAATTCCGTAAGTGGAAGCTCTATCTCCTACTCCTTTCCATCCATTTTGCCCACTCCCCTATATCCCTCCCCTCTGACAACCATGAGGTTGTTCTGTGAATATACAGGTCTGTTTCTGCTTTTTGTTTTGTTTTTAAAATTCCACACATAAAGGAAATCATATGGTATCATATGGTATTTACTTTCTGTCTGACCTATTTCACTTAGTATAATACCCTCTAGGTCCATGCATGTTGTCATTACTTACAAGATCTCCTTCTTGCTTTGTGGCTGAATAATATCCCATTGTGTGTATGTGTGTCACTTCTCTATCCATTTATTTATCAATGGACGCTTGGGTTGCATTTACATCTTGGTTATTATAAATAATGCTGTAACAAACATAAGGGTGCATATATCTTTTTGAATTACTGTTTTGACTTTCTTTGGGTAAATACCCAGTAGTAGAATTATTGGATCACATGGTATTTCTATTCTACATTTTTTTTTTAAAGGAACCTCCATACTGTTTTCTATAGTATCTGTACCAATTTACATTCCCACTGATAGTGAATAAGGGTTCTTTTTTCTCCATATCCTCACCAACACTTGTTATTTCCTGTCTTTTTAACTCTAGCCATTCTGACAGGTATAAGGTGATACCTTATTGTGGTTTTGATTTGCATTTCCTTGATGATTAGGGATGCTGAGCATCTTTTCATGTGTCTGTTGGCCATCAGTATGTCTTCTTTGCAAAAATGCCTATTCAGGTCCTCTGCCCATTTTAATTGGATTATTTGGGTTTTGTGTTGAGTTGTGTTTATCAGTTGATCTTAAAATAGGGATATTATTCTGGATTATCTACATGAGTGGGTCCAATGTAATTACCAGCGTTCTTAAAAGTAGGAGTAGGAGGCAGGACATGATGCGAGTCAGAAGGAGATTTTATTATGGAAGAAAGGTACAGAAAAATACATTGTTGGTTTGGGGGAAGAAGGTCAATAAGTGGGTGGCCTCTAGAAACTGGAAAAGGCAAAAAATCATGCCCATTTAGAGCCTCTACATGGAAATGCAGCCCTGCTAACACCTTGATTTTCACTCAGTGAGGCCTATTTTGGGCTTCTGACCCCCCAGAATTGCAATATAATAAATTTGTGTTGTTTCAAGCCATCAAGTTTGTAGTAATGTGTTACAGCAATAATAGGAAACAATAGGATTCCCAATATGAAATTCTGGAGAGGTGCTTCTCAGGCAGCAGTAGTTTGTAAATGAAATGGAGCTGGAATGTGAACCTAGGCATTCTGGCTTCAAGGACTGTGCTCTTCACCACAACATTAGATTTCCTCTTTTTTTTCTTTTTAAAATATTTCATTTTTAAGGGGTACCTGGGAAGCTCAGTTGGTTGTGTCTGGCTTTGGCTCAGGTCATGGTTTTTTTGTTGTTGCTTTAGTGATAGCTTTTTAAGCATCTGTCTTTTCATCTTTAAAAGAAGAAATGAAGGGTGCCTGAGTGGTTAAGTCAGTTAAGCATCTGCTTTTGGCTCAGGTCATGATCCTGGGGTCCTGGAATCGAGCCTCTTGTCAGGTTCCCTGCTTAGCAGGGCATCTGCTTCTCCTTCCCCCTCTCCTCCCCATTTGTCCACTCTCTCTTGCTCTTTCTCTTTCTCAAAATAAATAAAATCTTAAAAAAAAAAAGCTTTGTCTCTTTCTCAAAATAAATAAAATCTTAAAAAAATAAGTAAGAGTACCAACTCAAGAGTTGTTAGAAGAATCAATTGAAATAATGTATTCAGCACAATGCCTGCCATATAAAATACACATTCAACAGATGTTATATAAAAATTATCAGTATCATCACTATCAATACCACTAACACCACAAGGGTGGGGGTGGATTTGGATCTAACAAAATGGCTTTAAACAGCACAATTAAATCAATGAGCAAAAATATTAAAGAGTTGGATTTGGGTTCAAAACAGAATAAGTAACCTCTTCAACTTATAATTCTGAATACTTAAAAGCCTGTAAGTTGAAAGAATAGTACAAACACACACACACGTAACCTTTTTTTTCTTTAAAGATTTATTCATTTATTCATGAGAGACATACAGAGGCAGAAATATAGGCAGAGGGAGAAGCACGCTCCCCGCAGAGCTCAAAGTGGGATTCGATCCCAGGAACCTGGGATCACATCCTGAGCAGAAGGCAGACACTCAACCACTGAGCCACCCAGCCATCCTCACACATAACCTTTTACCTGCTAGATTCCCCAACTATGATTTGCTTTCTATCTATATAAACATATATATATATGTAATTTTTATGAACTATTTGAAAGTTAATTGCAAACAAAAATATCACTTTATTTCTAAATACTTTGGCATAGGGCACCTTCCAATCTTTTGTTTTCATGACACTGAATCTTTGAAAAGTCCAGTCTAGTTGTCTCATAAACTGTCCACATTCTGGATTTTATTAATTGTTTCCTCATGATTAGATTCCAGTTTAAAAATTCTGGCCAGGGATACTGTGTAGATGATGCTGGGAACTTACTGCCTGGCATCAAGGAAACACATAATAACAAGTCTGTTCACTTGGTTAAGGCAATAACTGACATATCTCTCCATTTTAAAGGTATATTCCTTCTTGAGGCACCTGGGTGGCTCAGTGGTGAGAGTATCTACCTTTGGCTCAGGTCATGATCCTGGAGTCTGGGATGAAGTCCCACATCCGACTCCCTGCAGGGAGCCTGCTTCTCCCTATTGCCTATATCTCTTGTCTCTCTTTCTGTGTCTCTTATGAATAAATAATTAAAATCTTAAAAAAATAATAAAGGTATATTCCTCCTTTATAGTTAGTAAGTAATCATGAAACTGTATGAATATATCTTATCCTCTAACAATCTTTCATCCAAAAATTTTAGCATCCATGGATTATCTCTGCTTGAATCAATAATTACATTGGGATTTGCTAAACAGTCATTTTCTAATTCTATCATTCTTTCTACCTTATCTGGCATTCTTCTATAAAGAAGAACTTCTTCCTTTTTCTCTGAGTTTCACTAAGACATTATGATTTTTAAAGCCTGTATATTATATCCCCATCACTTCATAGTTCTTATTGGTGCTCAAACTGTCCCCAACCTGGCCACTGAGAAACCCTCCAAGCCAGCTTCTATGCCCTTTTAATATGACCCCATTAGTCTGTAAGCCATGCATCAAAAAAATAAAAACAAACAAACAAACAAAAACCTCTGTGTAAGAATATGATTAAGCCTGAAAGTGATGAGCCTCCTTCAACATAAGTATTCAGGGAGAAAATGACCATTTACCGTTTATGTTATGGTAGCATAATTCAACAGCACAGGCTAAAATGTCCTTTTTCCTTGAACATGTCATGCTTGCTTCTGCCTCAGGACTGTAGCAATAGCTGTTTCTCTGCCTAAATTACTTTCTCTTCATTTTTTTGTGAGTTAAAATTGCCTTTACCAATGAATAATCTAGCCTGCCTCAGAAATTCACATTTCCATTCTCAAGATAAAATGTTTTTTACCCCTGCTACTTTAGTGTTAGCTTTTTAAGTGTCTATCTTTTCATCTTTAAAAAAAGACATGGGGGGATCCCTGGGTGGTGCAGCGGTTTAGCGCCTGCCTTTGGCCCAGAGCACGATCCTGGAGACCCGGGATCGAATCCCACATCGGGCTCCCGGTGCATGGAGCCTGCTTCTCCCTCTGCCTATGTCTCTGCCTCTCTCTCTCTATCATAAATAAATTTTTAAAAAAGATAAAAAAAAAAAAAAAAAACATGGGGGCACCTGGGTGGCTGAGTTGGTTAAGCATCTGCTTTGGGCTCAGGTCATGATCATACCAAGGTCCTAAGATGGAGCAGGAAGCTTGCTCCTCCCTCTGCCCCTTCCTTTGTTCATGTGAGCACATGCTCTCTTTCTCTCCCATGCTCTCTCTCTCAAATAAATAAATAAATAAATAAATAAATAAATAAATAAATAAATAAAATCTTTTTAAAAAATAAAAGAAGAAATGAGTACAACTCAAGAGCTGTTAGAAGGATGAACTGTGGGGGACCTGCGTGGCTCAGGCGGTTAAGCATCTGCCTTTGGCTCAGGTCATGATTTCAGGGTCCTGGGATCCATTCCTGCATCAGGCTCCCTGGGGTCAGCGGGCAGTCTACTTCTCCCTCTCACCCTGGGCTCCTTCTCTCTTGCAAACTCTCCCTCTCTCAAATAAATAAATAAAATCTTTAAAAAAAAAATCCTAAAAAAAAAAAAAAAAGGATCAACTGAAATAATGAGTTCACCACAATACCTGTCATATAAAATACATATTCAACAGATATTATGTAAAAATTATCAGTATTACCACTGCTAATACTACTAATACCACGTGGGGAGGTGGGGTTTGGTTCTAGGTACTGTTATTCAGACCTCAGTGTCACCTACCTGGAAAGATCCTCTCTAGTCAACCAATCTAAAGTATCCCTGTCACTTCCTACCATATTGCTTGTTTTATCAATTTAAAAATTTTAAAAATGCTTAATTATAAAATATTTCAAATATACAAAGTTTAGAAAAAAGTATGACACCCAAATATAGACACTCAGATACTTAGATTTAACAGATGTTAACATTCTACCATAGTTGCTTGTTTTTTTATTTTAGAAACATTACAGACACAACTATGATTTTATAAAATGACATTGCATTTGTATGTATCTTCTTGGCATTTGCTCTTTTCACTCAATATTCTTGAAAAACTCTATTTTATTGTTAAACTTCTTCTTCTTGTTTATCTGTTATCAACAAATAGTTGTTGAATAAATGAATGAATAATTGATTCAAGTTTCTTGGATTAAGAGTTCAAGAATTCTAGGAGAAACAGAATAAACCTAAAAAGATATTGCATGTGTCATGTGTTTACATGGAGAGCTCTCCTCATGGAAATTAGTAAAATGATGGCATTCTTTAGCAATACTTTAAGGCATAAAAAGGAAATATAGAGGAAGATTTTATATTTGTAAAGAAAAATATTTAACATAATTTTTAACAACAAGGTATTCAAATATTCCTCAAATGTGTATTTACTTTTTTTTTTTCAAATGTGTATTTACTTAAGGGTATACTTCTTATACACTCCAAGGAAGAAATTGTTTTAAAGTCTCAGATAAAAACAATTATCCATTCTTGAAATATTCAAAGAGTTAACATGAGGTCATAAATAATTTTTCCTACTTCTTCATTTTGATTTTTGCATATGAAAGATCAGGTTGATGTGGCTTTCAAGCTAATAGTAATTTGTAGGACTATGTTCATATATTCAAGCAGGATAGTAGTACTCCTTCCCTCTACTATATTGCCCGGAGAGTCCGTTTCACATTGGAACAGTCCCCTGCATGCCTTTAATTCAAAGGATTTTAGAGATTGATGGGCCAGGCAGAGTGGGCCCCAGACTGAATGCTACTGCAAACTTAACACTTCAAGACCAATCACAGTGGTTATCCATTTGATATACTGTCCAAATGCAATACAGTTCTTCAAGAAAGAACTAAAGAATGGATAGATGGATGGATGGATGGAAGGAAAGAAAGAGAAAGAAAGAAAGAAAAAGAAAGAAAGAAGAAAGAAAGAAAAAAAGAAAGAAGAAAGAAAGAAAGAAAAGAAAAGAGAGAAAGAAAGAAAGAAGAAAGAAAAAAAATATTAGAGATAAGGTAGGTATATCTCACAATAATCTCAAATTAGAGTGTATATTCATCCAGAGATACAGTAAAATAATTTAATCTCTTATGGGGAAACATGAAAACCTCTAGTTTATGTTTGAACACATTAATATGCAAGTGAGTCATATTTGAAATATAAACTTCTGAGGCTATGTAGTTAAATCTTAATTTTACATACTAATGAATCATTCCAAGATGATAAATACTTTTTCTTCTATGTATAGTCCTTATCTCAGTTTTCTTTGCATGATCCACTTCCAATCCTGAAATGAAGCCACAGGTTCTCTTTTCTTCCCACACTATATACACTCTCAAAGGGTAACTTCACATTCATGTTTTTGAATACCACCTATATGGCAATGATCTCATCTATTTACAAATCTGTATTTCCAACTGTCTACTGGCCATTTCTCCTTGAATGTATCCCACTACACCCCAAAACAAAAGTGATTGTTTATGCTTCCCTCCTCTCCCACCAAGCAGTCCCCTTAAAAACAAAAACAATTGTGTATTTCACAATTTTTTCCATTTGGGTTAATCGTATTAGCACCATGACAGCACTGATCTACCTGGTGAAGCAAGAACCTCTGGGATATCTAATTCTCCTGCTCAGGGCTCTCATCCAATCAGTTTCCCAAATCTTACTTTTGGGTTGCAGGATGCTTAGGGAAGTATTAAATTAAATTTATTTCTGTTGACCAAAACAATATTGATGACTTCATATGATTCAACCTAACAAAAACATATGAAGAGAATAAATAAAGATTAACCATAATTTCCATCTTTTCTCTATTTGTTTCTGTTAGATGCATAGAAGGAAGCTTAGTTAGCATTCTAGATCTCAATAGGCTATGAGAGTTGAGGATTGTGGAGTGAACCTTCCTTATGTCAACATACATTCATACAAATACACAAATGAAAAAGAGGCTAACAGAAAAGAGGACTGAAGTAAAGAATATGGAGAGAAAAGAAATGAAAATAAGCCAAAAGAGAACAGCAGAGAAAAGAGAAGGGAATGTACAAAAAGAGGAGGGGGGAGTTATTGCCATTCCCTCTGGAGTCATACACAATTATGTTTCACATAATTCTTACTTTGCCCACACTGAGATAAAAAAAAAAAAAAAAAAAAAAAAGAAGAAGAAAAAACAGATAATGGAAGTTTAGTAAAGTCCAAGGCTTACGATAATTTGTGTGGCTAAAAAGAAATTTTCTTCATTTAAAAAAGATTGCTTGGGTGCCTGGGTGGCTCAGTCACTTAAGCACCTGCCTTCAGCTCAGGTTATGATTTCAGGGTACTGGGATCAAGTCTCACGCCTGGCTCCCTGCTCAATGAGGTAGTCTGCTTCTCCTTCTCCTTCTGCCCCTCCCCACCCCCTGCTCGTGCTTTTTCTCTCAAGTAAATAAATAAAATCTTAAAAAAAAAAAAAAAAGATTGCTTGTTAGAGTTAGCTATCCATCATAAATTGCAATATGAGCCTAAGTGTTCTGAGAACAGCAGTAGAACAATTACTAATATCTCACCTTGATCCTGTTAGTACAGATCAGGAAACAGCAGAACCCCAGAGCTGCTGCTGTGGCTCTTACCACAGGATACAGGATTCTTATGTCTGAATATAATGCAGAGGATGGAAGATATTTAGAAAGACAACTCAAAACAAAGGGGTGGGAATATTAAATTTCTGATGAACCGGCATCTTGGAATACATTAGATGGGAAGTGATGACTAATCTCTTTTCTGAATAATTGTCCTTAGATAATTAGTTGTTTAGTTAATAACAAAATCTCTAAATGTAAGTATGAATTCCTTTGTGCATTTGCCTTCATAAGATTTAAGTTCTTTTATCAATTGAAATGCTATTTCTTTTTATTGCCTATTAAAATAAACCTGATAAAATGTTCTTTCTGTATGTAAAGTACATCCCAAACATATCCGACTGCAACTAGGTATTGCTTTGATTATGAGGTGGCTAAGTTTAAATATGAAATTTGAAGGACAGACTAGCTTAAATATTTCCATAATGGAAGACAAAGTAGCTCCCCCCCCACCCCATTCAAACAAGAAACAAAGAAAACAACATACATTTCACACTAATTTAGACACTATTGATTACAAAAGGCACTATAGGGCAGCCCTGGTGGCGCAGCGGTTTAGCGCCACCTGCAGCCCAGGGCGTGATCCTGGAGACCCTGGATCATGTCCCATGTAGGGCTCTCTGCATTGATGCCTGCTTCTCCCTCTGCCTGTGTCTCTGCCTTTCTCTCTCTGTGTCTCTATGAATAAATAAAAAAAAAAAAACCTTTAAAAAATTATTTAAAAAAAACAAAACAAAAAACAAAAGGTACTATACTGGGATGCCTGGGTGGCTCAGTGGTTGAGCATCTGCCTTCAGTTCAGGGGGTGGTCCTGGGGTCCTGGGGTGGAGTCCCACATCAGGCTCCCTGCAGGGAGCCTGCTTCTCCCTCTGCCTATGTCTCTGCCTCTCTCTGTGTCTCTCATGAATAAATAAGTAAATAAAATCTTTTTTTAAAAGGTATTATAATAAAAGGCTTCTGCATATTATTTTACATGAAATCAGAACTAGCAGTATCCTTAGAAAAAGATGTATTTCTATCTTTCAGGTATGAATGTTCATCACACATGAAAGATATGATAACAATCATTTCTACTATTGCATTTTTATTGAAGAGTAGCAATATTATGTGAAGTATATGTTGGGTATAGGATGAATTTTCTTTTGACACTATTTAACAGACTTAAGCCAGAAAAACCTAATTCCCCACAGCTAAAACTTAGTGCTGCCCATTTACTATAAGGAGTTAGCTCTGATGACTGTGGAATGCAGAGTTCGAGCAAATGTCCCAAATGTAGAGAAAAGTTTAATGAAAGAAGGCATTCAGGAATGGCCGTTAATAACTTTACAATCTACACTTGTAATTTAACTACAACAATACTGTACCCACATTTATCAGATTGGGCTAGGATAACTGAGCCTCACAGAGAAGAAAATAATCTTTCTTTAGAAGAAAATCATCTTAATTGGAGTTCAACAGATGCTAGCCTATGGGCAACTTATATCTATTTTTTTTAAATCATAATCATTTAATCCTGTAAGATAGATATTATTATCCCCATTTTATGGCAAAATTGAAGAACCTCAGAGGGACTAACTTGTCAATGCTCTCACAGTGACTAAGGGGAGGAAAAGGAGGGAGTGTGGTTTGAAACCCAAGCTGAAGCTTCAATATCAGTCACCTGTGTTTACTCTAATACTGTGCTATTACTCTAATACTGTGCTATTACTCTTATTAAGTACTGAAGCATTAATGTCAACTATAATTAAGGAATATGCTTATTAACCTTTGAGAGGGAGAATTACATGTTAATCCTACATATAAGCAGAGGAGAAAGAAAGAGCAGGATGATAGGAAAAAAACATAGACTGGCTTAGAAAAATGTTACTGTACGCAACAATCACTCTATTTTTTTTTCTGTTCCACTTCTCTCTTTCTTTTTAAACTTTTTATTATAGAATTTATAAGTAGTAGAGAATAGTAAAAGAAACCCCCATGTACCCAGCAGCCAGCATAAACAATTACATTCCTGGAAAGTTAATATTAAGGTGAGGGTGATCAATTATACATCATATATTATTTGAAGAGCAAATAAGATCTAGTGGACAATATGATGGAACCCCTCCAACTCATCCTCCTCCCTCTCCCTCCTCCATCTGGCATCAACATGGTTTCAAGATTTGACCCTCGCTCCAGGAGCAGATCCTGATTAGCCTAAACCAATCACAGCAATTCTATTCTTTTAAACCAGTAATTGGTTCAGAAACCTTATATTCTTGTGCCAATCCATGCATTCTCCTCCTAACTACAATTTGTCCAGATGTGGAACACTAATTCTAAAGTGGACCCAAACCAACTGATGGAAAGAACTTTTATTCCATGTTAACGAGATTCCACATTTTCTACTTAAGTCAGTTTGCAGCACAGTTTTTGTTAATGCATCCAGAACCACTCTAATTAAAGAAAATCAAATAAAGTTTTGGATATATCATCAAGTACTCATTTTATGTAAGAGGCTCATGCAAAGAAAGATTTAGGGAACATACTTTAAAAAGTCAAACTTCATTCATACTGAATAGAAGGATTTGATCTTTTATTCCCTTTAGAACATCTATCCTCTTCCCCCTCCCCACCTTTTATATTTTTTGTTCAAAAATAAAAGGGAAAAAATAAGGTTCACAAAGGAATTCCCCGAAGACTCTATAAAAATCTATTCTCAATAATAATGGTAGGATCCCTGATGCTAAGGACAGCAACAAAATAAAAAACCACTGAAACGATACAATATTTAAAAACCTAATGTTAAACTCCATCTTGTAAGTTTCTGCGTACTTCATATTGTAGGCTCCATGCCCAGTGACGAGCCTAATGAAATCAAGACCTGAGCTGAAATCAAGAGTCAGCTGCTTAGCTGACTGATCATGACCATGATCAGGTCATGATCTCAGGGTTGTGAGATCAAGCCTGGAGTGAGATCAAGCCTACAGTCGTGCTCTGTGCTCAGTGGTGAGTCTGCTTTCACTCTTCCCTTGCCCCTCCTCCTACTCTCTCAAAGAAATAAATAGTTAAAAAAGAAAAGAATGCAGTGAAGTATTTTCAGCTTATTAAAGAAATTGTCAGTGTGGCACAAAAGAAAAAGCAATAGGTTTAAGAATCAAACATCCTAATTTCAAGCTCTTTTTCTACCACAAACTAGCGAAGTCATCACTGTACAAATTACTGAAACTCTGTAAGCCTCAGTATCCCCATCTTTAAAGTGGGGATAAAGGGGTGCCTGGCTGGCTCTGTTGGAAAAGCATGCGGCTCTTGATCTCAGGGTCCTGAGCTCATGCCCCACATCGGGTATACAGATTACTTACAATATAGGATGATAAGTACAAGGACAGAGGTAATCATAGGATACAGGACACAGAGAAGTATACAGAGGGCACAATTCTTGGCATTAAGAAAATAAGCAACAAATATTGTTTCCTTTCTTCTAATTTTCTCATTTCACATTCACATTTAAAATTCTTATAACTTTTAGAACAGGTAAGCAGTCTCAGTTACTTTCATATTAGAACTTTTAATTTTAATTTTTTTAAAAAGGATTTTATTTTTTCATGAAAGACACACAGAGAGAGAGGCAGAGACATAGACAGAGGGAGAAGCAGGATCCCTGTGGGGAGGCCGATATGGGACTTGATCCCAGGATCCTGGGATCATGACCTGAGCCAAGGGCAGATGCTCAACTACTGAGCCACCCAGGTGCCCCATATTAAAACTTAAAAAAAAAAAAAATTGAGTCAACACACAAAATTTCATGAACACAGCATCAAACAATTCTCAAATCTGAATAAACTATTAACATATCAAATTGAATCAGTGCTTTTTAAGATCTTTTCATCTTATAATGAAAAATACACTTCTAAAGAACAAATAAACTTCAACATATTTTAGAAGATGGTAAGGTTTCACTGCTCTAAGTTTCAGTGAACTTCTCTAACATTCTTATCTTTTAGTTAGGTACTAATCAGAAAAGCTTAAGACCTAACCTATTTAAAATACCCTTTGAGCTCCTTGGACAAATAGCTGATCCTAGGTCTGGGACAGGGAAAGTAGAGATGAGCCAAGAGCATCAGATAGTGCCAGAAAGTAAAGTAATGCTAAAAAAAAAGAAAGAAAGGAAAGAAAGGAAAGAAAGGAAAGAAAAGGAAAGGAAAGGAAAGGAAAGAAAAGAAAGAAAGGAAAGGAAAGAAAAGAAAAGAAAAGACAAGACAAGACACAAGTAGGAGGCAGCCCTGGTGGCGCAGCGGTTTAGCGCCGCCTGCAGCCCAGGGTGTGATCCTGGAGATCCAGAATCGAGTCCCACATCGGGCTCCTTGCATGAAGCCTGCTTCTCCCTCTGCCTGTGTCTCTGCCTCTCTCTGTGTGTCTCTCATGAATAAATAAATAAAATCTTAAAAAAAAAAGACACAAGTACCAAAGAATAAAATAAATAGCCATGAATCCATACTGATAAAAATAAATGTTTATATAATTAAATAAATGAGTAAAGAATTCCAAATAATTTAAGTAGATATACCTCCTCCAGGAGGTGGAGCTTAATTCTCTTCCCCTCCAGTACAGACTGAACTTAATTACCTGCCTCAAAGAATAGAGTATGGAAAGAGTAAAACATAATAATAACTTCATCAGCCATAAGTTATGTTGATGTCACTTGCCCCATGGTGTGACATGATGAGGAAAATATTTCACTTCTCTGCTACTCTTTCCCCAAATTCATCAGCCTCGTGTAAGAGAAAATATCAGATAAACCCACATTCAGGAACATCCTTAAATATCTGGTTAGTACTCTTCAAATGTTCCAAGGTCATGAAAAATAAAGTCTGAGAGACTATACCATGTTGGAGGAGATGAAGGAGGTTTGATGACTAAATGCAGCATGGTATCCTAGACTGGACTGACCAGAAAAAGGATATTAGTGGAAAGCTGGTGAAATCCAAATAAACTTTATAGTTAACAGTATTGTACCAGTGTTAATTTCTTAGTTTTGGTAAATGTAATATTGCTACACTAATATTAGAGAAACTGAGTAAAGGGTATAAAACCGTAGTATCTTTTCAACTTTTCTATAAACTAGTATTATTCAAAACGGCACTTTTTAAAAATACCCTTGATAAATATTGTGGGTGTTTGGCGGTTCTAGATAGGAAAGGATTTCAGGTACATACACATGAGGAATGTTCCTATGCTGAAAGGCTCCTACGTCAATTTCAATTCTAGATCTGCGATGACTCAGGCTAATCATGAATGCCACCACCAACCTCTGCCCAATCACCTATTTCATTATAAAAACATAAAAAAAAATAGTATGTATGAATACACCCAAATTTGGAAAGAAGCCAACTGAGGAAGAAGGTAGGCAACCTCAGAGAAACTCAGAAATAAACACTTTACTTACTAATGCAGGAGCTCAGCAAAGAGGGCTTCTAGGGCTTATTACATTTCTAAGGTCTCCAGGCTAATCTGGGGGATGAGAAGCAGCTGAAAGGAGTGTAATACACCTAGGATTTGGTATAGAACATTTCATGGGGCCTCGAAGAGAAAACAGAGACGAGGTCCCCCATCAAGATTTGCCTCAGTCTCAGTGAGTGATTTTTGCAAGTAGAAGTGAATCATGTCATGCTTGGGGCAGGTGATCAAGAGGTGGTGTGTCTTCACGTTCTCTTCACCCATCTGCTGGCTGGATGCAGCGCATTTCAAAGCCCTACAGGATGGTTGAGCCATAAAATGAAAGAAGTCTGAGTCCCCCAGTCATCACATGAAAGGCTATTTGGTCACCAGAAAAACCTACATCCTACATCCTACTTTACTAAGGAGTTGTGTAGACACCTGCAACATGTAGTTTTAAAAAGTGCAAAACAAAATGACCTGAACCTCTTAGTATCATTCACCTTTTCTTTAGGTTATATTCAAAGAGAATTAATACGTTACATGAAAAAAATAAAAAAAGAAGAAGAAGAAAGAAAGAAAGAAAGAAACAAACAAACAAACAAACACCGGAATTTCAGCAATTACTTTCATTTTATTTATTTTTTGTTTGTTAAATCCAAGTTAAACTAAATATAATATTTAGAGAAAATGTATAATATATCATCCTGCTTTCATAAAATTATTCCTATTCACGTTTTTGCTCACTCTATCTGTATATATGCACAGAAAAGTCTCTAGAATAATGTTCATTAGATGTATTTCAAATATCTGGAGTAAGTGTGTGTGTGTGTTGCCTTCCTGGTATTTTTCTATGTTGCTAAAATTTTTACCAATGATGATATAACCTTATAATAACCCCATAAGTACTGCTATGTTCACTAAACTGATGAGAAAAGCACAGCTAGGGGATCCCTGAGTGGCTCAGCAGTTTAGCGCCTGCTTTTGGCCCAGGGCATGATCCTGGAGGCCCGGGATGGAGTCTCATGTCGGGCTCCCTGCATGGAGCCTGCTTCTCCCTCTGCCTGTGTCTCTGCCTCTCTCTCTCCTTGTGTCTCTCATAAATAAAATCTTAAAAAATAAAAATAAAAAATAGGGATAGCCTATGTTACCTGTATAATAAGCATATATCATACTTATTTTTTAAAAGGGTGTAGGCTGGGACACCTGGTGGCTCAGCGATAGAGCATCTACCTTTGGCTCAGGGCGTGATCCTGGGGTCCCGGGATGGAGTCCCATATCAGGCTCCCTGCAGGGAGCCTGCTTCTCCCTCTGCCTCTCTCTGCCTCTCTCTCTCTCTCTCTCATGAATAAATAAATTCTTTTAAAAAAATAAAAAATAAATAAAAGGGGGGTAGGCTATATCAGGAGAGCACCTGGAAGAAGTAGCTACTAATGTCTAATGACATGTGCCAGTGGCGAACATGAAAAATCTCATGGTAGCCACAAAATCTCTATGCTGGGCATTTAAAGAGGCTTATTATTTATCAAGCATATCTAATGTCAGCCTATCTGAAGCAAAATTGCACAAGCAAATCTTAGGAATTTGGTTATTAATGTTCATTTCAGAAAACCTGGAAGATTGAAATAGTCATAGTCACTCCATTATCAGTATGTCTCAGAAGAGACAATACCTTGGGATAAAATGCATGCACTGGCTTAACTTCAGCAGAACGTCTCTCAGAAAGCATTTATATCAGAAATTTAGAGAAATTTGTGTGTATATTTTAAACTAACACAGAATTGGCTTTGAAACAATTTGCCAAAGAGCCATTTGTTTTAAACTGGGAAGAAGTGCTGAATATTTAGTGGAAAGTATGCTAAACTGACATCTGCTACAACTTCATGTCATTTTAAATATCATATTCATTAATGACTAAGACTTAATGTCTTTGTAAATTAATCCTGCTTAGTGAGTCGGAATATGCTATTCTTATTCCCATGAATGTTCAAGATATTGGTTGCAGCAACATATGGCATCTCATACACTAAAATTCTTCGGGAAAGCACAGTTTTTAAAGTGCAGGAATCTGTTACCAAGGAAAAGGGGGAGGGGGAGGAGGGAATGACACACATACTTTCTCAAGCTGTAGAAGATATAACATTGAAGTATCTTTTTAAAAACAAAGGCATTTTCCTCAATAACATCCTGAGATGTCAAATTTCTCAAGTAAATCTTCCACCCAAAGTCATCCTTTGAAGGAAATCAATGAATGCTCTTCTTCTTTCAACAAGAACAATCAACTGTTTTTGCCTTTCCAGAACAACCAGCTGGTTAACCAAATACAGAGAAAAATCAAACTTCCCCAGTCACCAGATGTCTTAATTTGGAACAGTTAGTAGCAATGTGGAATAATCCAAAATTTTGAGTTGGTACTATATGTTTACTATTTCTTTTTCTAATTCTGAATAGACGCTTTTAAAAATTAAGCAAATGTGTTCCCTTAATAGCTGCAAAAAAAAAAAAAAAAAAAGGTAGGGGGATAAAAAGAACCATTGTCTATAGCCTATAACAAATTGATGTTAACATCAAAGAATCAGCCACTTGAATATTCTGTGTTATAGTTAGAAATTGATACATCTTTAACTCAAAAGTCCTAAAGAATTACCCTATTCAATAATTCAAAAACAATTCCTGAAGGACTGACATGTCAGGCCTAGAAAAACACACTGGATACAGTAAAGAACATAAGTAAAGTCCCTGCCTTCATAGAAGGCAGTGGGGTAACAGACAGCCATACAGACAAATAACTAAATGTAATAATGAAAACAGTTGAAGTGTTATGAAAAATAATATTGCTTAAGGCAAGAAAAATGAGGCAGGAAAGGCCTTTTGGATATAGCCATTAAAGGAAAGCCTCTCCCATGAGGTGACATTTCAGCTAAGACAAGAAAGAAATGAGGAAGCAAGGTGTTGGACTGTGTAGGCTTAAGAGCCTCCTGGGCGGAGAGTCGGGAGTGATAAGTGCAAGTGGTCCACAGCAGCTGAAGCTGAGTAAAAAAAGTGGTATAGGAAATAAAGTCAAAGAAATAGCTGGAAATAGATAAATAAATGTATCTTAAAAAAAAACAAAACCCAAAAACCAAAAAAACATGATCTCAGATCATGGGATCAAGCCCCAGTATCTGGCTTTATGCTCAGTGGGGAGTCTGCTTGGGATTCTCTCTCTCCCTCTGCCCCTCCCCCAACTCATAAGTGTGCTCTCTTTCTCAATATAAATAAATAAATCTAAAACAAACAAACGGTAGCTGGAACCAGATAAGAGCTTTGCAAGGTCAAAACTTTAGATTTTATTTTCAAGTGAAAAAGAAGGCTGGTTGAGAGCAAATGAGAGACGTTTGTGGAGGGATTCCTCTGGTTGCTGCCTGGAGAACGAACGGACCTTAGGGCAGGAATGGAAGTAGTGAAAAGGCTTGTGCAAAATTCTGGGCAAGGGATATAAAAGTGGAGAGAAGTGGCTGGATACAGGCCATAATTATGAAAGAAGAATAAACAGAATTTCCTGAGACTACAAATGGGGTATGAAAAGAGATGACAAAGACGAATGAGGCTTCAATTTCTGGCCTGAGCAACAAAGCCAATGTTGGCATGTTGCTTTTAAGAAAATTAGAAGATGATTAATTAGACAATTAGACAAGTATCCAATTGTTTAAACAGTCTTTACTGATCAACTGCGCTATATTATTAGTACACTGGAATTCTAAATGGCAATAAAAAACCATATTCTACCAGTCAATGCAACAATATAGAAGAATCTCAGAATTGTTTAGTGACAGAAGTCTGACACAGAGGAATACTATTGTGATTTCATTTACACAAAATATAAGAACAGACAAAATAAGTCTATAATGGTAGAAATCAGAATACTGGTTATCTTTTGAGGGGGATATGGACTGGGAATGAGAAAGAGAGAATTCTGTGGGTGGTGATTACGCACAGGTATATTCATTTGAAAAACAAATGAACAAACCATTATGGAGGAAAATGACCCCCTACCTCCACCATGATACTCATATTGACTGAAAAGCATCAACAGTTGGTGAAGGAAGAAGACAGTGTTGAGAAATCCTTTATTTGGCATAGGAAGCAGGGTGTGCTAAAAGTTAAGAAGGAACAATAAGGAAAACTCTTCAGCATATCAAGCTGAACACTAAACACAAGATAATTAACAGCCCATAGCTGAAGAATTTCAAATCTGTGGTGGACTGAAGGTAACCATAGCAACAACAAAACCTAAACCAGGGCAGCCCTGGTGGCTCAGTGCTTTAGCGCCTGCTTTCAGCCCAGGGTGTGATCCTGGAGACCCGGGATCGAGTTCCACATCAGGCTTCCTGCATGGAGCCTGCTTCTCCCTCTGCCTGTGTCTCTGCCTCTCTCTCGCTCTCTCTGAATGAATAAATAAAATCTTAAAAAAAAAAAAAAGGAACACTATACTGCCATAAAAAGGTATGAAGTACTATTAAATGCTACAACATGGATAAGCCTTGAAAACACTATGCTAAGTGAAAGAAGTCACACACAAAAGACCACATATTGTATGAATCCATTTATACAAAATGTCTAGAAGAGGCAAACCTATAGATCAAAAAGATTAATGGTTGCCAGGGGTTGTGGGAGGGGCAAATTAGAAGTGACTGCTAATAGATACAGAAAAACTATGTAAGTCAGTGAACCAAGAATGACATTTTTAAAGTACTCAAAGGAAAGGAAAACTTGTCAATACAAAACTTTGTACCCAGCAAAAATATCTTTCAAAAAAGAGGATAAAAGAAAAACCATGAGACAAAAGCTAAGAAGAATCACTGCCAGCAGAGTGCAAAACAAGAAATGCTAAAGAAAGTTACTCAGCCACAGTAGTACTGGAAATCTAGATTGACATGAAGAAATAAAGAGAACTGAAAATGGTAAACATGAGGATAAATTTAAGACTTTTTTCTTTTAAAGATTTTATGTATTTATTCATGAGAGACACGCAGAGAGAGAGGCAGAGACATAGGCAGAGGGAGAAGCAGGCTCCATGCAGGGAGCCTGATATGGGACTCAATCCCAGGACTCTGGGATCACGCCCTGAGCTGAAGGTAGACACTCAACCACTAAGCCATTCAGGCGTCCTTTTTGTTTCTTTTAAAAAAAATTTTGGGTCGCTCAGTTGGTTAAGCATCTGACTCTTGAATTCCATTCAGATCAGGACCTCAGGATTGTGAGATTGATCCCTGCATTGGGCTCAACATTTAGCATAGAGAGTCAGCTTGTGATTCTCTCTCCTCTCCTTCTGCCCCCCACCCCCACCCCCCACCCCTGACCCTGGTTGGGCACAAACTCGCTCTCTAAAATAAATTTTAAAATGTTAAAAATTTTCTAAAAAGCAATTGACTTTTTTAAAAAAAGATTTTATTTATTTATTCATGTGAAACACAGAGAGAGAGAGGCAGAGACAGAGGCAGAGGGAGAAGCAAGCTCCCTACGGGGAGCCTAATGTGGCAATCGCTCCCTACGGGGAGCCTAATGTGGCAATCGATCCTAGAACCCTGGGATCACAACCTGAACCATAGGCAGATGTTCAACCACTGAGCCCCAATTCCTAAAGCAAAAAATAGTAACAATATATTACAGTGTTATTAAAAGTCAAATATTTGACAGCACTAGTAAGAGGATGGGAGGGAAGAAATTGAAACATATAAAAGGTTGTTACAATATAATTAAGTATGATATTATTTTAAGGTAGACTTTATTACACAAGTTAAAGAAGTATATTGTAAACCCTAGAGCAACAACTAAAGGACAAAAGTGGCAAAATTAACAAACCAATAGCAGAGGTGCACATGGGTGGCTCAGTGGCTTAAGTGTCTGCCTTTGGCTTGGGTCATGATCCCAGGGTCCTGGGATCAAGCCCCACTTCAGGATACTTGCTCAGTGGGGAGTCTGCTTCTCCCTCTCCCTCTGGCCCTTGTTCATATTTGCTTGCTCACTATCTCTCAAATAAATGAACTAATAGCAGAAACAAAATGTAATGATAAAAATAAAATAAAAGGCAAAAGAAAAAAGGAACAAATAATTGAAGAGAAAAATAGAAAATCCAAAAATACTTAGCAAGATAGATGTATATCCAATCATATCAATGATTACATTAAATATAAATGATCTGAAAACCTCTTGAAAGGCAGAGATTCTCAGGTTTGTGAAGGGGAGAGGAGAGGCAAGACCCAACTATATGTTGCCTAAAATAAACCCATTTTAGATATAAAGTAGGTTAAAAGTAAATGGATAGAAAAAAATATGCCATGCAAACACTAATAAAAGAAAGCTGCAGTGGCATATTAATACTAGACAAAGTCAGAACAAAAAATTCACTCAAAATTGATCATAGACCTAGGTGCCTGGGTGGCTCAGTCAGTTGAATGTCGGCCTTTCGCTCAGGTCATGATGCCAGGGTCCTGGGACTGAGCCCCACATCAGGCTCCCTGCTCAGCAGGAAGCCTGTTTCTCTCTCTGCCCTTCCCTACCGTTTGTGATCTCTCTCTCTCACTCTCTCAAATAAATAATAAAACCTTAAAAAAAAAAAAATTGACCATAGACCAACATGTGAGAGCATGAAGTACAAAATTTCTGGGAAAAAATAGGGAACCTATGACTCTAAGTTAGGTGGATATTTCTTAGAATACAAAAAGTATGTACCAGGGCTGCCTGGCTGGCTCAGTCAGAAGAGCATGCAACTCTTGATCTCAGGGTCATGAGTTCAAGTCTCAAATGTGGTGTACAGATTACTAAAATAAATAACTTAAAAACAAAAACTACATACCAGAAAACAAAATTTTAAGTAATTAAAATTTAAAACTCCTGTTTTTTCAATAAGAGTGATATAAAAGATAGTTCATATGAGAATTTCATAGTTTAGACAGCTTGCTGAAAGGTGTTATGTGTGGTGTGAATGTGGGAGTGTCCTTAACAGAAGTAAGCTCTTTCATAGCCATACTGAAGCGGCAGTAGCAGATACAGCTGTAAGGTATGGAGGGATATTTTCAGGCTCCTGGATCTAATTTTTGGTTGTAGTAACTTAGAAGTCAGTGATAGCCCTTATGTTTTTACTAAGTACCGTGAGGGCGTTCCCTTCCCTTTCCTACAAAAAGGAAAAGGGTAGCTGATAATTTAGGGTGTTTCAGGTCAGGTTGATTTAGCTTTCCTTCAAGGTCTTAAAGACCAAACTATCTTGATTATCCCAAGGGTATATGTGGAATACAGGGGGCTGAACCATTAAGGAGAAATTTGGGATCCAATTACAAAACCAGCTAGCCCAAGAAAACTCTGGAAGTGACATTTGGTTTTAGGGTTTGGAAAGTTTAAAATGCCTCAAAGCTTAACAGGATCTAGTTATAGTCTTAAAAAACGAGATTAAATGCCCTAATGGGGGTGTCTGGGTAGCTCAGTTGGTTAAGCATTGGCCTTTGACTCAGGTCATGATCCCAGGGTCCTGGGATTGAGCCCCGAGTTGGGTTCTCTACTAAAGGGGAGCCTGCTTGTCCCTCTCCTCCCTGCTCATGCTTGGTCTCGCTACCTCTCTCTCATATAAATGAATTGACATCTCTAAGATAAGTAAATAAATAAATGTTCTAAATATTGAACCTCAGTTTGGGTAAATTGCCTTTTGAGACCTTATGTCCTTTAATGGCTTAGAGTTTCAAGAGGTAAACTCTCTTTCTGTGAGAAGTCTTGGGAGAGGAAGCAAATAAGAAAATCAGCCATATATTACAGTAATAGAGCCTCCAAAGAATTTGTCATTTAAGCCAGCCTTTAAAACTTTTGAGAAGACTCTCAATAAAGCCCTTGAGGTATGATTGTCCAGGTATGTTCTTGTCCTTCCCAGGTAAAGGCAAAAAAAACACTATCCCTATTAACAAGGACCTTAAAAAAATCCACTCCATAAGTCAACTAGAGTAAAAAAATATGCTTCCAATAGGGACAGATACCAATAGCATGTGGGGATTAAGGATGACTGGATAATAGCAGGGATTTATGTTGTTATTTATTGCCCTAGATCTTAGACAAATCTCTATCCTCAGCCATTGGATTTTTTATGGGCAAAATAGGATATTACAAGAAACAGTTGCAAGGGATGATGAGTCTTTGAGCCTTATAGAGTCCTCTATTAATAAGTCTTATGCCCTGTAAGGTTTATTTACAGGGTATTGTTTTTTTCTTGGGAGAGTTTTCTGAGAGGTCAATCTGGGTCTTAGTGGGAGGGGCACTACCAATTCTATGTCTGTTGAGGATTCTTCTCAAAGTTCAGGTTATCAGGATTAATAGTGGGGATGAATCCAAATATACAAAGTTCAGACTTACTTGGTTTGCAGAATGTGAGTAAAGACAATGGGGGTTGAATTTTCCTGAGTGGTGGATTCAAACTCAAGGGTTATTTGCCTTTTTGAGAAAAAAAAAAAAAAAAAAAAAAAAGGCAAGTATTAGTTTTCTCCAGGAAATCTCTTCCTAAATGTATGGGAATTAAATCACTGAGGAGAAATGGGTAATTCACTTGCAAAGGTTTGGTAAAAATACAGGGGCTGAGAAATAGGCACATATTGTGGTTTAAGACTCTGTACTCCCACTATTTGAATATATGTATTATTTAAAGGAAAAGACTCTTTAATTGTAGGGGAGTTGTGTACTGATAGTGTAGCTCCTATATCAATTTCTAGCAATCCATTTTCTAATGGCCAGGTGTTTTTGCAATAATGATATAGTCTGGTAAGATGGATTTGGAATTTCTATTTGTTAAAGGTAAAAACTCAAAATCTTAGTTGTCTTTTTTCTGCTGTCACGTTCTATGGTGCAAGCTAATTGATTATCCAGATTGACAGCCAGGAGTACACACTATCTCCCATTCTATGTGGGTTCTTTCGACCAACAGAGACAAGTCCCTGTTTACACCATTTATGAACATGGAATTAAAAGCCACCCAAGTGGGGGCACCTGGATGGCTGAGTCAGTTAAGCACCCAGCTTGGTTTCAGCTCAGGTCATGATCTCAGAGTCAGGAGATTGAGCCCCGAGTTAGGCCCCCCAGTCTGTGCTGAGTCTGCTTCAAATTCTGTCTCTCTCTCTGCCTCTCCTCCGTCTCACACATGTGAGGTGTACTCTTGGTCTCCTTCAAATAAATAAATCTTTAATAAATAAATAAAGCCACCTGAGTAGATTCAACACTATGGAAAGTCTAGGATTTTTAAAATTGATTTTTGGAGTCTGCTTTATTAGTCACAGATTTGGTAATAATTCTTTAAATTTCCACTGTTAACCAGTGTTATCCTGACACTGGGTATCTTGCAATCATGTCAACATATCTCACACAATCAGGCAATATTTTATAAATATTTATAATTGGATAAAGATACTTTCCTTTACATTCTGAAGTAGATTCACTATTTAATACTCTAAATTGGGTGAATGTCCAAAAGGGATCTGCTGAAATAGAAATCAAAATAATGGCAAAACCCCTAAGCATAAATATTTATAGCTTTATACTTGTGTAAACATACAGTAGGACAGATGAATTCTCTTTAACTACTTTGTGCCACATTGTAAGATCAGAATCTAGTTAAATTCTAAACTCATTTCCTCTCTTCTGAACAGAGTGAGATCCTGATATCAGAGAAATAACCAACAAAAGGCATAATTCTTGAACCGTCCTGCAAAAAGCCGGATATGAAGAGAAAAAAAATTTCACACTTACTTTATAGATCTGATGTGAAGGACAGAAAGGATTGGAAATAATATACTGTCAATTATAAGTTTATTAAACATATGAAAATGTTGAGCTTAGACTTAAGCTATCAAACTCTTTCAATACTTGCCTTCCTTGCCCTTGTAATTAACTACTACTGCCATCTAGCAAGAGATCCAAAAATTAAGAGAATGGGGGAAAAAAATCATTCAGGACTTAACTAGAAAGTCTAAACAAAAAGATGCTTTAACTTACTAGTAATTATTGAAATTTCTGTTAACCATGATAACAGATTGAATTTTTCCTAGTTGTTCTTTCTTCTCTTCCCCAGGCAAAATAAATTATCACCTCTTTGTGAAATTCTAGGTTTTTACCCTCAATTGTGATCGCTCTTCAAAATTTCAACCCCATATTCCTAATGTCTGCCTAGACCTCTACCCCTGAACATGCTGTCAAAACTTCAAATTAAATATACGCAAAATATAACTCAAATACCTGTATTCTTCATCTCTGTTAACTATACAATCTTCTCAGTCATCTAGGCTCAACATCTCAGAATAATCTTTGATTAAAGAAAGTCAATAGACAAGATGCAACTAGCCAATAAAGGCTACCTTGAAAATCACCCACATATCTATCTCATCACTGTCCACCCTGCTATTATCCTCCTCCAGTTGTTCATTACATCTCATCTCCACTGCAATGGTCTCTTGTATAGCCTTGACTTAAAACAGGACAGGAAATACTTGATATAACATCTAATTCCTGGAAAAAGATGGCAAGAACAGGACAAATTCTTACTTCCCACAAGAGAAAAATCATATAAAAAAGTTTTGTTCTTAGGAATTAATTTCACATTGTAAAAAGTACTGATATTCAGCATGACATGAAGTGGAAAATAAAAGCAAATGTGTGATTTCACGAACATTTCTTAAGGACATAAAACTAAATACTTTCATAAAGCATATACATTCTTTTGTTGTTTCTACATGGGCTGCAGTTGTTCGAGGATGTGAATCACACACTATATTTTATAGCAACCCTAGACATAGCAATATTTTAATGGATAAAATATTTTCCCCACAATAAAACAGCAAAAAAGACTGCTACTCTCTCCAAGAATTCTACATTATCTTCTTGAGTTTCTAGATCCTACCCATGCTTCAAGATCTAGCTCAAATTCTACTAGTACTATAAAAATTTTCTTAACCCATCCTAAAGCAATTTCTACTTATTCTGAATGCCAAAATATTGTTATTTATATAGCAGTAATCACATACTAAATACATTGAAATATTTTTCTCTAGTTATATTTTACATATATTTCTTTCTACTATAGAGTATAAATTAAATTTCTTAAGGAAAACACCATGTTTTCCAATTCTCTAGTATCAATCTTCTACCAGCTTGAGGCTAACTTTATAGCCTATCTCACAAATCCTACTTCCTGGAGAGGTGTATAAAAAAAAAACACATAAAACACACTCCATAAAGGGGTCACCTGGGTGGCTCAGCAGTTGAGTGGGCTGAGCATCTGCCTTGGGCTCAGGACATGATCCTGGAATTCCAGGATCAAGTCCCACATCGGGCTCCCTACATGGAGCCTGCTTCTCTCCCTCTGCCTATGCCTCTGCCTCTCTGTGTCTCTCATGAATAAACAAATTAAAACACACACACACTCCATAGAGGAAGACAAAGTGTCAAAGATAGAAACTACACAAATACATAAAGCAATGACAAAGACAGAAACATACACACACACATACAAATCAAGCCAGAAAGACAGCCATCCACTTTTCTGGAGAAAGTAAAGAAATAAAGAAAAATAAATAAATAAATAAATCAAGCATTATCAATATTGATATCCATGACATCCATGTTTTGGGGTGATTCATATCAGTTTTGGGGTGATTCATATCAACCTCCATAGTCATAGAAAACACCATGAAGGCAGAACTGAGGAATCTAAGAGAAAGGTTTGGATTTGGGAGTATCAGTTTACCATCTTACACAGGACCCTCTAGGCAGAAAGCATTCAATAAAGACCTGCTGGTGTGAATGTGATTTAATAAGAGTTCTACACACCCAAATTCTGGAATTAAACAATTTGTTCAAATGCTGTTCTTTCATAAAATATGATCAAATTGGGATCCCTGGGTGGCACAGCGGTTTAGCGCCTGCCTTTGGCCCAGGGCGCGATCCTGGAGACCCAGGATCGAGTCCCACGTCAGGCTCCCGGTGCATAGAGCCTGCTTCTCCCTCTGCCTGTGTCTCTGCCTCTCTCTCTCTCTCTGTGTGTGTGACTATCATAAATAAATAAATAAATAATAAATAAATAAATAAATATGATCAAATTACCTCAAATTTCCAGAATAATGCAGTAAATATTATGTGCTCTGCTTATACAATATAAACATGGTTTTGATGCCAAAAAAGGATACATCCACATTGTAATCATTCAATAATTTCTAAAAACCTGATGATTCATAAATTGTATTCCTATTTTTTGAATGGCTCAGGGGACTTGTGTGATTCTCAAACTCCTTTCTCAATTCCTAAGAAAAAGTCCAATTTGATTTTACAATCTCAGGGAAAAGAGGGGAGAGTTTGGAGGAAATAAAGTAGCTTCATAAAAATAATTTGGTGCTACATTAAATACTAATTAATAATAGGCTAATGCTACATTAAATACAAATCAGTAATAGGCTAATCACTAGTTTAAAACAACTAGCCTTAAAAAAAAAATAAAAAAAATAAAAAATAAAAAATAAAACAACTAGCCTTTATGAAAATTTTAGCTTCAATATCTATTCTTTATTCCGTTATTGAAAAACAGATGCCTGTTACTCATGCTAACAAATTAAAAGCCCAAGTAATACAAGGCTGTAGAATTCATGAAGAAAGAGAAAGACTCTTATAGAGTAAGAACCAAGTTGAAAATACTCTGACAAGCAGCCAAGAACTAGAAACACAATGGGAAATAAAGGAACATGTCTTTGGGCTGGATTTGGTCAATATGAGTAAGCTAAAGGATTATGGGGAAAGATCTGCACTGAAAGTGAGAGGGATATTTTTGTTTTCCACATGACTTTCAGTAAATCACTGAATCTGATCTGAATCTTGGTTTCCTCATGTTTCCATTTGTTCTACTTACTGGCTCTCATGTATCCATCAACGATATTAATAGTAACTAAGATATATTGAACCCTAGCTGTATGCAAGGTAGTGTTCTAAATGCTTTATATGCATTTATCTCGTTTAATTCTCTGGATGGCCTTTACGGTACCTTATATATTGTTTTATGATTAGGAAAGTGAGGCTTAGAAAAGGCAGGTCATTTGCCAAAGATCACTTGGCTCACAGTGCATAGCAGGGACCAGAACAGAAATCTGATTTTAGAGCCCACACTCTTTAATTTTTTCTTATACTGACCCTCAAATGATATAAAAGACATATTTTACAAAGCATTTTTAAGTGGCCATTCAAATGTAAAGTTGTTATTAAAATTCTCATCTGCATTAAATGAATCAATGTCATTCACACAACCAAGCAACATACAGTTAAAATATTTAAAGCATATACACGTGGAAAGTCTTAATACCAGCAGAGATTTAAGATAAAAAGCAATATCAAATGATGTGAAGTCCAGCATAACTTTTAGTTGCCTGAACATGCAAACTTCTAAGCATTTACAAGGTTAAAAAAATGCAAAATATTATCCCCTATAAGACACTAAATTTAAAATAGAAGCCATAACCTAGGCTTTTCTGGTTCTATTATTTCACAGTCATACTCAATGGATGATATTGAATAAAATCAGAGACAGGAATTTTTTTTAAGATTTATTTATTTTAGGGAGAGAGAGAGCAGGAGCAAGCATGAGCAGGAGTGGGGGAGGGACAGAGAATCTCAAGCTGACTCCACAGTTAGTGAGGAGCCCAATGCAGGGCTCAATTTCCTGGGGCTCAAACTCAGGACTCTGAGATCGCCACCTGGGCTGAAACCAAGTAACCTATACTTGACTGTGCCACCCAGGTGCCCTAGAGAAAGGAATTTACTTAATAGGGTTTGTCAGGCACTGTTTGAAGCATTTCACGAATATGTACCCATTTAATTCTCATAATAGCCTATGAAGTACTTATAATTATCCCATTTCATAGAGGAGACAAGGGAAGCACAGAATGGTTACCTGTAAATAGCTCATGATTACAGAGCTAGTAATTGCAGCCAGTACTCCAGGCAGTTTGGTTTAAAAACTATTTCTGCTACAGTTCAAGGAATAGTGAAATTCTTAGTGGAAAAACTGGTGAATCCAAATAAAGTGTAGTTAATAGTATCATATCAATGTTAATTTTTCAGTGTTGACAAATGCACCATAGTTATGGGAGATAGTAATATTAGGGGAAGTTTTTTTTTTTTTTTTTTTAATTTATTTATGATAGTCACAGAGAGAGAGAGAGGCAGAGACATAGGCAGAGGGAGAAGCAGGCTCCATGCACCGGGAGCCCAACGTGGGACTCGATCCAGGGTCTCCAGGATTGCGCCCTGGGCCAAAGGCAGGTGCTAAACCGCTGCGCCACCCAGGAATCCCAGGGGAAGTTTTGCAAAGTATTTATGGGAACTCCTCACAACTACTTTGTAGATATAAGATTATTTCAAAATAAAAGGTTTTAAGAAAAAAAAAAAAAAAAACAAGGAATGGTGAAACTCCTTTTCAAAAAGCCAAAAAGTAATAATGATCATAATGAAGCCCACAAAGAGAACAGAGGCATCACTTATCAGTATACATACTAACACTAAAGAACATGTAAAAGGAATATTTTAACGGACATGATAAACAAGTAATCTACATTATCAGGAAAATAGTTTTAATTATAATGGCACACTAAGCTTATTAGTCTTTGGAAGAAGTTTCCTTTAATTTTCCTACAAAACTGTATTGTTATCAAAGCAATGACATTTGGAGATTAATATTAACATTAAATTAAAAGACTTGCTAGAAAGGATTATCATTTTTTTGGTCTAGTCAATTTATGAAGAGCCAAAAACTGGGTAGAGCTTTTAAAAAAAAAAAATCACATGAACTAACGGAGTTCACAACAGAATTAATGCTAAATTTGAACCTTTTAAAGGTACAAAGATAGGGGCCCCTAGGTAGCTCAGTCGGTCAAGTGACTGCCTTCAGTTCAAGTCATGATTCCAGAGTACTGCTCAGCAAGAAGCCTGCTTCTTTTCCCCGTCCCTCCCCGCCTCATACTCTCTTCACTCTCTCTCAAATAAATCAGTAAATCTTTAAGAAAAAAAAAAGGTACAATAGATCCTTAATATGACCTTAATAAAAGAATCACATTTTGCAAAGGACTATGGTATTTGTCATTTTATCAGATTTTCACAACTGTGAAAGGAGAAGTAGTAGTATTCTTATCTTACAAATAAGTAAACTAAAGTCCAGAAAGTTAAACATTTTATATGATTTAGATAGAAAAATCTGACTCCAAGTACTTCTTCTATCACATGGTGCTGCCAACAATTTTATGCTTTATACTTTTCAAGTTGTTTCATAACATTTAATGCTTAGCCAAGAAATCTGGAAAATAAAGAATACATAATTAAGGTTACGATCCTTAAAATGTTAAGAGTTTTGTTTAAAATCTTTTTGTAAAAAAATAAATTAAAAAATAAAATCCTTTTGTATGATGTACAATTTATCTAGCTAAAATGATGAATTCAAGAAAAAAAAAATCAGTACTTAGAGCTAAGTTAATCCATACACTTATCATGATGAGCACGGAGGATAGAATTGTTGAATCACTATATTGTACACTTGAAACTATATGTTAACTATCCTGGAATTAAAATTAAAATCTTTTTTTTTTAAGATTTTATTTATTTATTCATGAGAGAGAGAGAGAGAGGGAGAGAGAGAGGCAGAGACACAGGCAGAGGGAGAAGCAGGCTCCATGCAGGGAGCCCGACGCTGGGACTCGATCCTGGGACTCCAGGATCACACCCTGAGCCAAAGGCAGGCGCCAAACCGTGGAGTCACCCAGGCATCCCCAAAATTAAAATCTTGAGTAAAAAAAACTAGGTGAATACAATTTTATTTTTTAATACAATTTTAAATGCTTAAATGCGAAATAATGTGACCCTAAAACGTATTTATTTTTCAAGAGTTAAAAACAAAAATCAAAGATGAAGATTTAAAAAAAAAATCAGTTACAAAAACCAATAAACAGTACTTTGTAGCCTATAAACTGCATACTATACTTTCATATCCCTTTATCACGTGGCAGATTGTCCACACTGGACTCACAAAGATGACCTAAAACTAGTTTTGCAACCATTAGTTTGACCTCCATTTTGAGGAAATAAAAGCACCAACGTAAAGAAATTGAAATAAGATTTTCTTTGGAAGAAGATAATTTGTGAAAAAATATTGTAGAATTTTTCCTCATTCCCATTTTACCAAGCATGAATAGTTCAAACTCAGACCTTGATCTGGTCTCCTGGATACCATGGATATAAGGATCCATCCATGCCTGACAAAAGTCTAAGATGCTGCTGGCTAACTGCTCAAAGAAAACAAAGAAAAATGGCTGCATTACATTGTTATTGGCCTGTACAACCAGAATTGGTCAGGGCCAAGGATGTGAAACTTTTTCCTGTGGACCTGATGATAGCATTGGTTTGGAGCCAGCTAAAAAAAGGACTTTATTCAAGAAGGCTGTCTAGAGGTATTTGCATACCATGGAGAGTTCACAGGGCGAAGGCTGGAAATTAAGGGTAGAGAACAAATCTTAAGCAGCTGGTTAAGTACTGCCCATCGTAGCAGACACTAACTCATCAGCAGATCACCAGTGAGGCACACAACTAGACATTCGTTAGATGTGGCTCTGTGTCAGAGTTCTAGCCCAAGCAGCATGAGAAAAAGTAACGTAGGTCACTTCCAGGCCTGGCCCATATAAATGTCCCATATATACTTCTTCCAACTTCATACAAAAACCAGAGATCTTTACTGAATAGTTCTCACATACTGGATACCTACTCAGAGTTAGGCTCTTTTTCATAATCTTATTCCAACATATCCAAACCAAATGGTTAACAAACTCAACTCTTCAGATCCTGTCTCCTAATTATGATTTCCAGATAGACATAAGCACAACAGTTGGGTTATTTTCTGAAAATATAACAAAAACCTGATCAGAGATACTGTCTTGCTGGGAGAATTGGAGAGTATCAATGATGAGGGATTGTCAATCCAGTACTCCATGAAGCCTAGTGCATATTTTAGCCTTAGGAGCAAGGAGACCCAAAGTCTTTATCTGGTTACTTAAATGGCTTCCTTATAATGAATCCCCATCATTTGAGGTCACACTTCTTAAACTAGGGCACACACTTATGACTATAGTAAACTGGCTATTATAAGAAGCCACAAACAGTCTAAATCCCTAGAACAGTAACGTTATAATGTGATAATTCAGAAGAGTATCAAATACGGGCATATTGTGAAGTTGAATACAAAAGTCACATGAATTTTTTTTTTTAAGATTTTATTTATTTATTCATGAGAATACACAGAGAGGAGAGACTGAAGCAGAGACACAGGCAGAGGGAGAAGCAGGCTCCATGCAGGAAGCCTGATGTGGGACTCGATCCCAGGTCTCCAGGATCACACACTGGGCTGAAGGCGCCGCTAAACCGCTGAGCCACCAGGGCTGCCCAGTCACATGAATTTTTAAAGTAGATTAGAACTCAAAGAAATTTTGCTATTCTAAAATGTTAATGCACAGCTGATCACTTTATTATTTTAAGATTTTATTTATTTATTCATGAGAGACACACAGAGAGAGAGGCAGAGACACAGGCAGAGGGAGAAGCAGGCTCCATGCAGGGAGTCCGACGTGGGACTCCATCCCAAGTCTCCAGGATCACGCCCTGGGCTGAAGGCGGCGCTTAAACCGCTGAGCCACTGGGGCTGCCCCCTGATCAGACTTTAAACTGCACTGGAATAGGATCTACTTTACCCTTCTTTATACCGTTTGTAGTAAGCTACAAGATGGCCCCTGAAGATATCTCAATCCTAATTCCTATGAATGTTTCCCTACATGAAAAGGAGTTTTTGTAATTAACATCTTGAGATGGAGAGATTATTTTAGATTATCTAGGTGGAACCTAAATTGAAGCACAACTGCCTGCATAAGAGGAAGGCAGAGGCTGACTACAGAAAAGACAGTGTGATGATGGAAGCAGAGATAGGAGTGATATGCTTGGAAGATGAGGGCACCAGAAACCAAGGAATACATGCAGCCAGCAGAAGCTGAAAAAAGCAAGGAAATGAATCTTCTCTTCAGAGCTTCCAGTAGGAACCAGAACTCAGAAAAGTAGTTATGTGAGCTGGGCTACTTTTGCTTTATGCTATCTACATCAGTCTGTAATACAAATCATATGACTAACATTTCTGTTTACAGGAAACACTGTCCTGAACCCTTGATAAATAGATAAGGGGGCCATCTAGGCTTAAGAGTATTTTGGGAGCTTCCAAACTGGTCAACAAGTGCAGACTGAGGAGACAAGCATGCCTAAAGAGGGCATGGAAGCTTATACCCTCTTAGGCATACCTTGCTCTATGCATCTCTTCCATCTGGCTGTTGGGGCATATACTTTATCATGTCTTTCAATAAGATAATAAATATCTGTAAATCGGTCAAGTCACTGGTGGAAGCTCTTCAGGCAGGGGTTATAAAGTTGTAGAGCTGAAGTGATGCAACCAGAGCCCCTGCTAACATCATCGTTTGTGGATGTTGAAGAACATCACTGACACCTCATATTGGAAGTGTTATTCATCAAGCCAGATGATGGAAAATTTGGTTGAAAGCATCCTGGCTTCTCTCAATGGCCTTCCCATTCCTAATGAAATGCTACGTAAATGATTTATGTAGGCTGAAAACTCAGCAGGATGAAAACATGGCAGATTATATGGGAAAAAAAAAACTCTTAAAAAAAAAAAGGTAGTTCATACATGGTACTAGGCTGCATATTACCAGTTTTGTATAAATAGAATATATAAAACTACATATATAAAATTACCTATCTATGCTACCTATGCTATTTAACACTTGTCTGGCCTCAGGGGAAAGAGTTTGAAGAAGCAAGGACACCCAGGTAGTAAACATCAGTAATTTATACATTCTATCCACTCTCTCGTTTTGATCCTTACAACTCTAGGAAGTATTCATGTAGTCATGTCTGGTATTGATTTCAATTCTGCAGTTGAGGAAGCTGGGGCTCAGAGGCTGACTTGCCCAGGTAAAGGTTAGGAAGGAAATGGTTCCTGGTCCAAGGTCTCCTACTATGATGAGTTTACGTCGATAATATCAATTCACTTATAAGTACGTTGTTTTAACCTCTAAAATAACGTCAAGTTAGGAAAGAAAACACGAAAGAAACTTGCAACATCTTGCAATTTAATAGCGTATTCCTTTAAAAGATGTTATTTATTCGAGGGCAGCCCGGGTGGCCCGGCGGTTTAGCGCCGCCTTCAGCCCAGGGCGTGACCCTGGAGACCCGGGGATCGGATCGAGTCCCGCGTCGGGCTCCCCGCATGGAGCCTGCTCCTCCCTCTATGTCTCTGCCTCTCTCTCTGTCATGAATAAATAAATAATCTTAAAAAAAAAAAAAAGATTTTATTTATTCGAGAGCGAGCGAGCCAGAGAGAGAGAGCCAGGAAGGGGAGCAGCTGGGCCGAAGGCACTCTTAACTGACTGAGCCTCCCAGGCGCCCCTTTAATAGCATATTTTACTTTCAGGTCTTTGGAAACCAAATGCCACGCTCAAGTTTAAGGAGACAAGCTGAAGACAACATGTGGAGGAGTTACCAAGCAGTCTGTTTCTTCACGTGAAAACGAGGACGGTAATAGTCCCTACCCTTTAGGTTGCGGTGTGAGTACACGTCAGGTCCTTGGCACGGCTGATCTCACAGTATGCATCCTATTATTACAGGACGTCGCCTCCCAAATCAAAGTTTGCTTTCTGACCCCGAAAAGGAACAAACTCAAGACCTAAGAAAAATGCGAGCTGCGGGAGAGAAACAAGCCCAGGTCCTGGGTACTATACCCTTCCTCGAACTCTGGGCGGTGGGCGCTTCCCTCCCTTGTACAGAGACGTGACCAGGACGCAGAGTGGGGCCGGCGACAACGACACCACAACCCAGCCCGCGGGAGGGCCGCGGGGCAGAGCCTGCGCGGATGTGGCCCAGGGGCTCGCACCCCGGCCCCAGAAGCCCCAACACGTGGCCGCCTCCGCCCGGCCGCTCCCCACGTCCCTCACAGGTCCTCCCGCCAGAGGATCAGCGACGACGGCCTCCTAGGCTCAAGCCGCACCGTGGCCGTCCGCCCAGGGAACGACCCATCCCGACCACGAGCCCCACCCGACCCTGCGAGTTATACCTCAACCGCAAGCCCGCAACGCGCGCGGGAAGAAACGCGAGCTCAGCCTCGGTGCGCGGCGGACGCCCGGAACTCCACCCCTACCTCTCCGATAGGGCAAACGCGCAAAGGAAGATGCAGAGCATTGGCCGGCCGCAGAGAGGCGGCCCCCTCTGGGTGGAGACCGGTGCGAAAGGGAAGGGGCGGGGAGGAGCGACGCCCGGCCGGGAGCCAGCCTCGCTCCGGATTGGACGAGAGCAGGGCGTCTGCGCCTGCGTAACCCAGTGTACGTAAAGCGTCGCACAGGACCGACCCTTTCTACGTTTGGTTAACGGAGGTCTCCGCGACTCATTGGTTGTGACGGACGCTTGCGTCCCCTGGCTGCGTGGCCAATAAAGGGCGAGAATAAAGCGGGTTCCGCCTCTTCCTCGGCCGACTGAATCCTTCCGTTGACGTTAGGCAACGTGAGTTCATTTTTGCTCTTAGACGCGGTAAGCTTCCACTGAGAGCCAAATTCAGGTACAGAATTGTGGTGGCTAAGAAGCATCTACCGCGAGTAAGAAATACTTAATAGGATGTTTCAACGTCCACTTACTCTCAGAACTTCCAAATATGACTTCAGTGATGGAACGCTAGGAAAACAGTCCTTAATGCCCTTTTTTGTGTGTGGCTGTATGATTGGCTGAAAAAGCTATCAATTTGAAAGTAGCCCCGCCTGCGCCCCAGGGCACTCTGGGATTTGTAGTCCAGACGCTCAGGTCCTGTCACTTTAAATGAAATTGTCGCTACTGAGTTCTTGGTTATTGCTAACACCCGCTGACGTTTACTGTGGTTTTGAAGCGTTCGTTGCGCTTTTTTATCTTTTCGCTGATCAGCACCGATAAAGCCAAAGGACACTTTAGGGAAACCGAAAAGACTTCATTATGTGTTTATGAAGATAGTGTTTCAAGCATTTTATAACTTGTGTCGGACGCGTTGTGCTAGATATTCCGTAAATACGGTACTCAGCTGTAGTAAGATTCTTGGTTTGTAAAATTTTTGCTATTAACACAAAACGGTCTTTGATTTTCAAATTAGTGTACATTCGAGAATATTTGGAAAGTGCTCTAAATTTAGCAGTTGTGGGATCCCTGGGTGGCGCAGCGGTTTGGCGCCTGCCTTTGGCCCAGGGCGCGATCCTGGAGACCCGGGATCGAATCCCACGTCGGGCTCTCGGTGCATGGAGCCTGCTTCTCCCTCTGCCTGTGTCTCTGCCCCTCTCTCTCTCTCTCTCTCTCTCTCTCTCTCTCTGTGACTGTCATAAATAAATAAAAAATAATAATAAAAAAATAAAATAAATAAATTTAGCAGTTGTATATATACTATTTTGGCGTGGGTAGCAGCTGCTTACCTAGATCAGGGGTTGTTAGGACAAGGAGCAAAATTGGCCGCTGTCTTGACAGGAAGATAGTGCTGTAGTTAAAATGTCATGCGTGACCAATCTCAGGTTACACGCGTTGTGTATTATTCAAGATTGTATCATGAACTCCATTTTCAGCCTTTCTGGGAACATGTTTCTTTAAGGCCGGTTTCCCCACCTTCCTTGCATCGTGAACTTTTAGTTCTCTGAGCCCATTTAGTAATATTTTATCACTTATGTGTTTGGCAAAAGTAGAAATCAATTTGTATACACCAGAAGTTTTTCCTGAGTGGTCTTTTCCCTCTCGTCAATTTTTGCCTATTTAATATGTAATGCAAACTGTTTTATTAGTGTAGGAAAAAAATGACTTGTGATATATAATAGTTCTATGTTCTGGATATGAAATTAAGTAAATTTTATAGGATTAAAGCCAAGCAAAAACTGCTATTATGATTGATGCTTGGAATTACTGCATTTTTGATGAAAAAAAATCGAGTTATTTTTATGATTTTTGTGTCTTTCTAAATGACAAGAGAAGGTGTCAGGTTGTAAAGGAAACATAGAAGATACTATTTGTTTTTATTTTCAATAAATGAAGAGCCATACTAGGTGTAATCACCACTATCTCTCCTTTTAATATACTAATTGATGTATTAAGGAAATCTATGAATACAAAAGTCACCCCGAGGCAAAAATTTAGAATTATCAGTTTTAATGTCTCTCTCTGCCTGCTGCTCCCCCTGCTTGTGCTCCCTTCTGTCTCTGTCAAGTAAATAAATAAAATCTTAAAAGAATTTTAAAAAGCATTAAAAACTGCAGATGTCAAGATCACTACTGTGGTTAGCAGTGTTTAGCAGAATCATGAGCACATTTGACTAATCTGTGTTAATTGTCCTAAGTGCTCACTCTTTTGGAAGCTCCTAAAATGTTCCACTTAAAGAGAAAAACCTTAAATAGTTATTTGCTCAGAATTTAAAAATAGAAATTGAAAGGGATACCATGATGCCTTTTAAGATGTGAACCTTGGAATCACTTTTATATCTACTGGGAAATAGGTTAAGGTCTGAAAATTAGTTAACTGCAATGTGAGTCTTGAGATGCAGAAAGAGAATATTACAACTCCTGTTTGTATTTTTTATTTTTATTTTTTAAAGTTAACTTGTTTTAAAAGATTTATTTATTTATTTATTCATGATAGACATAGAGAAAGAGAGAGAGGCAGAGACACAGGCAGAGGGAGAAGCAGGCTCCATGCAGGGAGCCCAACGCGGAACTCGATCCCGGGACCCCAGGATTGCACCCTGGGCCAAAGGCAGGCGCCAAACCGCTGAGCCACCCAGGGATCCCCTGTATTTATTTTTTAATGGCAACATTTTTCTTTCCATTTTTGTGTTTTAAAAGATTGTGCACATGATATAACAGTATAAATTTCTTGAAATCTAGCTATCTAATTTAGAGTGAATGGTAAAACATTTGTGAGCAAAATAGTCTGGAAGTGTTAAAAAATTATTCATGGTACTTATTAAAGACAGACTTTATGCATGGGAGCTACTGTGGCAAATTTGATAATAGGGGAGAGAGATTGAACTCAACTCTGAATACACAAGTAGGAATTTATAGCCAATGAGCAGGGTGTGGGGGTCAGTGGATGGGAAGTTACTAAAAACAGGCTAGAGTAACCAATCACCTGGGGATAGTCAAGGATGAGGAACCCAATTAGATATGGTTAAACTAACTTAGCATTCTTACCAGAACTGCACAGTACAAGGGAGGACATGGGAGCCCAAGGTCAGGCCTACTCAAAAAGATAACAAGTATATATGTATACCTCCAGAGAGACTCTCCTATATACACGCAAAAGTATTTGTATTTGCAATTAAAACACAAAATCCAAATTGTACATCATTCTTAGAAATACTCATGTTCAATCACTGTATTACGGCTCAATCAGAGAAACAGAACCAGTAGGAAATATATATTAAGAATTTTGGCGGAAAAAAAAAAGAATTTTGGGGGGCACCTGGGTGGCTCAGTGGTTGAGCATCTACCTTTGGCTCAGGTCATGATCCCAGGGTCCTGGGATGGAGTCCCACATCGGGCTCCCTGAGGGGAGCCTGCTTCTCCCTCTGCCTATGTCTCTGCCTCTCTCTGTGTGTCTCTCATGAATAAATAAAATCTTAAAAAAAAAAAAAAAGAATTTTTTGCAGGGCAATTGAGTGGCGCATTTGGTTGTCTGACTCTTGATTTTAGCTCAGGTCATGATCTCAGGGTCCTGGGATTGAGTCCCATGTTGGCTCTGTGCTGGGCATGGAGCCTGCTTAAGATTATCTCTTTCCCACAGCCACCCACCCCCCCCAAGCCTCCTCACTTGAGCTTGCTCTCCCTCGCTCCCTCTTAAAAAAAAAAAGAAATTTTTTTTGTAAAGAACTGACTTGCACAATTTTGGGGGATGGCTAGGGGCAAGTCTGAAAATTGTAATGCTGGTTCTCAGGATGGGCAAGCTGGAACTCTCAGGCATAAGCTGAAGTTGTAGTCCACAGGCAGAATTTCTTCTGGAAAACTTCAGTTTAGCTCTTAAGGCCTTTCAACCAATTGAATCAGGCCCACCCAGGTTGAATCAAGCTGGAACTCAGGCATAAGCTGAAGTTGTAGTCCACAGGCAGAATTTCTTCTGGAAAACTTCAGTTTAGCTCTTAAGGCCTTTCAACCAATTGAATCAGGCCCACCCAGGTTAATTTTTTTTTTTTTTTGCCAGGATAATTTTTATTTAAAGTTTAGTGATTATGAATGTTAATTACATTTACAAAATGCCTTCACAGCAACACGTAGATGAAGAACTTCAAATCATTCATTTGAGAGTAGAGGGCCGGGGAGGGGGGAGGTGTCAGGCTTGGAAGTCATTCCAGAGAACCGTATTTGACATCGTGTCTTCTATTTGTGGGGATGGATTAGTATAAGCATATACAATGCACAAACCAATCCCATTTACTACTTCCTGTAAAATACATCTAAAAAGAACAGCCCTACTTTAAAACTTCATTCCAGCCTGCTTCTATAACTCCCTGCCTCATTTGCCTGTCTAGTCCTTGAGACCTTGGCCTAAGAGCTTACATTTGAAGCCTCTGGCTTCATTCCGAAGTACCATATTCCTTTGTCCAACTCTCGAATCCCAGAGCTTGGGAACTTGAAGGTTTCCCAATAATACATAAGACCTATGCCTAGGCAAGCATGCTTTTCCATGTAAGAAGTACTTCCTGGAAAGCTCTGGAGGTTTTGAAAATGTCAAGACTGCCAATGAAGCCATAGGGTGGGTGGTAGTGAGGGCATTCTGTGACAGGTGCCAGCTACTTTATGCCAGTTTATACCTGACAAACTTTTTTCACTGGTGGTATTTTACCTCAGTTTTAAGATGGACTTTACTATTACTCTTTTTAGTTTAGACTGACAAAAGTTGGAAAAGAGGCAGACCAGTGTCGGAACACATAATTAAGTTCATCAAAAACAGCACCTCCTGCCTGAAAACCTCTTGACAGGGTTGCTTAAAGTGAATTGACTAGTTTAAGCCCTTTCTCTTCCTGCCACTTTAAAGTTAAAAAGAATGAACAGGGATCCCTGGGTGGCGCAGCGGTTTGGCGCCTGCCTTTGGCCCAGGGCGGGATCCTGGAGACCTGGGATTGAATCCCACGTCGGGCTCCCGGTGCATGGAGCCTGCTTCTCTCTCTGCCTCTCTCTCTGTGATGATCATAAATAATAAATAAAAATTAAAAAAAAAAAAGAATGAACAAATAGTAAAATAGCATACTAAGTGGATGAAGAGGAGAAGAGAAAAATGCCAGAGTATTTGACAAACTAGTCTTTTGGTCTTTTATTTAAGAATTAGGATTATAAAAAAAAAAAAAAAGAATTAGGATTATAGTTTATTTTATCCAGAGAAGTAAAGAAGTAAGGACTGAAACAAACAGCTTGTTGTCTTAATTGCTATAAAACAAATTCACTTTTTTCTTTAATAAGATATGAAAGTGCATATTTGCCCATGCATGCAAAGTGCTTTGGAGCTTATGGCAAGATTAGCTCTAAATGGGCATAGCAAGAGTTCGTTATTAAATTGCTAAGGTGAATGCCACTACATATTTACATCCTCTTTTTCTGCCTCCTTGCATCCAATTTATACTAATTCTGCTTTTCAAGTTACTTACTTTTAAAAACTGTTCAGTTTGGGAAAGTTCCATCATACTAAAAAGTAGAAAAAGTGGTATTACAAACCCTTAGGTATATGACCCTATTGCCCAACTTTAACTGATGGCTAAACTTATTTATATCTATGCTTGGGCCCACATTCCTGTCACATACTCTATCCCCGACATCATTTTGTGTATCTTTTTGTATCTCTAAATGATAAGTGTTTTTTTTTCTCCAAACATAACCTCAATAGGCAGATATTTTATTTTGTTTATTTTTTAAGATTTTTATTTATTTATGAGAGACACGGAGAGAGGAAGAGACATAGGCAGAGGGAGAAGCAGGCTTCCTGCGGGGAGTCCAATGCAGGACTTGATCCAGGGCTCCAGGATCACAACCTGAGCTGAAGGCAGATGCTCAACCACTGAGCTCCCCAGGTGCCCCTTAATCTTAGGATTTTTATGTGATTTCCAACTGATGTATGTGATGGTATAATACAAAATCTAGGGCAGCCTGAGTGGCTCAGTGGTTTAGTGCCACCTTTGGCCCAGGGCCTGATCCTGGAGACCTGGGATCGAGTCCTGTGTGAGGCTCCCTGCATGGAGCCTGCTTCTCCATCTGCCTGTGTCTCTGCCTCTCTCTTGCTTTCTCTCTCTCTGTGTGTCTCTCATGAATAAATAAATAAAATCTTTAAAAAAATACAAAATCTATTTGAGCCGTAAAAGAAATGTGAAAGCCTTCTGTTTTCTTTTGTAGAGTTTCTGGAACTTTTAGCCCCTCATAGTCAAATAGCAATGGTGTTTGTACTTATTGTCTACATCTTTTTGGATTTACTTATTGGATTTGCCTATTTACTCTCTCTCCACTTCTATCTAGAAATTATTTAGGTAAAGGTTGGATTTCATTTTCTAAGCATTATATTAAATTTCCCTGCTAGATAATACAATATCCTAAGTTGTGCCGAACATTATAAAGATAGATCTGTTTGTGATTGCCAGCAGTCTTAATATCTAAGCAATAATAATATCATATTGCAACAAAGTCGTGTTTTCTTCATTTTAAAAAATATGTGGTAATGATGAAGGAGATAAAGTTCACAGTGAGAGTCAGCAGCTTGAATAAGTTTGTAATTAGATGATTACAGATGATTACAGATGATTACTCTCAGGCTGATGAAGTGAAATGTTAGAAGAGAAAAGGAACAGTAAGTAGATTAAGTCTCAGTCATGAATATATTAATGTAGTTAATTAGCATTTTCTCACCTTTGAATTCAAATCTTGAATATAGGTACTTGATAGTTGTTGGTTTTTACTACAAAAGTAATTACTTTTTTTTTTAAGTGACTTTCTGATAATCATTTCCCACAGAAACTTGTGGCATATAATAATTTTTCCCATAAATTTTACACGTTAAAAAAACTACATTTCAAAAAACTTATTTGACTACTACTTAGAGCAGCTTGATCAATGAAAAGAAAACTGTCTCTTTCAAAAAGCAAAAATCATAATTATGCTAAGCAAAATAAGTCAGAGAAAGACAAATGCCATATGATTTCACTCATATGTGGAATTTAAGGAACAAAACAAACAAATGAAGGGTTTGGAGAGACAGGCAAACCAAGAAACAGGCTCTTAACTCTGGAGAACAAACTGATGGTTACCAGAAGGGAGGTGTGTGGGGGAGGGAGGAAATAGGGGGTGTTGATTAAGGAATGCACTCGTGATGAGCACCAGGTGTTATATTGGAAGTGTTGAATCACTGAATTCTGCACCTGAAACTACTATTACACTGTATGTTACCTAACTGGAATTTAAATAAAAACTTAAAAAAAAAAAAAAAGGAAAAATATCATAAATACAAATGTAAGTGGGATAAATAATAACCTTTGCTCTCCACCCCTGGGAGAAAGTTCTGGGCAGAAGAAAACAGATCTCTGTCCCTTGCCGTATAGATGCCTTGCCTGCCTATTTGATGAGCTAAGATAAGGAAAAGCAAAGATTTCAAAGTTTTACTATGTTTTCGAGTAGACAGATGGCAGACTTAAAGGTAGATAGATGACTCTAACATGAAATGGTCCCCACTGTGGTCATTTCTTATGAACTAGGAGGCCTCTGGGCATGATTAGGAAACTGGAGGGTAGGGCAGCCTGGGTGGCTCAGCAGTTTAGCACCGCCTTCGGCCCAGGGCCTGATCTTGGAGACCCGGAGTCCAGTTCCACATGGGGCTTCCTGTGTGGAGCCTGCTTCTCCCTCTGCCTGTGTCTCTACCCCTCTCTCTCTCTGTTTCTCATGAATAAATAAATAAAATCTTAAAAAAAAAAAAAAAAAAAAGGAAACTGGAGGGTATAAAATGAGGAACAGAAACCACTCTGCAAAAATAATATAAAAAGCTACATCTGTTATGGCTAGGAACTTACATAAAATGTGTTTATTTAGAAAATGTTTCTCTCTCTTTTTTTTTTTTTTTAAGATTTTATTTATTTATTCATGAGAGACACAGAGAGGCAGAGACATAGGCAGAGGGAGAAGCAGGCTCCCCTCAGGGAGCCCGATGTGGGACTAGATCCTGGGACTCTGGGATCATGCCCTGAGGCAAAGGCAGACAGACACTCAACCTCTAAGCCACCCAGGTGTCCCAAAAATGTTTCTCCTTAATATGAAATGATTCATTCATTGAACAAATATCATTGCTCACTACTGTATGCCCGGTATATTTTAGGTCCTGAAGATATAATATTAAAAAGAAGTCCTTGCCTTCATACAACTTATTTTCTAGTTAGCAGACAAATATCTATAATTTATATTAAAAAGTATATAATGTAATTTCAGCTAAATATAAGTACTATGCAGGGTAGAATAGTCAAATATTTAATACGGGTATGGTGAATATTCAAATATTTAACTCTGGTATGGTCAGCCTGTGATACTTGGTATGGTTTCACATCCCCTTGTATTTTCTCTCTTCCTTCCCTGCCTTCCCTTTCCTGCTCACTCCAGCTTCTTCGACATTGAACTTCCCAATAAAGTATTAGTGTAGAAGCTTTCCCTCCCTACTCCCACCTACCCTAAGTTTGAACATGGACCAGCCTTAGCCTCATTGGGGCTGGTGTTAGGCCTTTCGTTGCTGAATCATGGGAAGGTCTGGGAGATGCTAGGATAGCAAAAGGAGGGGATGCATCAGGATCTGGGGCAGCAGTTACTTCTTTGCTAACAAAGATGTAGAATATTTCAGTATTATAGCAATTGATGTAGCCATGCTATTGTAAATCCACTGGAAGTCAGCCATGGTCTTTGAAGAAAAATAGGGCAAGCTGAGAGGATAGAGAGTGATAGAATAGCGCTGTATTAACTCTTGTTTAGAGTATATAGAGTATATACTTCTGAGTATAGAGTCCTTGGGAGGTGTCTGTGCACACATACACGTGGTTATTTTATACAACAATTGTCTGGTGGATGACCAGAGAACATGGGAGATACCTCTTTACCCCATACTGATGGAGAGACTTCAATGAGGACAGGAACTAGGAATGCCAAAGCCAACCTTGCACTCTTCTGATGAAGCCTCCTTCGTGTTGTTCTGGACTGAATAATTCATATTTTGGGATATTTGTTACAAAGAGTTATTGTTTCCTGTAGGTCAAACTGGTGGAAAAGGGAAAAAGAAAGAGACAAGTCCCAGTGCAAGACAAAAAAAAAAAAAAAAACTCCTTATGTGGCAGGTTGTTTTCTATGTGTGTTTTAAGGGGAGCAGAGGTTGCTAGAAGGAGATTCTGGGAGGCTCAGGAGTACCCTTCTTTCTGAGGTTGATCTCTGCCCATGCACATGTCCTCTGAAGCCTTGAATCAATTATATCCTTAGTTTATTTTGTGTCTCTTCCATTCTATAAAACACTTTTCCAGTAACTCTGACTACCCATTGATTTACTCCATTTTGTTCATTTCTTTTTTTTAAGTAATCTTTTCACCTAACTTGGGTTTTTTTTTTTTTTTTAAGATTTTATTTATTTATTCATGAGAGACACAGAGAGGCAGAGACATAGGCAGAGGGAGAAGCAGGCTCCACGCAGGGAGCCCAGTGTGGGACTTGATCCCGAGACTTTAGGATTATGCCCTGAGCCAAAGGCAGATGCTTAACCACTGAGCCACCCAGGCATCCCGAAAAGAGATTTTAATAAATTTATAGAAGATGGAAATTGAATGGAAGAGTGATACTTGATTTAGCACAATGAAGGAACTCAGAGTTGAAGGAACAAAAATCAGAAATGTTAATGAAAAACAAAATAGTTAACTCTAAAAAATCCCTCAGAGAGTCAATACTTATAGGTACCAAGTCCACAAGATGGCATTAGACCTAGTACCAAAAGTCTGTCATTGGAATCCCAGCTCTCCTTTCCCATCCCATAGATCCTCAACCCTAAAAATGAACAGACCACCAGATTCCAGACATTGGGGGAAAACTTCCAACAAAAACTAAACAGGGCCTGGAGAAAATAGGGTCAATGTAGGGAAAACTTTAAAATAATTTTTTTTTTTAAGATTGATTGGTTTATTAGAGCACGTGCATGCATGAGCAGGGGGAGGGGCAAAGGGAGAAGGGGAATCTTGAGAGCGGACTCTTGCTGAGCACAGAGCCCACCGTGGTGGAGCTCCATTTCATGACCCTATTATCATGACCTGAGTCAAAATCAAGAGTCGGTCACTCAACTGACAGAACCACTTAGGTGCCCAAAATAATTATAAAGAGTGTATTCATAAAAGAGATAAAAGATACTTGTATATGTCAAGCCTATTAAGTGATAAATGTTATATGTAATTATATATGTAATTGTATATAATATAATATCTAATTACACATAGCAGTTACAAGAAACAGTTTGGTACACATTATATGTAGATATAATATTATGTGTGTGAAACGTATATACAACATATATATTAGATGTATATTTTATACGTACATAAAATGTAATGTTACTAGTTAACAAGAAAGAGTTCTTAAAAATGAAAAGATTCTCAGAATAAAAAGCAAAGAGATGGAAAATAGAAGAAAAAATATTTTTGTTGAGTTTTTTTAACTTTAATTCCAGCATAGTTAACAATGTTACATTAGTTTCAGGTATACCATATAGTGATTCATCACTTCCATACATCACCACAAGTGCTCTCCTTAATCTCCATCACCTGTTTCACCCATCCCTCCACCCACCTCCTGTCTGGTAACCATCAGTTTCTTCTCCGTAGTTGAGTCTGTTTTTTGGTTTCTTTTTTTTCCCCCTTGTTCTTTTGTTTCTTAAATGCCACATATGAATGAAATCATGGTTTTTGTCTTCAGAAGAAAACAAATTTTTCCTTTTTTTTTTTTTAAGATTTTATTTATTCATGAGAGAGAAAAAGAGAGAGAGGCAGAGACCTAGGCAGAAGGAGAAGCAGGCTCCATGGAAGGAGCCCAATGTGGGACTTGATCCGGGATCCTGGAATCACACCCTAAGCCAAAGGCAGACGCTTAATCGCTGAGCCACCCAGGTGTCCCCAGAAGAAAACAATTTTTAAAGAATTCACAAGGTTCAGTTAATATGAGGTACAGAAAAAAGAAGACAGGTATTTATCAAAGAAATAATACAAAACCATGCCCTAGTTCAGAAGGACATGTATCTTTATTATGCCTCCCAAAGAGTGAATGAGAACACATAACTAAAGTATATTATCGTAGGGGTGCCGGGGTGGCTTAGTTGGTTAAGCGTCCAACTTTTTTTTTTTAATATTTCATGTATTTATTTGAGAGAGAGCATGGGGGGTGGAGGCAGAGGCAGAGGGAGAGGGAGAAGCGGACTCTCCACTTAACAGGGAACCCTCATGTGGGGTTCCATCCCAGGACCCAGAGATCATGACTTGAGCTGAAGGCAGATACTTAACCGACTGAGCCACCCAGGCACCCCAAGTATCCAACTCTTCATCTCAGCTCAGTTCTTGATCTCATGGTTGGGAGTTCAAGCCCTGCGTTGGGCTCCATGCTGGGCTTGGAGCCTTCTTAAAAAAAATAAAAGGTAGAAAAAGTTATGTTATTGTGAAATGTCAGTATCCGAGGCCTATGGAGAATATCTAAAGAGTGTCCATGAAAATGAGGGCCTTAGCAGAATGAAGTCCTCCTCCACCATGGTGGGAAGTCAATATCTAAAATTAATTTAAAAATAACCCTTAAGAGCATTGTTTAGAAATATGGCTGCAGGGACGCCTGGGTGTCTCAGTCAGTCAAACGTCTGCCTTCAACTCAGGTCATGATCCCAGAGTCCTGAGATCGAGCCCCACATCGGGCTCTGTGTTCAGTGGAGAGCCTGCTTCTCCCTCTCTTCTGCTTGCTGCTCCCCCTGCTTGTGCTTTCTCGCTCGCTCTTGCTCTCTCTGTCAAATAAATAAAATCTTTTAAAAATATATATAGCTGTAAATTTGGGTAAATAGCTAAGAGTTTAGGATAGTTGCCTGGAAAAAAAAAAAAAAAAAAGGATAGTTGCCTGGTAAAAGGGACTGGGAGTAGAACAGGGAACTACTGTTAGAATTGTGAGCCTTTTAGTATTATGTCATTTATTTATTTATTTATATTTTATTTATTTATTCATGAGAGACACAGAGAGAGGCGGAGACACAGGCAGAGGGAGGAGCAGGATCCATGCAGGGAACCTAATGTGGGACTGGATCCTGGGACTCCAGGATCATTCCCTGAGCTAAAGGCTGATGCTCAACCTCTGGGCCACCCAGGCATCCCATATTATGTCTTTTTTAAAACTATAGACTTAATTTTTTTTTGTAAGCTCTATGCCCAATATGGGGCTTTGAACTCATGACCCTGAGATCAAGAGCTGCATGCTCTACTGACTGAGTCAGCCAGGTACCTCTAAAACTGTAGACTTTCATTGCTTTGGAAAATAATAAGTAGTATTAACAAATACCTTTCTAGGTTCCTTGCTCTCTTTGCCTGCAAATAAGCTTTAAATCTGCATAGTCTGCTTTCTAAAATCAGGCCTCCTCCTGCCTTCTGATCTCATTTATCAGCCCTCTCTCCCCAGCCTCACACATCCTGCATGCCAATCACTCACTCCTTTCAAAAATTTTTTTTTAAATTTTATTTATGATAGTCACAGAGAGAGAGAGAGAGAGAGAGGCAGAGACACAGGCAGAAGGAGAAGCAGGCTCCATGCACCGGGAGCCCGACGTGGGATTCGATCCCGGGTCTCCAGGATCGCACCCTGGGCCAAAGGCAGGTGCCAAACCGCTGCGCCACCCAGGGATCCCACACTCACTCCTTTCAGAACATGGATTGAGCACCTACTATGAGCTAGTGGATGTAAAAAGATGAATAAGACACCTTCCCCATCCTCACTGAATGTTCTAATGGCAGAAACAGATGCATAAAAATATAAGCACTTCCACACATTTGATGATTAAATAAGAGTATGAACAATGGCCTATTGTATGGGAATCCAAAAGAAAGAGCAACACTTTGCTGAAGTTTGTCTCTTACTCAGAGCTCCATGCCCTTGATAATGGTGATTTGTGTGTTTGGATTTTTTTGTGGCCTTGCAAAAGGACAACATGAGACTTTCTCTTACTGGTCCTATCCTCTCCTTACTCCCAGAAACAAAGGCTTTTCTTTGTTGCTCATCAGTCACTTTGTCCATTGTGCTCTGATTCTTTTTTACTCAGCAAGCATTATAAGATAATTAAGAGCTCCAGCTGTGGAATGGAGAAGACTCTGGCCTTTCTAGATATGACAGGGCAGGCTACATATCTGCTTAGTGTCTAGTTACTTCATTTCTTAGATGGAAAGTAAGACCACTGATAAGATTGTATTATTTTTTTGTTGTTTTTAGGATTGTATTATATGAGAGAATTCATTTTAAATGCTTGAAACATAGTGTTTATTATGATCATGTCAGTCTCTCCTATTGGATACATTCTTGAGGAGGACAAGGATTGTGTTTCATTAAACTTTTTATCACTGATGTCTAGTTCAGAACTTGACCACTGCCAGGCATCTACTTGCTATGATGGTATAGGAAGAAAGAAAAGGGCAGTCTAAGAAGATTTAATAGAGACTATGGGAGCTGAACTAGTGTTAAAGTTTTGATAACATCTAGCCATTGGAAGTGGCCAATGCAAAAAGTCTGTAATTGGGAAATAGTATGTGGGAGCCAGTGAGGCAATCAGCTTGCTTACAGAGAGGATGTGTGGGGTTAGTGGGAGATAAGGTTGGTATATGGGATAAAGTTGTGAACATGAGCAGGGACAGAAGTATTTAGACCTGAGATGGTTAACAGGGATTCAGTAGGCACTTAAGCAAGAATAATGCAGCAATACCAATACTTAAGGAAGGTTAGAATGTAAGTCAGGAATGCAAGGCTCCTTCCCACCCTCTCCACACCTGATGAGTCACACAGTTGGTATGGAGCTAAGTGAAAAGCCTGCATCTGAGTTTAAGCAATGAAAACAAAAAACAAAAAAAACAGATGAGTCAGTGGCTACCTATAAGGACCAGCAGAGGCAAGCAAAGATAAATTTGAAAAGAGCAGATTTAGAAGAAAACTGGGAAAGCAACATGCATTTTTTTAATTCAACACTTACTGAAAAATTACTTACTGAGCTTCTGTTATGTGCAGAGCGTTGCTGAGTACTGTGATAAATACAAAGAGGCCTGTCTCTTCCAGTAGAGGCAATACACAGAGGTACACAGATCTCCATGTGCAGGAAGGAACATGCTAATGCCAGGAGAGAAAGAGAAGATGAATAAAGAAGAGAGCATTTTAGACCAGTAGTTCTCAAACTTTTTGTTTTTAAGACCCCTCTACACTCTGAAAAATTATTGAGGACCTCAAAGAACTTCTGTTTATGTGTCTGTAGATAGTTATATATTTGAAATTGAAATAAAAATGTTAAATATTTACTTAGGTAAATAGGTAAATATAAAACCCATTACATGTTAACATAAGTAACATTCTATGCAAAATATATTTAAAAATAGGTAGTAAAGGGACTCCTGACTGGCTCAGCGGTTGAGCATCTGCCTTCGGCTCAGGGCATGATCCTGGAGTTCAGGGATCGGGTCCCACGGTTGGGCTCCTTGCATGGAGCCTGCTTCTCCCTCCGCCTCTCTCGCTCTCTTTGTCTCATGAATGAATAAAATCTTTAAAAAACAATAGGTAGTAAGAAGAGTTGTTCTGTTTTGCATATTTGCAAATCTCCTTAATGTCTGGTGTATAGAAGACACCTGGATTGTAATAGATGCCTTGCTATTTGTTCAATTGTGATATGTTCTTTGGTTTGAGTATTTGAAGAAAATCCAGCCTAAAACAGATATGGAGTAGGAAAAGGGAGGAATTCTCCTTGAATGGGTCTTGAGAGATTCTCAGCAGTCTTCCTCAATCCATATTTCAGAATTCTTTTTGTAGACGGTTATCAGTTATTTAAACTTCCAGCTAGGATCCATTTTTAGGTGACTACCCTTATTTCCAAGATCAGTGGCGGCTAAGAGAAAGGAAGTGGAACCTGTTGGTTATTTTTTAAATGATATTCCTCCCCCCGCCCAAAATACGTATGAAAGGAAAGTTGCCCTTCAACTCCTATCCCTCAACCACTCAGATTACCATGCAGGAGGCAGTCAACATGCCAGTTTTTTGGTCTTTCCCACCAGAAATATTCTGTGTCCATATCAGCATATGGCATACAATAGCCAGTTAAAAATTTGTTCACATATGCATACAAAACATACATTATTTTATAATGCCACTTATTACAGATATGGAATAATTGCTTAATTTTCTTTTATTACAGACCATGCTGTAAATACCCTCGCTCATGCGGCTTTAGGTGCATACACAAGTATGTCTTTTGCATAAATTATTAGAAACAGAATTGTTAGGTTGAAGAGATATGCATTTTACATTTTGACAGCTACTGCCAAACTTGACCACCATAAAATAATTATTTCTCTGATCCTATACATCCCAGTGTATTATGAGATTATTTTAGCTTTATCAGCTAATAAATGAAAAAGTGCAATTGCATTATAGTTTTGTTTTTTTTTTATTCATTAGAGACACACAGAGAGAGAGGCAGAGACACAGGCAGGAGAAGCAGGCTCCATGCAGGGAGCCTGACGTGGGATTCGATCCCGGGTCTCCAGGATCACGCCCTGGGCTGAAGGTGGCACTAAACCGCAGGGCCACCTGGGCTGCCTGGGTTATGGTTTTGACTGGATTGCTACTAGGTATTTTTCATTTACGTGAGTTATCTATTTCTTGCTAATTTTTCTATTGGAACATTGGTGTTACTGATTTGTAGAAACTTTATATAAGAAGACAGTGCTGGAAATGGGGGATTCTGGCAAGTGTGAAGATACAAAGTAGAAGGCAGGGGCAAAGTGTCCATATAAGGAATACACTGAAAGGGGAGGTGAAAGGATGTAGAAGACCAACCTTTTCTATTTCACATATTCCATAGGCCTGTGCTTCATGGGCATTGCTGACTGGTGTGATCTCTAAGCTGGAGTTTGCAGGGTAACTGACTGAGGTTCAGGAATAAAATATTAGAACTTATATTTAAATTTATTTTTTACCTAAAAACAGGAAATTAATTTTTACTAATGTTTAATATATGGAATACCACTTGCATCTTTACTCAGTCCCAAGGTCAGAGGGTTACATAAGGTGGCAGGTATCCAGGAACAAGAGCAAGAATTTAGGTGTCACTCTTCTGTGTTTGCTCCTTTTTAGCACATTGTGACATATTGTACAATGATAAAGAAAAAGATATATCAATTATAATATCTAGTGTTAACTATGCTAACCTCACAAAAGGGGTATTGGTGCCCTGCCAAGACCCTCTTTCCTCATCATTGCACCCATTTCCCATATGCTGTCGATTCTTGGCTGCTAAGGGCTCATAGCTGTACCCTTCTGCCTGGGAGAATTGCCCTGAAATGAAGGGGGGGCTACCAAATCAGAGAGATTAGACACTACTGCCTCCCTCCCATCCACACCCCAGGCAGCCTGTAGCTGATGACTGAATGTAAGACTTGCTTTCTTTCCTCGAGGTGGGATGACTTCCTGGCAACATCCATACTCTTGGAATCAGACTGAGGATAAACTTCAGCTGGAACCCACATCTTTTCCTAGCCCTTTCTCCTGCCCTATTCTCTTTTCCTCACTGCCTTACAGGATTCATCTTAACATCATTTTCTCAAACAAAACAAAACAAAACAAAACAAAAACCACTGGAATCCTCATCTTGGATTCTGCTCTTGAAGGAACTGGCCTAAGACAATAAGCATATAATTTTAAAACAGTCACACAAAAAAGACAAGAATTGAAAAGGTCAATAAAAGAAAAAAAGCAACAACAACAAAAAGCAGAGCTAGATTTTTCTTCCAGTACAGACTCTTTTTAGCCAACATATTTTATAAAAATGGCAGTTTAATGGGATCTAACAAGTCAGCTAAAAGAATTAGCAACTATAAAGAAGACTATTTGAAATAGAGATTTCTATCTTCTCTAGGAAGTGAATCTTGCCGTTAGTAACTAGAATTTTTTGAGATAATTAGTTAATAACTAAAACACTGTTAGCAACGTATTTAAAAGTGCATGCATCCAGAATATGAAACCAAATCTCAGCCATCTTTTCAGTGATGTTTAAAATTATGTGACATACAGGGTGCCTGGGTGGCTCAGTTGATTAGGCATCTGACTCTTGATAATCAGCTCAGGTCCTGATCTCAGGGTCATGAGTTCAAGCCCCAAGCTGGGTTCCATGCTGGGCATGGAGCCTACTTAAAAAATAAAATAAAAAAATAAAATTATGTGACATGCAACACTTTATACAATTTCACATTAAATTAAGTGATAAATGTTTAGAATTCTAAGATTTATTCTGAGTTTTCTTAACAATGAAAGACAAAACAAAAATAGCAACAACTAAAAGAAACCAGTTTACTACAATGCTTTTTTTTTTTTTTTTTAATTTTTATTTATTCATGATAGGCACACAGTGAGAGAGACAGAGGCAGAGACACAGGCAGAGGGAGAAGCAGGCTCCATGCACCGGGAGCCTGACGTGGGATTCGATCCCGGATCTCCAGGATCGCGCCCTGGGCCAAAGGCAGGCACCAAACCGCTGCGCCACCCAGGGATCCCTACTACAATGCTTATATGTAATTCCTTCCTGCCACAGTTAAAATAGCTAAAATTATTTAAAGAATTTCTAAAGAGACAAACATTCTTCTAGGTACCATTTACCATACACTAAAAAGAATATGCCTAGAGAATATGATGGAAAGTTGAAGAAACAAGTGTTAGAAAAAATTACCTAGTGTGGGGAGGTTCCTATTTATTTAGATGAAAGTAAATGTCTAATAGGTCATAGCTTATGCTATTTGTTAAATTCTGAGTCAATAATGAAATATAGAAGAACCATTTTCTTAAGCCATTAAAAGAAAGATATCCTAGAAAGATTGTTTTTAATAATAAATGACTTCTTTTTTTTTAATTTTTATTTATTTATGATAGTCACACACACAGAGAAGCAGAGACATAGGCAGAAGGAGAAGCAGGCTCCATGCACCAGGAGCCCGATGTGGGATTCGATCCCGGGTCTCCAGGATCGCGCCCTGGGCCAAAGGCAGGTGCTAAACCGCTGCGCCACCCAGGGATCCCCCAATAAATGACTTCTTTAATAAAAATTTTTCATGGGAAAACAAAACTGATTTTTTTTTTTTTTTTTTTTTAGTGGAGCAACTGACTTCACTAGAATAAATGAATTTTCTGGAATGTGGTTACAGTGCTAATACATGTGAAATTAAATTACTGGATGCATCTTTAGGGAGATATAAAACAAGAAAGTTCGAACCAGACCATATAAACTTCTAGAGGATATCATCAATCTCGTTACTTTAATAAAAATAAGACTTTAAAATTTTAGTGTAAGCCTTCATAATACTTAATTATGTAGAGTGACTATAAAAATTTTCATACAAAATAGAGAGATTCAATGATTTTTCTGTGGCAAAATATTTAATAGAGTTGCCAGAGTAAAGAGAAATTACATGCTTTCTTTGTACCAAAAGGAAAGAGTTTCAAATTTCCTGCTTTTCTTGTGCTGACAAATGGCTTTCTGTGAAATGCAATGTTGGCAAATATTCAGCGGAACAGAGAAAAGGAGCACTTGATCTGATTATTTCAGGTAACAGTGATATTTTACCAATGAATGGAAAAGTAATTTTTTGTCAAAAGCATGTATAATTTGAAAACACATGCTTGGAAATGTTGCTGTTGTATGATTTTATTGCTGAAAATGACTTAAGTTTTTCACCTATAAAAATTTAAGTGCACTGAAGTTTAGACATTATTGTCAAACTTGTTTGAAAATGAAGAGTTACAGTAGATTTTTAATCTATTTGTTAGATATAAATATGTAACATCTTCTGATTGCTCTTATGGAAGATGGATAATTCTATTGGAATTTCACAGAAATCACCATAATTAAGATATAGAATAGGAAAAAGGAGTATCCTTATTTTGTACTAATTCCTTTTGAATCTTACTACCTTTTTGAGTTAAGTTTTTCATGTACAATAACATTAAAACCAAGAAGTGAAATAAATTTAATGTAAAATCACACTCACAAATATCTTCATATTGAAGATTTTAAACCAAGATTTTAAAAACTAATGAAATTATTATTAATATTTTTGTTGAGAGCAAAATATTTGAGAAACATTAATAAGTGAAAATTATTTTAAAGATCTCATTCTTTAAAACTCCTTATTCTGTGTGAATTTTATAATATAAAGAACATTATGGGGGATCCCTGGGTGGCTCAGCGGTTTAGCGCATGCCTTTGGCCCAGGGCGATCCTGGAGCCCCGGGATCGAGTCCTGCATCAGGCTCCCTGCGTGGAGCCTGCTTCTCCCTCTGCCTGTGTCTCTGCCTCTCTCTCTCTCTCTCTCTATGTCTATCATAGCTAGGTAAAATCTTTAAAAAAAATAAAATAAAATAAGGAACATTACTATCATGCATGTAATTTATTAAATACTGGGAATGGACACTTAATCATTTTTTATGACAGATGTACAGTCCACAAAATTTGGTGAATAGTAAGTACTACATTGACAGAATGCTTTTTATTCTTTAATCAAACTCTCCATGCTGATACAATTAAGTATTTTAATTGCATTCTAAAATAGGTGAAAATTAAAGATTTTATTGATTTGAGAGTGTCAGAGCACACAAGTTGGGGGGAGAGAAGCAGAGGGAGAGGGAGAAGCAGACTCTGCTGAGCAGGGAGACTGATGCAGGGCACGTTCCCAGGACCCTGAGATCATGACCAAAGGTAGATGCTTAACCAACTGAGCCACCCAGGTACCCCTAGAAGTGAAAATTAAAGATTTAAGAATAAAAATGTAATTTTCAAATTTTTTCCTGGCCAATCTGAAACTATACATGCAGTAATTAGTGTATGGAACTCAAACATCCTTTCTGTGATGGGAGAGGTTATTTATTTATTTGTTTTGGGGGGGAGCACCTGTGAGCCAGTGAGGGGAGGGGCAGAATGAGGAGAGAGAATCCTCAAGCAGATTCTCTGCTATGCAGGGAGCCTGATGTGGGGCTCCATCTCAGGACCTTGAGATCACAAGTTGAGCCAAAATCAAAGAGTTGGTCTGTTAATTGACTGAGCCACCCAGGCACCCCCGTAATGGGAGAGTTATATTAACAGAGCAAACATGTTGTCTCCTGCATGGTGGATTGGGAATTGTCAAAATCCAAAAGAGAGCCAAAAGAAATAGGCCGCATAGGAGCCATGGCCTTTTACACATTAATTCTACTCAATAGAGAAAGGTGATTCAATAGATGTCATAGTCTTAACAATTCACCAAATAGATAGATCACTCTTGCATTCACATGAATGGAGAGAAGACCGCAGCATTTCCCCTAAAACTTCCCAAAGAATAGAAGCTTTTGCAGACATTCTTTCTTACCTTATTGGCTGGGGCAAAAATGTATAAGAATGAAAGAATGAGTTCCCTGAAAAACAATCAAAATTCTAAAGGCAGCTGTTTACAAATTTAATACTCAGAGATCAGGGATCCCTGGGTGGCACAGCGGTTTAGCGCCTGCCTTTGGCCCAGGGTGCGATCCTGGAGACCCGGGATCGAATCCCACGTCGGGCTCCCGGTACATGGAGCCTGCTTCTCCCTCTGCCTATGTCTCTGCCTCTCTCTCTCTCTCTCTCTCTCTCTGTGACTGTCATAAATAAAAAAAAATTTAAAAAAATACTCAGAGATCAGGAGCTTTCCCAGTTAGAACATAAAATGAATAAAAGTTCTCATATATTTTTTTTTTTTTTTTTTAGTTCTCATATACTTTTTAAAAGATTATATACTCAGGGACAAACCTAAGAAATGTACCAGACCTGTGTGAAGCCAGCTGGAGGATATTGAAGATGATTTGAGTATGTTTTCAAGAGTAAGCTCAGTTGTCCTTCAGGAAGGATACCTAGATCCCCTGGATTATATCAAATCATTTAATGTAAATCCATCCTAGACTCATGTACCTATCCCTTAAAGCTTGGCAATTTTATGTTTATATGTGCAATTGTTCGCTTAATCTCTATTTCACTTTCTGGATTTCATAGTTTCTGTAAAAACAGATATATACTTTAGTTAATTTATATCTCCAGTATCACTCCTGGTATAATAGGCACTCAATAAGTATTTCTTGAATGAGTAATGAATGAATGACCAAGATGGTAAGACATATATTGTGCTTGGTTAGAAAGACTTAATATTATAAAAATATTCTATGTAAATTACATTGACTATAATAACAATCAGAATATTGGCAGCATTACTTTTTGGGAACCTAACAAAATGTTATTAGAGTTCATCTAGATTCTGGAGATGGGTGATGGTGATAGTTGCACAACAATGTGAGTGCCCAATGAAACTGTACACTTAAAAATGTTTAAAATGGTACATTTTATATTTTAGCAGAATAAAAAAAATCTGAGGATAGACAGAAAAAACTTTTTTTATTTATTTTTTAAAGACTTACTTAAAAAAAAAAAAGACTTATTTAGAGAGAGAGAAAGAGCTAATACAAGCAGAGTGAGGAGCAAAAAAAGAAGGGGAGAGAGACTCTCAAGCAGGCTCTATGTCCACCATGGAGCCAGAGGCAGAGCTCTCTCTCACAACCCTGAGTTCATGACCTGAGCCAAAACCAAGAGTCAGATACTTAACCAACTGAGCTACTACCCATGTGCCCTGGAAAAAAAGCTTAAAAAAAAATTAGTAGACGATTAATTAGTCTTCCCAGAAAATAAAATTTATTGTAAAGGTGCAGTACTTGAAGCACTTGCAACCAGATAAATCAATGAAGCTGAGTAAAGACTCTAGAAAAGAGTAATATTTATATGGGAATTTAGTACATAATAAAAATAACATTTCAGAATGAATACAAAGGTTTATTCAACATTAGTTTTGGAAAAATAGGATAACCAAGAAAGAAAAAGACTGAATTTAAATTATCTCACTTTAGAAAAATTATGAAATTTGAATGGGTGATTCACATTCATGTAAAACAAAAAAAAGAAAAAAACCTTGAAACAGTACAAAAATGTATACATGAAAGTGTGAATTACCCTCCCATTATCTCCCCATTTCTCTTTCCAAAGCCAATCCTGACAATTGGTTTCTTGGGTATCTTTCCAGAGATACCATATGCCATATATGTATATGTTACCTGTTTTTGGTAAATATACAGGAGCATACATTTCTTCCCTTCACTTTGCTTTTCTTTTTCTTTTTTTAAACTTAGAAGTAGGTTGTAGTTAATTCCACATTAGTATGTATAGAGTTGCCACCCTTTTTTTGTTTTTAGTTACATAAAATAGTCTTTTGAAATAATGTATATATATTCATTATGTAAAAATGACAGAGTTAATATGCAAAGAGCTCTCACAAATCAATAAGACAAAAGCCTGAATAAAAATTCATAAAGAATGTGAATATATAACAGGGAAAAAATAAACATTTGGAAAAATGCTTGCCCTTATAAATAAATAGGGACACCAGAGTGGCTCAGTGGTTGAGCATCTGCCTTTGGCTCAGGGCGTGATCCCAGAGTCCTGGGATCGAGTCCCACTGCAGGCTTCCTGCATGGAGCCTGCTTCTCCCTCTGGTTATATCTCTGCCTCTCTCTCTGTGTCTCTCATGAAGAAGTAAATAAAATCTTAAAAAAAAAAACCCTTATAAATAAGTAAATACAAAATAAAACAATAAAAATAATCTTAAGAATGAAGCATTTTTCACTCCATAAAATATGGAAAAGTTCAATAATATCCAGCCAGTATTGAGGATATGAATAGGGAAGCAGGTACTCTCATACCATTAGTGGCACTATAAATTAATATAACCTATCTGGAGGGCAGTTTGACATCTATCAACACAAAGAAATCCACAAAGGTTTACTCCTCAATTCCACTTCATATTAATGTATAAAATGTATATATGAGGATGGTCAGTGTATCACTAATTTTTAAAAATTTAGCAATAGGGCCACCTGGGTGGCTCAGTGGTTGAGCGGCTCAGGTTGTGATCCCACCTAGGGTCCTGGGATGGGGTCCTGCATCAGGTTCCTGCAGGGAGCCTGCATCTATTTCTGCCCGTTTCTCTGCCTCTCTCTGTGTTTCTCATGAATAAATAAATAAAACCTTAAAAAAACAACCTAGCAATATCTTAAATGTACAAATAGAATACTAGTTAAATTATGCAGAAAATACAATAATAGCCATTAAAATTAAGTAGATCCTTCATCATATACATTTTTAAATGAAGAAAACTGTACAGAACTCAATATATATAGCTCATTATTATTATTATTCTTTATTTATTTGAGAGAGAGAGCATGTGAGCACCAGAGGGGGAGGGGAAAAGGAGGGAAGGGGTTGGGGAGAAGCAGAACTCCTTGCTGAGCAGGGAGCCCAACTGTGGGCCTCAATCCCAGGACTCTGAGAGCATGACCTGAACCAAAGGCAGATGCTTAATTGACTGAGCCACCCAAGTGCCCCTTGCTCATTTTTATTTAAATTAACTTGTAAAAGGATATATATGCTAGTGTATACATTTTATTTTTTAAAATATTTGCATTTATTTGAGAGAGGGAGGGAGAGTACATGCACACAAGCAGGGAAAGAGGGAGAGGGACAGACTGACTCCCTGCTGAGCGCCGGGCCTGACACAGGGCTTGATGCCAGGACCCTGAGATCAATACCTGAGCTGAAATCAAGAGGGAAATGCTTAACTGACTCAGCCACCCGAGTGCCCCTAGTGGTCACATTTTAAAAAGTCCAGAGGTGCCTGAGTGGCTCAGTCAGTTAAGTGGCCTACTCTTGATTTCAGCTCAGGTCTTGATCACAGGGTTGTGAGATCAAACCCCATTTCGGGAGCTCATACCCTACTTAAGATTTTCTCTCTCTCTCTTATTCTGCCCCCTTCCTTGAGCTCATTTGGACTCTCTCTAAATGAATAAATATATTAATTTTAAAAATAAATAAAAATTAGGGCAGCCCTGGTGGCCCAGTGGTTTAGCACCGCCTTCAGCCCAGGATGTGATCCTGGAGACCCGGGATCGAGTCCCACATTGGGCTCCCTGCATGGAGCCTGCTTCTCCCTCTGCCTGTGTCTCTGCCTCTCTCTCTGTCTCTTATGGATAAATAAATAAAATCTTCAAAAAAAATAAAATAAAATAAAAATGAAAAGTCTACAGAAGGATTGGTCAATAGCAGTGGTTACCTCTGAACAGTGAGATTATTTCAGAGGGGGAGTTGTTTTTCCTTTTACATCTCAGTTATGTTTTGATTTTTTGTGTAACTATGAGCAAGTTTTTTATTCATTAATAAACTTATAACAATGTCAATGCAATGGAGTGACTGCATAAGATAGCTACATTAAAATGTCATGTACCCAAAAATCTTTGCTGTAGTTCCCTTTTAGAAAAGCAAAACCTCTAAGCTCTGAGAATAGTGTTTCTATACAGTGTACAGTAGCACATGAAAACTTGCTATTCCAGATATTGGATGTGAGGGGAGATTAGACCCCATTGTTAAAGGAAAATCAAAGTGTAATTATAAAGTATTGAAATATTTATTTGTAATTTTAAAAAGATTTTTATCAAAAAGTTGTTTTGTTTTGTTTTTTAACACTCAACTGATTTTATTTATTCATGACACAGAGAAGAGGCAGAGACATAGGCAGAGGGAGCCTGATGCAGACTACTATCCTAGAAATAGCATATACAGAAATAGAACAAATCTTTTTAAGAAATGCCAAACTGAAAAAAAAAAAAAAAAAAGAAATGCCAAACTGTATCAGAATTTGTATTGAACACTTATTTGAAACATTTATATATTAAGAACCTTGAGAAAGCATATGTAAGTTAAGATTTCACCAATATTACTAATGATATATTTGCTAGGTATATAATGTAGGAAATTCCCATCACTGTATTATTCATGCTCTTTTTTTGAATATGGTAGAAAGGAAGATCTGTGTAAATCTGGCAATGGGAAAATTAATTTCCAGTCTGGTAATACATGGTAGCCTTTTATAGTTTGAACTAATAATTATTAACAATTTGGAAGTCTTCATCCTCATTGTTTTGTTTTAGACCTGGAAAAATGTTCCCTACCTCTGCTCAGTCCTTAATCAGATGAGATTTTTTTATTAGAGTCTTAAGCTCCAGTAGCATGAGAGATAATGCATTTCTTTCCAACTGTTTTATAGTTTTATAGTTATTAGGGTACTGATTTATGGGATTTTTTCCCCCCCTGCAATCAAAGTGACCTTAACGTGAAGTATTTTCAAGTTCAGGACTTGAAGGAAACTTGCATAGCAGAAAATAAAATGCTGATTTGAAAAATCTGGATAAATTTAGGTGGAAGTCAGAAATTTCAGTTTGTTCAATTTACTCTAGAAAAAAACTGAAGTTGTTAAGTACATGTTATTAAATGCATTAGAAGTAGGTTTCTATGCACTTTTGTAAACATCCTTTTTTCTTTCAAACCTAACTATGATATATAAGGATTATTATTTTTGAGGCAGGAGAAATTATTGTTTTGTATTTATGTCTTTCAGTAAAATGATGTCAATTTAAATGTTGATAAATGAAGGTTATTTGATACACAGTAGTTTATGCTATTGTACGATTATTAGTAAACATTAGTGATACATGATTTTCATTGTACTAATTGAAATGAAGTAAATTGTTATTGATTTGTCTTCAGTTCAGAAAGTTCAGAAAGAAAAAAAAAAGAAAAAAAAGAAAGTTCAGAAAGAAAGATGTCATTCTTAAGGTTGTTATAAATAGTACTTTGAAATTGATGGTGCTGTTATCTATTAAACCCATAGTATAATTTTTATTATAAATCTTCATCACTAACAATAATTTTTTTTTAAGATTTTAAAATTTTATTTTAGGGAGCATGGGTTGGGGGAGGGACAGAGGAAGGTGCCCCTTTCAGTGTTTTTTTTTTTTTTTTAATAGAAAATTGAAAATGCCCATTAGTGGGGCACCTGAGTGTCTCAGTCAGTTGGGCATCTGACTCTTGGTTTCTGCTCAGATCATGATCTCAGGGTTTGAGATTGAGTCCTGAGTCCGGTTCCACCCTGGTCATGCAGTCTGTTTGGGATTCTCTTTCTGCCCTTTCTTTCTCTTTCTCTCTGTCTCCCTCTCCTCTGCTCCATCCCTCTCTGAAACAAAACAAAACACTGAAAAATAAATGTTCTTTACCAGTTTTACAAATATGAATCACACAATTATTGATCTAAATGGTGAGGTTCTGTTTTAGACCTTCCTTCCTGGCATAGGAAGCAGGAGAGGGGAGGAGAGGAGAGGGGAGGGGAGGGGAGTTCTAGCCTGTAGTATCTATAAGTTTCACAAAGCTATAAACCCCGGAAATGTATTCACTGCCTCATTTCCCAATTCTTTTTTTCCCTTTAAAATAATTAAATCATTTAATCATTTATTAAAACTTGACTATTGCCCCTACTACATACACTATTAAAATTTATTTCGTAAAGGTAAACAAGACACCCATGGCTTTTTTTTTTTTCTACCATCATCCTGAATCCTGCTCGTAGCATTAGACACTGTTGATCTCTTTGTTCTTCTAGGAACTCTCTCTTCCTTTTCAGTCTGGATTTTAGTATTTCTTGCTTTGACTTCCTGTCTTTACCTCCCCCTTCCTTTGCCCTTGGCAGGACGACAGTAATTGACTCTAGCATTCTGTTAAAGAAAACTGCCAGCCCAAAGTGGTGTCATTTAGACTAGGTTCTCAAACCTAGGCTTGATACCCAATCTAATTGCAGTTTGTTTGTTTGTTTTTTAATGATTTTATTTATGTATTAGAGACACACAGAGAGAGAGAGAGAGAGAGAGACAGAGACACAGGCAGAGGGAGAAGCAGGCTCCATGCAGGGAGCCCAACATGGGACTCGATCCTAGGTCTCCAGAATCACGCTCTGGGCCGAAGGCGGCGCTAAACCGCTAAGCCACTGGGGCTGCCCTCTAATTGCAGTTTGAATCTCCTCCAGAAATGTGGCTTTCACTGGTCAGTTGGGCAATTTTTCTTTTTATCAGCACCAATGAATCTGTCACGTGGGTCCTCTCTCTTCCCCCCAAAACTATGAGGTAATCTGCATAAGACACCTTGCTTTTGTACCCTAGCAAATAGTCTCAAACAATCCTTTTCTTTTGCTAATCACTTATTGCCCCTCCCCACCTTGGAGTGCCTCTCTACTTGCTAGGTGGGGTGCTGTCCAATTTATTAATTGTTTAATAAAGCCAATTAGATCTTCAAATTTGCTTGGTTGAATCTTGTTATTTATTAGCTCCTATTGAGAGAATTTAAATTCTTCACAACATAGCCCTTCAGCAAAATACTTAGTTGATTGGTGTTTGTCCTTGAGATGAAACATGTTATTAAGGTTGCTCCAAAAGCAATTATACCTCTTTCCATGACTTTAGATTTCATTGGATCAAATTTGGCCTGGAGCCTACCACTTCTAGACATTCAGTTAAATGAGATAATTACTTTTATTTTTAAAAATCACTTTGGGTGTGGTGCCTGAGTGGCTCAGTGAGTTAAGCGTCTGCCTTCTGCTCAGGTCTTTCCATGGTCTTGGGATCAGGGCTAGCATCAGGTTTCCTGCTCAGCAGGGAGCCTGCTTCTTGCTCTCCCTCTGCCTCTCCCCCTGCTTGTGCTCTCTCATTTTCTGTCAAATAAATAAAATCTTAAAATTAGAAGAATACATACATACATACCGTTTGGGGTTGCCTGGGTGGCTCAGTCATTCAGTTCTTGATTTTAGCTCAGATTATGATCTCAGGGTCCTGGGGTTGAGTGCCATATCAGACTCTGCACTCAGCAGGAAGTTTGCTTTTCTTCCTCTCCCTCTGCCCCTCCTGCGCATGCATGCTCAAGTGCCTGCTCTCTCTCTAAGATAAATAAATAAATATTTTTAAAAAACCATTTTGACTAAGGTTTCTGATACTTCTGTTTATTATGTACATCAGGCTCTATATTGTGCTCACACATTCCTTTGAATACATGTTTTATGTAGTGAATTAGTAAAAATCCAAAGATTACTGATATATCTGCCTAAAATATGTTAATTAGTCCTTATGCCTCCTTTACAGTTCGTTTTCAAGATGTTATTTTACAATGTATTATTGGGTTTGAACTGATAACACATTGATAATTGGTTGGAATTCATATTTGAGCATTAATGTTATTCAATTTTATCAATATTGTTATTTGGAATAAAAAGCTTGTAATAGCCCAAGGAACATAGTCTTCAATTGAATTATTGTGGTTAGGTACAGTATATACTCCTGACAAGGTTTATTTATTTATTTTATTTATTTATTTTTTTTATTTATGATAGTCACAGAGAGAGAGAGAGAGAGAGAGGCAGAGACACAGACAGAGGGAGAAGCAGGCTCCATGCACTGGGAGCCTGATGTGGGATTCGATCCCGGGTCTCCAGGATCGCGCCCTGGGCCAAAGGCAGGCGCCAAACCGCTGCGCCACCCAGGGATCCCTGACAAGGTTTAAAATATTGTCTCATTTTAGCACAAAGCTTAGAGGAACAGTAGTAACAAAAGGAAAGAGGAAGAACTACAAGAAATTACTGACCATGAAGAACAATATTAGCAGATCTGTTGTCTTTCTTTTTAAGATTTTATTTATTTATTCATGAGAGATACAGAGAGGCAGAGACATAGGCAGAAGGAGGAGCAGACTCTCCACAGGGAGCCTGATGCAGGACTCAATCCCAGGACCCCGGGATCGTGACCTAAGCCTAAGGCAAGTGCACAACCACTGAGCCACCCAGTTGCCCCAGATCTATTGTCTCTTAATTCTTGCTATTAATTTTCTTAAAATAGATCATTTTTGTTTATTTCAATACAGCAACAGTTTTTAAATAATTAAATAGCAATAAACTCCATTTAAAATGTCACAAAATGTTCACTATAGAACTTTTTAACATTCTAGTGTAAGTTGCCAAAGATACATACAGGCAGGGAGCCAAAAGAGATAATTAAGACTATGAGATGATGAAAGATCAAACTTAAAATTATTTGTAGAGGTTAATTTTAAAAGTCTTGTTCTATCTTCTTACAATCCTATGGTGATAGGACAGAAAATATGTTCTTGATGTAAACACAACTTTCTCTTTGGATCTGAGCTATTACAAAACAAAACAAAACTTGTCCTGTTTTTAAAAATTATTTTGTGTGAGGGGTGCCTGGATAGCTCAGTTGGTTAAGCATCTAACCTTCTTTTTTTTAAGGTTTGATTTATTTAATTCATGAGAGACACAGAGAGAGAGGCAGAGACATAGGCAGAGGGAGAAGCAGGCTCCAGGCAGGGAACCCAGATGTGGGACTCAATCCCAGGACTCCGGGATCAAGCCCTGAGCCCAAGGCCACCCAGGGCATCCCTTCGAATCTAACTCTTGATCTCAGCTTAGGTCTTGATCTCAGGGTTGTGAGTTCAAGCCCTGTGTTTGGCTCCACGTTAGTCATGGAGCCTACTTAAAAAATAAAGAAATAAAATACATAAAAATTATTTGTATGTGAGAGTTCTTTAAATTTCTGTGAGAAAGGGAAACAAATGGTATTGGGGAAGAGGATAGGATATTGTCTTATTTACTCATTTTTTGTTGGCTGCCTGCCTCTATGTAGTCACATGTAATTACAAAAAGACAAGAAGGGGTGCCTGGGTAGCTCAGTCAGTTAAGCATTTGACTCTTGATTTTGGCTCAGGTCATGATCTCAGGGTCATAAAATCTCATGCCCTACTTTGGGCTCTGCACTGAGCAGAGAGTCTGCTTGAGATTCCTTCTCTCCCTCCTCCCCTTCCCCCTCTTGCACACATGTGTTCATGTGTTCTCTCTTTCAAATAAATAAATACAGTCTTTAAAAAAAGAAAAGACACAATTATCTTCAGAGTGGCATTGTTACAGCAAAAAAATAGCAATCTGAAAGCTCATTAATAGAGGAATGGTGGGGTGCCTGGGTGGCTCAGTCAGTTAAGCTGCCTTCAGCTCTGGTCATAATCTCAGGGTCCTAGGATCAAACCCCATGTCAGGCTCCTTGCTCAGCGGGGAGCCTGCTTCTCCCTCTCTCTCTGCCCCTCTCCCCACCATGCTTGCTCAGTGTCTCTCTCTGCTCTCTTTCTCTCTCAAATAAATAAATAAAATTAAAAAAAAAATAGAGGAATGGTTACATAAACTCTGGTAGAATTATGTAATTAGACCATGCAACAATTTAAAATAATAAGGCAAATCCATTCAGTCATCCATAAACAAATTTGTGTTGAGTCCCTTTTAAATTTTAGTGCTGAGAATAAAGCATAGAGTATGATAGATATGGTCCCTTGCCCTCAGAGCTTCCATGCTAGTGGGGAAAGAAAACAGAAAGCAAACAAAACAAGATAATTTCAGTGCTATGAACAAAATACAACAAGGTAAGGTGATAAAAACACACAGGAAATGGGGGCTCCATTAGATAAGATGACCAGGGAGAGCTTCATTGAGAAGATGCTATTTAATTGAATGATGAGGGGAAGCCATCCATATGAAGAGGTACCCTACCTTATATGGGCTTTGAACACATTAGACTACAGTTAGGCAAAATCATCCAACATAAAACCTATTATAATAAAATGTTGAATATATCATGTGATATATTGAATACTGTATTGAAAGTGAAAGAATGGTCATATGTGCATTGAATGGTTGCAAGTGTATGGGTTGATTACCCATGTAATCACTTGGCTGACTGGGAGGTGCCCCTCACTGCTACTGCCCAGTATCACAGGAGTGTTGTACCCTATCACTCGGCCAGAAAAGATCAAAATTCAAAATCCCGTGAATGGTTTCTACTGAATATCACTTTTGCACTATCACAAAGTGGAGAGATCCTAAGTAGAACCATCATAAGAAAATTACTGAATGACATTCAAGAATAACCTCATCTTGGGCAGCCCCGGTGGCTCAGCGGTTTAGCGCCACCTTCAGCCCAGGGCATTATCCAGGAGAACCGGGATTGAGTCCCATGTCGGTTGGGCTCCTTGCATGGAGCCAGCTTCTCCCTCTGCCTGTGTCTCTGCCTGTGTGTGTGTGTGTGTGTGTGTGTGTGTGTGTGTGTGTGTGTGTGTGTGATGAATAAGTGAATAAAATCTTTAAAAAAATCTCGTTTTGTAATAAACTTGTATTTTTTAAAATGCCTTTTTGCAGTAAGCATTATTAAGCTTTAGAAATGTTCAAGTGAACAAAGGTAGGGATTTTATGTTTGGCTTTATTTTAAAAATATTTATAATTTGATACTATGCTCTGTAATTTTCAATCTTTTATATTACAAGGGTCTTATTTTTTAAAAATGCAGCATGAATCTTTAAGGTTCATATCAGGTTTATGCTTGTAGTAGTTTTACATTCCTTATCCAGCATTCTCTTCTGTTTTAGTTATGAATGAGATTCCCAAAAATTTTCCTTTTTTTCTTCTTCATTTGTATATCCATCCCCATAGCCAAACGGTTACTTTTTACTTTTTTATTAAAGATTTTTTTTTTTTATTCATTCATGAGAGAGACACACAGAGAGAGGCAGAGGGAGAAGCAGGCTCCATTCACGGAGCCCAATGTGGGACTCGATCCTTCATCTCCAGGGTCATGCCCTGAGCTGAAGGCGGCGCTAAACCACTGCGCCACCGCCACTGGGGCTGCCCTACTTTGCAGTTACTTTAAGCTTTGTCATTCAAACCAGTGTTATGACCCTTGTAAAACAATGAACTCATTGTTTCTTTTTGGAGATACTTGTAACTTTCTTAAAGGGATGTATGCAAACTTTTTGTGGACAGAACAAGATAGGCTTCCTTAACTTTATTTCCTTGTGGAAATGGATTTAAAAAAAATTTTTAGTAGCCTATTACAAACAATAGAGATATTCCCTTTGTTTTTTCTTGATCTAACATTTTTTATATTAAATTCTAATGTTGAAAGGGATCTTAGAGAACATCAACTTTAACCTCTTTATTTTATATGTGAGGAATTGTGTCTCATAGAAGACAGAGCTAGTGCCTATAGGTATAGCAAATTAGAATCAAAGTCCAAAATAAAGTCAAAACAAAACTTCTGGTCTTCTGACTTGATCTGTAATATCCTTGCCTGAGTATATTTCTTTTATTCAACCTACCTCTTTTGTCACTGTGTTTTGGAGAAAACAGACACAGAATGGGTACACGAAAGTCAATACCAGTTTGGCACTAGCAACTTTATACAGAGTGGAATTCATACACAAACATTTTCACAAGAATGGTTCTGTCAAGTGTTGGGGTCAGGAGTCGAGAAAATCTGCTTGCAAGTCTAAAATCTGGTCAGCCTTATAATAGACATTAATGTATCGTGACATGGTACATTATAGACTTCCCAAAACAGAAGTCTATAATCTTCCCTTTCTACTTATAAAACCGTCTTATGAAACAGTCAGCCAAGTTTCTTTGGAATGAGATTTCAGGTGAATGATGTATATAGAATGCCTATATTCACAGATCTGTAACAGCTAGTAACATGTTTGAGAGCTAACTGTAAGGTAAACATGGTCGTATGTCTTTTTAAAATAAGTCACACATTCCCTTAATGAAGTCAAGAGCCTTCTTGAACAATGTTGAATCAGGAAAATTAGGTGGGCATGGGTATATTGGGGATTACTTCATTTATGGAGAACATATTTGGTGTCTGTGATTCTGCTAGCAAATATCCTTTTTTTTTTTTTTTTTAAATTTTTATTTATTTATGATAGTTACAGAGAGAGAGAGAGGCAGAGACACAGGCAGAGGGAGAAGCAGGCTCCATGCACCGGGAGCCCGATGTGGGATTCGATCCCGGGTCTCCAGGATCACGCCCTGGGCCAAAGGCAAGCGCCAAACCGCTGCGCCACCCAGGGATCCCCTGCTAGCAAATATCCTAACACTCCCTCACAATCTTTATGTCTCATGCAGTTGAAGTTAGTCATATGTGTGATAAGTTCTGACCTCGATCTCTAGAAGAAATGTTACTCAGTATGGTGGGATAATAAGTTGAAGGACACCAGTGTTATTTTCAAAGCATGGATGGAAGGCTCCTTATAGCTGGTCTGCAGCTTATCCTCATGACCTATTTCTTCATGGTTGGTTAGCAGGATTCTGGGTAAGTTATTAGTTTGTTTTACGTCCCTCTAGTGAGGCTTTGGAAAGCAAGGAGAGTATAGCTTCATATTCAGAGTTTTCTTAATTTCCTTGGGGCCCCTCCTTTCAAAAATTGCAACTACAGCATTCATGATCTCATGTCACCAAAATTCAAGGCCTTGAGCTTCTTTATATAAAATCCAAGATTGCAGGATGCCTGAGTGGCTCAAGTGTTGATCATCTGCCTCCACCTCAGGGCATGACCCCGGGATCTGGGATCAAGTCCCACATTGGGCTCCCTGCATGGAGCCTGCTTCTCTCTCTCTGTGTCTCATGAATAAATAAATAAAATCTTAAAAATAAATAAATAAAATCCAAGATTGATATATGAAATTGCCTTGTTTTTCCTCTTAATAAAAGACAAAGCAAAACACAGAAGTCTCTTTATCACAGATTTTAAAAAATAATAATAATTATCAAACAATAGTTCTGATTACCTTCAAGTTGGGTATAATTTCATCCCTGAGCCAAGTGAGTACTAAGTAGTGTAGCTCTTCTACTGGTAAAGAAAGGCAGCACTTCATTATTTATACTCATTGTTTATTAAACATTTTAACAGACTTTTCAACTGCTCCCTTCCAGGTACTTTCATGCTCCACAGATAGACAGCAATGCATTTGTTTGCTAAACATGTCTAACACTTTCCCATTTCTGTGCTTTGGTTCATCCTATTTCTTCTACCAAAAGTGTATCCTCTGCCCCACACTACACTGCTCTTAGCCCATTAAATTTTTTTTCACTCAGAACCGTTCAACAGTGCATCATAAAGTTATAGTTGCCTAACTGTAACTAATTAAGAAGATTGTGCATAATTACAGGCATACCTCATTCTATTGCTTTTCACAGACATTGTGTTTTTTTTTTTTTTACAGATTATAGGTTTGTGGCAACCCTGTGTCAAGTGACTGCCATTTTTTCTAGCAGCATTTGTTCATTTTGTGTGTGTCACATTTTGATAATTCTTGAGGTATTTCAAACTTTTTCATCATTGTTATTGATGATGATCAGTGATTACAACTCACTGAAAGCTTAGATGATGGTTAGCATTTTTTTTTTAGCCATAAAGTATTTTTAAATTAAGATATGTACATTGTTTTCTAGAAGTTATGCTATCGAAAACTTACAAGACTACAGTATAGGGTAAACACAACTTTTATATGGCCTGGGAAACCAAAAAATTGATTTGATTCACTCTATTGTGATACTTACTTTATTGCATTGGTCTGTAACCAAACCCGCAATTTGTCTGAAGTGTGACTGTATCTGCCAATATTATAGATTTGTAAATTTGGTAAAAAGTTGCCATATATGATCTCTAAGATCCTATGTAGTCTGAAATATTTTATAATTCTATAATTCCCCTTAACATGTATAACAGTGGGAAATTATAGATTATTTTTAGGAAAGGTAGAAAACTACTTCAGATATAAATGTTGTATTTAGGTTTATAATTGATTAATGATACTTATAAATTAAGTTATATGTTAATTTAAAAATTTACAGCTTGAGTCCATAAATAATATTTTGGAAATATACTGCAAAGAGAAATATGTTTTTTAAAAATTTATTTATTCATAAAAGTAACAGAGGCAGAGACAGAGGCAGATGAAGAAACAGGCTCCCTGCAAAGAGCCCAATGTGGGACTTGATCTTGGAACTCCGGATTCATGCCCTGAGCTGAAGGCAGATGCTCAATGGCTGAGCCACCCAGGTATCCTGAGAAATATCTATTAATATTTTGTAATACTATCTGAAACATTTTGCAGAGTGGAAATGTTGAGGAAGGAGTATTCATTTTTTTTTTTACATTTACTATTTCAAGGTTATCAGTGTTTCAGTAAAAAATGAGCACAAGTAACATTGTCCATTAAAATTATTTGGTGAATTTTATCCCTAAATCAACACAGATGAAAAGGTTGGCAGAGGGGGGAGACCCTTTAAGTATTAGGGGAATTAAGAGTCTATTTTATTTGCCACTAGCCCCCAGCCAAGTCTCCTAAATCTGGATTTGGAGACCTTTGGAATCTAAGGGAACCTTTTCCCTGTGCTTAAGTAAAAGATTGATATTTAAGCCCTGAATATATCTCATCTATATTGAGATCACTAAATATAAGTGATATTTATAATCACTTTAGTTATAAAAATCACAGATTTTGAAGTAGTTGATTATGTGAAAAATTAAAGATCAGGGACGCCTGAGTGGCTCAGTGGTTGAGCGTCTTGCCTTCGGCTCAGGGCATGATCCCGGAGTCCCAGGATCGAATCCCACATCAGGCTCCCTGCATAGAGCCTGCGTCTCCCTCCGCCTATGTCTCTGCCTCTCTCTCTCTATCTCTCTGTGTATGTGTCTCTTATGAATAAATAAATAAAATCTTAAAAAAAAATTAACGATCAACTGTACAAAGCAATATTCTCGAGGATACATTATATAGCTTATTACTAGAAACTAAAGTTTTATCCTCATATATACAGAATATTTTCTTTCAGATTTGCTTTTAAAGAAAATAATTTGGATACAAATCACATTCTATATAACAAGGTATTATAGTAATTACAGGCAAAACATTTCAAGAATCTAAGTTATCCTTAAATATTTGCATGAAAAAAAAAATATTTGCATGAAAAGTGACAGTTCCTACCAGATAAATTGGAAGCATTTACTTACAACCTAAATTTTTATTTTTGTTTCTTTTTAAAGATTTTATGTATTTATTCATGAGAGACACAGAGAGGCAGAGACCTAGACAGAGGGATAAGCAGTTTCCCTGCATGGAGCCTGATGTGGGATTTGATCCCAGGACCCGGGGATCACGATCTAAGCCAAAGGCAGGCGCTCAACCGCTGAGCCATCCAAGTGTCCCTTTATTTTAATTTTTTTTTTAAGATTTTATTTATTTGAGTGAGCAAGAGAGAGCATAAGTGGGGGGGCGGGGAGGAGCAGAGGGAGAGGGAGAAGCAGACTCCCTGCTAAGCAGGGAACCCTACACAGAGCTCTATTGCAGGACCATGAGATCATGACCTGAGCCAAAGGCAGATCTTAACCAACTAAGCCACCCAGGCGCCCCCAACCTAAATTTTTAAAACAGCTAAAAGAAGTAAAAGGTAGGCTATTACATAATTTTAAACTTTTTTAGGTCATTGATCTGAGGATCTGATGGAAGTTGTAGAATTTTTCTCCCAGAAAAATGCATGTGCTGAAGCCTGTCTGTGGACAGGATCATGCTTCTAGCCAAAACCAAGAGTCAGATGCTTAACTGACTGAACCACCCAAGTGCCCCTAAAGTTGAATTTTAAAAATTGGTTCTTACTCATGTCCAGATTAAACAGGCTTTTAAATCTAGAGAAAACATTCTTTAACAAGAATGAAATTACTTTGCCAATGAAAAATCTTTGCTGTATAAAGTTGTATTATCATATACTCAAAAACATTCTAATATTTACTCATCCTTATGAAAAATTTCTTTAAAATTGTACTTGTGTCACTGAATTTTTATTTTTGTCTTTGAAAGAAACATTTAATAAAGATTACTAGAAAGATTCTAAATAAAAATACTAAATACTAAATAGTAGCATTCCTCTGTATTAGGTCTTAAAATGAGTTTTTGCCATACCTAGTTTTTGCAATTCACATAACATAGTTTTTTCTTTTTTTAAAAAATTAGGCTCCATACCCAATGTGGGGCTTGAACTCATGACCCTAAGAGTAAGAGTGCTCTACTTACTGAGACAGCCAGGCACCCCATCACAGCATTTTAAAATTACAAAATGAAATGTCTATATGTTTATTTAGCTTGAAAAAAGTACCTATTCCTAAAAAAAAGAAAAAAAAAGTACCTATTCCTAATATTATGTTTCATTCCTGAAACAGTGAATTAGTAGTCAACTATCTGCAATACTATTGGCCACAGATTTTGCTGAAAAACAGTTTATTCATAAGTTTCTTTTTAAAAAAAGATTTTAGGGGGCATCTTGGTAGCTTAGTCTGTTAAGTGTCTGTCTCCACCTCAGATCATGATCCCAGGGTCCTGGGATCAAGTCCCATATCAGACTCTTTGATCAAGTCCCATATCAGATTCTGCTCAGCAGGGAGTCTGCTTCTCCTTCTTCCTTTGTCCCTCCCATTCTACTCATGTTCTCTCTCATGGCACACTCTCTCTCAAATAAAATCTTAAAAAAAAAAAAAAAAAAAAAAGATTTTATTTATGGATTTGAGAGAGAGAGCAGCTCTCAGTCTTTACCTTTTTTTTTTTTTTAAGGTTTTATTTATTCATGAGAGACAGAGAGAGGCAGAAACACAGGTAGAGGGGAGATGCAGGCTCCATGCAGGGAGCCCGATGTGGGATTTGAGTGGGATTTGAGTGGGATTTGAGTGGGATTTGATCCGGGGACTCCAGGATCATGCCCTGGGCCAAAGGCAGCACTTAACTGTTGAGCCATCCAGGCATCCCTCAGTCTTTAACTTAAAAGGTTAATTCTTTATAGTTTCTTAATGATTTTACAGCACAGAAGCGGCACGAGCAAGAGGAGAGAGTGGGAGAGGGACAGAATCTCAAGCAGACTCCTTGCTGAGCACAGAGCCCAACAATGGGACTCCATCTCACGACCCTGAGATCAAAACCTGAGCCATTGGGACGCCTGGGTGGCTCGGTGGTTGAGCATCTGCTTTCAGCTCAGGGCGTGATCCCAGTTTGGGGATCGAGTTCTGCATCGGGCTCCCTGCAAGAAGCCTGCTTCTCCCTCTGACTCTGCCTCTGCGTGTCTCATAAATTTTTTTTTTTTAAGAGAGAGAGAGAGAGAGAGGCAGAGGCAGAGACATAGGCAGAGGGAGAAGCAGGCTCCATGCACCAGGAGCCCGACGTGGGATTCGATCCCGGGTCTCCAGGATCGCGCCCTGGGCCAAAGGCAGGCGCCAAACCGCTGCGCCACCCAGGAATCCCGCGTGTCTCATGAATTAAACGACCTGAGCCGAAACCAAGAGTCAGATGCTTAAATGACTGAGAGACCGTAGCACTCCTACTATTAAAGAAATATTATGAAACTTTTCTCTCTAAAAGTACATAATTGGAGCCCAAAGTCAGTTGGAACTCTAAAACAATTCTTTAGTGTCTTCTATACTGAAAACAGTACTCTGATTTTGAATAAAATGCTTCATAGGAAAATCCTACTAGAATGAAAATCCTAGACATATTTTTATAAATCTCTATCAGATAATACAAAGGTTAAATGCATAGAAGGCAAACAAAACAAAACACCCTTCAATTCTGAATTTGGCTTTTATTTTAAAATACACCTAGCATGGAACTATTATAGGACAGAAAATAATAAACCACAAAGAAATGGAATATTTTCAAATACCTTTTAAGTTAGATATAAAAATCAATAAGATAGCATAGACCCAGATTATGGGAAATAGTCCCTAAAATTCAATTCATTAGACACATTTTGAAAGAAAAGTTCTTTGCACATTTTCCAACGTACCGATATGTTCCTAAGTGCCTTGGTTTCCTACTAATAGGTAAAGGTCCCAAATTTAGTTGCTTTATTTAAAATTATCAGATTCAATGTTGGTAAAAATTACCATGTCCCTAAATTCTCAATCAGAATTATAAAAATATGAGCTCAAATAGTTATGCTGTCCAAAATAGAAACATCTTAAGTGATAATTCTGGATAATCAGACAGATATTGCACTAAAGTCAGTAATTCCATACCTGATGCTCATTTATATGGAAAGTTAATTCTCTTCTTTATGAAAAAACTTACTACAAATAAACTTAATGTTAACCTAGCTACAATTACACTTCAAAATATAAAGGCACAGACAGAAGAATAAAGAATAGTTTAATACAATACCCAAATTTTCCACTCTGAAAATAATAAAAATCGAAAAATAATAGGATCTGAAATACTGATACTTTTAGATTTTATAATTTACCTTAAGTAGCTAATAAATGGGTATTAAAAGTTAACACTGCTAAATCCAATCCTTTCCAAATAATTTAGAAAAACGATTTGTTTACAAATGAAGCCTGTGCATTGTCCCATCTATAAATTTCAGTTACATTTCCATTCACTGGAAATATCTACCTGCAGTATAAACAATCAAGACAATGTACAAAAAATATATCTTGTTCCTATAACTTACAATGCACAGAAAAATACCTACAAAAATGGAAATATTTATCCATTCAGCTTCCCAATAAATCAGAAAGTTTAGCCCATTCCACATTTCTTTCCAAATAAAGGCTAAAGAATTACGAGTGGGTTACTTCTAGCCCTGTTAATTTGACATGTATTTTTAAAATATTTGCCTGATTATATGTAACTTAAGATAAAGTTTAGTATCTTATTTTTATATCACAGTATACATGGCATTTCTTAATCCAGCAACAGAAAGGCACAATTAGCAAGCAATAAAATTCAGTACCTGAATTATTAAACTGATGTCCAGAACTGCAAATAAAGTACATTCAACAGTGTACAGAACTTAAAAAAAAAAAAAGAATAAAAAACCGAATTTTTCTGAAAATTTGGTCCATTAAAAATGCCTCCCATGTTCAATATCATGGGTAACATGAAAGATGATGGCAGTGTAAAAAGAGGCAGTAAATCATTATGTGGTGGTATATGAATTCTGGCCTAGTAATTATGCAATTAGGAAATGGCTCCCATAGTAAATAAATGTTAAATATATCTGTTAACAACGTGCCAGTATTAAGTCCAGATATACAGGCACATTGTTTGCATATTATTATTGATTTTATAATTCAGCCCCACAGTTTAAAATAACTTAGGTATATTATTTCATATATAACATATATTAGATACATATTTGCCCATTATGTATCTTAATATATATTATATATAACTCCAATTCATAACAGCATAAAACTCTCCAAACATTACATGAACATTCAAAATGGATACTTATCATTTTCTCCGTGTTTAAAATAGCTCAGGTCACCTAAAACAATATCTGGATGTGCAATGACAAAATGCACCAATTCTTATGAATTTACTTAAATAATTATTTAAGTTAAATTCCTGCAAAAGCCTAACTCTGATTTGGCTTTTAACTAGAATATATTTTTAGATATCAGTAACTGATACCCTCCTTTCTTATAAACACTATTTCTCCATCAAGAGATACCAATGAAGAAAAATATGTAAGGAACAAAAAATGTGATAGAGAAACCAACCATTCCATAGGTAATATACCGATAAGGAAGTTCAACTTCCATGTGTTGTCTTGCTTTTCGAACATCATCACATGGTATATTGAAGATTTTACAGGCTAAAGGAATGGTGATCTTTTTCATTATATCTCTGACTATTAGTACAAATACCATCCCAATTAGGATCCTCAATATGGCTTTTCCACACAGAGTCATAGTAATGGGGGGCCTAGCTAACGGTAGAATATCCAGAGAAGGATCTAATATTAGACCCATGTTATAGGTAACATGAGATCCACATGCAATTCCAGCACCACTTCCTAGAATCTCAGCTGTGTCTCCTCGGGATGTACTCCAGGTGTCAAGAGTGAAAGAAAAGATTCCCAAGGCTAAGTGAAGCCCGATGATGATTAATGGAGCATATTTGTGAGTTTGGTTGAAGTTGTCAATCAGGTCCACAAATGGATAGAAGATAATTAAGATTAAAATCGTATATAGGAATCCAGCAATAATATCCTGGGAAAAGAGAAGAGTTGTTTAGTATACTACGACTTTTGACATTTAAAAATGTATATTTCACATTTTAAATATTAATAAATATAAAATTTTAATGTCACATTTTCAAAGTAAAGCTTACTAACTGAACATATGATCAGTAATAAAACCTTTAGTGATAATAAAAAGATTTGACAATAATAATAAAAGTATTTTTTCATAATTCCCCCTTTTTATAAATTACATTCTATACTACACAAAGATTTATATTTAAGCCCCCAACAATAAACTATGCCTAAATTTTATAGTTTTTATTTCTGGGAAAAAAGACTATACAGCTGACCCTTAATATGAGGATTAGGGGAGCCAACCCCCACACACTGTGAAAATTGACATATAACTTTGACTCCCTCAAAACTTAACTGATAGCATACTGTTGACCCAAAGCCTTACTGATAACAACACATATTTTTAAAGGTTATATGTATTATATACTGTATTCTTACAATAAAGCCAGAGAAAAGAAAATGTTAAAATCATGAGACAATACATTCAGTCCTATAAAAAATTCTGCACATAAGGAGACCTGTAAAATTCAAACCCATGTTGTTAAAGGGTCAACAACAGCTTAATGTTTTTCTGTCTTAAAATTTTTATTATGCAATAATTGGTACACATAAAAAGATAGGTAGAGTGTATATGAAGTTATAAAATTAATATCTAGGAAATCATTGCCCCCAACAAGATTGTAATATTATATTGAATCTTTACAGAAGTTAACATTAAATCTTCAAGATTCATTCATTATATGTAGTTGTAGGTCATTCACTTCCACAACTGTGTAACACTTTGTTATGTGATTATACAGTTTATTTATCCGTTTTCCCACTGATGGTTACTTAACTTTTTTTTTTTAAGTTTTGGATTAGTTTATTGGTTATGGTTGAGCTCGAGTGCTTTCTCAATTGGTATCTATTCTTAAGCCAACCAGGAATATTAGAAACAGTGCTACTATGTTCTTTGTTTCTGTATTGCCTGGTATGGGTCTGCAAGCCTTTCCTAGGAACAGAATGGCAGAATCATAGGATATGTGCATGTTCTATTTTATAAGACAATAAAAAAAATTTCCAAAATGTTTACAAAAATTTACATCTCCTCAACTGTTGGCATTTCTTGATGTTTAACTTGGATTTTCCTGATTAGTAAGTATCTTTTCATAAATTTATGGGTTATTCCTTGTGTAATGTATATTTGTGTCTTTTTGCAACTGTTCTTTTAGATTTTTTTTCTTGCTGACTTACATGATTTTTTTCATATGATCTTTGTATAAATCCTTTTTCAACAAAATCTTTTATCAATAATATGTTCTGTAAACATCTTTTTTGGATTTTATGGCCTGCCTTTTCATTTTCTTTAGTCTTTTGATGAACGGAAGTTCTAAATTTTAAGGTAATCACATTTATTATTTACTGCTTAAGAAAGCCTTCCCTGCCACAAGATCGTAAAGATATGTTCTGAAATGTTTAAGTTTGCCTTTTACACTTAAGACTTCAGTATACTCCCAAATTCTTGGTATTGTCCTCACTTTTTATTGAACTGCTGCACAGTTTTTTATTGAACTGCTCCACCTTATTGTGGATCAGCAAAGTCAACAGTACAATGCATTGTTCTAAACAATATAAAACTCTAAATAAGAATACTATGAAATATAAGAATAGCTAAAGATATAGACAATTGCTAAAGAGAGAAAGAACTGAATGTGCAGCTAAAACTTTTATGGAAATTATCTTCTTTAACCATTGCCTTCCTAGGAAGCTTGGCACATTGTAGACACTCAAATATATATTGGATGAATGAACAAATGAATTCTTTATAGGATTTATCTATTCTAACAAAATCTACTAAATTACTTGGAAGTGAGTATCTTTACTCTGTTATTCAACAATTACAACAATTACAATCATTAGAAAAGCATTTTAAAAATTTATTTCTATATAGAACAATTTTTATGGATATTTTCTGATTCTAAAATATGAAATGAGATTATTTAAAAGTAATTATACTCTTTTTATATAAATGCTGTGATAGTAAGTCAAAGAAAGATATAATCACTTAGCAAAAACTAAAGAACTAAGGCAAAAATTTCACTTGTGTATTCAAACTCCTTAGAAGGACGTTTCACATCTGGCTTCTGCCTATCATAATGCTTCAATGACAGAGGCACCTGGCTGGCTTAGTCCATGAAGCATGTGACTGTTGATCTCAGGGTTTTGAGCTCAAGCCCCACATTGGGTGTAGAGATTACTTTAAAAACAAAATAATAACAACCTTAAAAAATAATGCTTCAATGCCAAATCCCATAATGAATTTAGAGACTTTATTTTCTCTCATCTTCGGATTACCGTTCCTTCCATATTTTAGACAAACTATTACATATCCTTTGAGATTCTGCTCAGGTACCTATCACCTCCATAAACTTTCTCTTCCTACCCCATAATAAGGAATTTTCCTCCTCTTTACTCCATAGCATCTTCTACAAACCTGTCAGAATAGTTACCACATGGCTTTCCTTTCTATTTCTACCAGAAAACCAAAGGTTCACAATCCCTGTGCCCTTTAAAAAAAATCACTCAGGAACTTTACAAATATTGATGCCTGGGCCAATCCTCAGAGATTCTGACTGAATTGAAGTGGGAGTAGGCCATCAATTTTTTTTCTTAAAAAAAGCTCCCCAGTGATTCCATTTTGCAGCCCCAATTGAGAATCATGGCATTACATATTTATATTACATATTACATATGTAGACAATAATTTCTCAAAGGCAAAGACTACCTTATTTATACATATATGCCAATGGCTGGCACACAGTAAGGAGGCAATAAATATTTGTTAAACTAAGAATAATTCTTTGGACTTATCATATAATCTTGCTTGATAAGAACTCTGTAAGAGAAATAGAGGAAACAATTTTTCAACTTGGGCTAAAGACATTTTCAGAGAATAGTATTTTCTGTACTGAAAACACTGCTGTAATACTTTAATATTTTATGTAACTGCATTTAGGCTTACAAATACAATCTCATTTTGCTCTTTTGTCCCCAGAATAAATATTAAAAGTGTCTTTTCTCTGCTTTCAAGGAGTGTCCAAATTTTTTTTTTGGAGTGTCCAAATTTGATTAAAATATTTATGGTTACCTTAATTAGCCACTTTTTAAAGAAAATGAGACTACTGTCATACAGCTAGGTATTTAATCTTATGGATTGAAAGTGCTCAATACATTTGTTGAAAAAAATGATTCTCAGCATTGGAGTGAAAAACTAAATTTTTAACATTTTTTTTGAACATGAGGTCTGTGAAAATTCACTGATACATACTAAAAGTTACCCAAGAATTCTTATTAACTAAATTTTACTGCAGTTACTCAAAGATTCCAAAAGTGACCCAAAATCTGATCATACTTTTGGACATGGAGCTCTCAAATTATGTGACTATCACACCTCTATTCTTTGTATTTCATATCACTAATTGCCATTTAATTAACTTTTATGAGATTATGTTCCTTTGGTTGCTATCTTACCCTTTCTTCCCTACCTTGCAATTAAAGGCATGAGTCTTGCAAAATAATTATAAGATTATGGCTACCAGGATAGAAGCTGTTGCTTTATTTTTTATTAAATTTCATGACTGATTCAAAAATTTCAGAATATGCTAATGTAGAAGTGTTCTGAGTCTTGTAATTCTTACATAGAATGTGTACCAAGTCAGAAGTTTTAAATAAAAAGAAGTTTTAATAAATGACAGTTAATGAGTTTTTTACATAAAACTATATATAATAACATTTACTGTTAGATTAAATGAAAGGAAGGCTTGCTAGCTCCAAAGTTAGCTTTTTTTATTTTTTATTTTTTTATATATTTTTTTAATTTTTATTTATTTATGATAGTCACAGAGAGAGAGAGAGAGAGAGAGAGAGAGGCAGAGGGAGAAGCAGGCTCCATGCACCGGGAGCCCGACATGGGATTCGATCCCGGGTCTCCAGGATCGCGCCCTGGGCCAAAGGCAGGCACTAAACCGCTGTGCCACCCAGGGATCCCTCTTTTTTTTTTTTTTTAAGATTTTATTTATTTATTCATGAGAGATACACAGAGAAAGGCAGAGACCCAGGCAGAGGGAGAAGCAGGCTCCACACAGGGAGCCCAATGTGGGACTCAATCCTGAGTCTCCAGGATCAGGCCCTGGGCTGAATGTGGTGCTAAACCACTGAGCCACCTGGGCTGCCCTCCTATAAAAGTTTTATACTACCTTAAAAAAAATGATAAAGACTAATCAATTAAATGACTTTTGGGATCCCTGGGTGGCGCAGCGCTTTAGCGCCTGCCTTTGGCCCAGGGCGCGATCTTGGAGACCCAGGATCGAATCCCACATCGGGCTCCCGGTGCTTGGAGCCTGCTTCTCCCTCTGCCTATGTCTCTGCCTCTCTCTCTCTCTCTCTCTGTGACTATCATAAATAAATAAAAAATTTTTTAAAAAATGACTTTTAAAGATTTTTTCTTTACATTTGATCACGTTTTAAAATATAGTTACTTTTATTTTTTTTTAATATTTTATTTATTTATGACAGATAGAGAGAGAGAGAGGCAGAGACACAGGCAGAGGGAGAAGCAGGCTCCATGCACCGGGAGCCCGATGTGGGATTTGATCCCGGGTCTCCAGGATCACGCCCTGGGCCAAAGGCAGGCGCCAAACCGCTGCGCCACCCAGGGATCCCTATAGTTACTTTTAAAGTTTTATTTATTCATTTAAGTAATCCCTATACCCAATGTGGGGTTCAAACTCACAACCTCAAGATCAAGAATCACAAGCTCACTCCTCTGACTGAGCTGGCCCAGGTGCCCCTACATTTGATCACTTTAAGAATTCTTTAAAATAACTCATAAAAATTATAATTCTACAAATCTATTTCAGTACAACACAAAATATCCAGTATTTGTTGTCCTCTCTTTTTTTTTTTTTTTTTTTTAGAGTTGCAGGAATATTAAACTATACAAATCTGGGGTACCTGGCTGGCTTAGTGGTTGAGCATCTGCCTTTGACTCAGGTCGTGATCCTAGGGTCCTAGGGTTGAGTCCCACATCAGGCTCCCTGCAGGGAGCCTGCTTCTCCCTCTGCCTGTGTCTCTTCCTCTCTCTCAGTGTCTCTCATGAATAAGTAAATAAAATCTTAAAAAAAAAAAGACTATACAAATCTACCTCCTTTTCAGATTGAGTTATTATTTATGATATTACCCTGAGTAGTGAAGGGTAAACTGAATTTCCATGCAACAGAACCAGGTGCATGGGTGGTTCAGTGGTAGAATTCTCCATGCAACAGAACCAGAGGAAGGAACAACTGAATTCAGGACATAAACATGATGGCTATCATTGTGGTATCAAATAATTTTAGATACCAGTTAGCTATAGATAACTTATATGCCCTCAAACTAATAGTAATTACACATTAGAATATTCAGGCTTATCAAATTTATGGCAGAAATATCAAATACCATAAACTTAATAAAGTTTATTACATACTAAATCTAAAGTTTTATCCTCTTCATTTCTTCTGATCAGGAAATAGACCTAGAGAGGCCAGTGATTTGCTAAGATTAGAATTCAGGGCTCCTGTCATATCCTAGTGAGTTGTTGAGTTTTTTTTCAATTATAACATATTTTAGGTGTCCTGCTTCTAATTTCAGTATGTCAGTGATGCCAACAGTTCCAAACAACAAAATGTTTTGTTAGAATGCATTTTATTTGATTATTAAGGCACTATTAAAGATAGATTTTGAATTGTTTATCTTTAATTAAAATTCAAATTTAAAATGTGATCATTAAAAAAAAACTAGAAAATACAGATAAACAATAACAAATACTTATTACCCAGGAATAGTCACTCTTAAGATTCTGAATGTTGACTGTTCCAGACCTTTCTTTATAATGTTTTTGGGTTTTTGAGGGGTTTTTGGTTGGTTGTTTGGATTTCTATTTCTTGTTATAAAAATGGGTTTGACTAGTACATATTGCTTTATAATCTCATTAATATCTTTCTAAAAAGACTTTCCACATATAGACATATAAGTTTTCAGTATAATTTTGGGTAAATGGATTTATAGCCTATTCATAATGTTACTAATGCAGAAGCAAAATAATAGTTTGACAAGTTCCCAGTCTAGTAACTTAAAAATGGCCTGCATTTTTATGAATTTAAATTTTGAGAGCTAGGTTTTATAATAAGTAAAGGAAAAGATATAGTAACTCCTCTATACTTTTCCTGGAATTAAGAAAATCCATTTAGGAAAGTAGGTAGATGTTGGAAATAAACTAAGCTGTTGCTTTTTGTGTTGTAACAATAACAACAATGCTTAGGGCAAATACTGAATGAAGTGTTCATTTTAAATTATTTAGAACACATTATCACAGAACTCTGTTCTTATGTTAATGAAGACACATCTGCTTAGATACTATGGTATCTAAGCACCTATTAACAACTTGTAGGGCACTAGCTGCCTATAGTTCCATACTCTTTCACAATAAATAGTAAAGATACAAATTATGAATAAGAATATAGTTCAAAATGCAGGTAATAGGAAAGCCTGGGTGGCTTAGCAGTTGAGGATCTGACTTCGGCTCTGGGCATGATCCCAGATCTGAGGATGGAGGATCAAGTCCTGTATCCAGCTACCTGTATGGAGCCTGCTTCTCCTTCTGCGTATGTCTCTGATTCTCTCTCTGTGTCTCTCATGAATAAATAAATAAAATCTTTAAAAAAAATGCAGGTAATTACTGAAGCATTACAATATAGGAAAAAAAATTGTGGGAATACATTAGATCCATAATGTAAACAAGGGGGATTCATTATAGTTATAATTTCATATATCAACTATCAAATAATAAGAAGCAATGTATTATTGATTAGGAAAAACTGTGGTCATAATACAGGATCATAATTTACATGTTTACAAGTTACCCATGATTTTACTTTTAAAAGGAAAACGGAAAAACAAAAGGAAAACAGAAATTTGTAATAATAAAATTCAGTAGCTGGTTTGAATAAAACTGATGTAACATTCAATGGGACAAGAAGGTTTTTGAATAAAGGACTAGAGTTATCAGATGCATGATTTGAAAAATAATACATCAATATTGTTTTTATGTCAGCTGATTCAAAAATAGACATCTAGTATGAACTGAACTAAACTCAGCTTGAATATTTGATCAATCCACTAAACATCAGTTTTTTTAAAGAACATATCTTTTAGATTATATATTCAACATAATCAGATTCTTATTATACTTTTTATTATGATAATGAACTGAGGGGTAATATTATATAATATCTTTCACTTCAAGAAATATCAGGGATCCATTTTTTGTCACTCAAAGATGCATAATCATTTGGTAGTTTTTTAGGAGTAATATTACTAACTTTTGGGACTGGAAGGGAATAACTAACAAGACACAGAAATGGATAACATTTTCTCTTGACAAATATTAGATCTGACCTAAAAAATATGATACACGGTCTCATTATAAAATTAGTAGAGATTAGTTAGAATTATGTGTAAATTCACAATTAGCATTAATGCAAATAGTTATAAAAAGTTGAATGCAAATAATTTGCTTATTAAAATAAATAGTATTTGCAATTTCTGGAAATTTACTAGTGAAGGGGCAGCTACTGGAAGTAAGCAATCTAAGTAAGAAATAGAAACCCAGTCTTTCTACAGCTATGAAACAAGCTAAGTAGGTATTTTTATGAGTAGAAAATTCTAAAAGGACAAGAATAATTTGTAACCAGTTGTAAATTTTTTTATTCTATGAGTTAGCTCATACTTTTTTTTTCCTGATCTTTTATCTACAAAATACATAATATGTTCAAAGAGTGTACAAAGATACACCATACTAGACGCAAGGGATAGAGAGAAAACATAGCTGCTTTTCTTATGTTGCTTATTATCTAGTAGGAGTCACAGATTTAAAAAAAAAAAAAACAACAACAATTGCAGTTTAGCATAAGTGCTGTGCCAGAATTATGCTCAAGATGCTCTGGGAGAAAGGTCACCGAATCAGTCTACAGAAACGAAAGATGGGGAATGTTACAAGGCTTTTAGGAGTTGAGAACATTTTTGTGAGTCTTGAGGAATGGATAAGATAGTTAGCGAGACAAAGAAAGGGAAAAGGGTATTCAAGCAGAAGTTTCGGCATTCCTTAAAGGTATGGAGATAAGAAACACCATTTGAGGAAACATAGGTCATTCAATATGACATCAGACTGGTGTTTTGGAAGTAAACTACAATAGGAGACTAAACACTGTATGGAGTGATGTCAGACTGGAAGTAGGGCCACTAATGAAGCTGTTACAGTAATCTGGGGAAGAGATAATGCATGCTAGAATTAAAGGAGTATCATTGGGAAGAGGAGGAAAGGAGGGGAGCAGGTGTGGCTAAAGAGTTACAGGCTCCCTTGCTGCTGCTTTTTAAACTGAATAGCATTCTCAAAATAAAATAACTGTTGTAAGCCCTAAAATACTGGTAGGAAAATGAAGAAAACTAGAGCTTAATATGTAAATATAAGTGGTTTAAGTTCATGTAGTTTCTAGTCACTGGGTATTCTTTAATCAGGAGAGCTCTCCTTGATTTCTGTATTCACATTGTTGGTTTTCACTCAGTGGGAGAAGAAGCAGAGAAGAAAATGAGAAGGAAAATCAAACAGACTGGAAGGAGGGAGAAACCTCTAATCTTGAGCATAATATTTGGTTATATGTGATTGCTGGAAACTGTTTCAATAAAATACATAATTACTAAGTTAAATGCTCACAAAACTCATGTTAACATACTCTTTTTGTAAAACAAAGATTTATAATAATATTTTTTCAGGCTTCCCATTAAAAAAAAGGCACTATGAACACAATGTTTTCCTTACCAGAATGGAGTGCATTCCCATGTAAATTCTACTTAGGCAAACTAGAGAACACCAGCAGGGAATAAGAATCAGTCCATATATAAGAGGATACTAAAGGGGAAAAAAAAGTAAAATTAGTTAAATAAATTAGGTTAAATATAAACAAGGAAATAAAAAACAAATTACTCTACCACAAACCCCACAAAAAACAAGAACTGTATTTTTACTCTTCATTGTATTCCTAGCACCTAACCCTGAACATGACACATAGCAGACAATGAAGAAATACTTTTGCAGGGGTGCCTGGGTGGCTCAGTCAGTTAAGCATCCAACTCTTGATTTCAGCTTAGGTCATGATCTCAGGGTCGTGAGATGGAGTCCTGCTTAAGATTCTCTCTCTCCTTCTACCCCTTCCCCCTAGCTTGTGCTTGCTTGCATGTGCATACTCACTCTCTCAAAAACAAACAAACAAAAAAAAACATATTTTTATATGCTTGAGTGAATGAAATCTGGTATAATCCTCATTGTGAGAACTGGCTCATTTTCATTTCTTTAGTAAAGACTTAATCACCATCATGCTGCAGGAGAAAAGCAGGTAGGAGACATATTTTTTCATGTAGCTCCAAAATGAAATACCTCTGGAATAGTGCTAAATCTGATCCATGTAAGTGTCCTAGCTTCCCTGGGGACGAAGACTGAGCACCATCTCCCTCTTAGTTCCATCAATGACTGCTATTTGTAGTTTCTGTTGGTACTTCCCCATCTTGTATTCAACACCTTGTAATTAATTGGTTTTCCACTTCTGCCCCTCCACTAAAATTTCAACCTTTTTGAGAAAAACTGTGTGTGTGGGGGGGGGAATACTGGGATCAGAAAGTCATAAAAATGGAAAAACATAAAATGTAGACAACTCTTGGTATCAAGACTTACCTGAGTCTCCTTGTTTAGTGGGAAAGAGGCATGGTGGCAAGTTTGTAAAGGAAGAAAGAGAGGGACACACTTGAAGCAGTTTATGCCCTTAAGCTTCAAATGTCTCCATGAAATTGAAGCCAAGGTGGTTCAATTCAATAAGAAATCAATTTGGTTCAGTAAGTGGGGTTGAAAAAAAGGGAGTTAGTAAGGTTGTAAAAAAAGTGACAAAGATTTAGTACATAGTTATTTTGATTTGACTTCTCTACTGTATTTGACATGGCTACGACTTTCCTGAAAGTCTAAATACCCTTGATTTCTATAATAGCACATTCTGTTTCCTCTTTCACCATCTATTTTTGTCTGTTTTCCACATAAGAGCATATCTTCCTCTTCTTGTTTCTTAAACATTGGCATAAATAAATAAGGATTCTGCCCTTAGTAGTTATTGGTAGTCTCAGCTTTTCTTATTTTTTAACTACTATTTCGCATGCTGAAGACCTATCCACTTCTTTGCATTAAGAACCACAGCCAATGCCTTCACCTGCACCTGCTACTGCACATATCTTCACTTGCACATATCTCTCTATGGAGTTAATTAAACCCTCTGTTCTTCAAACCAGTGTCATCATCCTACTACCCAATCTTGTTCCTCCTCTCATATTCCCTATTTCATTTGGAACCTCATAATCCACATAATAGCCTAAATAAGAAATATGAATTATCCTTGATTCCTTCCTTATCCCTCATGTTCAACCAATAATCACATCTTGCTGTTTTCACCTAAGTATTTCTGTCATCCCTTTTCCACTCCCCTTAAGCCATCCTTATTCAGATCCTCATAGTTTCTTTTCTAGGCTCTCTTTCTCTAGCCATTCTTCAACATGCATAAGGAACTTGGTTAATGGCACAGACATGTAACTATATAATGTGGTAAGTGCTACGATAGTATACTAAAAATTCTGAGGAATTCTAAGGGAGGGGCACTTAATTTAAAGATGTTAACAAAGTCACCCAGATTACATAAGATCCAAGTTGTCCTGAGACATGAGTAGGATCTAATATTTAGAAAAAAGGACTACAGAGCAAAAAAATAATAAAAGGCATATAAGCAGCAGGAACATGAACAAAGGTGTGTGGGCAAGTAATTGTAAGCCGTATGGTTTTCTAGAAGAATAAGCTTATGCTCTAGCTGAGGAAGGCACTAAATAGTGAACACAAAATATGCAAATTATATATTTAAATATATGTGAATTATATAAGATGTGTTATGTACTATGTGTTCAAGTGTGTTAAATACTGTGGAGAAATAAAAGAACAGTTGTTGAAACAGTAATGTTCATCAAATATTCCTTCTGCTCCTCTACATTTTCAGGTTCCCTTGCAGTTAGATTGGGACCATGTAACCAGTTTAGCCAATGAGTTGGGAAAAAGTGACTTATGCCACTTTCAGTCATTCTATGATCTCTCTCTTCCTGATAGATGCAACCCTGGGAGCCACATGCTGAGATGTATCACAAAATAGGCAAACTTCAACCAGCCAGGGTCCCTGAAGTCTGGATGGTTTCACTGGTCATTTTACCTAACATTTTTAAAAGATTTAATATCAACCTTTCTCAAGCTCTTACAAAAAACCCCAGAAGTGGGGGGAACAGTTCCTGACTCATTCTGTGAAGCCATTATTACCCTGATATCAAAACCAGACAAAGACATCATAAGAAAACTACAGACCAATATCCCTTGTAAATACAGGTACAGAAATAAAATATTAGCAAACCAAATCTAAGAGCTCATTAAAACTATTATACACCATGATGTATGGTGTGGGATTCATCCCAGAAAAGAGTGGTTCAACAAAGAGAAATCAATGTAATACATCAAAAATTGGGACACCTGGGTGGCTCAGCAGTTGAGCATCTGCCTTTGGCTCAGGGCGTGATCCCAGAGTTCCAGGATTGAGTCCCACATCAAGCTTCCTTCATGGAACCTGCTTCTCCCTCTGCACCCTCCCCCCCCGCCGTGTGTCTCTCATGAATAAATAAAATCTTAAAAAAAAAAAAAAGAAAAAATCAACATGATCATCAAATAATAAAAGCACTCAAAAAAACTAGGAAAGAAAGGAATTTCTTCAACGTGTTAAAGGGCACTTATGAACTACTTACAGATAACAAATTTAATGGTGACAGACTGAAAGGTTTCTCTCCAAGATGAGAAACAATACAAGGTATCTACCTCTCACTGCTGCTATTTAAGACTGTATTTAAAGTTCTAGCTAGAACAGATAGGCGAGAAAAAGAAAAGACATCTAAATTTGAAAAGACAAAGGAAAACTATCTCTATTCACAGATAACATGATTGAAAGAAAGAAAGCCCCCCAAAGAATCCACAAAAAACTACCAGAGTTAGTAAATGAATTCAGCAAAGTTGCATGGTATAAGATTAACACACACAAATCAGTTATGTTTCTGTACACCAGCATTGAACAATCTGAAAAGGAAATTAAGAAAATACTTAGAAATAAATTTAAGTAAGTAAAAGACTGGTACACTGAAGGCTACAAAATATTAATGGAAAAAGTTACAGACTCATCTTTGACAGAAGGTATATTTGTGCATTAGGATATAATAAAGCTTATGTATTCTCTATATGTACATATATTACATGTATATACATATATTAAAAATAATAGTATTTAATTATTGTCTCCTCAAGAATGTAAATTCCATGGGGGGAGGAACTTGAATCTCTTGTTCACTGCTGTATTATCGGTGACTACAATTAGTGTTTACATATAGTAGGCAGTCAGTAAGTACTTGTTAAATGAAGTAAACATAAGCCTTCAGCCACTAAGGGTATCAGTCTTACCTTATCACATTCATGATAACCTTGGGGTCAAAGGCCATTCAGTTCTTGGCCTCAAACCTGGGCCGCATGAACCTTTAGTTCTAAGAGCATCTCTGGAATCCATCACAATAAATTGCAGTCTGAAATCCTTTTAAGTAAACTTCAATAATTTCCAATACTTGTTTTAGAATAAACATTGTTAGGTAAGGATTCTGTAGCTTAAACTTTTAAAATTAATACACACTTTCTAAAACAAAGTAACCAAATTGTATAGAAATATAAAAACCATGTCCTACAATAGCACATTGTAAACTATATTTTGTATACTAAAAGCAAAACAAAGCAAAAAACTTAATCATAATAGCATGTCTTCCTTCTTAGTACATTCCATACTGGTAGGTTAGTATAGTGTATAACAATATACGGGTTCCAGGCACCTGGGTGGCTCAATTAAGTTTCTGCCTGTGGCTCAGGTCACGATCTCAGGGTCCTGGGATTGAGTTCTGCATCAGGCTCCCTGTTCAATGGGATGCTTCTCCCTCTCCTTCTGCCCCTCCTCCCACTTGTGTGCGTGCGCGTGCTCTCTCTCTCTCTCTCTCTCTCAAATAATTTTTAAAAAATAATATGTGGGTTCAAAAAGGTAAAACAAAAACTGATCTATATGCAATCATTTAATGTACACATTAAGATAAATAAAAGATTTTATTTATTACAGACAGGGAGAAAGAGCACAAGTAGAGGGAGTAGGAGAAGGAGAAGCAAGCTCTCGGCTGAGCAGGGAGTCAATACCAGCGGACTTGATCCCAGGACTCTGTGATCCTGACCTGAGCCAGAGGCAAACACTTAACCAACTGAGCCATCCAGGTACCTCTGGAGCTCTTTTATGTATTAACAAAATGCTTTCCAGAAAGATTGTATCAATTTTTATTCCACTAGCAGTATTAGAACAAGGCAGATAGATCATTAATGTGGTATCCTTGTCATCTGTTGTTTATGCATACACTATCCATTTCTCAAATTCAAAATATAATTTTTTTCTGGAGCCTGCCTTTGTCCCATATTTAAATTACTATGAAAATTTTAAATTCTATTGAAGACAGTTTTTGCCATTGCTTTAATTGCAAGGCATCTTATGACCTTTTTTTTTTTTTTACTAACCTCAATGAATGTGAATGGCAAATGACAAAATATAAAAACTAATTCTGATTATGTGTGATAAAGAGTTAAGGAAAGCGTATCACTTAGGAATAAAACCATTTGGTAGAACAACTGGAGGGAATGTTTAGATAAATGTTCCTGTAACAGGCTGTGCAATGAAAAGATTAGATAGTGGTATGAAATTAAAAGCGTCTAGGAGGTCATGTGATCTGTTTTCAGTTTGGTAAATTTTTTCTAATTTGAAAATGTGAAGGACTTGTAAATTTTTCTTTCAGCTTTTTTCATAAGACCTAAAGATTTAAGTAAAAACTTCTTATTTGAGGAAATAACAAATTTAGCAGGTAAAGCTCAATGTTCTCATAGAAAAGGAAAATAGAAACTAGGATTGTTTACCAAACTTAAAATTATTACCTTTTGTATAGTGATAAAAGTATAAAGTAACAAGCATGGTAAACTAGAAAAGGCATCAGAATAGGTCACTGGAAGAATATAATGCTAAGTGGTATTTAGCATCCCTGGGTCTGCTTCCTCATTTTTTTTTTTTTTTTAAGATTTTATTTATTTATTCATGAGAGACACAGAGAGAAAGGCAGAGACACAGTCAGAGAGAGGAGAAGCAGACTCCATGCAGGGAGCCCGATGTGGGACTCGATCCCTGGACTCCAGGATCATGCCCTGGGCCAAAGGCAGACGCTCAACCACCCACCGAGCCACCCAGGCGTCCCTGCTTCCTCATTTGTAAAGGGAGGGGAGTGGAACTAATATCTTTAAGATCTCTTCTACCTCTAATTAAGTTTGTGCCTAGCCTCCATTCTAAGAAAAACCTAAATTAAAAAAATCTGAGTGATAATCTGCTTGACCCTAGGTATACAAGGAATTAAAAAACTCTTTATACATGAAGGACAGCTTAGTTATAGTGGTTAAGAGCTTAGACTTGGGAACTAGACTTCAGTATTTGAAACTCTCAGCTCCCTAACTTAATACCCGTTTAATTGTGGACTTTTCTTTGCCTCAGTTTCATTTAAATTAGAATATCTACCCCATTGGGTTGTTCTGATGATTAAATGAGCTAATATGTATAAAACTTTTAGAACAGTGCCTAGTACATAGTAAGTTGTATATTAGGTAAGATTAATCTATTAATACTTTAGTAAAGAACAAATCCACATTTATTTGTAACATCTGCCTAGAAATGAATTTTGGCTTCAAAAATTCCAGCCAATTTATTTGTCAAGTAAAGGATTGGGATGGGTAGGAATTAGGAATAGAGAGTGACAGTCAAGTGGAGAACAGAAAGACAAATATGTGTGTAGAAAGGTTGGTTAGTTCTTCCAGCTGGTCTTCTGCTGAATGAAGTCAGTTAATCGGAGAAGGACAATCATATGGTTTCACTCATTCTGAGAATATAAAAAATAGTGAAAGGGATTATAGGGGAAAGGAAGGAAGAAAATGAGTGGGAAAAATTAGAGAGGGTGACAAAACAAGAGAGACTCCTAACTCTGGAAAATGAATAAGGGATAGTGGAAGGGGAGGCAGCCAGGGGGATGGGGTGATGGGTGACGGGCACTGAGGAGAGCACTTGACAGAACAAGCACTGGGTGTTATACTATATGTTGGCAAATTGAACTTCAATAAATATATATATATATACACACACATATATATAAAAGAAAGGTTGGTGGGATCCCTGGGTGGCGCAGGTTTAGCGCCTGCCTTTGGCCCAGGGCGTGATCCTGGAGACCTGGGGTCGAATCCCACGTTGGGCTCCCGGTGCATGGAGCCTGCTTCTCCCTCTGCCTGTGTCTCTGCCTCTCTCTCTCTCTCTCTCTCTCTGTGTGTGTGTGACTATCATAAATAAATAAAAAATAAAAATAAATTAAAAAAAAGAAAGGTTGGTTAGATTGTTATTGCAGAGGAAAAGAGGAAGAGGACTTTTTTAAAAATAGAAACTAGGACTCTTATAAAATTGCTGAATTTGCCAATGTGGAGAAGACAATTTGAGTTTTCTATTACAATGCCTTTTACATTTTGAAAATTACTATACTTAATTGCTCCTACTCCACTTAACCTCCCAAGTGCTGAAGCTACTCTATAAGAGCTATTGATGATACCTCAGGCTAGATTTGCTCCCAACTCTGAAGATTTGAATAGGAATTAAAAAAAAAATCTCCACAGATTCGATATTAGATACTGGAGAAACTCTCTGAGGCTTTGTAGTAAATAGGGCTAGATTATTCAAGAGACAATTAGATAAAAATTTCTTTGATAGATTGGAATTGGAATGAATGAATGAATTGGTAACTGCCTGGAAGACTGAATTTACTTTTTCTCTTGTTTCTACTCTGGTTTCCACTGAAAGAAACAGGAATTTCTTGTTCATCTTAACTATCTGGAAAGCTGTGGTCTGCCTGCACGCAGCTATAAAATGATGTAAGCTAAAACATCTAGTCCTTCTCTTTATCACAAATCCTTTCCCTAGACAGGAATTGGAAAGAGATCCTATTTTATTAACCTAAGTCTACATCAAATAGTATAGTAATAAATAGTACATTCTTTATTGTGGTTTTTAATACAAAATGTACTTAAAATTATAATTAATATTTACTTGATGTGTTCTGTTGCTAAATTTACATGTTGTAATTTAAGAGTTCGCAAGAGAAACAGTAAGATGACATCAGATATGAATACGTCAAAAGGACAGATTGAATTGAAAATGTTGGGTGCCTGGGGAGTCTGCTTCTCCCTCTGCCCCTCCTGCCCACTCGTTCTCTCTCAGTTTCCCTGTCTGAAATAAGTAAAATCTTAAAAAAAAAAAAAAAAATAGAGCTCTAATGTTCATATACATTGACACAGTTATCTTTCTCCTAAAATCCTGTACCAAAGACATAGAAACGTGGGGCAAGGAATCCTATATAAAAATGTTTATCATGAAATTAAATATACCACACAATGAACAAATAAATATTTATTGTATATAATGTAATAGTTTAAAATAATGGATTTTTGGAGCTACACAAACCTAGCTCTAGCCATTTACTATATGTATTTATTGGGACTCTAAAAAATGTAAATAACAGGAATCAATTTATGTTGAGAGAAAGAGATGTATTGTAAGGGTACAGAGTATCTCATTGAGCCTTAAGGCAAAAGGAAGCTAAGCTTCAAGAAATTGAACTATAAACTAGACAGTCACAGGACCATTTCTTCTTCTTACATATCTGCCTCATCTTTTTCAGTGTAGTAGCAGCTTTTCTGCTCTTTAGTCTACATGGTAGTGGAGGTTTTTCAATATTTACTTCTTTAGTGAAGAAACCTGCCCAAACTCAGTACCTGTTCTCAATTTCTGATGAAAAAGATGGCACAGACAAAATATGTGCCCTAAAGGTGAGGAACCCTTTGAGGGTTGTGAGCTAGGCTGACTCCCTAAAGGTGCCTACTTCAGGTGTGGGACATCGGGCTAGTTTCAAAATCTCTTTGCATCAGTTTCCTCATCTATAAAAGGAGAGGATAGTATCTGTAGTAAGGACAATTCTATAATAAAAGCTATTCTGCAAGAATATGAGAGTGTTTCATTCATTAAGAAAAAATTAGAGTTCTCCAGAGAAACAAAACCAGTAAGAGGTATGTAATACACAGAGATGGAGAGAGATTCATTGCAAGATTTGGCTCTATTATTGGATTTAAGGATCATGGAGGCTGCAAATACAAAATCTGCAGGGTAGGTCAGCAGACGGGAGATCCAGGAGGGAGTTGATGTAGCTCTAGTACCAAGACAGCAGGTGGGCAGAATCCCCTCTTCCTGGGTCCCTTTTCTCATGAGGCCTTCCATTGATTAGATGAAGCCCTACCAATATTATGGTAGGTGAACTTCTCAAAGTCTACTGATCGAAATGTCAATACCATCTAAAAAATATCTTCATAGAAACCTCTACAATAGTGTTTGACCAAAAATCTGGGTATTGAGGCCTAGCCAAGGGACATACAAAATTAACTATCACACATTATGTTAAATTAAAAAAGAATAAACACCATATACAATATGGTTGCAATTATTTTCAAATTGTAAGGAAATACCCAAAAATGTTAACATTAGATTTTTCCTATTTTTATTTTCTAAGTCTTCAATAAGCTTAGTACTTATCTTGCTTGTCCTTTTAGCAGCATTTAACAATATTAACTAGAGGCACCTGGGTGGCTCAATCAGTTAAATGTCTGCCTTTCGCTCAGGTCATAATCTCAGAGTTCTGGGGTCAAGCCCTGAGTGGGGTTCCTTGCTCAGCAAGGAGTCTACTTCTCCCCCTTTTCCTGCCCCTCCCCCCATTTATGCTATCTCAAATAAATAAAATCTTGCAAACAAACAAAAACCCCAATATTAACTACTGTCCTTTTCTAGAGATGCTCTTTTGCTTGTATCTTCCCTTTATAGTATATTCTTTGTATGATATTGTCCACTTTACAATTCTTTCTTCTGCAAACATCCCTGCTTAGACCCAGCAATGTGGCCTGGAGACATGCTAATACTGTACAATCCCACTCTTTTGACTATGGCTATTGGATCAGGCATGGACACTTGGCCCTAGAGCAGTATATCCACTGGCTGGACTGAGCTGATTAGATTTTTTTCCTAATCATAATTTGAATGAAAGTCAGTCTCTGTTGTGTGCTTGAAATTGGAAATGACATAGAAGTAGGGGTAATGTAAGGCTGACATATGCATGCAAAAGCAGAGAAGCAGCAGAAATGAGAGACTATGCAACCCCAAGAAACAAAGATGGACAGCACTGCCTTTATTCTGATAGCATTCCAGAGGCCTGGCTCAAATCCTTCAGAAAGGCTGTCAGTAATTTCTTGACTTTGACTTCCATAGGATACCCTTTCTAGTCCTCAAATAAATTTTCCTTTTTTTTCTTAAGCTAGTAAAAATGGGTTACTAGAACCCCTACACACACACACACACACACACACACACACACACAGCCTCAGTTAGACAATCCCTAAGGTATCTTTTTACTTCTCGAACTACTACATGTCAGATTTCTGTTTCAGGTTCTTTTTACTCTATCCATTATTTAAATATATATGTCTTTAAAGGTTTTTTCCCCTGACCCTCTGTTCTTCCCACTATCTGCACTCTATCCATTATTTAAATATTAATGTCTTTAGAGGTTTTTTCCCTTGACCCTCTGTTCTTCCCACTATCTGTACTCTACAAGGGCAGTACCATCCACTCTCAGCATTCATTCTGCAAAAGTATGCTGATGATACTAAGCCTGTCCAGGTCTCTGTCATGTTTAGAACTGCCTCCCAGATAACTGACACTATCTGGGTCAGGGGCCAGCAGTTTTTTTTGTAAAGACCAAATAGTAACTATCTTGGGCTTTGTGGGTTATATAGCCAGTGTTACAATTACTCAACTCTGCTGTTGTAGCACCACAGACATATATATATTATATACACCCACACACACATATATTTATATAAATGTGTTCAAGAAGTTTTATGATTAGCCACTAAAATTATCAATTTCATACAATTTACATGTGTCACAAAATAATATTCTTGTGGCTTTGTTTAACTACGTAAGATGTAAAAAACCATTCATAGTTCACAAGTCACATAAAATCAGGTGGCAGGCCATTGTTTGTAGTCTCCTTATCTAAGATGTAAAAAACCATTCATAGTTCACAAGTCACATAAAATCAGGCGGCAGGCCATTGTTTGTAGTCTCCTTATCTAGGTCTCCCATCTTCTCTCCCTTGAACTGGTGGAGTAACGTCTTACCAGGTCTGATTTCCCTGAGCATACAGATCATATTTTTGGTTTTTTTGCCCTGTTATCTGTAGGGCTTATGTTTTTGGCTAGTACCTATTAGAAATGAAATAAATTTATATTTGTGGAAAAAAAATATATTTGTGGAATTTAATGTCATTATCTTTATTAAAGCTTTTTAGTCAACAAGACAAAATGTATACTTGCAACAGAAGAAATAAACTTGTCATTATTCTCAGTTGATACGATTTTCTATATAAAGAACAAATGAGATTTTATATATATAAATTATTAAATTACTGAGGAGTTGAAAAAAGTTGTTGTATATATAATCAATACATAAAAATCAAGCATGTTTCTATCTTCCAACCACAAAGTTATAATATTTGAATTTTAACAAGATATCATTCATAACAGTGACAAAAAATATAAAGTAACTACAAATAAATCTAACAGGTAATATACTTGATTTATATGGAGAAAATTCTAAAATTTCATTGAAATACATTTAAGAAAACCTAAGTAAATAAAATTTACCATAATCACAGATATACTCAGTATTGTAAGGTTATCAATTCTCTCCACATTAATTTATAAATTCACTGCAATTTCAATAAAAGTCCAGAGTTTTTAATAGAAATTAAAGAGCTCATTCCAAAATGTATATTGAAAGCAAATACTCAAAAACAGCAAGATAATCTTGAAGAATAGGGTAAAGAACTTTCTTAAAAAATATATTAAGACTTACTCTAAAGCATTTGAAGTATGACAATGTTATTGATAAAGAGACAAAGAGATCAGTGAAACACGATAGAGAACCCCAGAATCACATCCATACACACATGGTAACTTGATATGTAACTTAAGTAGCATTACAGATAAGTGGAGAAAAGATGAACTATTCAAAAAATGGCATTAGGTCAATTAATTATCAGTGTGAAAAAAACTACATCAGAACCATATCGCATAATATATACAAAACCAACTAAAGGAAGTTAAAAGATTTAAACATGAAAGTGCTATTTTATCTTTCCAATAAAAAAATAGCCAGGGCCACCTAGGTCACTCAGTCAGTTAAGTGTCTAACTTCAGGTCAGGTCATGATCTCAGGGTCCTGGGATTGAGTGCCACGTTGGGCACCCTGCTTATGGGAGTCTGCTTCTCCATTTCCCTTTGCCTCCTCCCCCCTGCTCATGCTCTCTGTCTCTGTCTCAAATAAATAAAATCTTTTTAAAAATTACAAAAGGATATTTCCTTTTTTTTCCTTTAGCTAGAAAAACAAAATCTAAAGTACATACAGAAAACTGTATAAAGTAAAAACAGCAAGAGTAAGTAAAAAAATATTATAAAGCTACAATAAATAGAATAGTATGAGACAAATCATAGGACTCTAAATCATAGGAAACAAACTGAGGGTCACTGGAGGGGAGGAGGCTGGGGGAACAGGGTAATTAGGTGATTAACATTAAGGAGGGCATCTGATGTAATAAGCACTGGGTGTTATATAAGACTGATGAATCACTGACCTCTACCTCTGAAACCAACAATACATTATATGTTAATTAATTAAATTTAAATAATTTTTAATTTAAAAATAAATAGAATATGGAGCTTGCAGACCTAAATAAATACCTATATTTAATATATGATAAAAGTGACAGTTCTACGTCAGTAGGGGAAAATGGACTATTCAATAAATGGTGCTATTGGGAAATATCAAGTTAGATTCCTTCCTCAAAGCAAGAGATAGTTCAAAGATTTAAGCATTAAAAAAAAAAAAAAACAACAACAACCCACAGAAGTGCTATAAGAAACCATAGTAGAATGCTATTCAAAATGTTACACAAAACCCAGAAACCATGATACGAAAGATACCTAAAAAGAAAATAATTCTGCTGGGGGACAAAAAAAAAAGAATAGGAAGAGAAGGAACAAGTTAGGAAAACATATTTCTAAATCACACATGGACAAAAGGCTAATTTGATCACAATATAAAAAGCTTCAAAACCAATAAGTAACCCAAGAGAAACCAAAACATGTCCATGCAAAAACTTACACAAAACTATCCGTAACAATGTTATTCAAAATAACCAAAAAGTAAAACCAAATGTCTATCAGCAGATGAAAAGATAAGTAAAATGTGATGGGATATTACTTGGCAATAAAAGGAATGAAGTACTGATACAAGCTATAATATGAATGAATCTTAAAACATGATAATGAAAGAAGCCAGCGGGGACGCCTGGGTGGCTCAGGTCGTGATCCTGGGGTCCTGGGATTGAGTCTTGCATTAGGCTCCCTGCATGAACCTTGCTTCTCCCTCTCCCTATGTCTCTGCCTCTCTCTCTGTGTCTTTCATGAGTAGATAAATAAAATCTTTTTAAAAATCAGCAGCAGTAGCAGCCAGCAACAAACTACATGCTGTATGCTTCTATTTATATGAAATGTCCAGAGTAGGCAAATCTATAGAGACATAAAGTAGATTAGTGGTTGTCTACGGTTGATTAGACAACCTAGGAATGGGGTGGGAGGAATGAGGAGTCACTACTATGGCTTTGGGGTTCCTTTGGGTGGTGATGAAAATGTTCTAAAGTTGACTGTGGTGACGGTTGCACAACTCTATGAATATATCGAAAGCCACTGAACTGCATATTTTAAATGGGTGAACTGTATGGTAAATGAATTACATCTCAATAAATTTTTTTAATACAAAAAACAACAGTAAGTAGAGGTAAGAGGATTTGTTTCTGCCCACAAAGGATTAACTGTTGTAATAACAGCTGTTCCATTGTAAACAGGCAGAAAACTAGACAAATTATATAAAACAACCATTTTCATATACTGGAAAACAAGCAGCACAGAACTATAATTCAGGAGAAAAGGGAAACAAATGAAATGAGCCCTATGATTGCCCTAGCTTGCTGCTAGAGGCAGTTTCCAGGCTGTAGCATGGGAGGAGGAACCAAAACAAAGTCTAGCAGTCTCACTGAGTTAAGGGGAAGAAGAGTGGAATTCTGAGGCCAAAGCAGCCATTTATTTGCAGGACATAACACTAGAGAGAGGAATGCGCACAGAGAATGAGCCCCAGTGATCTGTAGGGGGTTGGGGGGGTGTCTCTGCAAATTGTTTGAGTACCAATGTGTGCACGCATGGAGTTAAAGTCCACCAAGCTGGGTAAAACTACCAGAAAATAGTAGGCCAAACAATATCCAAAGTTCACCGGGGCCTGGAATTGCTTTCCCACCAGGCAGAATACTAAGGGAATTGGGCAGTCTTTATAAGGTTATTGCCTAGAGAGCCTGGCTAGCTCAGTTGGTAGAGCATGAAACTCTTGATCTCAGGGTTCTAAGTTCAAGTCCCATACTGAGTGTAGAGATTACTTAGAAATATAATCTTAAAAAAAAAAAAAGGTTATAACCTTGGCAGTGAGGCCAAAGTAGCTCTAAACTATGGCTATTCTGAACCCTCTCTAGAAGCTTAAACTGACAAGTAATTTAAATGTAACCACAATAAAGTCCAACACAATTTAAGGGAACACAACAAAATCAAAAACTCTATAAAAATTACTGACACAAAGAAGCCAGAGAATATGATCCATAACCAAGAGAAATGTGAGAATCACACAAAGATAACAAAGATGATGGAATTAGTGAATAAGAACCTTAAAACACTATTAAAATCTATCAAGAGGGCAGCCCGGAGGCGCAGCGGTTTAGCGCCACCTGTAGCCTAGGGCGTGATCCTGGAGACTCTGGATCGAGTCCCACATCAGGCTCTCTGCATGGTGCCTGCTTCTCCCTCTGCCTCTCTCTCTTTCTCTCTGTGCCTCTATGAATTAAAAAATAAAATAAAAATAAAAATAAATAAAAAAATAAAATATTTCAAGAATGTAAAAGAAAATAGGAACATAATGAGTGGAGAAATGGAAGATTAAAAAAAACATCCAATTGGAGCTTCTAGCATATAAAATATATAGTATCTGAAACAATATCCCATCCTAGTTGAGGAGTCTACCAGAAAATAAGACACTGCAGAAGAAAGATCAGTGAACTTGATGTCATAGCAATCGAAAGGATCCCAAATGAAGCACAGAGTGCAAAAATACTGCAGTCATCATCATCACATCAGTGATCTGTGAGTGACCAGTGTTAAGCAATTTAAGATACATGAAACTGTCATTCCAGAACAGGGGAAGAATGGAGAAAAAAATCTAGAAATGTTGGAACGTGACACAAAAATAATAATGTTATTACTGTGAGTTTTATAACATGTAAATGTAAAATGTATGACAACAATAATACAAAGGAGGGGAGAAGGAAAAATGTAAGTATACTGTGGTAAGGTTCTTTTTTTTTTTTTTAAGATTTATTTATTTATTCAAGAGAGACACAGAGAGAGAGGCAAGGACATAGGCAGAGGGAGAAGCAGGCTCCCCGTAGGAAGCCTGATGCAGGACTTGATCCCAGGACCCCAGGATCACGCCCTGAGCCAAAGGCAGACACTCAACTGCTGAGCCACCCAGGCATCCCTGTGGTAAGGTTCTTATGCTATACTTGAAGTGGTATAACATACTTAAAGGTAGGGCAACAGTTAAGAAATAAAACAAAAAGAATAGTTTTAAAAATCGGTAAGTAAAATGCCAGCAATCTAATAGGAAAAAATATATGAGAAAGGTCTGAATAGGCAGATTTGGAATAGTCAACTTACTAAATAAATTATGCCATGTTAATATAATGGATCAGGAGTGCGTGGGTGCCTCAGTCGGCAGTTAAGTGTCCAACTCTTTTTTTTTTTTTTTTTATGATAGTCACAGAGAGAGAGAGAGAGAGGCAGAGACACAGGCAGAGGGAGAAGCAGGCTCCATGCACCGGGAGCCCGACGTGGGATTCGATCCCGGGTCTCCAGGATCGCGCCCTGGGCCAAAGGCAGGCGCCAAACCGCTGCGCCACCCAGGGATCCCAAGTTCCAACTCTTGAATTCAGCTCAGGTCATGATTCCAGAGTCCTGGGATCCAGCCCTATGTCAGGCTCCTTGCTCAGTGATGAGTCTGCTTGAGATTTTCTCTCCTTCTCCTTCTGCCCTTCCCCCTGCTCTTGCATGTGCACTCTCTCTAAAATAAATAAATCTTAAAATATATATATTGGATTATAATGTAAATGTGAAAAAATTACATAGCTCTATATAATATGGAGAGGTACTAATAATACAGTAGCATAATGTAATTTTGCAGCCAAACTGTCTAGGTTTGAATCTAGGCTCTGTTATGTACTTGCAGAGTCATCTGGAGCAAATTAAAATCCCTCTGCCTCAGTTCCTTCTGTAAACCAGTGATAACACAAGATTTTGTGGGGATCAAAAGAATTGTTACATAAAGCATTTAAAACAACTGTTAAGCACAAAGTTAGTACCCATTAACTGTTGGGTAAAAGAAAAGGAAAATCTTTTCCACAATATATTTCTAAATGAAAAAAGCAGGGTCCAGAACAGTATAGTATGTTAACATTTGTTTTTTTTGTTTTTTGTTTTTTTTTTAAATGTTTATTTATTTATGATAGTCACAGAGAGAGAAAGAGAGAGAGGCAGAGACACAGGCAGAGGGAGAAGCAGGCTCCATGCACCGGAAGCCCGACGTGGGATTCGATCCCGGGTCTCCAGGATCGCGCCCTGGGCCAAAGGCAGGCGCCAAACCCCTGCGCCACCCAGGGATCCCGTATGTTAACATTTGTATGAAAAATAAACTATACAGATACATGTCTACAACAGTTAAGACTCTCTAGAAGGCTAAACAAGAAACTTACAACAATGAATCCTGGAAAAGAGATTCTGGTAGCTGTGGAACAGAAAAAGAAGAGAAATGCCCTCTCCTTTTCATTTTCTCATGTAAGTATTAAATATTTAATATTTTATAAAGTATTCCTTATTCAAAAAATAAATTTAATTAATTTTAAATCAGGGACACTTGGGTGGCTCAGTGGTTGAACGTTTGCTTTTGGCCCAGGTTGTGATCCCAGGGTCTGGGATCGAGTCACACATCAGGCTCCTTGAAGGAGCCTGTTTCTCCCTCTGCCTAGGTCTCTGCTTCTCTGTCTGTGTCTCTCATGAATAAATAAATAAATAAATAAAATATTTTTAAAGATTAATTTTAAATCAAGAATAATAAGCACTTATAAAATCAGAAAATGTGCATTTCAAACACAAGTATGACAGCAGATAAAAAGAAATCAAAGACCAAACCAGTCTGATTTTTTTAATAAACTGTTTTCTCGCAGAATTACCAGGGATCAGTTTCCACTGGTTCTTGCAGCCTTTTCTAGTCTTCATTTGTCATCTGTTACCCACTTTTGTATCTCTTACTTCTTGTCTTCCTTTTATCTTTTTATGATCTCTGATATCTTCATTATCTACAGTAAACTATATTTTCATAAAATATGTGCTTTTCTTTTCCAAAGCTCTCATGTTTATGACATTTTTTATTTATATTAGGAAGATAGAGGAAAAGGGTGAGAAAATTAACACTGATCTCATTCAACAACTTAATATGTTTACAATATTTGTAGATATTGCATACGTATGTATATACACATTATCATCTCAAGGCATATAAAAACTGTTTTTGTAGTTTAAGACACAATCATATATGTTTCAAAAATATTTGTTATTGCAAAGATTCTTTAAAAATCACACAGCATGATTTGAAGAGTTTTCTGCATAAGTCTTGTAAGATTGAAATTTGCCCCTTGAGACTTACTAGCTATGTTACTTTGTCAAGTTACTGAACCTCCCTCTACTGTAGTTTTCTGACCTGTACACTTGTATTAATAGTAGAGCCAAACACTGGGGTGTTTTAAGAGTAGACTAAATCAGGTAACAGACCTTTCAAAAAATGTCCGACCTATGGTAAGACCTTCATAAATGTTAATAATGTTAATAATAGAATTACTATTATTATTATTAAAATTAGTGAAAGGATACTGACTAGTTGGGAATGGGTCTGGCAAAAAGTGATGACAATAATTTTTTCTAAATGAAATTAATTCTAAACTTTCTTAATGTCATTAAATCAAGTATAAAATTAGAACTCGGGATGCCTGGGTGGCTCAGCGGTTGAGCACCTGCCTTTGGCTCAGGGCGAGATCCTGGAGTCCTGGGACCAAGTCCCACATCGAGCTCCTTGAATGGAGCCTGCTTCTCCCTCTGCCTGTATCTCTGCCTCTCTCTCTCTCTCTCTCTCATGAATAAATAAAATCTTAAAATAAAATAAAATAAGAGCTCATTATATGCCATAGTATTTAAGAATTAAGAATTTTTATTTTTTGAAAGAACATGCAAAAATAAATACAAAAGGAGTGTTTTATTTTTAATGATCAATTATTCTTCAAAGGACTATGTGCTTATTAATACCTGCTGACCCTTCCTATTTTTTTTCCCAATTAAGGCTACAAAAAATTCCAACAAATAATATGAGAGCAAGAATTATCATCCTGGCTAATGGATCTCAAGTTAATCCCTGGAGAAATGCCATACATTTTCTCTCTTGCATCACCATGAAAAAACATTCTTCTAGTATCAACCGCTTGGAGTCACACTGTTCTGATCTCTTTTGATATTATAACACACCTTAAAAAGATTCAAAGACTAGAATTGCAAAAAAGGTGAGACAACAATATTGGAGAAATATAAAATATATTTGAAGGATCAAGAGTTAATTTTACTGGAAGACATTTAAGAAAGTTGAGATTTTTCCTCAAAAATCTTTGGGAACCTTCAGTAAAACACAGTACACCCTCACTTAGCTAGCTAATGGATCAGAATCTCTGAGAGTAAGATTCAAACAAGTCTCCCAGTAATTTTTTTGGTCTATTGTCATTTTAAGAACAAATGAGGACTAATGAAACAGAAGGGGTTAATTAAAAAGGCTCTGCATAGGCAGTGAACCTTGAGCAGATTTCAAGTGGAACATTAAGTGACAGGGAGGAGTTCAGTAGTTAATCCACGCCAGAGGGACGGTATGTGAGTACACTCCGCTTCCAGAGCTGGTTCAGCATCCTAGGCAGAGAAGTGATCACACTAGTCCTGAATAAGCGGTGGGGGCCTAACAAGGTCAGGACTGTCAACCAAAACTACTATTAGAAAAACACCAGGCTTCTATTGTCTAATTCTTACCATCCGAGATTCCAATATATTTTTTCATTACCCACTCTGGAAATAAAACCCTTCAAACTACCACAATACTAACTGACAGAGCATAAGACCAAAACAACTTAAGCAAAAGAAGGTACTTTTATTTTCTTTTTTAAGAAGTAAAAAGGTTAAAAAAGTCATTTTAGTTTTTATACTAGATTATTATAAACATTTATAAACAGAACTTCCATACAAGGGAGCCTTTCTTCTCTACCAGCTAACCGAAAGACAAACAAGTATTCAAATTTAGAAGCTTACTCAAATTTAGAGTAAAAAAATATAAAATAAGAAATTGAACCTAATGTTATAAGATTAATTCTAATAGGTCAGTTTCCACATCTGTAAAATAGCTTGAGACTAAGTGATTTCTAAAGTCTCATCTAGCTCAATGTCTAAAATTGAGATCTACAAATTGCTCAGACTTTGATTTAAATATACTAGATTATTCAAAAACTATGATGTAAGCTTATTCTGACAATTCAAATAACCCTGAATGTCAGAATACTAATATCTACAATCCATAAATGATCAGCAGTAGTTTTCAGACTTCCTGTTAGCATGTGTTCTGACTAAATGATGAGCAAAAAATAACTCTTTTCTCTTACTTGGACTGCTAATATTAACAGCATGCAACATAGCTACTCGTTGAGGAGTTCTAAAAGGCCCTAAAGTAATGGAATCCTGAAAGTCTCATAAAAATAAGAGAAACATCATTAGCTAACTAGTAAATACCATGCCGAAAGTAACTCAATGACAATCTTAAATCTGAACTATTTAGATTATAAAATTTAAGATCTTTATCTATCATGCAAAAATGGCAGTACTACTTTATAATCTGAGTATCATCTCTATCTCCTTTGGCTAAATAGGAAAGAACAAAACTGTCCATGGTACTCTCCCCTAGTAATTCTGTCATTCTTACTCTGCACAGTATGTGTTTTCCATGTTATTGTGAGAGAGAGGTGCTGCACAGAAGTGCCCATAGGGACCAAGACTTTATCTATACTGGAATTGAATCTGGAAAAAGTAAGTTTATCTGAATGGAGTTTTACACAGAATTGAGTATTTCTCAATGTAAGAGGATTTTGTGCTCTAATGAAAAAAAAAAAATCGAATAAGTCTGATTCTTTAGATTGTCCATAATTACTAACTTAATTCTTAAATTAAGGGACTGGTCTGCAGGAGGAACAAAGCTCCTTACCATTAAAAAAAAAAACAAAACAAGACATCAGTTTAAGCATCAATTTTGCTTCCATAGAAAAGAATTAGTTTTCAGACCCAAGTAAAATTTATAGACCATGAAAAAGTAAAAAAATGGGAGGCCAAAAAAGTAGGCAAAATACTAAATGTTTAGCATTAGAAACTCATCCCTGATTGTCAGCCTGGCCCTGCTATCTATCACACATGTCATTTTTACAGACCTACTAGTCTGACCAAGAACCCTAATTTTAAGAAAGACTTTAAAAGTATGCATTTTTAGGGCAGCCCGGGTGGCTCATCGGTTTGGCGCCGCCTTCAGCCCAGGGCGTGATCCTCGAGACCCGGGATCGAGGCCCGCGTCGGGCTCCCTGCATGGAGCCTGCTTCTCCCTCTGCCTGTGTCTCTGCCTCTCTCTCTCTCTCCGTGTCTATCATGAATAAATAAATAAAATCTTAAAAAAAAAAAAAAGGATGCATTTTTAAAGTGAATGCAACAATAATCCTAGAGTAGCTCAACAACTGACACTACAGATCAGTGATTCAGAAGATAATTAAACTTTGTGTCTATTAGCAAATTAGCAACCACACCCCTTAAAAAGACAACTCGGGCAGTGTTCCATTAACTTTCATAAACAGTGACTTTCGTTTAAAATTCATTACTTCATTGCCTCGGACGACCATATTTGTTTTGGAATTTACACTAAGGTTTTACAAACATTGTTCCCTGAGTAAAGCTAAAGACTTTTCCCGAGGCGGAAAGAGAATTAGTTTGGGGGAAGGCACTGTATATTATGGTGAAACTGGGTCTTCGTTACCGAACGATTAAAATATAAGAACAATTAATTACAGTTATATTCGGTGCATCACAGGAATTAAAACCATTCACAAAGCCAAAGCCCAATGATAATGCCAGCCCACCAGCAGCGTTTCCTTTGGGTTCTAAGAAAGGCACTGCTATAAAAGAATATAGTTTGACAGCTGAGTCTCTGTGTCCACCCGACGACTTAATTGTTTGAGACCTAGAGAGGGCCCGTTGGCGGGGAACTGTGAAGACCGGTGGAAGGCGAGGTTTGGGAGGGAAACGGGCAATTTAAAACAACTGCGGGCAGTGAGGAGCGCTCCCCCGGGCCCCGCCCTTACCTGCCAGCGGCCGTAGGTGAGCAGGACCATGGCGATGGGGATGGCGGTGCCGGACATGGCGTGGGTGGAGGGCATGCTGTACTCGGAGTTGTAGAAGACCTCCAACTTGACCACGGGCGGCGAGGCGGGCCGCGGCCAGCGGATGACGTCCTTGGTGCACTGGCCCAGGTACATGACCAGCACCCAGATGACCACCAGCCGCCGGCCCACCAGGGCGTCCAGGTTCCAGATCCAGAAGGGGAAGAACAGGATGTAAAAGAGCTCGTTGCCCAGCTCCGTGCCGAGGCAGAACAGGTAGTAGAGCGGCCAGTTGCTCACGTGGGCCAGCTCGCCCTCCTCGTCCGTCAGCGAGTTGCGGCGCAGGGCGCCCACGCGCCGCGGCGAGGCCGGGCCCAGCTCGCTCGCCAGCCCGTTCCGCACGCCGTTGGGGGCGCCGCGGCCGCCGGGCTTGGCCGGACACTGATTGCGGCCGCCGCCGGGCGGCTGGGGGCCTGCGGACGCCCCCAGCTGCGGCTCCCGGCGCCGGACGCCGCGGGCGAGGGGCGCCTCCGCCTTCTCATCCTCCCCCTGAGCGGCGGCGGGCCCGGCGGATCGGCGCGGAAGCGCTTCCACCCCGCACAGCCGCTGGAAACGGGCCACTTTCTGCGGCTCCTGCAGACGGCCCGCCAGCTGGGTCAGGCGCTGCCTCAGCGACATGATAACGGGACCCGGCGGCCCGCGGACGGGCGGACGGCGGCGGCGGCGGCGGCGGCGTGCACGGCGGGCCGGCCCCGGCGCAGTCCCGAGCCGTCCCCGCGCGCCGGGCGGGCCAGTGGCAGCGGCGCCCAGCGGCACCCGGTCGGCTCTGCCCGGCGACGGCGCCTCAGGCCGCAGCGGCCGCCGCGCGCGCCCCCGCCCCCGCCCCCGCCCCGGACCCCTCCCCCTCCCCCTCCCCGGACGGCCGCGCGCGCCCCCGCGCCCCCTCCTCTCCTCTCCCCTCCCCTCCCCTCCCCTCCCGCGCGCGCTCCGCCCCCGCCCGCGGCCTCCACGCGCCGGCGCGCGCAGAGCCCCGCCCCCGCCCCGCCCCCGCCCGCTGCCGCCGGGAGAGGGGGCCCGGCCGCGAGGGGCCGCCCGGAGCGCATCCGGAGGCGTCTGGGCGTTGAGGCTCGGCGGGGCGGCCGCCGGGAGACGTTCGCCTCGGCCTCCAGCGGGCGTCGCGGCGCCCGGCCCCTCCCCCGCCTCCCTCCGGCTGAGGTGCGGGGCTCCCCTCTGACCGGGCGTCGGCCCCGAGAGGCCGCGAACGAGGTGCGGGCGATGCGAGCGGCGGAGCACGGGACGGGCTCCCGGCCCGCACGCACACGGTACCGGCGACTGAAGGCGGAATAACCACCGTGGGCTCGGGATCGCCGGCCTCGGGCACCTCGGGGCTGCGCTGGCGGTTCGGGTCCTGACGCCGCGCGCCGGCGGACCCCGTGGCCGGCCCCGTGCAGGTCCCGCGGCGGGAGGCTGCCCTCCCACGGCACAGCCGCGCGGGACGCCAGCGTGGGATCCCCCTTTCAAGAATTCTACTAGCTAGTGGGGTTGCGCGCGGGAAATGCAATTGGTGGCTGAAAGCAGCGTGTAGGCTTTTTGGGTTTTTTTTTTTGAGCTTGATGAGGCTGATGTAGAGGCTTGGCTTGCATGCCTCACAAGTTACAGACTTGACTTCTAGAAAATGTAGAGTTCGTATTAGAAGGCCTCGGAGCTCTAATTCCAGGAAGTTGCTTCAGGTAAGGAGGAGGTCTGTAATTAAAGAATTTGAACCTCTTCCAAGGAACACGCTGGAAATTTCCCCTCCGGTGTCATTAGAAATATTTTCCTTCGGAGAGTTAGTCTCCTCCTCCCACTCCACTTGCTAGGCTGTGAGTAAATCATCCTCCTTGTCTTAAAGTTGGCTCACAGTATAAATGAGAGACCCAGGTAGCAGATGGTAAATGCTAAACTGGAGACCTCAGCAAACACGCTCTGGGAAGGAGAAGAGCCAAATTGACTAGGGACACAGGAAAGGTAAAAAAGGGGCCCTCTTGAGTTAAGACCATTGTTAGAGAGCAAGATAAGAATAGGCGGACACACTGAGGAGGAGAGAAGATGAATCAAGACGGAATGGGAACGTACAAAGATGTGTTTGGTTAACCATAGCCCATAGAATCAGAGTAGGAAGAGTCAGTGGTTGGAATGGGGTTAGAAAGAGGGCGTGGGACAAGACTGCAAAGACCTTGAATGTCAAGCTGGAGATTTTGTTCTGTAGGCAGTGGGGAGCCATGGAAGGCTTTGAACCTAGGGAGTGACACCATCAGAACTGTGTGCTTTAGAAAGGTAACTAAGAGTGAAAGTATCAGTGAGGGTGACAGCACATGAGAGACACCTAGCTCTGGGAAACGAACAAGGGCTGGTGGAAGGGGAGGTGGGCAGGGGGATGGGTTGGGTGATGGGCACTGAGGGGGCACTTGGTGGGATGAGCACTGGGTGTTATGCTATATGTTGGCAAATTGAACATCAATAAAAAAGAAAGAAAAAAGAAAGAAAGAAGAAAGAAAGAAAGAAAGAAAGAAAGAAAGAAAGAAAGAAAGAGAAAGAAAGAAAAAAGAAAAGAAGAAAAGAAAACTAAGAAGGAAACCAAAGATCAATTGCCAGAGGGTAACTAAGAAGGAAACCAAAGATCAATTGCCAGAGGTCAGAGACCAAAGGCCAGGTAAATAATTAGAAGATTATTGCGCTAGTCAGATGAGAGAGAATGAGAACCTGAACCAGGACTATGGTTCTGGGAACCGAAAGGAAGAGGGATAGATTTGAAAAGGATTTTGGAAGTAGGAAAAAGTTAAAAGTATTTCATTTGAATTCATAGGTCTGCAGGCAAATAATAATAGTCCATCCTGATTTGGAACACATTGTGTCTAATATTGAGACACTTATAATCTAAGACGGAGACAAAAAACATGAGAAAACATGTAAGTATGTTCAAAGATGTAAAGGCAGGCATACCAAACAGTTCAAGGAAGTGAGACCCAAGCAATCACTACACAGAGTAAGCAGAGAGGAGGCTTTTTGGGTTACCTATGAATGGTTCTGTGAAATGGATCATTAGCTGGCATTTGAAAACAAGGAGCAACTTGTACAGAGAAAGGTGGGAACAGCCCTCAGTGAGGCAGTTTACACATGTTCTTTTGTCAAAATAATTTGTCTATAAAGGAATTATTCAGATTCAAGGAATTTCCAATTCTGGGGATTCATTAGCCTAAAGATAGCAGAGGAAGAGGAAAATATGGAAAAGTAGAAGTGATATGTATATCTTAGGGTTAAATTATGACTTCTTCAACATGACATATTTTGTCAGAATGCAATATTCTCTTTAAAGGTAAAAGAGAGGGCAGCCCTGGTGGCACAGCGGTTTAGCGCCACCTGCAACCCAGGGTGTGATCCTGGAGACCCGGGATCCAGTCCCACATCGAGCTCCCGGCATGAAGCCTGCTTTTCCCTCTGCCTGTCTCTGCCTCTCTCTCTCTCTCTCTCTCTCTCTCTCTGAATAAATAAATTTAAAAAAATAAATAAAGGTAAAAGAGAGATGATGGGGAAATGAGAATGTGGCCTATGACTGCACTGAAGAGAAAAATAATGTGAGTTGACGAAACTTGAAAGGGCTGATGCTGTCCTGCTGGTGCTGTAAATCTGTTAAGTATAAGGACAAGGCCAAAAGCACCAAACCACCGTGATGAAAAGAATAGTTCTGGTGGGTTTTATTTACACTTACTCTAACCTTTTCATCTTGAAACTTAATAGGAATTTAACTCAATGGAAGGTTAAAATATAAACATTCTGTGGCAAGCATTTTTATAACAAAGCATAAACATTATTTTAAAAGAAAAACATTGCAGGGAGGAGAAAAACATTGCTACCAAGTAAGGATATGGCTATCTGGGTGTGATAGTCAAATGTCTTAGTTTCTGTTGTATAATTAACATGTTAAATGAATTTTGTTAGATCCTTCTTTGTACTTCAGTTTAACTTTCTGTAATATTAAAACCTTTTTGAGATATGTGAACTATAGATGCAAAGTATTGCTGTCATTTCTAAATGAAGCTTTCATAAAAGTAGTAGAGAAACAATATATATACTCTTAACCTTGGTCATTTTACCTTCCTCAACTAATTTAAATCAAGTTGTTTTTTATCATACTAGGTTGAGGTAAAGCATTGATTCAACAACTTTTACAATGAAGTCTTAAGAACTTTACCTTGGAAACACATCTTCTAAGTAATGTAATATTTAAAACTATGTTATACATATTGTATATTTGAAAGTTACTCAGATAATAGACCTTAAAAGTCCTCATCATAAAAAAAGATGATGGATGTTAACTAAAATTGTGGTAATCATTTTGTGATATATTCATAAATCATTATATACTTTAATACAAACTTTTTTGTCAATTATATCTCAAACTGGGAAGAAAAAACTATGTTACTTAATAAGAAAATTCAGTTTAAACTGAATATCATCAATTTATTTTCTCTTGCCTAGAACACAACTTAATTTTTTGTTCATTAAACTACAAAATGTATATATTGCAAACTATCCTAAATTATTACTGTTAACTATTGGTAAAATATTTTTGGCATGTAGATGGCAACATGTAGTACATTATGGGAATCAATAAATAGTGAATATGAATTTGTTATTTTTGAAATATTAAACCTGTTTATTAAATTCTTTGCATATATACCTAGTGATTTTGTCCTGCATCTTTGATTTCTTTTATAATTCGAAAAAAAGGATTTCTTCTGAATTCTCAAAAAGATGCCTATATAGCACAAAGTAAAATGTGATAAATATACATAAAATTTTATGATTAACAGAAAATGAGTTTTCTATGCTTTATATTTTTTTGTGCCCCAACCTTTCAACATTTCTAAGAAAAAAAAAAAAAAAAAAAAAAAACCTTACAGAAGATGATTGGAAAGTATTCTAGGCAACAAAATTACAGCCTCTCAGTCATGCTGGTAGAGATGACCATGGAATTCTTACCTAGTTTTATTTTACCCCAAATTTGTAGTAGGTTTTTTTTTTTTTTTTTTTAAACCATTCTTTTGGGCAGCCCGGGTGGCTCAGCGGTTTAGAGCCTGCCTTTGGCCCAGGGCATGATCCTGGAGACTTGGAATCGAGTCCCACGTCAGGCTCCCTGCATGGAGCCTGTTTCTCCCTCTGCCTGTGTCTCTGCCTCTCTCTCCCTGCACCCCCCCCCCCCGCCCTGTCTCTCACGAATAAAGTCTTTAAAAAACAACAACAACATTCTTTCCCCTAAGATTTTCCCCCTTTGTTAACATCTCTTTCTAGTTCCAATTTTCTTATTCTTAACATCTGATACATGGCTTTTCTCCCCCCACCCTCAAGAAATGATTGGAAATACGGGTATATACCCAACTCTGAAGATTTATTTTTAATTCAAGACTTGAAATCTCTAGCCACATCTGCCCATTCACCATTCCAGACATTTTGGTAGGTATTGACCTCCCCTAATATTACTATCTTAGTAATATACTAGATTCTCCACTGATCAGAATGGTTAATTTTCTAAAGAACATAAACTGTTTTTACGAACTTTAGCCCCTGGTGAAAATATTTATAAAATGTGTTTGGTATATTTTCTTTCTCCTTTTTTTCTATCTTTTTATTGAGGTATAATTAACAACATTATGGTAGCTTCAGGTGTACAACTTAGTAATTCAACATTTGGATACATTGCAAAATATCACAGTAAGTCTCATTACCTTTGTACCATCTGTTACAAAGTTAACACAATATTATTGACTATATTCCCCATGCTGTACATTATATCCCCATGACACATATATTTTAGTACTGGAAGTTCGTATTTCTTGATCCCCTTTGCTCATTATCTCCCCCCATTAATCCTCTTCCCCTCTGGCAATCACCAATTTGTTTTCTCTATGAGTCTGGGCTATGTTTTGTTTTGTTTGTTTGTTTTGTTTTTTAGGTTCCACATAAAAGTGAAATCATGTATTTGTCTTTCTCTGTGATTTATTTCACTTAGCAGAATACCTTCCAGGTCCACCCGTGTTGTGGCAAATGGCAAAATTTCATTCTTCTTAATAGCTGAGTAGTATTCTATTGTATATCTACCACATCTTCTGTATCCATTCAACCATCAGTAGACACTTAGATTGTTTCCATATCTTGGCTATTGTAAATAATGCTTCAACAAGTATAGGAATGTATACATCTTTTCCAATTAGTGTTTTCTTTTTCTTCAGATGGAATACTTAGCAGTGGAATTACTTCATCACATGGTAGATCTATTTTTAATTTTTTTAGGAATCTCCACACTGTTTTCCATAGTGGCAGCACCAATTCCTACCAATAGTCCACAAGAGTTTCTTTTCCTCTACAACCTCATCTAACCTTGTTATTGCTTATTATTTTGATAATAGCTATTCTATTATATATATATATATATCACCACATATATATATATATTTTTTAAGATTTTATTTATTCATGAGTGTCACAGAAAGAGAGGCAGAGACACAGGCAGAGGGAGAAGCAGGCTCCATGCAGGGAGCCCGATGTGAGACTCGATCTCAGGAATCCTGAGCCAAAGGCAAATACCCAACCACTGAACCACCCAGCCGTCCCATATATGGTGATATTTCATTGTGGTTTTGATTTACATTTACCTGATGATTAGTAATATTGAGCATCTTTTTATGTGCCTGTGACCTTCTGTATGTTTTCTTTGGAAAAATATCTATTCAGATCTTTTGCCCATTTTAATATTGGAGTTTTTTTGGTTATTGAATTGTATGAATTTTTAAATATGTTTTGGATATTAAATATGGGAAATACCTTCTCCCATTTGGTAGGGGGACTTCTCCCTTTGCTGATGGTTTCCTTTGCTGTGTGGAAGCTTTTCAGTTTGATGTACTCCCACTTGTTTATTTTTGCTTTTGTAGCCCTTACCTTTGGAGTCAGATCCAAAAAATATCACTGATACTGATGTCAAGGACATCACTGCCTGTTTTATTCTACGAGTTTTATGGTTCCAAGTCTTGCATTCAAGTCTTTAATCCATTTTGAGTTAATTTTTATAAATGATGCAAGATAATGGTCCAGTTTCATTCTTTTGCATGTAACTGTTCAGTTTGCACAACATTTATTAAAGACACTATCCTTTCTCCATTGTATATTTTTGCCTCCCCTGTCATAAATCAATTGACCATATATATGTGGGTTTACTTCTGAGCTGTCTTTCCTAATTCACTGATCCATGTGTCTGTTTTTGTGCCAATACCATGCTATATTAATTGCTATAGCTTCGTAGTATTGTCTGAAATAGGGAATGTGATACCTCTGGCTTTATTTTTATTTCTCAAGATTATTTTGGCTATTCAGGGTCTTTTGTGGTTCCATATAAATTTTAGGATGATTTGCTCTAGTCCTATGAAAACTGCCATTAATTTTGATAAGGTTTGCATTTATTCCGTAGACTGTTTTGGGTAGTATGGGCATTTTAACAATATTTATACTTCCAATCCATGTGCATGGAATATCTTTCCATTTATTTGTGTCTTCTTGAATTTCTTACATCAATGTCTTATTTTTTTGGTGTACAGGTCTTTCACTTCCTTGGTTAAATTTATGCCTAGGTATTTTATTGTTTCCAATGCAGTTGTAAATGGGATTATTTTCTTGATTTCCCTTTTTGATCGTACATTATTAGTATATAGAAATGCAACAGATTTTTATACATTAATTTTGTATCCTACAACTTTACTAAATTAATTAATTATTCCTAACGGTTTTTGGTGGTGTCTCTCGGGTTTTCTATATATAGTATGTCATCTTCAAATAGTGACAGTTTTACTTTTTCCTTTCCATTTTGTGTGCTTTTATTTCTTTTTCTTGCTAGTTGATATGGCAAATACAGTATATGGCAAATACTGTATTGAATAAAAGTGTGAAGAAGAGCACCTGGCCAGCTCAGTCAGAAGAGCATGTGACTCTTGCTTTCAGGATTATGAGTTCAAGGCACAGTGGGTATAGATATTACTAAAAAATAAATACATTAAACTTAAAAACAAAGGTGGGGAGAATGGGCATTCTTGTTTATTTCTGATCTTAAAGGAAAAAGCTTTCAGCTTTCAGCTTTTGCCATTAAGTATAGTATTAACTGTGCATTTGTCATATATGGTCTTTATTTACGTTGAGGAATGTACTCTATACTGTCTTTGTTGAGGGTTTTTAATCATAAATGAAAGTTGAAAATTTTGTCAAATGCTTTTTCTGCATTTATTGAGATGATTATATGATTTTAACTTTAATTTTTTTAATGTTGTTGATCACATTGATCTATATGAAGATATTGAACCATTCTTGGATCTCTGGGATAAATATCACTTGATCATGGTGTATGATCTTTCAAATGTATAGCTGAATTCAGTTTGCTAACATTTTGCTGAGGATTTTTGCATCTACGTTCATCAGGGATATCAGCCTGTAATTTTCTTTCCTTTTTTTTTTTTTAAGATTTTTTTTTCTCTTTAGGATCTTTCTTTCTTTCTTCCTTTCTTTCTTTCTTTCTTCCTTCCTTCCTTCCTTCCTTCCTTTCTTTCTTTCTTTCTTTCTTTCTTTCTTTCTTTCTTTCTTTCTTTCTTTCTTTCAGATTTTATTTTTAAGCAATCTCCATAACCAATGTGGAGTTCAAACTTAACAACTCCAAGATCAAGAGTCACATGTTCTACTGACTGAGCCAGCAAGGCATCCCTGGCCTATAATTTTCTTTTTTCTATGTGTCTTTGTCTGGTTTTGGTATTAGGGTAATGCTGGCCTCATAAAATGAGCTTGGAAGTGTTCCTTCCTCTTCAAGTTTTTGGAAGAGTTTGAGGAGAAGTGTTAAGTCTTCTTTGAATGGTAGAATTCACTAATGAAGCCATCTGGTCCTGGGCTTTCGTTTGTTGGGAAGTTTTTGAATCAAACTAGTAATCTATTCAGATTTTCAAGTTGATTCAAGAAATCAAGTTTTTTTATTTCAAACTAGTAATCTATTCAGATTTTCTGTCTCTTCATAGAAGATTGTAAGTTTCTAGGAATGGAGCCATTTCTTCTGAGTCACCCAAGGATCCAGTCTACTGTCTATGCAGTGCCCTGGGGGTGATGGCCAACCAAGAATTGTAATTGTTATATTCCTGTGGAGCTCAGGAATGCGTGGCCCTTTGGCCACCAGAGCCAGGTGATCAAGGGGTGTCCCCATTAGCACCCACTAGCTTTAGCTAGGCAGGTGGAGAGTATAAAGGGTGGGGACATACTCACTGGCATTGAGAAGGCATCAGGAAAATGTCTTGACTGCACACACCTCTGGGCTTCAGGAATACAGTGGGAGAATACTCTGTGTGCTTGCACCACCTTTAGACTGGGAGCAGGACAATGCCACAGCTGTTTGTGTTTGCCCACCCTGGCCAGGGAGCATGGGAGTGCTGCAGCCCCCTGCACTCTCCAGCCTCAGCAAGGCACTAGGATAGTGCCACCACTGCCCACCCTGACCTACCTGTCTTAGCAAGACAGTTGGAGAATGCACACTGGAGCTTGCCTACCTGTGCTATTAGGATAGGTAGAAGGGAAAAGTGGCATCTGCCAGCACTTCCATCTCTGGGGAGGGTTTCAGCTGTTCACTACCCCTCAAGCAGATTCTTTTATGTTAGCAAATGAGTCTCCTTTCCATACAGACTAGGCACTTTTCAAGCTACCTTTTTTTCACTGGCTCTTACAGCAAGTGAGACCACATGTGAGCCCTTTAGAAGGATAATCTCAGTTTCCCTTGGACATCAGCCCTGTTTTCTAAGCCAGATGTTTTGGGGGCTCATCTCTTTGGTGCGGATCCCAGGGGCTGAGGTGCTTGTTGGAGAATACCAACCCCTCACTTCTAGAACCACCAGGCAGGTAAGATCCCTTCCTGTCGTGTATCACTGACCTGGGAGTGAGGTTTTTGGCAAGACTATGTCTCTACCTCTCCTACCTGTCTCAATGTGATATTTTTATCCTTTTTTTGCATAGAAGCAATTCATCTACCTTTCAGATCCTTTTCAGAGAGAAATGATCCATATGTAGCTGTAGATTTGGTGTTTTGGAGAGAGGAGGTGAGTTCAGGATCTTCCTGTGCTGCCATCTTGCCAAAATTGTATGTTTTCAAATGTAGGTGTTTTTTTTTTTTTAAGATTTTACTTATTTATTTGCGCGAGGGAGTGCAGCAGGAGGGAGGGGAAGAGGGAGAGGGAAAAGCTCCCCACTGAGCAGGGAGCCAGATGTGGGGCTTCATCCCAGGACCCTAGGATCATGACCCAAGCCTAAGGCAGATGCCCAACCAACTGAGCCACCCAGGCACTCCCAAATGTGTAGGTTTTTGAAAGTAACAAATGAACAACCTTTTTCATTTCAATACATAACATAAAATTTGCCATCTTAACCTTTAAAAAAAATCTTTTTTATATGTGAGTATTCGAGGTTTTAAAGACTTTTAAGATCAGGATTGGAAATGGACTCAGAATTATATTGCTGGAAAGGGTTTAGAAACCATTTTATTAACGTATTCATTTTATGAGAATCATGCAGTTTATTAATCTCATGAATTTAGCACCAACTTAATAAGTATCAATGTCATTAGGACACATCTCCTGCTTTTGATATGCTCACATTCAAATAGCCATTGAGAGTACAGTCAAGAGCTATATCATCTTTCTTGTAAGCTCCCAGATTGGATGACTGGGATTGTCTTTTGAATTTTCCTCCTCTGAGTTCTGTTACTCTTCTTTTTTCCCACTGGCACAATTCTAAGCCCAGTTCAGTTGACAAGGAAGGAGTATTCTAGGAAATGGTCGAGGATTTGTTTATAGTATAAAGTGGAGTTTCAGAATCACAGTTGAATGAATCTATACAAGAAACATATAACAGCTGCTTCAAACTATAAGTTCTGTGTTTACCTCTTAGATCCATCATAATCAGTTCCTCCTTTAGCAATTCAGTGTGATTTTCAAAGGGATGATTTTCAAATGATTTTCAAAGGGAACAAGGATGCAGCCTCCACTCCAGTCAGGCTTGTCTTACTTGTAGATCACCTACGTTCAAAAGCTCCTTCTTTTACTTGAAATCCTGACTTTCTTTCCTTCTACCTAGTTATACAATGCCTATATTAAAGGTTCATGTCTTTCATAAAGTACCTAAGAAAATGAGCACCTGGGGAGCCCTGGTGGCGCAGCAGTTTGGCGCGGCCTGCAGCCTGGGGTGTGATCCTGGGGTCCCAGAATTGAGTCCCACATCAGGCTCCCTGCACGGAGCCTGCTTCTCCCTCTGCCTGTGTCTCTGCCTCTTTCTCTCTGTATCTATGAATAAATAAATAAAATCTTAAAAAAAAAAAAAAAGAAAATGAGCACCTGAGTTAATCTTGCTAGCACTCTGTGGAATTGATTGCTCTGGTGACCACTGATTAGACACCCACCGTCAGCTGGGTGGAGGAAGGATTGGAGCGATCTCTCTCCAATGGCTACAGCTTTAATTTGTAAAATCAGAAACACAGCAGACAGATTTCTTCTTTTAACAAAAGCTAGTTTACAGCAGGGAGAAAATGAAACTGCCGCATAAACAACAACAGAAACAAAAGATTTTGAGGACTCCTAACCAGGTTTAAGCCCCCTCTTTCCAACTTCTCCTAAGGACTACCTCTGCAGCCTTACCTTTTTGATCCTGGCCTGTTCAATCCTTCCTTGGATTTCATAGCCAGTAAATTTCCCTTTCTATTTAAGTTTTTTTTTTTTTTTTTGAGGTAGGTTTCTGTTAATTTTAAATAAAATATAATCACACAGGTGGGTAGACGCAGAATTAGAACGAGAATTAGATCAGAAATTGCTGATATACAACTTTCCCAACAGTGCTGTTGTCCTTGTGCTGATCTTGTTCTTTTTTTTTTTTTTAAGATTTTACTTATTTATTTGAAAGAGAGTGTAGAACGAGAGAGAGAAAAAATAAAAGAGAGAGAGAGAGAGCATGAAGAGGGGAGAGGAGCAGAGGCAGAAGGAGAAGCAGTCTCCCCACTGGGCAGGGAGCCAGACTCGGGCTGAGATCATGACCTGAGCTGAAGGCAAACAAACACTTACCCTACTGAGCCACCCAGGTGCCCCCTGTGCTAATCTTCTAATTCTTTTTTTTTATCTCTGCTAATGTACTGCTAAGGCCAGAGTTGACACTAGTAAGAGTTGACGGGTTGCTATGAGTATGTACAGTTCATTGCCGTAGAGAGCACACTACCTGGAACTAGGTTTAAGAGCTTGGATCCGCCCCTGACTTCCTCTGTGATCTTAAACAAAAAAATCACTTATAACCTCAGAAGCATAAGTCCTCATTGCAAAATGGGAAGAATAGCAGTCCTGTCTACCTTATAAAATTATGGAAAGTATAAAATGACATTATAGAGGTAAGAAATGTTTAAACTATAAAGTGAATTAACAACCACAAACATAATTGTAGTAGTTATAGGAAATTGGACTGAGGGTGTTGCTGAGGACAAAATATACCTTGGAGCTTTTATTTAAAGAACTAAATCAGGGCAGCCGGGGTGGTTCAGCGGTTTAGCGCTGCCTTCAGCCCAGGGCCTGATCCTGGAGACCCAGGATCAAGTCCCACATCAGGATGCCTCCATGGAACCTGCTCCTCCCTCTGCCTGTGTCTCTACCTCTCTCGTGCTCTGTCTCTGATGAATAAATAAAATCTTAAAAAAAAAAAAAAAAACCAACTAAATCTGATCTCTTACTATCATCTTAATATCATCATTCAGATATCCATTGCGTTCTCCAACTCAGCATATTCAGATAGAATACACTGTCTTCATAATACCCCTCCCAGCATCCCCCACCACCCCCTGAATCTGTTCTCCACCCTACTTTCACAATTGCTTTCTGAAAAGCAAACTTGATCACTGTTCTGCCCTGCTTAAAAAGTTTCGGTTTTTTCCCCATTGCCTTCAGGATAAAATTCAAATTTTACTTTGCCATTCTCAACAAACTAAATTTAGGTTGTCCAGGATAGACAAGGAAAAACAGGTGATTGAGGTCTAATTTCCTCAGAACTTTGGTTTCACAGAGCCTAGTTGGCAACCTACCTGATTTTTGTTTTCTCCTCCCTCCTACAATGAAGTATGCAAGCGAAGGGGACTTTGACAGGCATAGTAAAGGAAGTCAGGTGTCATTCAAGCCTCACATAGGTCTTCATCATCCTGCCCCTGTCTGTCTCTCCTACCACTGCCCAGATATCCTCACTCCAGAGCCATTTATTCTTAAATGAAGCTCCCTAAATATTTCGAGCTCCTTCAACCCTGTGTGTCACTTCACATTACTCCTTTCTGTCTTGAACTCAACTCCTTCCATTTCTCACCTGGTTGAGTCCTTCAAGACCATGACTTAGTTGCAGACAGGCACAATATCCTTGATTTCTATATCCGTAGCACCTATATGTTTACAGAATAACTGCATGAATAAATATAAATAAATGAGGTTTGAAAATCCATTCCTACAGAACTCCCCTAGAAAGGTACTGAAACTTAAAGGATTGTTAAAATGTATATGAAATTTGATTACTTGGCTTTGGCTCATTCTCTGCACAGCTGTTGGTTATAAGAGATTATTTTCTTATCTGTTCCTTATATAAATCTTTGAGATCTGCTGATCTTTAGAGATGCTATAGGTTCTGGTCAAACCAGTGTGTCCAGTAGCTACTTGGTAATACATTTTTGGGAATTTTTTACCTAAATGATCACTGAGAGGCATCAAGAGAGTGAAGCCTTTCCTTTTTGGATAGCCAATTTTGATAATAAGAGAAACAATAATTGGATATTTTTTATACAGCATATACTATTTGAAGTGTTTTACAGATAGTAACTAATTTAATCCTCTCAACGGCTCTGTAAAGTAGATCTTCTATCTTCACACTACACATGAAAAATTGGGGCATAGAAACATGGAATATGATCAAGGTCACAGAGCTAGTAAATAATAATAGTAAAGCCTAGTTTTGTCTGAAACCAGAACCCATACTCTTTAATATGTTATGCTATCTTACTTCCCAAGAACTCTTAAAACTATGAGATCAGTCTTTGCTATTCTCTTATTACCATCATATTTAGGAGAGTCTATCTTCTGCCTTATGGTAAACAACATTCAATTGAGTTCTAATCCTGAACCTCTCACATTATATTTAGTTGATCATTAGATATAATAAACATATATAACAGGAAATGTCACATGGAACCACAAAGGAAATAAAATAGTTTTCCATTCGTTTTAATTGAAAGAATGAATATTGAGGTGCCTTGGTGGCTCAGCAGGTTAAGCATTTGACTCTTGGTTTTGACTCAGGTCATGATCTCAGGCTTGTAGGATAGAGCCTGCATTGGGTTCTACACTTAGCGAGAAGTCTGCTTTAGATTCTCTCTCTCTCTCCTTCCTTCTCTCTCTCTCAAATAAATAAATTTTTTTAAAAAGGAAAGAATGAATATTGAGTGCTTTCCAAGAGTGAAGCCTTGGACCAAGAGCCAGAGAAGATAATACAGAGGAATAAGACACTGTCTTGACCTCAAAAAACTTATATTCTAGAAGGACAGATCTAAAAATGCATACAAGTTGCTGTAATAAAAACAACTATTTTAAATGCTTTAACAAAGGTACAGACACATTGTCAGGGTAATAATCATGGAAGAGATTAATTCACAAACGGCAGGAATAGCATTTATGGAAATTCAGGATTAGGGTGGAATGGGTAGGGAAAACATCTGAGGTACAGAAAGAGTAAAGGCAAATACAATGAGACTGGAGAAAGAAGGCAGGTCTTAGAAACAGCCAGAAGAGTTCACGGGAGGAAGAGATGAGGTTAGACCTCGTTGTGGGAAGACTTAAATGTGACACTAAGGAATTTGTACTTTATTCTTAGGCAACAAAGAACAAAACAACAACAACAACAAGAATGGGAAAGAATGCTGAGGTTGGAGGAATAATCTTTAAGAAGATGAATTTACTGACAATGTGAAAAAGTGAATAAAATTGGAGGCTGGGAAGACCAGCTCATAATGGGCAAGAATGAGGTTGATAAGGGCCTGGACAAGAGCAGTGGCAATGTGAGAAAGGAGATGGCAAGCATGGGACATACAGAAAATATCTAGGATGAAATAATGTGAAATCAGTTGAAGAAATGCCATAGTCAAAGATAAAGCATGTCAAATGAAAAACAAATCTGAAAGAATTATCCGGGGTGTGGGGGGCTGTACTGAGGAGAACCCTATGACCATAAGGCTTGCAAGCATCTTGAAAGTTGTGCAAAAAGGATTTTTCTTTTATATTATAGATAGAAGTGAGCAAAGGTAGAAAGAGCCAGGCATGGAGATAGGAGATGAAAGAGTGGCGACAGAGCAATAGATGAGAGAATGTTTTACCCTGAGGCCAGCCTCTTTGCAGAGAGCTGCCCATAAGGAGGGACTGTATGCTGACTCAGGCCCAGGGTAGACCAAAGTCCAGGGACCTGGGGGAAGGAGACAAGCTTAACCAGGGTTTAGTTAATATCATTTTGTTCCTGTTGATCAGTAAGGACACTAGTTCAGCTAATCACTCATGAGACAAAGACTGGGAAGTTAGAGGGTCTGTGTCTGCCACTGTCAGAGGTAAACAAGGCAAGCATCTTACCTAAGGCTTACAGGGAAGGCTGGTTCCTTACAGTAAGCTATTTTCAAAAAAGGCTGAGGAGATTTCTTAACGTCTAGGTAAAGTTCAACATTGTCAAATAAGATAAGGAGGCATTACTTTATACTCAGATTCTTAGTGAGGAGTGAAGTGTTAGTATTTTTTGGCCCCAACCTATTTACATTTCATTTCAGCACCTGGGCATGGTCATCCACTCTGACATATCCATGTCCAGTAACAGGACAGACTCCAGTACAGGTTCCCCCTGCTAGGTGAAAGTAGAGCATTCTTTATGAAACCTTTCAGAAGCCAAAATGGCATAAAATGAAAATCCTGTTCAGATTTCTTTCGGTTAGGAAAAACAGGTACTATTATGGGTCTTTCGTATAAGAAAAGTAGCATAATGCATACTTTCAACAAGTGAGAGACACTTATATTTTAAGATTGTATTTATTTATTTGAGAGAGAGAGTAGGGGGAGGGGCAGGGGAGAGACAGAGAGGGAGAGAGGGAGAGAATCTTAAGCAGGTTCCACACCCAGCGTGGAGTCCAATGCTAGGGCTCTATCTGACAACCCTGAGATCATGACCCGCACTGAAATCAAGAGTCAGACGCTTAACCAGGTGCCCTGAGATACCTATATTTTAAAATTTATTTGGAGCATAGTTATTCCATTGTTTTCAAAGCTGTTATTAAAGTTTAATGCCAGGTGCCTGGGTGGCTCAGTTGGTTAAGCGTCTTCTTTCAGCTCAGGTCATGCTCCACACTCAATTGGGGGGGGGTCTGCTTCTCCCTCTGACTCTCCCCCTCCTCATGCTCTCTCACTCTCCCCCTCTCTCAAATAAAATCTTAAGAAAAAAAAAAAGTTTAACGCCCTAGGCTAAGTCAATAAGAATAAAAGTGGTTCCCAGATACTAAAATTGTTGCTGAAAGGTAGACTGCAAATGGAAGATCTTAGGCTTTGAACCTGTAGTTTGTTTGTTTTTAAGATTTTTATTTATTTATGAGAGACACAGAAGGAGAAGCAGAGACACAGGCAGAGGGAGAAGCAGGCTCCATGCAGGGAGCCCCATGTGGGACCCAATCCCGGGACTCCAGGATCATGCCCTGGGCAGAAGGCAGGTGCTAAACAGCTGAGCCACTCAGACACCCCTGAACCTATAGTTTGAACGTTGCAGTTTTAATTGTTTCTAATTCAGAGTAACAGGAAACTTGGCATGAAGTTTGTCAGAGTTTACGGACTCTTGATATGCAGGTATGTAAGATTATAGTTATATCTGGATATTGCTGAGTTCATAGTATGTATTTATAATGTGCCTATGATCAAGGTTCTCTTTATTTGCAAGGGACAGAAACCTAACTTAAACTAACACAGAAGGACTTTTGTTGGCTGTGTAACTGGGAAACACGAGATTGCCTCCAGCTTCAACTACAGCTAGATTCAGAGTCTCAAATGATGTCACTGAAATGCCACCTACTCTCATCATTGCCTTCTGGCTGTTCTTGACTTTATTCTCTTCCAGGCTTTCTTTCTTTCTTTATTTTTTTTTCTTCCTGGCTTTCTCTACACATTCAGTCAGGTGGCAGAGTTGGCCATCTGCAGCATTAGGCTTGTATCTTCCTCAAAGCTGGAAATCCCTTCAACAGTGTTGGCAAGTGTCCCAAAGCAGAATGTGACTATCCCTGTGGGTCCCTCCACCTGGCCAATCCCTGTTGCCACAGTTATGCAGTATCTAGCTAGGTCTACACCATCTTTTTACTCCTAGGGTGATGGTGGTGGTGGTTTATTATGAAGTGTATGTTTGGTGGAGAAGGTGTATGGAATCGGCCCTATCTGTGGGATATGGATTCTCCACAAGAAAACAGGGGGTATAAATCTACTGGGTGGGAGACTATAACTATCATAATTCACTACCAATACTGAAGTGGCCTTTCATGTCCAGCATCTTGCATTTGCTTGTTGTTTGTTTGTTTTTAAATGTTTTATTTTTTAAAAAATCTGCACACTCAATGTGGGGCCCAAACTTACAACCCTGAGTTCAATAGTCATATGCTCTACCAACTGAGCCTGCCCAGGTGCCCACATCTTTCATATGTTACTCACAAAAATAATGTCAAATCCTCAATATGCATTGCTGTTTCAAATTCTTAAACTATGGAATTATCTCCCAATAAATTATTACCTTCTTATGACATGTAAAACATTTTGGTCCATGGGTCTAGTGAACACTCAACAATATTGTAGTTCAACAGTCAGTTCTATTAATAGAATTTCAACAATATTGTAGTTCAACAGTCAGCTCTATTAATGGAATTTCTCAGAAACCAAGACGGTGGAGGAGTAGGAAAGGTTAGTTTCCTCTAGTCTCAAGAATTCAGCTAGATAGCTATCAAATCAGTCTGAACACCTGTGAACTCAACCAGCAATCTAAGAAAATAGCCACAACTCAACAAACAGAAAAGTGACTACTTTCTGCAAGGCAGGAGGGGCAGAGAACTGAATCTCAGGAAGATAAACCTTGGGGGGAGGGAGCCTCTGTAAACTGGCGCTGGAAAGTGATAAAGCAGTGGAGTTGCTTTGGTAAGGTGAGCTACCTGAAAGGTGCTCAGGTGGCAAAGTGGGGGCAGAATCCAAGGTGGGACAGTGTGGTCTCAGGATCCTCTGGGTCACATGAAGACCAGGGATATCTGAGTGTGGCAAAATTCCCAACATCAGTGTGGGGAAACTAGCTGCAATCAGCGAGCCCAAGAATGGGCTCTCAACTCTGGGTTGCCATATATTGGGAACCATGGCAAGGTCAGGGGACTGCTCTCCAATCAGGACCCAACAAACAGCAGAAATGGTGAGACCCATCTCCTTCCTCTGCTGGGAGGAGCAGCAAGTGTTTGTGCTACAAGAGTCTGCAGTTTGGAAACTTCAAACAGAGTGGCGTGCTTGAAATAGAAACACTTGGTCCCAGGCTGGGTGACGACAGTGTGGAGGGAGACCAGGGACACAGGAAGGATTGACTGCATTTCCCTGAGGGTGCACTGAGGAGTGAGGCCCCGAGCTTTTGTTTCTGAGACTGAAGAGTTTCATCTTCATCCTCTAAAGCTAGGCACAAAGCCTTCAGAGAACAAAAGCCACAAAGAGCAATCTGGAGTAGATTAGTTAGCCCGGCCCCAAGGCAAGAGCAGTGCGATTCCATCCCATCCCCGGCAAAGACACAGGGAAAAGGCAACAGGCCCCTCCCCCAGAAGATCAGCAAGAACATGGGCTAAGACCAAGTTTACCCATTATTGAGAACTGCAAAACTCCAGCACTAGGAGAATATGGCATATAGGATTCATGGTTTTTCTCCCACTATTCATTAGTCTTTCAATTTTAAATTTTTCTCTTTCCTTTTTCAACCAATTTAATCAACTTTTAAAGATCTTTTTTAATTTTCATTTTTACAGTTACATTCTATCCTTTCATTGTATTTTTGTATATTAATAAGTTTTTCTTTCTTTACAATTTTGGGATGCAGTTTCTTCTGAGACTAAAATACACCCAGAATCTAGTGTATGGCTTTCTTCATCTGTCTGATCATATTCTCTTGTGATTTTTTCTTTCTTCCTTTTCCTTTTTTTTTTGTTAATTTTTAATTTTCATCTTTACAGTTCCATTCTATCCTTTCAATGTACTTAATTTTATTTTTGTATATATATATAAATTTTTCTTTCCTTACACTTTTGAGTTGTAGTTTCTTCTAACAAACCAACCAAAATACACTCAGGATATAGTGTATTTCTCTGTTCAGTTCACCTATTTATATTCCTTCTCTTTTTTTGTCTTTTGTCATTTTTACAGTTACATTCTATCCTTTCACATATATAATTTTATTTTTGTATACATGTAAGTTTTTCTTTGTTTATAATTTTGGGATCTAGTTTTCTAACAAATGGACCAAAATACACACAGGATCCGGTGTATTGCTCTATTCTGTTCACATGTCTGATTATAGTCTCTCTCTCTCTCTCTCTTTTTTTTTCCAGTTTTGGGGTTCTTCTGATTTGTTTAGTGTGTATTTCTCTGGGGTCATTGTTGCCATTTTGGGATTTTGTTCTCTTGTTCATCAATTCTTCTCTGGACAGAATGACAAGATGAAAAAATTCACCTCAAAAAGAGAACACAAGGCAGTACTGACTGCCAGGGACCTAATCAGTATGGACATAAGTAAGATGTCAGGACTAGAGTTCAGCATAATAATTATAAAGATACTAGCTGGGCTTGAAAAAAACATAGAAGACACTAGAGAATCCCTTTCTGGAGAAATAAAAGAACTAAAATCTAATCTAGTTGAAATAAAGACTACTAATGAAATGCAATAAAATATGGAGACTCTGACTTCTCACATAGATGAGGCAGAAGGGAGAATTAGTGATATAGAAGACAAAATGATGGAGAATAAAGAAGCTGAGAAAAAGAGAGATAAACAACTACTGGACCACGAGGGGATAATTCAAGAGATAATTGATATCATAAAATGAAACAATATTAGAATAATTGGGATCCCAGAATTTAAAAGGGGGAGAGGGTGTGGGCAGAAGGTATATTGGAGCAAATTATGGCAGAAAACTTCGCTAATCTGGGGAAGGAAACAGGTATCCAAGTCCAGGAAGCACAGAGAACAGCTCCCCACCCCCATGATCAATAAATATAGCTCAACACCTCAATATATAATAGTGAAACTTGCAAATCTCAGAGACAAAGAGAAAAATCCTGAAAGCAGCTTGAGATAAGAGGTCTGTAACCTATAAGAGTAGAAACATTAAATTGGCAGCAGACCTATTCACAGAGACCTGGCAGTCCAGAAAGAACTGGCATGATATTCAGGGTGATAGATGAGAAAAAGATACACCAAGAATACTTTATCAAGCAGCTAGGTTGTCATTCAAAATAGAAGGAGAGTGGGGGGATCCCTTGGTGGCACAGCGGTTTAGCGCCTGCCTTTGGCCCAGGGCGCAATCCTGGAGATCCGGGATTGAATCCCATGTCGGGCTCCCTGCATGGAGCCTGCTTCTCCCTCTGCCTATGTCTCTGCCTCTCTCTCTCTCTGTGTGACTATCATAAATAAATAAAATTAAAAAAAAAAAAAAAAAGGAGAGTGGGATGCCTGGGTGGCTCAGTGGTTGAGTGTCTGCCTTTGGCTCTGGGTGTGATCCTGGAGTCCCAGGATCGAGTCCTGCATCAGGATCCCTACATGAAGCCTGCTTCTCCCTCTGCCTATGTCTCTTTCTCTCTCTCTCTCTCCCTCTCTATGTGTCTCTCATGAATAAATAAATAAAATCTTTTTTAAAATCCCAAAAAATAAAATAGAAGGAGAGATTAAAAAGACCTTCCAGGACAAACAGAAACTAAAAGAATTTGTGATCACTCAAGCAGCCCTACAAGATATTTTAAAAGAGATCCTTTAAGTGAAGAGAGGGCCTAAAACTAACATAGACCAGAAAGGAACAGAGACAATATACAGAAACAGTGACTTTACAGAAAATACAATAGCACTCAACTCATATCTTCAGATAATTACTCTGAATGTAAATAGACTAAGTGCCCCAATCAAAAGACACAGCATATCAAACTGGATAAAAAAAAGCAAGGCCCAATGATATGCTGTCTGCAAGAGACTCATTTTAGAACCAAAGACACATCCAGATTTAGAATAGAGGTGGAAGACCATTTATTGTACTAATGGACATCAAAATAAATATGAGGTGGCAATCCATATACCAGACAAATTAGATTTAAACCAAAGAATGTAATAAGAGATGAGGAAAGACACTGTATTATAACTAAAAAGTCTCTCCAAGAAGAAGATCTGACAATTGTAAATGTTTATGCCCCTAACACGGGAGCAGCCAATTATATAAGCCAGTTAATAACAAAATTAAAGAAATACATCAATAATAATAATAATAATAATAATAATAATAATAATAATACAATAGTGGTAGGGGATTTAAAAACCCCACTCACTACAATGGACAGATTATCTAAGCAAAAAATCAAAAAGGAAACAGTGGCTCTAAATGACACACTGGGCCAGATGGACTTAACAGATATATTCAGAATATTTCATGCTAAAGCAGTAGAATACACATTCTTTTCATGTACACGTGGAACATTCTCCAGAATAGACTACATACTGGTTTACAAATCAGCCCTCAACAAATACAAAATGATTGAGATCATACCAAGCATATTTCTAGACCATAGCGCTATGAAACTTGAAGTCAACCACAAGAGGAAATTTGGAAAAAACTCAAAAACATGGAGGCTAAAGAGTATCCTACTAAAGAATGAATGGGTCAACCAGGAAATTAGAGAAAAAATAATAAAAATTCACAGAAATAAATGAAAATGAAAACACAACTGTTCAAAACCTTTGGGATGCAGCAAAGGTGGTCCTAAGAGGGAAGTATATATGGTGACACAAGCCTTTCTCAAGAAACAAGAAAGGTCTCAAATACACAACCTAACCTTACACCTAAAGGAGCTGGTGAAGGACTGCAAATAAAGAAGCAAAGTTATATAGCTTAGAGCAGAAATCAATGAAACAGAAACCACAAGAACAAAACAAAACAAAGAGCTGGTTCTTAATAAGACTGATAAATCCCTGGCCAGACTTAATAAAAAAAAAAAAAAAAAAAAAGAGAGAGAGAGAGAGAGAGAGAGAAAGAAAGGAGCCAACTAAATAAAATCATGAATGAAAGAGGAGTGATCACAACCAAAAATGAAGAAATTCAAACAGCTGTAAGAACATATTATGAACAACTACACACCAACAAATTGGGCAATGTGGAAGAAATGGATGCATTCCTAGAGACATAAACTACCAAAACTGAAACAGGAATAGATAGAAAACCTTAACAGACCCATAACCAGCAAGGAAATTGAAGTAGTAATCAAAAACAAACAAACAACAAACAAGAGTAGAGGACCAAATGGCTTCCCGGGGGAATTCTACCAAACATTTAAAGAAAAATTAATACCTATTCTTCTGAAGCTATTTCAGAAAATTGAAATGGAAGGAAAACTTCCAAACTCTATGAGGCCAACATTATCTTGACCCCAAAACCAGACAAAGACCTCACCAAGAAGGACACTTACAAACCAATAACCCTGATGAACATGGATGCCAAAATTCTCACCAAAATACTAGCCAATAGGATCCAACAGTACATTAAGAGGACTATTCACCACAACCAGGTGGATTAATTACTGGGCTGCAAGGATGGTTCAACACCTGCAAACCAATCAATGTGATACACTACATAAATAAAAGAAAGGATGTGAACCGTATGATTCTCTCAATAGATGAATAAAAAGTATTTGACAAAGTACAACATCCTTTTCTGATTAAGATTCTTCACAGTGTAGGGATAGAGGGAACATACCTCAATATCATTAAAACATATACATAAAAAGTCATATACAAAAAGCCCACAGCAAATATCATTCTCAATGGGGAAAACCTGAGAGTTTTTCCCTTCTGTCAGGAACATGGCAAGGATATCCACTCTCATCACTGCTGTTCAACCTAGTACTAGAATTGCTAGCCTCAGCAACAGACAACAAAGAATCAGCAAAGAAGTCAATCTCTCACTCTTTGCAGATGATGTGATACTCTATTTGGAAATCTCAAAAGACTTGACCCCAAAACTGCTAGAACTCAAGAAGGAATTCAGCAAAGTGGCAAAGTGGCAGGATATAAAATCAATGCACAGAAATCAGTTGCATTTCTATACACTAACAATGAGACAGAAGAAAGAAAAATTAAGGAATCAATCCCACTTACAATTGCACCCAAAACCATAAGATACCTAGGAATAAATCTAACCAAAGAAACAAAGGATCTGTACTTAGAAAATGATAGAACACTCATGAAAAAAATTGAAGAGGATACAAAGAGATGGAAAAACATTCCATGCTCGTGGATTAGAAGAACAAATATTGTTAAAATGTCTATGCTACCTAGCGCAATCTATAAATTCAGTGCAATCCCTATCAAAATACCATCAACTTTTTTCACAGACCTGGAAAAAATCCTAAAATTTGTATGGCACTGGACAAGACCCTGAATAGTCAAAGGAATGTTGAAAAAGAAAACTAAAACCAAAAAAAATAAAAATAAAAAAAAATAAAAAAAAGAAAACTAAAACCAAACAATTCCAGACTTCAAGTTCTTTTACAAAGCTGTAATCATCAAGACAGTAGGATACTGGCACAAAAACAGACACATAGATCAATGGAACAGTACAGAGAACTCAGAAATGGACCCTAAACTCTATGTTCTATCTTCAACAAAGCAGCAAAGAATATCCAATGGGAAAAAGACAGTCTCTTCAACAAATGGTGTTGGGAAATATGGACAGCCACATGCAGAAAAATGAAACTGGACCATTTCCTTACACCATACACAAAAATAGACTCAAAATGGATGAAAGACCTAAATATAAGATAGAAATCCATCAAAATCCTAGAGAACACAAGCAGCAACTACTGTGACCTCGGTTGCAGCAACTTCTTGCTAGACACATCTCCAAAGGCAAGGAAAACAAAGACAAAAATGAACTATTGGGATTTCATCAGGATAAAAAGCTTTTGCAGAGTAAAGGGAACAGTCAACCAAACCAAAAGACAACCTACAAAATGGGAGAAGATATTTCCAAAAGACATATTGGTTAAAGGGCTAGTTTTCAAAATCTGTAAAGAGCTTATCAAATGCAACACCCAAAGAACAAATAATCCAGTCAAGAAATGGGTAGAAGACATGAATAGACATTTCTCCAAAGAAGACATACAAATGGCCAACAGCCACATGAAAAAAATGCTTAACATCACTCAGCATCAGGGAAATACAAATCAAAACCGCAATGATATACCACTTCACACCAGCCAGAATGGCTAAAATTAATGTCAGAAAATGACAGATGTTGGCCAGGATGTAGAGAAAGGGGAACCCTCTTACACTGTTGGTGGGAATGCAAGCAGGTGCAGCCACCCTGGAGAAGGAGTATGGAGGCTCCTCAAAACATTGAAAATAGAGGTACCCTACAACCCAGCAATTGCATTATTAGGGATGTATGTCAAAGATACAGATGTAGTGATTGGAAGAGGCACCTGCACCCCAGTGTTTTTTGCAGCAATGTTTACAATAGCCAGACCAAGGAAAGAGCCCATGTGTCCATCAACAGCTGGTTGGATAAAGAAGATGTGGAATATGTACAATGGAATAGTACTCAGCCATCAAAAGAAATGAAATCTTGGCCTTCGCAATGACATGGATAGAACTAGAGGAGGATATTATGCTAAGTAAAATAAGTTAATCAGAGAAAGATAAATTATACAATCTTACTCATGTGGAATTTCAGAAACAAAACAGAGGATCATAGGGAAAAGAAGAAAAAAAAAACGACAAAATCAGAGAGGGAGACAAACCATAAGAGACTTTTAATTCTAGGGAACAAACTGGTGGGGAGATGGGATAACTGGGTGATGGACATTAAGGAGGCACTGATACAATGAGCACTGGGTATTATATAAGAATGATGAATCACTGACTTCTAGCTCTGAAACCAATAATACATTTTATATTAATTAAATTTAAATAAAAAAGAAATTATAGTGAATATATTTTCTCAATTAATGGTTTAAAAGTCAGTTTAGGAAAAAAAATGTCAGTTTAGGGGCTCTCAAAACATTGTGTCAGTACACTTGGGGCTTGGTAAATGTTTGTGGAATGGAAATAAAAATAAACAGTCATTAACCCATATTTTAGATATGGAAGGACAAAACATGTACTGAGCCTACAATATTCTCTGAAAGCTATTTTGTGTATTGGCTTATTATGTTATTTATTTCACAAAGCAATGTGTCAAGAAAAACTCAAATAGGATTTCTCAAAGTCATGTATGGTTAGCAGTACATAATTTGAAGTTTTATGATTTATGCAAAATGTTTCACATTTTTTTCTCCTTTTTAAAAATTTGAGAGATACATTGCTACAAGTCTATATCATATCATGTTAGTACATTTTTTGCCAGCAATTTTAAACAGATACGTAGCTAAAGGTGCTAGGTATTACTGCAATAGTCTTACCATCCTAAGTGTATTATTAAAATAGTTTTTTAATAAAGAAAGAAAGTAGTTTTAGAAGACATTTTTTGTATTGCCAAAGGAACCCTGGCAAGTGAAGAGTTCTTTTTATTTTTACCCCTTTTGTTATAACATCTACACTCTAGGGAGAATCATAACTAAAGATTTTCCTTGGGGCAGCCCAGGTGGCCCAGCGGTTTAGCACCGCCTTCAACCCAGGGCGTGATTCTGGAGACCTGGGATCGAGTCCCACGTCGGGATCCCTGCATGGAGCCTGCTTCTCCCTCTGCCTGTGTCTCTGCCTCTCTCTGTGTGTCTCTCATGAATAAATTAAAAAAAAAAAAAAGATTTTCCTTTAGTATTTCACACTTGCTGAGCAGTATAAATTGAAACTTATGAATATTTTTTTCCTTCATGATTTTATTTACATTCTAGTTAGTTAGCATATAGTGTAGTATTGGTTTTAGGGGTAGAATTTAGTGAATCATCACTTGCGTAAAACACCCAGTGCTGGGGATCCCTGGGTGGCGCAGCGGTTTGCCACCTGCCTTTGGCCCAGGGCGCGATCCTGGAGACCCGGGATCAAGTCCCACGTCTGGCTCCCAGTGCATGGAGCCTGCTTCTCCCTCTGCCTGTGTCTCTGCCTCTCTCTCTCTCTCTCTCTCTGTGTGTGACTATCATAAATAAATAAAGAAAAAAATATATTAAAAAAAAAAAAAAAAAAACACCCAGTGCTGGGCAGCCCTGGTGGTTCAACGGTTTAGCACCACCTTGGGCCCAGGGTGTGATCCTGGAGACCCAGGATCGAGTTCCATGTCCGGCTCCCTGCATGGAGCCTGCTTCTCCCTCTGCCTTGTTTCTGCCTTTCTCTCTCTCTCTCTCTCTCTGTGTGTGTCTCTCATGAATAAATAAATAAAATCTTAAAAAAAAAAAAAAAAGAACACCCAGTGCTTATCACAAGTTCCGTCTTTAATGCCCATCACCCATTTACCCCATTCCTCCACCTACTTCCCTTCTGGCAACCTTCAGTTCCCTATTGTTAAGAATCTCTTATGGTTTGCTTTTGAATATTACTAGAATATCTAAACATTGAAAATGCTAGAATATGTTAAGAATAAAAATTTTAGTCCTGATTCTGATCAGTGAAATTGGTCCTGGTGGATTGAAAACAAACCCTTTTAAAGTTATGCGTTATCAAAGAACCTAATATGTATTAGTGTTGGTCTTTATCGTGATGCATATTAAAAATCAATGGGCTGAGATGTTAACTAAATCCCATACCTATTCAAAAATTTATCCATTAAATGCTTGTTATCCTCAACGTGTTTCACTAAAAGCCAAAAGATTAGTTCACTTCAGCTGTTTCTTGTCAAGTATTTGTTTTCAGTAATTTAGGGCAGATGACCAAAGAAAGGAATACAGGGCTAAAAGAAAGATTAGAGTGGCAGAAATATCTGTTTCATGTTTCAGAGAGTACCTTCAATCTTTTATTTTTTATAGTTTGAGCTTATTTTGTTTGACGTATTTTTTCAGTGACTGCTGTTGGTAGCACCTCTTTGGGGTATCAGCTTTTTCTTTCACTGGCTTTACTTCTTTTGTAACTCCAGCCTTTCCTCAACTTGCAACCACTTGGTTTTTGATGTGTTCTTTCTGTTTTTCGCAGAAGACTAATGTGGTGGTTTTTGTTGTTGTTCAATTCTGGAAAAAGAAAACATTTTTAAAAAGTCAGCTTAAAATGAGAAGTCATACAAATTATAATTCTCCTCCATTCATTCATTCCCATGTTGTTAATTCTTGTTCTACATGAATTCACTTTTTACCTAGTTCAGTAATTTTGAGATTTTATTTATGTATTCATGAAAGACACAGAGAGAGAGAGAGAGAGAGAGGCAGAGACACAGGCAGAGGGAGAAGCAGGCTCCAAGAAGGGAGCCTGACGTGGGACTTGATCCTGGTTCTCTAGGATCAGGCCCTTGGCTGAAGTCAGCACTAAACCTCTGAGCCACCTGGGCTGCCTTTCCTAGTTCAGGATTATGATCTTAAGGTCATCAGAAGCCTGTACTAGAGTTTTTTCCATTGAGTCTCACTGAAGATGAAACACAGTTGCAGGAAGCTTTTGTAAAAGTTTCTGAGTAACCCAGCAGGGAAAAAAAAAAAAAAAAAAAAAAAGTTTCTGAGTAAAAGTATAACTGTTAAAGGATTTTTTTCCTTTAGTGCCCCTGGTTCTTGGTCAGACTGCTTGAAAGAATGAAGACATAGACCAGTGGGCAGCAAAGCAAAGTTTATTGAGCAATACTACAAAACTCTCAAAGAGGGATGGGACCCGAGAGGGTTGCCACCAGAGTTTCAAGGAGTTTTTATAGACTTGTTGGTCATCTGTTTTAATCTGATGAATCCTCCATGTACCTTTCACCCAGTCAGGTTTTTGCCATCTACCTATCATGCGGAAAAGAGTGGGGCTCCTTCAAGGTGGTGTAAAATCCTTTTAAGGGTGATTTCCTTTTAGGGCAAGGGCCCCTTGTCTGTCTGTCCCTGCCTGCTTTTCCGTCAACTATCCTTCATTATAACTGTCTGTAAATGATAAAAAACTTAAAAATGGGTCTGAGTATAGATCTTATTAGAGCTCATTATAATGCAATTAATATGGAAATTTAGTTATTTCTGTGACGCTCAACACTTCAAGATAATAACATGCCAGGACATCAGATTTCAAGGACTTTTCATAGAATCTCTAGAACATTTATTTTAGCAACATATCTACACAGATATACTAAGGCTTAGTATCACATGTTTGACCATGCTTCATATGTAATTTAATGTACCAAATAAGTATAATTAGTTTAATTTGTCACCAAATCTTTGAAATGTTCAAGTGACTCTCAGGAAAATTTCAATCAGATTATAGTCAAAAGACTTCATTTTAGAGTTTGGTTTTGGGAAGTATATAAAAAAAATCTACAGGTTTGAACATTTGATTAAATAGAATCACAAATCATTATTAAACAACAGTTAATTATCCAATTAACCAAAATGACAATAAAATATTTCAAAGGCAAATACAGACGTTACATAGTTGTGAGCAAAATTTAGCTCTCGTAATATTAGGACTCAGTTTTCTCGAGTAGTCAAAGACCTGATAAACATAGGGAATTATTCTGTTGGGACACATGGGTGGCTCAGCGGTTAAGTGTCTGATCGGGCTCCTTGCATGGAGCCTGCTTCTCCTTCCTCTGCCTATGTGTCTGCCTCTCTCTGTGTCTCTCATGAATAAATAAATAAAATCTTTTTAAAAAAATAAAGATCTATTTATTTTAGAGAGAGAGAGAGAGACAGTACGAGCAGGAGGGTCAGAAGCAGAGGAAAGAGAATCTCAAACAGACTCTGCACTGAGCTCAGACCCAACATCAGGCTCGATCCCATGACTCTGAGATCATGACCTGAGCCAAAACCAGGAGTCAGATGCTCAACCAACTGTTACCCAGGTGCCCCTGGTAACTTGAAACTTGAAATTTGGCAAGTTAAATGATGACTTAAGTTCATGAACATCTAGATCATTTCCAAATAAGATATGCCTATGTTTAGTACTTAACATTTTGTTATTTTAGCTACTTTTGTCTTATTACTGAGAAATCAAAGACAAATTTGAGTGTAAACATATTTTGTGCATTACTGAAAGATGGTACTGTGAAAAATGCATTTCTAGAAATTATAAAATGTGTTCATAAATTTACCAATCTAAAAAACTTCACAATTGCTTATTACTTAGTTTTCACTAGAAATTAGATTCACTAGTCAGCTGCCTAGCGTACTGAGCCACCCAGGTGCCCAGAGGCTGTTCATTTTCACATTCCATTTGTTCCTTTAAAATCCTTGTATACTGAGGTGTTTGCATTTCTTGGTAATTCTGACACCATCCATCTGGGCAGTTCTACAGCAGTGTGCTGAAGCAAGCAGAGCTGATAGGGCATATATGGCTCACAGGAAATAGCTGGAGGCCTAAAATGACTTCTCTTAGGTCATGATAATTATATCTCATCTTTCTTTTTCTAGGGATCCCTGCTTATACTACTGGAATGGGACTTTCCAGCACTCACAAGCAAGGAAGGTTGAAACAACAAAGGATCCTATGGGCTGGGACCTCTCCTGACAAATACCATTGGGAGCTGGCATGTCCGGACCCTTGGAACCCTAGTCTAGTTGACTTGCTTGCAAAGCGTACCCTGTTAAGTGCACCTCTGGATGGTGGAGACCAAAGAGAATGTTGTTACTGGTCACAAAGCTAGGCTCTTAGGACATAGAACAAGATGAAAGGGAAACATCTCGCCGTTTTCCTTATACATTAACACATTAACAGCTTTAACTAAGCCTCAGGACTCTTGGAACCAAACTAATGCATAGGAAGGATGTCCTGTGGGGTTGGGCATTGTGCTGTTTTACAGTGTTGCATGGAAATTTTCTTGAGGTTGGCAGGTGACCTAGTGTCAATCTAATTCTTGCATGACTAACTTATCCTAACATGGGAGTCTTTGAGTTAGGTGATAAGGATTCTAACAATTTCGTGTTTTGTTTTTTTTTTCTTTCTAACAGCTTTTAAATGCTCAGCCTGTACCTACTAGTTTTGTGGCCTGGACTTCTGGACTTCCAAGATGTACCTTAGCAACAGCCTTTATCTCACGTGCACGTTAACCTGCAGCAAAGTTTCTTTGACAGATTGTTGTGCCCAAGTTTGTGAATCCGAGAAACCACCAAGGAGCCAACACTGATGCAAGCGCACGAGGGTTTATTTGCAAGCTCGAGCTTGGGTCCAAGTATACCCGACACAGCAGAGCAGGGACTTGGACCCCGAAGTGGGTTACAGCTGGGTTTTTTATAGGCTGATCTAGGGGATTTTCAGAAGGGATGGAGGAATTTCTCAAGTTCTGTTTACATTTTGATATGGGGCTTTCAAGGGCATTGAGCTCTGTTCTCATTCTAATATGAGACTTTCTACCACGGGTGTGGGCTCTGTTGTCTTTCTGATATGGGATTCCCTGCAAGGACATTGAGGACATTCTGCAGTTTTCCCCATAAACTTCAGCTCTTATTCACAGGGACCTAAGATGGCTGTACTTGTGCTAATGCTAAACTTGAGGTGGAATGGCCTTGATTTTTCTCGGCTTCCACAAGATGACATAAAAGACATAGACAAAGAAAAACAAAGACCATCTCGAGGGAAAATGGATCAGTATTCCACTAAATTTACCAAGAGTTACTAAGCCTGAGGAACTAGTTCCACAAGTATTTTCTCTTGCTAATCTAAATTTAGAAAAAAAGAAAAGGACACTCATTACTCTTGCTCCCTCAGACTCCACAGATACAGATCTGTATATGTTGGCTGTATGTCAGATTTCCCAAGGATCTCTTAGCTGCACCTGTGTCTAGGGCAAGCAGTGTCCAATGTGGAGGCCGAGAAAATTAAGGCCATTCCACTTTAAGTTCAGCGTTAGCACAAGTACAGCCATCCCAGGCCCCTGTGAATAAGAGCTGAAATTTACATAACTTCAGTTACAGAAAAAAAAATAGCTTACAGCTTAACGTCCTAGAAAGCCCCATATTAAAATGAGAACAGAGCCCAAGCCAGTGGCAGAAAGTCCCACATTAGAATAAGAACAGAGCTCAATGCTGGTGGCAGAAAGTCCCATATCACAATGAGAACAGAGCTCAATGCCCTTGAAAGCCCCATATCAGAATGTAAACAGAACTTGAGAAATTCTTCCACCCCTTCTGGAGGTCCCCTAGACCAGCCCTTAAAACTAAGTTGAAACCCACCTCAGGGTCCAAGTCCCTGCTCCGCTGTGTCGGGTATACTTGGACCCAAGCTCAAGCTTGTAAATAAACCCTCATGTTTTTTTTTTTTTTTTTTTTTTTTTTTTTTTTTTTTTTAATTTATGATAGTCACAGAGAGAAAGAGAGAGGCGCAGAGACACAGGCAGAGGGAGAAGCAGGCTCCATGCACCGGGAGCCTGATGTGGGATTCGATCCCGGGTCTCCAGGATCACGCCCTGGGCCAAAGGCAGGCGCCAAACCGCTGCGCCACCCAGGGATCCCAACCCTCATGTTTTTGCATCGGTGTCAGCTCCTCGGTGGTTTCTCGGATTCGCAATCTTGGGCACAACATCCAACAAGTCAAAGTGATGTAGAAAAGACGTTAGGGTTCAAAGCTGATGGCCAAGAAAGAATTCTTGAGACATCTTTGTTGCAAAAAAGTTTTATTAAACCACAAGGACAGAACTCATGGGGAGAAAGAGCTGCACCTGGGTCATGAGGAGCAGCCCATTGCTTACTTCCAACTTGGGAAGAGGTTAGGGAGAGCACAAGTCTCTAAGGAATTTTGGAAGCAAGGTTTCCAGGACCCTCAGGGGGCTAGCTATTGTTGGGAAAAGATAATTTATTACTATCTAATAAAATCTGGGTCAGGAGACTCTTCAGGTGTATATAAGTGGATAGGTCATATACTTGGAGGTTGATTGCCAGCATGTATTTTGGGGGTTTAGAGATAAAGGAATTTCCAAAGGAATGTTTATATGTTAAAGTAGACTCACAGGCTCCTGAGAGTTGGGCTAACATGGCCTTTTGCCTTTAGCAAAGCATTCACATTGGGGCAGTTGAGTCCCTAGAGGAAGGTTACTCTGCCTGTTTCAAGGTCTTGCCAATGGGCTGTAGGGAGTAAGGAAATTTAATGTTTCTTCTGCCTTTGTATCCCACATTCAAAGTATCCTGCCAAACATGCCAACTATTGAGGAGGTAGAAATTTTCATCTATCCCAGGTGTTTCCAGCTGGACTAAGAATTAAATTTACATGAGACCAACAGACTAACAGGAGAAAAATCAAATTTAGTTTCAAATCTATGGGGAATCCACACAGACATAAAATTCCAAGGGGAGTCGAGCAATGAGAAGATCCTGTATTGATATCCTTTGCTGAGGAGAGGGGGCAGGGCTCTAGGGATAAAAAGGGGAGGAAGACTGTCAGCATGAAGGTGAGAAGAGATTTTGGTAAACAAAGGTTGCCCTATTCTGCAAATTCTTCCATAAGAATCTCTGTTAATAAGTCTCTTCCTGGTACAGGCTCTCCTTTCCAATGTAAATTTAGGTGGTTGTGGGGGAGGTAAAGAGCTTTTCCTGAATCTGCTGGATTTTGATTGCTTTTAATTCAAAATAATCTTAATGTCAAAGTGGCCCACCTTGATGCATTGGTCCTTGGCCCCTCCAGAATTTTCTAGGAGATGCTGGAAGTATAAAGGAAACAATCAGGCACTGCCCAAACTGGAAGATGTGGGCAGAGCAGGAAGAGGTTGCATCTAAGGCACACTTTGATGTGTAATCTAGAGAGCTGTCACTGTGCAAACACAAGCACTACTAGTTTAAATTAGAATAGTTTTTGGCTGCTTCTTTAACCTTCGAGAACACTCTTTATCAGGAATAAGCAAATAGTTCAAGACGTTTAAGCAGGAGCTCAAAGGATATTTCCAATGTAAATAGTCTCCATATTTTGGCAGGAATACAAAAAAAGAGGATGGGAAATTAATATTGAGCCATCTGCGGGTGGAAAAATATCTTGTCTCTGAAGACTAGAAACCTTGTTACCTGCTGCAAGAAAATATTAAGGAGTAATATAATATATTACTTATATATACTACTTCTATAAATGTAAGTAGTAACTATATATTTAACTATATATTTAATAGTTAATAAACCAATTAGTGTTAGGTCAATATCCTACAAGGAAAGGATCAGGGAGATAATGAACTAAAAGAAAAACATCATTTTTGTTTGTTTTAGTTTGAAAGTGATTCATCCAGATTTGTAGTATACATGAATGGAGTGGTTATCTCCAACTCTAAGTTAAATGAATAATCAGCCATACCTTCAGTTTTAGAGATTTGTTTTTGTTTTCTTTTTCTTAAGGATTTTATTTTTAAGTCATCTCTACACCCAACAAATTTGTCATTTGTAAACAACAAATTTGTAAATTTGGCTCAAATTTACAACCCCAAGATCAAGAGTCAAATTGCTCTATCTACTGACGAATCCAACAAGATGCCCCCACTTTTAGAGTTTAAGCAAAATTATTTAAAAGAAGCAAAATTAGCTGATTTAACTGTTATCTGAAAAAAAAAAAAAAACAAAAACTGTTATCTGTTTGCTCACTGGTGATACAAGTAAGTACATGAAACAAGTGACCTGACACTCACGTTTGTTTGTTCATCATTTGTTTATGTCCCCCATTGGTTATATTAGCATAATTCTTCCTTTTTTAAAGATTTTTTTTTTTTTTTAAAAAAGCTACCAACAACATTTTGTGGACAATTCAGGAAACTAGAATGGGCTACATTGTTAAATTTCTTGGGCATAAATATGGTATTGTGGCTATGTAGGAGTACATGCTGAACTATTTAGCAGTGAAATGCCACAATGCCTTCAACTTGCTTTCAAGTGGTTCAGAGGGAGAAAAAAGCAAACTGGTACAATGCTACCAAGTGGTGAATACAGGCGAAGATTTTATGTAGATTTATCATATCCCTTTCTCTGTAGATTTAAAATAAAGTATTGAAGGAAAATAATGTAAACAAAAAAGGCTTTTGAAGCTTACAAAAGGATTTTTCCCCTGTAAAGAAACAATACACATAGCTTTAGAGGCTATATAAAACCTATTTCAACTCCTGAATCATATTTTAATTTCACTCAAATAAAGGTTTATGACTGAATACTAAACTTTTGTCTTCCCAAGAAATTTTAAAGGGAAGATAATACAGGTAACTTAAAATGAATTTGCAAAATGGGATTCTCTGGCATCAGACCAGGATAATAAAAATAGGAAGGATAGAGGAGCCTGGATGGCTCAGTCAGTTAGGCATCTGCCTTCAGGTCATAGTCCTGGAGTCTCAGGATCATGCCCTGCAGTGGGTTCCCTGCTCAGCATGGAGGCTTCTTCTCCCTCTGCCCCTCTCCCCACTTGTGCTCTCTCTCTCTCTTAAATAAATAAAATCTTTTTTAAAAATAGGAGGAAAAAAAAGTAAAAATAAATAAATAAAAATAAAAAATAGGAGGAATAGCTTTTGTAAGTATAAAAATATGACAGAATCTGGGCATGTCTGGTCACAGTTAAAACTGACATTCTAGTCTATAGATTGGATTAATGGCATCTACCTGAAGCCTTATTCCTTTAGAATATTTATGCAGAGATCCACTGTGTTTGTATCAGTGAGAGTCTAGGCAGAAAAATAGAGTTAACATAGCAAGAGTCCGTTCCCTCCTCTAGTGCTAAGGGTACTTGGGGGGAAAATGGGGCCATCAGAGCTTGAAGCTGGGGCTGCCGGAGGGGGAGGGTGGTGGGGGCTGTGTGTGTTCTGTTAGTTATGAGCAGAACCCTGGATGGAAGGGCTGCTTCATGGGGCTGGAGCCGCCAAGGAGACATCCACTGCCAGAGATCAGAGATGAAGGGAGAAATCTCTGCCTGTTCCCTTCCTCCTGTCCTCCACCAAGTGCTTCTCAATGACCAAACCTATGGGGAGTTATAGGGTAAGCAAGTTTAGGAAAAGTAATCCCTGTGATAAAAAGCAGAGAAAGGAAAGGGCAAGAAATGGATCTGAGAGCAAGCAGCTGGAGAAGAGGCACATGTACTATTACATCTTCCTGTTCTTTTCTAAAATTTCTCATGTTCACAGTCCTATGTGAATATGCTTTTAAAAAACAAGAGGAGGTATGAAATTCTATTAACAGTTGAGTTTATTTAGACAAATGAGAAAACAAAATCTTAAAAAGGTGTAGGTGCCTGGCTGGCTCAGTCTGTAGAGCATGTGACTCTTGATCTCACTCACCTCTCCATCTATCCTACCACCAACCTTCAACTAGACTAGAAAGTCATTATAAAGGGCAATCTAAATTAAAGATCATAAAAAGGCATAAAAACTCTTATTCAGCTTCTACAATAAAAAAAATTTGTACGAAAAGTTATTTGACATTAAAATTTGAGAATTTCACATAAAACTCTAAATTCTAGCTTCTCTTATAAATTAGGGTGCTCTGCCCACACTAGGCCCTCATTCCTGCCTGGCAGACTTTGCCGGAGTGTATCCTTACCAATTTTCCATGTCCCAGTTTTACCTGGTTCAGGTAAATGTGTGCTGCTTGCCTGGCTCCTGTAGGCAAATAATCTTTTCTTTCTTCTTTTCATTCTAGTCTGGAGGATTTGCACTAGCTATCACCTCCATGTTCGCTCCTTTCATATTCAATCAGCTTCTGCAACCCTTAAGAGTCCACTGGGGAGAGGGGTGCCTGGGTGGCTCAGTTGGTTGCACTGCTGCCTTCAGCTCAGGTCATGATCTCAGGGTCTTGGGATAGAGCTCGATGTATGTATTCATTGGGGAATCTGCTTCTCCCTTTCCCTTTGTCCCTCTTCCCACTCTGATCTCTCTCTCTCTCAAATAAATAAAATCTCTAAAAAAAAAAAAAAAAAAAAAAGTCCACTTGGTAAGTCACTAGTGAAATTAGTGAAACCACAGCTCAGAAATTCCAGCAATTACTTCCATGATCATCATTTCAAATTCCTTGTGAAAGGAGGTAATGCTGGCTGGCTGGGACTGAGGACCTAGAGGCGAGTCCCAACCAGCCAAGAAGGTCCCTGGCTTCCAACAGGGTGTAAATCAAACACAGCTGAAAGGAAATGGGAGCAGAGTTTACTGATGACAGAGAGAGAGAGAGAGAGAGGATACAGACAAAGCATGGGAGAAAGGAAAGTAAATCTCATTCCTTGCTTGAGACCTGGGGTTTTTACTGAGGATAGTGGTCTGATGCACTGTCTTCTCATTAATCCAGGAACAAAGATGAGAGTTTAGGTGTTCTCCCTACATCACTTGATGCCCTGGAGCCTAGGGTCATGATGAGTCAGTGGTCTCAGAAAATGTTCATGAAGACCCCGCCTCTTTACTCCTTAGATGTTATCTATTGTGTTGGAAGACTCCAAAGAAATCATTAAATCGTAAGCCAGAGGGTTGGAGGGTAGGGGTGTAAGTTCTAGCAAGAATGGAGGCAAGAATGGAATCCCTGTTTCAGAGGAATGTATGAAAGTGATCATGTGATTACATGTAACACATCTAAAAGTTTTTGCATTGACTTGAAGTAAGACTGTAAAACCAAAACAATTTGAAAAACTAGAAAAGTCAAATATCCAGTAAAAAATGTTAAAGCTGAAGTTAAGTCCTCATGTTGATAGTTTCCTTTAAGTCTTTCCCTTTTGTAGTACGTACCCAGTGTCGGGAACAGAATTCCTGTCCCCTTCAAGGTCCTCCTAGCTGGACTGCTAATTGCCATGAGACAGATTAACAGGAGAAAATAAAATTTAATTTTGTACACATTATAGTTTCCACACAAACATGAAAATTCCAAAGACGGTCAGGCAAAGTGATATATATATATATATATATGTCATCCTGAACTAAGAGGAAGGGGTCAGGGGTCTGGGACTCCAAAGGGAAGGAGTGCAATTTACAGGAAGATTTAAAAGAGTAAATGTTTGGTCAACAAATGTTTGCTGGGCCACTCAAACCATGGGACACAGAGGCCTTGCTAGGTTCCTCCCTATCTACCATATCATAGTCTACTATAACTATCTATGGTAATAGCTCTCTTCCTGGAAGAGAGCCTTCATCTAAATTATTTTTAGGCAGTTGGGGAGATAAAGAAGATCTTTCCTGAATCTGCTGTGTTTTGATGGCTTTTTAACTCAAAATAATCTTCATGCCAAAGTGGCCCATGTTGGGTGTTCTGCCCTTGGCTCCTACCACAGTTACAACTTGTGTGATGCCTTGTACTCCTGCTGGACTATCAGCTCTTAACAGCAAGGACTCGGTCAGCTTTTTCTAGAGCTGTATTCCAAAGCAGGTAGCAAAGAGGTTCACAGTCTCAATAAATAGATGAAAATATATGAATAAACTTTTTGCTCAATTGCTGCTAAAGTAAAGCGATAGCAATCAAGCATAAAATTATTTTTCAGGGGTACCTAGGTGGCTCAGTCAGTTGAATGTTTGACTCTTGATTTTTGGCTCAGGTCATCAGATCAAGACTTGCGTTGGGTTCCATGCTGGGCTCTTTGTGCTGGGCTCTCTGTGCTAGGCTCTCTGTGCTAGGCTCTCTGTGCTAGGCATGGAACCTGCTTAAGATTCTCTTTTTGCCTTTCTCTCTGCCCCCCTCCACATGCATGCACATGCACACACTTTCTCTTTCTCTTAAGAAAAAAATATTTTTCAGATTCCTAGCAACCAGGACAAAGAGAGAAGCAGTCAAGAGACTTGGCTTGTGGCCTGTCCATATTCTATGATTAGCCTCTGTCCCAGAAAGCATGTGGAAAAAACAAACAAGCAAACGAACACTCTAGCTATGAAGGTCAGTCTGGATTCCTAGCTGTTAGTGCCTTAAGGAGCAGTGTATGGGGTACGCATCACTGGTCTGGCTTTCAAGACAGGACTTTGGTTTCTTAGAGGAACACAGCCAGAGAGAAACTGATTTTCAGATGGGAACCTAGCTGATAAAGAACAAAACACAAGGGTGCCTGGGTGGCTCAGTTGTTGAAGCAGATGCTTTTGGTTCAGGTCATGATCCTGGGGTTCTGGGATTGAGTCCTGTTTGGGGCTCCCTGCTTGGGTGGAGGAATCTGCTTCTCTCTGCCCCTCTGCCCCTCCCCGTTGTTTGTGTTCTTGCTCCTGTGTGTGCATTATCTCTACCAAAATGAATAAATAAGTCTTAAAAAAAAAAAAAAAGAACAAAGTACTAATGTTGTTTGCAATGGTTTATAAGGTGACAGAAGCCTATAACTAGTCCTGGCAGACAAGACAAACTTAATTTGTAGGAAGTTACCAGAGCTAATGCACTCCTGACTTTCAGAATTGATCCCAGAGTCTCGGGAAAGGTCAAGACTGCAGTGGCTGCGGAACACCCTAATAGAGAAATCAGAAGGGCCATTGAAAATTCTGAATGTAATACCAAACAAGTTATTTAATCTGATGATGTGCCTTATTGTGCCATGGTGATATGGGGAAATAAAAATAGTGAAATATAAGAGGGAAAGATGAGACATACTGCAAAAATTCCTTAAAACCTTGAGATCTTCATGTAAGTTAAACTGAAAAATACTCATAAAGTGCTCAGTAAAGCTAGACTTCCCTATCCTGTGTATGTGTGAATGCTGTGCTGTACAATCCACAGACTCCTTTTAGCTCCCTCTGGTGGCACACTAGTCCTTAATGACTACTGAGTATTTTTAAGACCTGTAAATTAAAAAAGAAAAAAGAATAGAAAAAACTCTTAAATGTTCATTCATCGTAGCTTTTCATTAATTCTTTTTTAGGAGCGCCTAGGTGACTCAGTTGGTTAAGCGTCTGCCTTCGGCTCAAGTCATGATCCCAGGGTCCTGGTATGGGGCCCACATCGAGCTCCCTGCTAAGTGGGGGTTTGCTTCTACTTCTCCCTCTCTGTCTCTGTGCTTGCACTCTTTCTTTCTCAAATAAATAAATAATCTTTTTAAAAAATAGTTTTTTATGGGACACCTGGCTGGCTCAGTTGGTAGAGAATGCAATTCTTGATCTTGGGGTTGTGAGTTTGAGCCCCATGTTGGGTATGAGATTACCTGAAAAGAAAATATTTTAGGGGTGCCTGTGTGGCTTAGTTGATTAAGCATCTGACTCTTGATTTTGATCAGGCCATGATCTCAGGGTTGTGAGATCAAGCCCCACATCAGGCTCTGTGCTGGGTGTGGATGGAGACTGCTTAAAATTCTTTCTCTCCTCCCTCTCCTCCACATCTGCCTTCCTCTCTCCCTCACTAAAATAAGATAAAATAATATAAAATAAGATTTTCTTCCTGGTCTCCATTTCACATCATTAGAGACTAGCCTTCCTGTTATGGCTTACATAACAACCAGATCCCGACAGCAAGGCTTCCTATTCTCCACAGAATAAAGTATGATAACTTGGGTAATAGATGATTTAGTGTGATCCCAGATGACCTCTCCTGTCTTGTTTTCTATCGTAGCATTTACTGCAGCCGCATTGATCTCCTCATGGATCCAATACTGAAACATACTATGAGTTTTCTCATTTCTTGGTCTTTGCTTCTGACTTTTTTTTTTTTTTTTTTTGCTTCTGACATTCTTACTACATGTTAGTTGTTTTTTTTTTTAAAGATTTTATTTATTTATTCATGAGAGAGAGAGAGAGAGAAGCAGAGACACAGGCAGAGGGAGAAGCAGGCTCCATGCAGGGAGCCTGACATGGGACTTGATCCCGGATCTCCAGGATCACACCCTGGGCCGAGGGCAGCGCTAAACCACTGAGCCACCCGGGCTGCCCTACATGTTAGTTTTAAGTCTAAAAACTGACTGTACATTTTGGGACTCCTGGGTGGCTCAGTGGTTGAGCATCTGCCTTTGGCTCAGGGCATGATCCTGGGTCCTGGGAATGAGTCCTGCGTCCAGCTCCCCATGGGAAGCCTGCTTCTCCCTCTGTCTATGTCTCTGCCTCTCTGTGTCTCTCATGAATAAATAAATAACATATTTTTAAAAAAGAACAACTGTACTTTTTATCACCATCAAGCTACGTATCAGCAATAGCTATTTTGCATTTTAAAATAAGCTATTCTTAATATTTTGTAAAGAGCAAGATTATTATGTCCAAAGCAATAGACTTCAGTTTTCACTGAAAAATGTTGACACTAATTTGTTTGCCTGTAATTATCTGTGATCATCCTTCTGACAGAAGAATCTGAGCTGAGCACATCTTGTTTTTGCAATATGATTATAGAATTAAAGATTCTGACCACTCAAAGGACTCACAACTATAATGAAATTATTAATGCTTTGTATTTGTATGATATGCTATAGGTAACATAGCCATTCAGTTGATTATCAAGTATCACTGGAAGACACCTCCCTCATTTTACACTTTAGGAAACTGAAGGAACGAGAGAAGGATTTAATCAATAAAATAGCATGATTTGGTAGGTGGGTTTAAGTTATTGCATTAGTATTAGAAACAAAAATTGCAACAATAATAATGTCCTGAACATGAAAGATTATCAGTCCTGAATGTTTCCTGTTACCTGAACAAGTTTACTTATGAAAAAGTTTACAAAATAAAGATGGATTTTTTTTAATAAATATTGGCTGACCACCTGCCCAAATGCAAGGCAACATGTTAGGTACTGCCAGAATCACAAAGATTAATATGACATGGTCAGTATCTCCAAGAAGCTTAAAAAGTAGGAGGAGGAATCTCTACCAGTATTTTTGATTTTTGCGTATGGGCTAAAAACTAGACATTGTGTTTTCAGTTAACACACTAAAAAGAACACCTAGTACTTTTCCTTTACCATTAAAAGCCTTTAGAGTGTATTCAGTAAAATAGTAAGCATACCAATGAGGAGGGAACAGTCTGACCTATATCAGTGTATTGTTTTTCATTCAAATAGTGTCTTAGTTCACTGGAGGCTGTACATGAATGTTTATTACAATATTTATTTCTCTTGATTAAGATGATAGCAAGTGATTAATGAGTTCCAAGTTACAATTAAAATAGAAACTTCCGCCTACCTGATAAAAGGAATGTCCAGATGTTAACAACTCTGAAACTTACAACAAATCAGAAAAATGATTGCATAAACCCTTAGGCAATGACAACCTTTGTAAATGTGTCTGACTGTAGGAGGTTAGCATAGTTACAGCTCTAAACTATTATGAAGGTCTTAGTTCAACATAGAGCTGCACACATGCCTTTGAACTTAAGTATACGTAACCTTTGCTGTAAACAGTATACATTTCTCAGAATTTTTCAAAATCTTTTCTTTGTCTTTTAGTTTGATTACTATCATGAAAACGTCATAGAGTACAGCTGGCAATATTGATGGCAAAATAATTAGTAATAGAGTTTTGCATTATGGATCATTGGATAAGCTCAAATAGGAAGAAATCAGGGGAGCATTTTGTTGATAAATGATTCTATCTGCTATTAAGTAGGCAGCATTTGAAGTAGGCCACTTAGGAATGGGAATTTCTATGTAAAATATTATTTTTATAAACAAAGAGCAACCTTCTATAGTCGAACAAACTAAAATATATTTAGTTATTAAATTTCAGAGATGCTAGAGATTATCTAGATTAGGATTTACAAGCTTTTATCAACAGCAGCAACCTTTAAACAAAATCATATACAATAAAAAAAAATCATATACAATAGCCCAACACATAAAACTAATAAAATAGAGCTGTTCTAGATGGGAGTGGAAAGTTCTTCTTTATCTAACAAATGGACAAAATAAGTAAGATATATCTAAGGCTTTTGATGGGAAGGATGACTCACAGCTGAAAGAATTTACACTTGACTGCTTTGGCAGAGTACTTTGTCAGAACAGAGGACAGTCTTGCAGTTCAGAATAAGAATCATGAGAAACCATATTTCCTATTACATTCCCAGAAAGTAAACTATTACTAACAGAGACATGTCTGGTTTATGTCTTCTACCTATAGTAGTCACACAACCTCAACTTTGAAAGACTCAAAGAAAATAATTATAATTTAAATTTTTCATATTACTGTTTTAGTTATGGTGGAGTAGCTCACATTGGACCAATGCCCTCACAGATAGCAATTTTCAACCTTAAAGTATAATTAATACTTACTCGAAGGCACTGGAGAGTGAGTGACCAAAGCTGCGAGAAACTAGAGAAGTCAACCCTTAAAAGAAGGGAAAGTTACCGGAATATATCTGCAATTTTTTTTCTTTAAGATTTTATTTATTTATTCATGAGACACACACATACACAGAGGCACAGACATAGGCAGAGGTAGAAGCAGGCTCCCTGCAGGGAGCCTGATGCGGAACTTGATCCCAGGACCCCAGGACCATGCCCAGAGCTGAAGGCAGACGTTCATCCAGTGAGCCATCCAAGTATCCCAAATATATCTACAATTTTATGGCTTTTTCTCCTGGGAGCCACTCCCCAATCCATGCAGAGTGGAAGAACTAGAACTCAAGCAAAAAGCTAACCTTTGAGGCTGTCAGAATGGCTGAAAAGTGAAGGAAAAAACCCTGAAAAGGAGATAACCTCATAGAAGGAGCAGTGAATTCTGCATATAGATTCAGCCCAAATCTTTGAGTTCTGTTCTGCACAGTCATGAGGGAGACTCCAAGCAGCATGTCTAAAAGAAACAGGCTAAAATGAGATCAAAGCAGAGATTACTGTTGCTGCTGACCATAGGGGAGTTTGGAATTTGAGTCCAGTTAATTTATCTAATAGAACAACATTCAACAGTTTCCAGAGTACCATGTTGTATCCATTATTTGGCAAAAATGTCATTCAAAATTTGAAGGCATAATAAAGACATTTTCAGAAAAAAGCTGAGAGAATATATCACTGGAAGACTTGAAGGAATATATCATTGGAAGACTTATATAGTGTGGATCTTCACAAAAAGCTAAAGAGTGCCAGAAAAAGTAAATGTGTAGGTATATATAAAGACTTTTATATCATTTTTATTTAATTTTTAAAGCCAATTTCTTATTTAAATAAGACAAAAATAAAAATGTATGGTTTATAATATATGTAGAAGTAAAAATTATAACAATAATGCATAAAGATGGGAGAAGTGGAAGCTTTTTTGTAAGGTTATTACATTATATGTGAAGGGGTATAATATTATTTGAAGGTAGATTGGGATAAGTTAAAAATGCCAACCTCAGAGCATCCACTAAAAATAGAACAGGTATAGCTAAGAATCCAATAGAAAAAATAAAATAGAATGTTAAAAGTAACCCAAAAGAAGATAGGAACAAAGGAAATAAAAGAATAAAGAAGAGATTAGAAAATAGAAAAGAAACCTCAAAACGATAGACTTAAACCCAACCATATATATTATTCTATTAAATATAAATGGACTAAACACACCAACTAAAAGGCAAAGACTATTTAGACCCAACTGCATACTATCTATTAGAAAGTCCCTTAAAATGAAATGCATAGGTTAATTTTTTTTAAAAGTAAGCTCCATGCTCATTGTAGACCCCAAAGCAAGGCTTAAACTCAAGACCCTGAGATCAATACCTGAGCTGAGATCAAGAATCGGACACTTAACTGACTGAGCCACCCAGGTGCCATTCCATTTTTTTTTTTAAGATTTTATTTATTTATTCATGAGAGAGAGAGAGAGAGGCAGAGACACAGGCAGAGGGAGAAGCAGGCTCCATGTAGGGATCCCGACGTGGGACTCAATCCTGGGACTCCAGGACCACACCCCCGGCTGAAGGCAGGTGTTAAACCTCTGAGCCACCCGGGGATCCCTAAAACCAATTTTTATATATCTTTTTAAAAGATTTTATTTATTATTCATGAGAGACAGAAAGAGAGAGAGACAGAGACACAGGCAGAGGAAGAAGCATGCTCCATGCAGTGAACCCAATGTGGGATTTGATCCCAGGTCTCCAGGATCACAACCTGGACTGAAGGCAGTGCTAAACCACTGAGCCACCTGGGCTGCCCACCATTCCATTTTTAATTCGTTTTGTTTTATTTATTTATTTATTTATTTATTTATTTATTTATTCAAGAATGATAGGCATAGAGAAGAGAGAGAGAGGCAGAGACACAGGCAGAGGGAGAAGCAGGCTCCATGCTGGGATCCCGACGCAGGATTCGATCCCGGAACTCTAGGATCGCACCCTGGGCCAAAGGCAGGCGCCAAACCGCTGCGCCACCCAGGGATCCCCCCATTCCATTTTTTAATGGAAAAAAATTACACCATGAAAATATGTATTGTCAAAAAGCTGGGTTAGCAATTTATATAAGCTAACGTAGACTTCAAGATGAGGAATATTACCAGAGATAAAAGGAACATTTCATAATGATAGATGAGTCAATTCATCAAAAAGACATAAATAATAATATGTATATAACTGAGAGCAAAGCTTAAAAATACTTGAAGGAGGGGCACCTGAGTAGCTTAGTCAGTTAAGCATCTGGCTCTTGATTTTGGCTCAGGCCATGATCTCAGGGTTGTGAGATCAAGCGCTGCAGTGGGCTCTGCAATGGACATGGAGCCTGCTTAACATTCTCTCTCTCTCTCTCTCTCTCTCCCTCCCTCCCTCTCCCTCTGCCCCTACCCCCATCTCTCTTCTCTAGAAAAAAAAAAACAAAAACTTGAAGGGAAAGCTGATAATACAGAAAATAGGAACAGATAAATATATAAATATACTATTATAGTTTGCAATTCAGCTTGTCTTTCTCCATAATTTATAGAACAAATGGAAAAAATATTGGTAAGGATATAAATGGCTTGAAGGACACTATCAATCAACCAAATTGCAGTAATTGACATTTATAGAACACAGCACTCAAAAATGGTAGCATAAAGGGTGCCTGCGCAGCTCAGGTTGTGATCCTGGCATCTGCCTTTGGCTCAGGTCGTGATCCTGAGCTCCCCTGCAGGCAGCCTGCTTCTCCCTCTGCCTGTGTCTCTGTCTTTCTCTCTGTGTCTCTCATGAATAAATAAATAAATAAAATCTAAAAAAAAAAAAAATAGTAGCATACATGTATTTTCAAGTGTACATGGAATATTTGAGCTAAATTGCATACAGGGCCACAAAACAAGTTGCAATAAATTTTGAAGTGCTGAAATGATATTGAGCATAGGCTTACCCATAATGGAATTGGGTTAGAAGTCATTATAAAAAAAGATATCTGGAAAGCTCTTAAATATTTGGAAAGTAAACAACAAACTTAAAAATAACCCTTGGGAAAAAAAAATAACCCTTGGGTCCAAGAAGAAATTACAAGAGAAAGTGAAAAATAGTTTGAACTAAGTGATATTGAAAGCATAACGCATGAAAAGTCATAGGGACAGCTAAAGCAGTGTTTAGAGAGAAAGTTATAGCTTTAAATGTTTATATTAGAAAAGAAGAAAGGTCTAAAACAACGACCCAATATTGAATTAAGAAAAGCAGAAAGAAAGAGTAAAACTAATAAAAATTAAGTAGAAGAAAGGAAATAATAAAAGAACACATGTAAGTGGGAAAAAAAAGACCAATAATAAAACCATAACAGTGTAAAAAGCTGGTTATTTGAAAAGTCCAGCAGGGTTGCCTGGCTGGCTCAGTTGGAAGAGCATGTGACTTTTGATCTTGGGGTTGTGAGTTCAATCCCTTTGTTGGATGTAGAGATTGCTTAAATAAACTTAAGAGAAGGAAAGGCCAGCAGAATCAATAGCACCTAGATAGATGGATCAAGGAATAGAACACATATGTATCAATATCAAGAGTGACAAGGAAGTTATCAGTATAGATCCTATAGACATTGATAGGATAGCAAGGGGATATTATAAACAACTTTATCATTTTTAAAATTTTATAATTTAGAGGAAATTCCCTGTAGACACAGCACAACTTACCAAAACTAGTCCAATATAAAAGGAAACAGAGTTGTCCTGTATCTATTTATTTATTATTTTTTAAAGATTTTATTTATTTTAGAGAAAGGGGATAGTTAGAGACTATGAGCAGGGTGGAGGGGCACAGTGAGAAGGAGAAGCAGGGAGCCTGATGTGGGGCTCAATTCCAGGACCCCAATATCATGACCAGAACCGAAGGCAGACACTTAATGACTGAGCCGCCTAGGTGCCTCAGTATGGTTCTTATCTATTAAAGAAATTTAATTTGTTATTTAAAGTTACCAAAGAAAACTCCAGATACAATGGATTCATTGATGAGCTCTACCAGCATTGAGGAAGAAATAACACCAGTCTTACATGAATTCTTACAGAAAATCATATAATAAGAAATGCTTCCCAACTCTTTTTTATGAGCCAGCAATATCTGAATACCAAATCTGCAAAGGACAGCACCAAAAATAAAAAGGGAAAAGAACAGGGATAAAAAGAGGGAGGGAAGGAAGGAAGGATAAAAGGAAGGAAATAAAAATTACAGACCAATGTTTTTTATAAACATAGAAGGAAAAAATCCTTTACAAAATGTTAGCAAATCAAATTCAGCAGTATATAGAAAGGACACTACAATGTGATCAAATAGTCCTTTTAAAAGTTACTCAGTGTAATTCACATTGACAGAATAAAGAATAAAAACCACATGATCATTTTAACAGAAGCAGAAAGCATTTGCCTCCACTTGCCTATAGTCTCAAAAATATTACACTGAGTGAAAGAAGCCAGACCCAAAATAGTACATAATGTATGATTCACTTCCATGTGATTCTAGAACAGGCAAAAGTAATCTATAGTAAAAAAATCAGTGCACAGGTTGCTCTTGGATGGTATTGGGATGGGGATTCTTTGGAAGGGAGCATGAGAGAAATTTGGGGGATGATAGAAATATTTTTATGGGTGGGTTAAATTGGTTTATAATTTGTTGGATAATACTCGAGATTCATATATTTAACTGTATGTAAATCTTACCTAAAAAACAACAACAACAAAAACTAGATCAATATGATCTTTGCTTACTAGGTTTGCTTTCCACAGTAGTGTGGGTTAACAATCCTAAAAGTACATCCTTATGAAAATAAATATTTTGAGGATAATGGAACCAGTTTTCTCACTATTGGAGAAGGAAATTACAAATATGGCAAGGGGAAGGGAGCATATATATGTATATAAGCATAAATATATATACATAATTTTTCTAGGTTTGTCTGCTGAGAGGGCCTAAAAACAATGACCATCAAAAGCAATGAGCACACCTAGCACCCAGAGTTGGCTCCTTTATTTTCCTCTTAAAACAGGGAGAGAACAAAATAAGCACAGTATATCCTGTACCAGAAATTAGAGAAGTGCTCAGAGAATGGTTAGAATGTGTCAAAGATACAAAGAATCTAACCTGAAGGTTTTCTCACTACCTAAATTTAGCTTTTTACATTTACAATTTGATCATACAAGTAAATGATAGAAATGGAGTACAATCCATTGAATAAAATAGGATTCTAAGAGTCCATGCTGATATGAATGAAGGAAGGAATTAATTAATTAAGAAAATGGGAAGCTTTTATTTATAATAGAATACTACCTGAAAATGTAGAAGAAATGCTGAAGTGAGACATCATTAGTGGATGTTTGAACCAGTAGGTGAAAAGACAACAGTATGTTTACATAGTATCCAAGTACTTTCCCACAAATTACTTACTATTTGCATAAAGAAAAATATTAACTTCACAATGAGATAATGTCTTAGCCACTACTTTCACTTAGTGAGTAAAGTTAGCATTAGCAATATTGGGACAGTCTGACATCATGTGTTAATTGATATGATGCTCTCAGAAGAATATAGTATTTCTTTGTCATTCTTGCCAAAAATGCATAACTTGAATTTCATTATGATGAAACAGCAGACATTCAGGTCAAATGACATTCTACAAAATATCTGGTCTATATTCTCAACACTGAGGAACTGTTCTAGATTAAAAGAGACCAGTGAGTCATCCCAACTAAATACAACATGGCATCCTGGGTCAGAGTGTGGACAAGGAAAAAGAGATAGCTATGAAGAACACTAATTTGGACAATATGGACTTCAGATTAGATAATAGTATAATATCAATATTAAACTTCCTTTTTTTTAAAGATTTAGTTTATTTGAGAGAGAGAGAGAGAGAGAGAGAGAGAAGAGGGAGGGGCAAAGGGAGGGAGAGAGAATCTCAAGCACATTACACACTCAGTGCAGGGCCCACCCGGGGCTTGGTCCCATAACTCAGGAGATCATGACCTAAATTAAAATTAAGAGTCAGAGGCCTGGGTGGCTCTGCGGTTAAGCACCACCGTCAGCCCAGGGTGTGATCCTGGAGACCCAGGATTGAGTCCCGTGTCAGGATCCCTGTATGGAGCCTGCTTCTCCCTCTGCCTGTGTCTCTGTTTCTCTCTCTGTCTCTCATGAATAAATAAATAAATAAAATCTTAAAAAAAAAAAGTCAGAGGCCCAACTGACTGAGCCACCCAGGCATCCCAATGTCAAACTTTCTGATGTAGGTCATTGTACTGGTTTTGCAAGAGAATGTCCTTGTTCTTAGAAAATATACACAAAAGAACACCTGGGTGGCTCAGTGGGTTGAGTGGTAGACTCTTGGTTTTGGCACAGGTCCTGATCTCAGCATCCTGGGATAGAGAACCCTGCATTGGACTTTGAGCTTGATGGGGATCTGTTTGAGGATTCTCTTTCCTCTCTCTCTCTTTTTCTTTTTCTTTTTTTAAGATTTTATTTATTCATGAAAGACACAGAGAGAAAAGCAGAGACACAAGCAGAGGGAGAAGCAGGCTCCCCACTGAGCAGGGAGCCCAATGCGGGACTCGATCCCAGGACCCTGGGATCATGACCTGAGCCAAAGGCAGACGTTCAACCACTGAGCCACCCAGGCATCCCTCTTTCCTCTCTCTCTCTGTCCCTCCTCGCATGAAAAGATAGAGTGACTCCCAGGCTCACTCTATCTTTGTGTAAGGTAAATAAATAAATTTTTAAAAACAAACAAGCAAATAAAATAAAATACAAAAGTGTTTAGGGGTAAAGGGCACAGTTGCCCTCTAACCTGATAACAACTTAATTTTAAATGGTTCAGAAAGAATCTATGTATATATATATATATATATATATATATATATATATACACAAATCAGTGAATTAATTATGTGTCAGAATGATAAGTGGTACAAAATTTAAATAATTTGGGATTCTGCTGGGTATATGGGAGTTCTTTATACTACCCTTGTAAGTTTTTTGTAAATTTTTAATTATGTCAAATAAAAGTTTAAAGTTATGTATACATGTGTATGTACAAGTAAGTATCTCAGCATGTGGTGAGTGTGGGTATGTGTATCTGCTAAATTCAGTGGTAGGTTGTTATAAGTAATGGAAAAACACAGGCTCTTAGTGTTAAGCTTTAAATGGTAAAGCATACTTTTTTTTTTTTTTAAATTTTTATTTATTTACGATAGTCACACAGAGAGAGAGAGGCAGAGACACAGGCAGAGGGAGAAGCAGGCTCCATGCCCCGGGATCCGACATGGGATTCGATCCCAGGTCTCCAGGATCGCGCCCTGGGCCAAAGGCAGGCACCAAACCACTGCACCACCCAGGGATCCTGGTGAAGCATATTCTTAAGAGGCACAAAGCCTCTATATTGATAGTCCCACCATTCTCTATTCCTTGAGTGTTTTTGTTGTTTTGGAAATACTGAGAAGCTGGAAAAGATACCCCATTTTATTTTTACCCTTAATCAAAACTAGTATGCTTCATGTTCAGGGTTGATTTAGGATTAAGTCTGCCTGGCAATATGAATATTTACAATCATGATTTCAAACCTACTCGTGAAGCAATTTTATCCCTGTTGAATTGCTTCTAGGGATGGATTATTTGAAGGAATTAGTGTAATCCAAAAAAAGGCAATGTGTATCCAGCACAAACAATCTGTTTATAAAAATCTACAAGATTGAACAGATGTAGATGTTTTATAAACCCAAACAAATAGGAAACTTTAGTCAAGTTTTTTGTTTGTTTGTTTGTTTGTTTGTTTGTTATCATTATCAACAGGAGAACAAGGATTACAAAGTTAGGTAAATATCTTCTCAGTAGCTATGACCCTGAGACATTAGGATGAGGGATGGCTATGAAATCCTGCTCTGTAACATCTCTAGTCAGGAGAATCTAAAGAGGGAACAGTGAGGATGAAGATTCCATTGGGAGGAAAAGTGGCAAAATAAAATTATTAAATCCTTGTGTTACTCTTTGAAACATTGTGGCAGTTCTTTCTGCACAAGACCAGACCCCTCTGCAAAGTGTTCAGTCATGCTTAATGGAACCCATGATCCTCCTACTGACCTTCCATTTGTCAGACCACCTCTGATTTACTACTGTTCTCTCTCATCACCCATTGATTAGAAACTTGACTGTATACCTTGGAAATGCTCCTCTACAATATTTCTTTAGTTCTCCACAAAAATTCACCATGGAATGGATGCACCTATATTGGTTTTTCTGAGGATAAAAGCAAAAGACACTCATTGTGGGTGAAAAAAAGGTAAAATAAATCAGAAAATGTACAAGAGGGGTGAACTTGGTGCACATCACAAACTTAGATATAAAAAAAACCCCTCAGATATACAAAAATACAGCATCTTTGTTTTCTGTAACTTTTTGAGTTCTCATTCTACAGATAGAGGGTGGAAGTCAGGTGGAAATTCAAAACTGCCAAGCAGAACTACCTGCTTCTTCTTCTTTTACCATCTCATTTCAGATAAGTGTATTTGGGCAATCCTCTGGAATCCATTCCTGAACTTCCAGATTTTGACTCTCTCACAAGGTTCTCAACATTATGCTCACTTATTCATGCTCAATCTAACTGTCTTTAGTGTAGGTCCTACACTACCTGACAAATCAGGTACACTGGGGGACTAAGGATGTTTTCAGACATGCAAAGACTTAAAATAAAACAAGACTCCTTTGCATCTTTCATAGGAAGTTACTAGAGAATGCATTCCTCTAAAACAAAAGTATAACCAAAGTATGATTTACATCATAGGAAACAGAAGATCTACAATAAGCAAGGGTTGAAAGGAGCCACCAGGATGACAGTGGTCACCAGGCATAGCAGCAAATGGTTCAGATTGGAGTAGATCACAGGTGCCATGCCAACTAGAATATTTGATGCATTTGGAACCTCTTGAGATTCAGACCACATCAAAAAATTAGGGGGCTGAATTAGTGATAAATACATAGAAACTAAACCAATTTAAAAAACATGACAATTTATTAACTCTGGGGAAAAGAAAGTTGTGTTCAGGAAACAAAATAATCATGGTATACTATATGCCTCCACTAGTGTTTGTGTAGTCATAATTATGTAAACCTTTAAAATTAAGGTAACCAAAATTTTGATAGAACAATTTTGGGAGGGTGAGGGACAAAGGATGATGGAAGGAAGGGAAGGTTGAATGCCTGTGTGGTGGGTGAAGGGAGAACAAAGAGAGTTGAGTCTCCATCTTCCACAGTAAAAAACCAATAAATAGTTTATAAAACTGAAAAATCAAGAAATAGCAATTAAGCATGTTGTTAGAGATGTGGCAGTAAACATCAAAATAATTAGCTGTAAGAGATGAAAGTGGTTGCCTCTGAAATGTGGATAATGGGTAGAAGGAGGCCAGGGTACTGCTGTTTCTGAACAAAACTTGTGGAAGGATTTGACTCTTTAACTTTGGTAAGCTTTGTTCACCTTAACACTTCTTCTTTTTCTTCCTTTTTTTTTTTTTTTTTTTCTTTCTGGATCCTTTAATTTCTAATAAAAACCTACCAATTAGAAGTCCATGTCAGGGGCACCTGGGTAGCTCAGTTGGTTAAGTGTCTGCCTTCGGCTCAGGTCATGATCCCAGGGTCCTGGGATGGAGCTGCATTGGTCTCCTTGTTCAGCGGGGAGCCTGCTTCTCCCTCTCCCTCTGCTTGCTGCACTTCCTGCTTGTGCTCTGTCAAATAAATAAAATATTTTTTAAAAAAAGATCCATGTCAGTCTGATTATTACGCTTTTTTCAATAATCTGTTTCCCCACTCTTGCCCTCCCCACCTCTCATCCTCAATAGTTTTTAAGATTTCCTTATTATCTTTGATTGCTACAGTTTAACTTCTGCATGACTTGGTGTTGATCTGCTTTTATTTATCCTAATTACGATTCATTGGAAATTTTTTAGTCTTAGGATTCGTGTCGGCGAAATCGCTCCACATCATCTTTCTGAATATTGCTTCTCTCCTATTCTCCACTTTCTTCTTCTGAAGTTTTTATTAGGCACCTACTGGAGCTTCTCATTTCTGTTTTTCATATTTCTCGAATTGTCTTTCGTGTATTTTTTCCTCTATGCCACCTTCTGGATTTTTTTTTTCACATCTCTTGTTTCCTCTTTATTCTTTTTCATAATATATTTTACCCCTTTAGACTTTTAATTGTTTCATTTGAGAAGATAATAAGTAGACTTTCATCCTGCCTGGTTATCTTGGTGTCTGGCTGTTTGTTGGATCTGGTGATTCTTTCTCATAAATAGTTTTTTTTTTTTTCCTAATTTTTGACTGTTAATTCTTCTTCAGAGTTATTCATTGTGTGAATCTTATGTGTTCTGGATTATGAAGATATCCTTATCAGGTCATTTCTTTCTCTCTTTTTTTAAGATTTTATTTATTCATGAGAGACACAGAGAGAGAGAGGCAGAGACATAGGCAGAGGGAGAGGCAGGCTCCCTCTCGGGAGCCCAATGTGGGACTCAATCCCAGGAAGCTGGGATCACGCCTTGAGCCAAAGGCAGATGTTCAACTACTGAGCCACCCAGGTGCCGCTTTATCAGATCATTTCTGATTTGGTTCTGCTAGAGCCCTATGGATTTTACTGGTTCTATATGAATTTTTTAATTTGGGGCTTTTTAATTTGTCACTTTGAAGACAACATGAATTTGTACCACAACCACTCCCTGCAGAGGCTTTGGGTTCCAATTTCTCGTGATGTTCCACCATGTTAGCTTGTGCACATGCATGTGTCAACACACACCAATGGGTGGAGTTTTTCTTCTCCCTGTTTTGAAGGCAGAGCAGCTTGTCCTGCTGCCAGCTCACTTACAGTGAGCTCACTTACAGTCCTCCTCTGTGCATAGTCTGTGTCTGTGGTGGCAGTCTCAAGTCCTGTTTCCTTGGGGGCTTTTAGATCCTAGCCTCTTACATTATATTCATCTCTGATCCTTGATGGCCATTTGGCTTCAACTTATGATCATAATTCTAATTTGCAGCTTCTCTTCATTTACTGGCCTATCAAATTTCTGGGTGGAATCTGTGGAGAGAAAAGCCAGGAAAATTATCTTTAGCTCGTAAATAAGTGGGTTTGAAAATTTTAAAAAGACAAAAAACAAAAAAGCAATCTCATCTCATTGCACTTCTGGTATATACTTATACTATTTAAAGTTTAATTTCAGATAGCTAATGGTCTATTAATTTGTAAGATTTATCTAAGTTTGCATAGGTTTTGTTGTTGTTGTTATTTTTAGACTTATTATTTGCTCACTGGTTTCACAGAATCACAACACTTCCAGGTTGCAAGGGTGGGTACTCTGGTGAAACATAGCTTAGTGGAAAGGATAGGGCTGTAGCACCAGGCAGATTTGATTCACATGCTGGCTTTAGTAGTCACTGCTATCTGATGTTGGATAATTTACTTCCTCTCTCAAGTCATCACTTTCTCTGTTAGCAAAGTAGATACAATAATACTCATCTAATATAGCTGCTTAGAGGAATAAAAGTGGTCATAACAGATAATAGCAATTGAGTATTTATGACATACTGAACGCTATGCTGTGAGTTTTGCTAGATTATCTCCTTTAATATATGTGAAATTTTTAGTTCAGTGCCTGACACACTACAAATGTTCAATAAATGCAATAATTTTTAGTCGTATATAAGTAGCCTCCTCCTAGCCAGGCTCTGATCCACATATGACATCCTTCACCCTAGTCACCCCTACCATTAGTCAACGAGACTCTGCTTGAACACAGAACAGTCAGAATTCTAGCTTTGAAATCAGGCTCCATGCATTCATATCTTCCACTTCCTAGCTATCTGGCATTGGGCAAATAAATTGAATTCCTTATGTGTGAAACAAGGATAATAGTAGTTTCTTCTAGAGTAATTTTGAGGATAAAATAAGTTAATTCATGTGAATGAAGCACTTAGAGTAGTGCCTGGTCCATTGTAAACCCTCAGTAAGTTACTGTCATTATTTTTGTTATTACTAGAAACTTGTTATCTCCTTGAATAGTTTATTTCTGGAGGGTTCTAACATTAAAAACTCAATTCAAACTGAAATCTGCCTCGCTTCCGTGTGTACCAGTTGGTCTTATTTTTGCCATCTGGAGTAGTACAGAGAAAATCTTCTTCTCCTTTCCTAAGATGGTACTTTAAACATCTTTTTTTGTTGTTCTCCAGAATAAACACCTCATTCTCTTCAAGTATTTTTCACAAAAATGGATTTGAGTCTGCTCACCATTCTAATGAACTTCTAAGAGCACAACTCAGTTTGGGAATCTTACAGTTGGAACACTACCATCCAGGCATTGTCTGAGGAGTTTGGGGTACTATCACACTTACTTTTTATGAATATTGCATATTTGGTTAAACTATTATAGACTATTATATATAGTCAAACTCATAACTGGCAAAATATTTATATGTGTTAAATTTTAGCTCTCTTATTTTGCCTCATTATTTAAGCCTTCTGTTTGGATCCCTAGACTGCCAACCAGTATATTAACATCCCTTCTAGTTGCATGTCATTTTCAAGTTTAATGGATAGACCATCAAAATCATTCATTCAAGGAGAGAATATCTTGGGGACACCTGAATGGCTCAGTCATTATAGCATGCAGTGCTTGATCTCAGGGTCTCTTGATCTCAGGGTCATGAATTCAAGCCCCACATTGGGTGTGGAACCACTTAAACAAACAAGCAAACAAACAAACAAACAAACATACAAACAAAAACCAGAGAGAGAATATCTCGGATATTTACCATCAAGATATATCAGTTCAATTGGCACTCTTGGGTAGTGTTACTATCAATGACTATTTCTTGCCTGTATAAATTTATTTCAAAATTACCCCTCAGGTGGGTATTTTGAGGAGCTTCAAATAGTCTTATCTGAAATAAAACTGTTAAAAAAAGTAAATTTGTGCCTTATTCATGAAAATTAAGCACACTATTAATTACAATTAATATCTTTTGAGAATGACTGCTCTGGTGACAAGAAAGCTAATGAACATTGAAAAGAGAAAAAATTATAATCTACTCTAGAAGCTAGGGTAAAGGTTAGTAATAATACACTGATAGCCACAAATTTCATTTGAACTCAATGTATTTTTTTATTTTTTAAAGATTTTTATTTATTTATTCAAGAGAGAGAGAGAGAATGAAGAGGGGAGGGGCAGAAGCAGGAAGGATCCCCACTGAGAAGGAAGCCAGATATGGGGCTTGATCCCAGGACCCTGAAATCATGACCTGAGCCAAAGGCAATCACTTAGTCAATTGAGCCACCCAGGCGTCCCTGAACTCTTAGTTTAAAACTCTGACTTCTCCACTTACTCAAACTGTAAAAAAAGAAAGCATACTCACCCTGGCTTTTTCTTTTTCTTCATATATAATATGAAAGAACTAATCAACTAGTAAATGAGATTAAGGCAAGAGGAAGGAACAAGACAGAGATACCATGAAGTGAATTATATGCAAACTCAGTAGATGACTTCTGAATAATTGAGCATTGCCTTGCATAACTTTACACACAGTAAGTCTCCAGCAATTGGGAGTTTATCACTTTGGAGTTTTACAAGCTAAAGGTCGAATGTGTACAGGCTTAAGGATCTGACTCCTGACCCCGTGTAAAGATTCACAGAACCTACATTGGAAATCAAGAAAAACTCACTGGAAGGATCACAGAGAGAGCTCTGATTCGTCCAGTGGTGCTTCCCTGAAATTGATCCTCTACATTTCTGTTAGAGCACTCTAACTGAAATGCACGTGTCCATGTCCCTGTAAGCTATACAATAAATTGTGCCCCACCAATGCCCTCTCCCAATGATTAGTATGGTATACAAGGCCTTTCATGATCCTCTCTTGTTATTTCATCTCTCATTTCCCTATTGCATTTTATGCCACTAAAAAGGCTACTTCTTGATTCATGCCTTTGTGCATATGCATCCCCTTCCTGGAAGAGAACATTTCTTTCCACGTTTTACTTCTTCTTCTTTTTTTTTTTTTTAAAGATTTTATTTATTAATTCATGAGGGACACAGAGAGAGAGAAATAGAGGCAGAGACACAGGCAGAGGGAGAAGCAGGCTCCTCACAGGGAGCCCGATGTGGGACTCGATCCCAGAACCCCAGGATCATGCCCTGGGCCAAAGGCAGATGCTCAACTGCTGAGCCACCCAGGCATCCCTCCATTTTTTACTTCTTATCTCTTTAAAATATTTGGAACCTTTGAGATTATTGATCTCAATCTGTCCCATCATTATGAGAGGAAAAAGAAAATGGAAGTATATCAGAGCAAATTTGCTGTATTTACCAGAATTGGTCAGTATAAACCTGAAGTAAATTATGATAAAGATACATAGCATAATTCCTAGAGGAACCATAAGAAGATAATTCAAAAAAAAGCTTAAAAATGAACAAAGGAGTTAAAATGGTACACCAAAGAATATTTGTTTAATGCAAGTGAAAATAAAGTTGGAACAGAAGAACAACAATGACATGAGATCTAAAGAAAAACACATTTTAAAAATAATTAAAGAAAACAAATAGAAAAATGGGAGGCATAAATCCAACCACAAAAGTAATTATATTATATCTAAATGGATTAAACACTCCAGTTAAAAGGCAGACATATAAGTAAATAGGAGCCAACTAGATGCTACCTATAAGAAACACACTTCCATAGATACATATAGATTGAAAGTAAAATGATGCAAAAAGTAACCATGAGAGAGACGGAGTGGCTATGATATCAGACAAAATAGACTTTAAGACCAAACAAATTGTTACTATAGGAGAAAAGGGACATTATAATGCTAACATCATCAGTCCATCAGGAAGATAAACAATTGAAAACATATATACATCTAACAATAGATCTTCAAACATCTGAAGCAAAAGCTGAGGGAATTTAAGGGAGGAATATAATTCAACAATAATAACTGGAGATTCTAATATACTACTCTCAAAAATGAAAAAATAACTAGACTGAAAATCAGAAACATTGTAGGAATCTTTTTTTTTATTTTTTATTTTATTTAATTTTATTTAATTTTATTTATTTATTTATGATAGTCACCGGGGGGTGGGGGGAGGCAGAGAGAAAAGCAGGCTCCATGCACCAGGAGCCTGATGTGGGATTCGATCCCAGGTCTCCAGGATTGCGCCCTGGGCCAAAGGCAGGCACCAAACCGCTGCACCACCCAGGGATCCCCATTGTAGGAATCTTAAATTAACTGTTAACCAACTTGATCTATGTGAAACCTATAGATTTCCACCAAACTGAACTAAAATATACATTCTTTTTCAGCATATTTATTCTTTAAGATACCATATACTAGGCTATAAAATAAGTCTCTGTATATTTATAAAGATAGAAATCATACAAAGTATGTTCTCTGAGCACAACAAAATTAAATTAGAAATCAATAATAGAAGGCATTTGGAAAATCCAACAATATTTGAAAATTAAATGTTTGTAAATAACCCATAGGTCAGAAAAGAAATCAGTAGAGACTTTAGAATGTATTTCAAACTGAATTAAAACGCAAACAACACATCTCAATTTATGAGATGCAGCTAAAGACAGGAAAATTTATACACCTCTATATTTCTATTAGAAAAGAAGAACAATCTCAAAATCAATATCCCAAGTTTCCTCCTTTAAAAATCTAGAAATATAAGAGTAAATTAAACTCAAGCCAAGCAGAAAGAAGGAAATAATAAAGATTAGAGAAGAAATAGAAAACAAACCACAATAAGAGACGGTAAGTCAAACTAAATTTTGATTGTTTGAGAAAATCAACAAGATTGACAAACTTTTAGCTAGACTGACCAAGAAAGAAGAGAGATGATGCAGATTACTAAAACCAGTAGAAAAAGATGGAATGTAATCACTCACACTACAGGGACAAAAGGATCATAAATAGGATGGAAAGCATTATGGCAACAAATTAGGTAACCTAGGTGAAATGCACAAATTCCTAGAAAGATATAACTACCAAAACTGACTCAAGAAGAGACAGAAAGGGGCGCCTGTGTGGCTCAGTTGGTCAAGCATCTGCCTTCAGTTCAGGTCATGATCTCAGGGTCCTGGGATCATCAGCTCCAAGTCTGGCTTCCTGCTCAGCAGGGAGTCGGCTTCTCCTTCTCCTTCTGCCCCTCCCCCCTGCTCATGTGCGTGCGCGCGTGCGCCCCCGCGCTCTCTCTCTCTCTCAAATAAATAATTAAAAAATAAAATCTTTAAAAAAGAGAGACAGAAAATTTGAATAGATCTGTAACAGATGAAGAGGTTGAATAAGTTAAAAAATAAAAACAAAAATAGCAAAAAACACTTCCCACAAAGAAAAACGCAGGTCCAAATGCTTTCACTGGTAAATTCCATCAAGCTTTTTTTTTTTAAGTTTTTTTTTTAAGTAGTCTCTATACCTGATGTGGGACTCAAACTCATGACCCTGAGATCAAAAGTCACATGCTCTTCTGACTGAGCTAGCTAAGTGCCCCTCTGTCAAACATTTAAAGAAAAATTAGTGCTAATCCTCCATAAACTCTTCCAAAAAATGGAGGTGGGGGAGAACATTTCTCTTTCATTCTGAGCCTGGCATAGCCTTGATAAAGACATAGCAAGTAACGTACAGACCAATACCTGTCATGAATGTAGACAAAAAAATTCACAACCAAATATTAGCAAACCAAATCTAGCAACACAGAAATAACATTATGCACCATTGCCAACTGAGTTTATCCCAGGAATGTAAGGTTGATTTAACACCAAAAAGTCAATTAATATAACATATACTAAGAGAATAAAGGGGAAAATTGTGCTTATATCAATAAACATATATCAATAAACATAACCAAAGCATTTGGCAGAATCCAGAATCCACCATGAATTTTTAAAAACCAACAAAAGCAAAAACGAACTGTCAACTAACTAAAAAGAACAGAACTTCTTTGATCTAATAACAAGTATCTACAAAAAATCTACATCTAATGTACCTAATGGTGAAAGGCTGATTATGTTCCCCACTAAGATGAGGAATAAGACAAGGACATCTGTTCTACCACTTCTATTCAAGATTTAACTAGAGAGTCTAGCCACTGCAATCAGGCAACAAAAAGAAATAAAGGTGAGTCGGCTTGGAATTGAAGAAATAAACTGTCTTCATTTGTGAATGATATAAACTTATGCATAGAAAACCTTAACAAATCCACAAAAAATTATTAGAACTAATAATCTATTGAAGTTATAGGATAAAAGATCAATATGCAAGAATCAATTGTATTTCTACATATTAACAATGAACATCTGGAAATGAATGATGCCATTTACTAGGACTTCAAAAAGGAGAAAAATACTTAAGAAAAAGTAACAAAAGAAATACAAGTCTTATACTAAAAACTACAAAATGTTGCAGAGAGATATTAAAGAAACTCTAAATAAATGGAGAAGCAATCCATATTGACTGTAGCAATCATTAAAAAGAGGCCAAACTACTCAATTAAAAAAAGAACACGAGATAGATATTTCACTAACGGATATATATAAATGGCTAATACACTCATGAAAAGGTGTTCAACATCATGAACCATTAGGGAAATGCAAATTAGAACCACAATGAGATATTACTATTTGCTAACTAGAATGGCTATGAAAAAGCCCACACCAAGTGTTAGGATATGGAGAAAGGGGAATCCATACATCACTGGTAGTCTGTAAAATGGTGCAGTCACTTTGGAAGACAATTTTACAGTTCCTTAAAAAGTTGAACAGATTTACCATATGATCTAATAATTCCACTCCTAGGTATTACCCAAGAGAACAGAAGGCATCTGTCCACACAAATACTAACATGTGAATGTTCATAGCAGCATTATTCAGAATAACCAAAAAGTGGAAGCAGCTCAAATGTTGATCAGCTGGCGAATGGGTAAATACAATATGCATATCCACACAATGGAATATTATTCAACAATTAAAAGGAACTAGCTACTAATACATACTACAGTGTGGATGAATCTCAAAACATCATGCTGTGATGAAAGAAACCAAACACAGAGATTATATATTTTATGATTTCCATTTACATGAAATGTTTAGAAAAGTCAAATTTATAGAGACAAAAAGCAGGTCTGTGGTTTGGGGCTGAGGATGGCAGTGGGATTAACTAAAAATGGACACAGGGGAACTTTTTAGGCAATGGAAATGTCCTAGAACTGAATTATGGTGATTGTTGCACAGGTCAGTACATTTACTAAAAATCATTGAATTGTACTGTTAAAATGGGTGACTTTTATGTTATGTGAATTATACCTCAATAAAGTGTTTATTTACTTATTTTTAAAGATTTTATTTATTTATTCATGAGAGACACAGAGAAAGAGAGAGAGAGAAGCAGAGACACAGGCAGAGGGAGAAGCAGGGCCCACGCAGGGAGCCCCATGTGGGACTCTATCCCAGGACTCCAGGATCATGCCCTGGGCTGAAGGCAGGCGCTAAACCGCTGAGCCACCCAGGGATCCCAATAAAGTGTTTAGAAATAAAGAAAATCAATAACTTGTCGCTTTTTAACATATTAATAGAAACAATTCCAGCAATAATGATGATACAGAGCCTTTGTTCAATGCCATTGTCCTAAGCCCTCTTTTCAATCCTTAAAACAGCCTATTATTTCATAGACAGAAATAGACACTATAATCCCATTTGCAAATGAGGAAACTGATGCCCAGAGAAGCTAAGTATCGTGCTCAAGTTTGTGTAGCTAATAAATAGGTGAGCTGGAACTCATATTTAAACTGATTCTAGGGAATCCCTGGGTGGCGCAGCGGTTTAGCGCCTGCCTTTGGCCCAGTGCGTGATCCTGGAGACCCGGGATCAAATCCCACGTCGGGCTCCCGGTGCATGGAGCCTGCTTCTCCCTCTGCCTGTGTCTCTGCCCCTCTCTCTCTCTCTCTCTCTGTGTCTATCATGAATAAATCAATAAAATCTTTAAAAAAATAAAAATAGGGATCCCTGGGTGGCGCAGCGGTTTGGCGCCTGCCTTTGGCCCAGGGCGCGATCCTGGAGACCCGGGATCGAATCCCACGTCGGGCTCCCAGTGCATGGAGCCTGCTTCTCCCTCTGCCTGTGTCTCTGCCTCTCTCTCTCTCTGTGACTATCATAAGTAAATAAAAAAAAAAAAAAAAAATTAAAAAAATAAAAATAAAAAAAAAATAAACTGATTCTAGAGATATGTTGGTTAGATTACTCCCTTCTGCCCTGGAGGCTGCCGAGTAAGCATCCTTAAAGTCTCCCCTCCCACCGCAGGCATGTCTAAGTCAGAGTCTCCCAAAGGGCCTGAGCAGCTGTGGAAGCTCTTCATCGGAGGTTTGAGCTTTGAAACAACTGATGAAAGTCTGAGGAGCCATTTTGAGCAATGGGGAACTCTTATGGACTGTGTGGTAATGAGAGGCCCCAACCCCAAGCACTCCAGAGGCTTTGGGTTTGTCACCTAGGCCATGGTGGAGGAGGTGGATGCAGCCATGACCGCTTGGCCACACAAGGTGGATGGAAGAGTTGTGGAACCAAAGAGGTCTGTCTCCAGAGAAGATTCTCAAAGACTTTAACTGTGAAAAAGATTTTTGTTGGTGGCATTAAAGAAGACACTGAAGAACATCATCTAAGAGATTATTTTGAACACCATGGGAAAATTGAAGTGATTATGACTGACCAAGGCAGTGGCAAAAAGAGAGGTTTTGCTTTTGTGATATTTGATAACCATGATTCTGTAGACAAGATTGTCATTCAAAAATGCCATACTGTGAATGGCCACAAGCCACAACTGTGAAGTAAGGAAAGCCCTATCGAACAAGAGATGGTTAGTGCTTCATCCAACCAAAGAGGCCGAGTGGTTCTGGAAACTTTGGTGGTGGTTGTGGAGGTGGTTTTGGGGCGAATGACAACTTTGGTTGTGGAGGGAACGTCAGTGGTCGAGGTGGCTTCAGTGGCAGTCGAGGTAGTGGTGGATACGGTGGCAGTGGGGATGGCTCTAACAGATTTGGTAATGATGGAAGCAACTTTGGAGGTGGCAGAAGCTATAACGATTTTGGCAATTACAACGATCAATCCTCAAATTTTGGACCCTTGAAAGGAGGAAATTTGGAGGCAGAAGCTCTGGCTCCTATGGTGGTGGAGGCCAATAGATTGCCAAACCACGAAACCGATGTGGCTGTGGTGGTTCCAGCAGCAGCAGCTATGGCAGTGGCAGAAGGTTTTAATTACTGCCAGAAAACAAATCTTAGCAGGGGAGGTGAGCCAGAGAAGTGACAGGGAAACTACAGGTTACAACAGATTTGTGAACTCAGCCAAGCACAGTGGTGGCAGGGCCAAGCTGTACAAGGAAGACATGTTTTAGACAATACTCATGTGTATGGGCAAAAAAACCTCCAGAACTGTATTTGTGACTAATCCTATAACAGGTTATTTTATTTTCTGTTCTGTGGAAAGTGTAGAGCATCCCAACAAAGAATTTTAATGTAGATTTTTTTTGCACCCATGCTGTTGATTGCCAAATGTAATAGTCTGATCATGACGCTGAATAAATGTGTCTTAAAAAAAACAGATTCTAGTAACTATGCTCTCACCTCTCTGCTAATATGAGTCAAATTTTATGATATTTTTAAAAGTCTAAGGAAGCAACATCATTGCAAATTTCTCCTCCTGAGTTGAAAAATATATAATATACCAAATTTGATAGTGCAAAGCAGGGGAGGAAATATGTTATTTTTCTGTTTTAGGATAATAGTAAAAGTGTTTTATCAGTGTCCTATTCACTAATGAAGAACAGCTTCCATTTTCTTTTTCTTCCAGCTTTATGGCAGGAGGCAATGTATATCCTAAAAAGATAATGGGCTTTAGAATTGAAATCACTGAGATTTGCCCTCTGACTCAGCTATTTAAGTTATGTAACTTGTTTGGAGCCTCATTTTTCTTAGCTATAGAAATAGATTTAATAATGCCTACACACCAGGATTATGTGTATTAGACATGGTTTGAATTAATGTATATAAGTTCTTAGCATCATGCTTTGCTTCAGTGGACACTGATAAGTGGGAACTTTCTTTAGTCATCAGGCTCGTGTCCTTTTATACATTAGAACCAACCATGTCTTCTAGTGAAGGACAGGGCAGTTCTCTAAGACTTCTTAGCTAGACTAAACCTGAAAGAGAACAATTTAGAATTTATCGATGGCTTTATTTAGTTGGCTACTTAGTTATATTTGACCTAGCTAAGTATATTAAGATACAGAATGAAGAAGCTCCTCTTCTGCATGCACACATGTTACCTAGAAATCTTATGTTAAGAATCTTCTCCGATGCTGGACTTGAACCAGACTCCAACCCTGGTCGCTAAGAGAAAGTATTTCACTGTTGTCTCCTAAGTATCTTTAAGGGTATGATCAGATCCTCCCCTTAAGTGTGGCTATTGTCAGAATACCTCCGAGTCTGATGGAGAGAAGAAAGGTAGCCAACAACAGATCTTGTTCCCATGCTAAGGTGAGTTCTGTGGGTGAATATTACCTAGTATCTATGGGGCCCAAAGTCTTGTTCACACAAATCACTGAGAGCCATTTTGGTGTAAGTGTGGGAAACATCTTCTGTCAGTGACCACTGGCCTGTATTTATGCACATTAAGAAAGCATGGAAAGAAAGAAAGAAAGAAAGAAAGAAAGAAAGAAAGAAAGAAAGAAAGAAAGAAAGAAAGAAGAAAGAAAGAAGAAAGAAAGAAAGAAAGAAAGAAAGAAAGAAAGAAAGAAAGAAAGAAAGAAAGAAAGAAGAAAGAAAGAGAAAGAATGAATTTAGGGAGAAATTTTTAGAAGCATAGTCTTTTCTGTTTTTTTAAGATTTTATTTATTCATGAGAGACACAGAGAGGCAGACATAGGCAGAGGGAGAAGCACGCTTTCTGCAGGGAGCCTGATGCGGGACTTGATCCGGGAACTCGGAGATCACACCCTGAGCTGAAGGCAGAGGCTCAACCACTGAGCTACCCAGGCGTCCCAGCAGCATGTTTTTTGTAAATGACAGAAATAGAAAATGTTTATCTACTTGATAAATTACTGAAGCATTTTGTCCACTAGATGTCGCTGTTGCGCTTGAAACATAAACACGGTCTTGGCGCTTTTAGAACATTACCTGTTGTAAAATGGAAGTTAAATTTTTTAGCTGTGGAAAGACATTTTTCTTTCTTTTTCTCTAACAGAAGAAGAAGATACCACCAGATGACCCAGACCGATCTTATCTCAAGGTAATTTCCTTTAAAGGAAAATCAGGAGGGAATTTGTTATACAGAATTTAGGATTTGGCCAGAATATCTGGAAGTGTCCAAAGCCTGCTGAGGAATGAGTTTTCAAAGCCCAGTACAGAAAATAACTTTATATATGTTAGTTTGTTCATTCTGGGTAAAGAGTTTCTTTTGGCTTGTCTTTTAACTCTTCATAGCCTGTGTCCTGTTTCCAACCCAGGACCAGCTTTCTTCTGAGGATGGAAGGGAGTTGGAACACATCTCCAATATTTCTGCTTCCACATCCCAGTCCCTTCTGTAATCCCAAATTGTCAAAATACACTGTATAATAATATTTATTTTATATATATATAATCATATTTCAATTTTAAAATTATAACACCATTTCTTTATTCAAGGAATTAAAAGATAAGTCAGAATTTTTCTTTGTTTCCCTTTCCCCCCATTGTATTTTTTTAATGAAATGGAACCTACCAAAAAAAAAAAAAAAAAAAAAAATGGAACCTACCAGCGTACTATTTTTGAGGCCTGGAATATTTCCCTATCTCTGAAATTATATTGAAATAGAACAGATGGAAGCACAGTAGGGTATGTCACATAAATTACACAGAGAAGAGTCAAAAGGCTATCAGTGCTTTCCAAAACAAGCAAGAGAAAGAAAGAAAGGGGGGGGGAGAGGGCAAAGGCCAGGGGGGAGTGCAGAGAATAGTGACTATTTTTGATCTATGCTAACTGGTACCATGTGGCTCATTAAAATGTTTGAGAAGGAAGTGGAGCTCTGGAAGAGGAGCAACTCTCTCCACAAAGGCTACTATTTTTTTTTTTAAAGTAGGCTCCACACTGGATGTGGAGCCCAATATAGGGCTTGAACTCATGACCCTGTGATTAAGATCTGTGAGTTGAAAAAAAAAAAAAAAAAGATCTGAGTTGAGATCAAGACCTAAGTTGAGATCAAGACCTAAGTTGAGATCAAGACCTAAGTTGAGAACAAGAGTTGGATGATTAGCTGACTGAGCCACTCAGGTGCCCAAAGGGCTAGATTTTCTAAGCACTATTTTAGCTGTATCTCACAAATGTTGTTATATTTTTACTATATTCAATTCAAAATATTTAAAAATTTCCACTGTGTTTTTTTTTTTTTTTAATTTATTTATGATAGTCACACACAGAGAGAGAGAGAGAGAGAGGCAGAGACACAGGCAGAGAGAAAAGCAGGCTCCATGAATCGGGAGCCCGATGTGGGATTCGATCCCGGGTCTCCAGGATCGCGCCCTGAGCCAAAGGCAAGCGCCAAACCGCTGCGCCACCCAGGGATCCCTCCACTGTGTTTTCTTCTTTCATCTATGAAGTTTTTTGACATACTGTTCTCAATTTCCAAAAATCTGAGGATTTAAAATTTACCGTTCTGGGGTGCCTGGTTGACTGAGTCAATAGAGCATACAACTTTTGATATCAAGGTCATAAGTTCAAGCTCCACATTGGGTGTAGAGTTTACATTTAAAGATTTTTATTATTTATTTATTTATTTATTCATGAGAGTTTACTTTTTAAAAACTTTGTAAAGATTTTATTCATTAATTTTTATTTTGTATTTAATAATTAATAATTTGCTGCACAGAGGGAGAGTAAGAAGAAGAAGCAGACTCCCTGCTGAGAGAGAGCACAACATGGGGCTTGATCCCAGGACCCTGGAATCATGACCTGAACTGAAGGCCGACACTTCACTGACTGAGACACCCAAGTGCTTCCCTACCAAATTTAAAGAAAAAAAAAATCATCCTTCTGTTCTTGATTTTTATTTTATTTTTTTATTTTAAAAGATTTTATTTATTCATGAGAGACACAGAGAGGCAAAGACATAGGCAGAAGCAGAAGCAGGCTCTCCACAGGGAGCCTATTAAGGCTTGATCCCAGGACCCCAGGATCACAACCTGAGCTAAAGGCAGACACTCAACCACTGAGCCACCCAGATGCCCCTGATTTTTAGTTTAATTTCATAGTGGTTAGAGAAAATATTTTGGGTGACGAAATCAATCCTTTGTAATTTATGAACATCTGCTTTATGGCTCTGCATGTAGTCTATTATGCTAGGTGTTCATTTTTTTTTTTTTTTTAAGATTTTATTTATTTGGGGCAGCCCCGGTGGCCCAGCGGTTTAGCACTGCCTTCAGCCCAGGGTGTGATTCTGGAGATCCGGGATCAAGTCCCACCTCAGGCTCCCTGCATGGAGCCTGCTTTTCCCTCTGTGTCTCTGACTCTCTCTCTCTCTCTCTCTCTCTCTCTCTCTCTCTGTCATGAATAAATAAATAAATAAAATATTTAAAAAAAAGACAGTAGCTATAGAATTCCTATTATAAAACAAAAAGATTTTATTTATTTACCCATGACAGACACACACAGAGAGGCAGAGACATAGGCAGAGGGAGAAGCAGGCTCTCTGTGGGGAGCCCGATGCAGGATTTGATTCCAGGACCCCATGATCATGACCTGAGCCAAAGACAGATGCTCAACCACTGAGCCACCCAGGTACCCCTATGCTAAGTGTTCTGTGTATCCTTGAGAAAAATATGTATTCTGCAGTAGTCAGGGGATAGTGTTCTACACAGGCTGAATAGGTCAAGTTGATAAATTGTGTTGTACAAATCTTCTATACACTAATTTTTTGTGTGTATTTTATTTGTTACTGAGAGGGGTTGAGATCTCTATCTTTGTAGATTTATCTATATCTCTTTATAGTTCTGTCAATTTTTGCTTTGCATATGTTCTGAAGCTATGTTAAATAGTGTACCTAAAGGGTACACTAGCTGTTTAGTTTGAAGAGCATGCTACTTTTGATCTCCAGGTCATGAGTTCGAATCCTACACGGAGTGTAGAGATTGCTTCAATTAAAAAAAAAACTTAAAGAAATAATAATGTGAAGTCCTGAGTGTGTCAGTATTAAAATAAAAAAGGTTTTTTTGTTTTTTTGTTTTTTTTTTTACTGAATACTGAAAGTCCATTATTTATCAATGGCCTAGTTTAAAAAATAGCAAATTAAACTGAAAAAGGTAAAAGAAATAAACTTAAGGGCAGAATTAATGAATTGGAAGATGGGAATGCACTTGAAAAAAAATTAACAAAGCCAAAAGTTGGTTCTTTGGAAAGATTAATAAAATTGATAAATCCCTAGTAAAGCCAGTAATGAAAATCAAAGCAAAAATTATCAATGACCAAGATAAAATTGGATATTGCTATGATCTTATAAACATTGAAAGAATAAAAAAATATGAATAACTGCACAGCCATAAAAGGTGACAATCTAGATCAAAAGCACAAACTATTTTGTTAAAAACCTTTTAAAACTGACACATAAACAAATTAAAAAGAGGGACGCATAGGTGGCTCAGTGGTTTAGTGCCTGACTTCGGCCCAGGGCATGATCCTAGAGTCCCAGGATCGAGTCCCACATGGGGCTCCCTGCATAGAGCCTGCTTCTCTGCCTATGTCTCTGCCTCTCTCTCTCTCTCTCTCTCTGTCTCTCATGAATAAATAAATAAAATCTTTAAAAAAATGAAAAATATGGATAGTCTTGGACTCCTGGGTGGCACAGTTGGTTGAGTGTCGGACTCTTGGTTTTGGCTCGGGTCATGATCTTAGGGTCATGAGATTGAGTTCTGGGTTGGGCTCCGTGCTGAGCTCAAAATCCACTTGGGATTCTCTCTCCCTCTCCCTCTGCCGTTCCCACCCATTCTCTCTCTCTCTCTCTCTCTCTCAAATAAATAAATCTTAAAAAAAAAAGGATGGATAGTCTTAAATACATAACAAAAACCAAATTCAAATTTAACACCTTCCCACCATGTTTGGACAGAGACAAGAAATATGAGTAAGTCAAAGTAAGGGAGGTCTGACAATAGGCATAAGATTCAGGTCTTTTGGACTTTGGAGTTATCCTTAATTGTAAGAATAGAGCAGAATAACTCAAGTCCTGGAAGAACACAGTAAAGCCAAGTTAGCAGCTAAGATGTCAGTTGAACTATTGAATTAGAGTTCCTTAAATTCCTCATACCAAGGACAAAAGTGGTCCCTGGTCCTGGTGTGGGGCTAGGTTTAATAGCGGGAGTGAATTAGCTCCAGTCATGTGATGAATATTAAAACAAAGTGGGAAGAATCCACACTTTATGGTGTGCTTCGGTGGTATCCAGGTCTACAAACAGATTTTTCTGTTTCTTATTTAATAATCTCAGCAGGCATGCAATGAAGTAGAGGAGCTTTATGTGTCTCAATGAATGTACCCCTGAATGTGTCCCTCACATAGACAGGATCCTTCTGAAAGGCTCTTTTGCCCCATATAAACTCTGACTTTGAGGAACAATCTTGTTTCCATATTATAAGCCATTTTGCTTAGGTGGTCTAACTACTTTTTTAAAAAAAGATTTTTATTTATTTATTTTTGAGAGAGTGTGCATATGTGCACAAGAAGGGAGAGGGGGAGAGGGAGAAGCAGACTCCCCACTGAGCAGGGAGCTGGGTGCAGGACTCCATCCCAGGACCCTGGGATCATGATCTGAGCCGAAGGCAGATGCTTAACTGACTGAGCCACCCAGTCATCGGGTCTGACTACTTCTGATGATCATTTATTTCAGATCCTGTTCTTTGTGCCCCTGGATAGACAGTTTCAAACTACCTTTGTTTCCGTGGCCAAAACTTAGACTTTGGTTCCTGATTGTTCCCACGTCCATAGGATATAGATCATTACTCTAACCTTTCTCTTTCCATCCTCATCTCCTCACAAGACCCTAACCCAGGCCAAAGCTCCAGGCCTATTTTCAACCCAAGAAGGGATTATTGGGCATTTTGATTCTTCTTCATTCTGCCTTTTTTTTTTTTTTAAGATTTATCTATCTATTTTTAGAGGGGAGGAGGGGCAGAGGGAGAGAATTTTTCATCTTTCAAGCAGACTTCCCACTGAGTGATGAGCCCCATGTGAGGCTCAGTGTCACAACCCTGAGATCATGACCTGAACCAACACCAAGAATAGGACACTTAACTGAATGAGCCACTCAGATGCCATGTGCTTAGCTCTCTACCTTTTAAAAAGAGTTTCTGGGGCACATGGGTGGCTCAGCTGGTTAAGCGTTTGCCTTTAGCTCAGGACCTGATTTGAGAGTCGTGGGACTGAGCCCTGTGTCAGGCTCCCTGCTCAGCGGGGAGCCTGCTGCTCCTTCTCCCTCTGCCCCTCTCCCCTACTCATGCTCTTTCTGAAATCAATCAATCAATAACCTTTTTTTTTAAAAAGAGTTTTTGCATCTTGCTAGGTTATTTATTGTTTTCTCAAGTCTTGGTCTATAATACAGAAATTATTTTCTAGTGTTTCTTTTTCTCCTAAAACTCTTGAATAGCAGATCATGTAATGAAAAGGGCACTAGTACCCTGGTTCTCTCTCTCTCTCTCTGTCTCTCTCTCTCACATTCTTTCATAGGCATATGTATGACACCAGCACCTTTGGATCTTGATTTTATGATCTGTTACTTAGAAAGAATAATTTCTAATGCACCAGCTGTTAAGTTTCACATTGTGTGTTTTCTGCTCCCTGAATGGAAGGTGTATGGCTGAGATGCTTTTCAGGTAATTGTTGTAGAAAGTAGTTTAGCAGAGTGGCTAAGAACATAGAGAGCTGCACCACCTAATACAGAGGCCACTATCCACATGGGGGTATTGAACACTTGAAATGAAGCTTCAACTAAGTGCTTAAAATGAAGTACAATTGAAGTACAAATTGGGTTGTCTTTTAAATTGCAATCAATGTAGTAAACCAATGTAATTAACCATTAACAGACCAAGAAAGAAAAACTGTATGGTAATATCTCAAGTATGTAAAAAAATTTAATAAAATCCAATATCCATTTCAGATTAAAAGTAAACTTTTAAGGAAATTAGGAATAAAAGATAGTTTCCTCAACCAATAAAGAGTAACTACATAAAACATGCAGTTAACATACTTACTGGTATAAGAATGAATGTTTTTTCCCTAAGTTCCAAAACAAGGTAAATGTAGCTACTCTCACCAACTTTTTCAACCTTGTACTGGGAGTTCTAGCTGTGTCTTAATAAAATAACATTTAATTTGTAAAAGAAACGGTAAAATTGAGTCTTTATACTCAGACAACATTATTATCCAAATAGAAAATCCTTTAAGGGGGGTCTGGGTGTCTCAATTGGTTAAGGGTTGACTTTTAGTTTCAGCTGAGGTCATGATCTCAGGGTCTTGGGATTTGCCACATCAGGCTCCATGCTCAGTGGAGAGTCTACCTGAGGATTTCTCTCCCTTTCCCTCTGCCCCTCCCTGCCGCTTATGCAGGTGTGCATGCACTCTCTCTCTGTCTCTCTCTCTCTCAAATAAATAAATAAATCTTTCAAATAATAATAAAATCCTTCAGTATTAAAAAAAAAAAAAAAGCCAGAACTAAAAAGTAAGGTTAGCAAGGCACTGGGTTGCAAGATCATTTTATGGATATCAATTGTACCAAGACTGATGTCATGGAGCTTACTGCCTATGTCTTCTTCTAGGAGTTTATGGTTTTAAGTCTTAATATTCAAGACTTTAATCCATTTTGAGTTAATATTGTGTATGGTGTAAGATAGTGGTCCAATTTAATTCTTTTGCATATGGCGGTCTAGTTTCCCCAACACCATTTATTGAAGAGATTCTCCTTTCCCCATTGTATATTCTTGGCTCCCTTGTCATAAATTAATGAACCATGTACACATGGATTTATATCCAGACTCTTGATCTGTTCCATTGATCTATATGTCTGTTTTTATGCCAGTACCATACTGTTTTAATTCCCATAGCTTTGTAATATAGTTAGGAAGTAGGAAGTATAATGCTTCCAGCTTTGTTCTTATTTCTCCAGATTGCTTTGGATAGTTAGTCTTTTGCAGTTCCATTTTAACCTTAAGATTGTTCTATTTCTGTGAAAAATGCCATTGGGATTTTGATAAGGATTACACTAAATCTGTAGAGTGCTTTGGGTGGTATGGACATTTTTAACAATATCAGTTTTTCTAATCACTGTGCATGGAATATCTTTTCATTTATTTGTGTCTTCTTGAATTTCTTTCATCAATGTCTTACAGTTTTCAGTGTACACATTTTTCACCTCCTTGGTTAAATTTATTCCTAGTATTTTATTCTTTTTGATGCAATTGTAAATGGAATTGTTTTCTTAATTTCTCTGACAGAGTTCTTTGACTTTTAATCTGGCTTTTACAGTTTAAAACTTGGCACACAACCAAGAAATAATTAAACGAAAGGTCAACAATAAAATATACCCCTGCAAACACCTTGTATAAATATAGAAATCTCAAAATGTGCTTAGGTAGAAGCATTTCCAGAATGGTGGAATAAGCATCCATAAAAATCTGTTCATCCATAAAAGTAAGAGAACAATGGTAAAAATTGTCAAAATCAACTTATTCAGAACTCTGGAATTAACAAAAGGTTTGCAATATTCTAGAATCATTTATTTGTGAAAAACAGTTGAATATCAACAAGAACAGCAAGCTCTGTGGCTTTTAACTTGCCCTATTCCCATCTCCCTCTCCCTATTTCCTGTGTAGACTTAAAAATCAGCAGACTCACAACTATGTAGTTATAAAAACCAGAAGCTGAGCAGGCACTGGTGAGAAAGGGCAGAATGGATCTGAAACTCCCCAGTTGTTCCATCCCCAGAGAATTGACACTATATGACCTATCTTAAGTTCTAAAGTTCCATTCCCAAGAGTTGATTTTATTTGACCTGACTCAGAGCTCACTTTGTTTGAATAGCCTTATCCTTAGGACATTTGTCAGAAAGAAGTAATGGCAACTGTTTAACATTGCAGATGCATAAGGCAGTTATACCAATTGGAGCTAATAAGAGGCTGACCAAAAAAATTAAGAGGAAAAAACGTGGAATGAGATGTCCATGTGGGACTTTGCAAAGCTCCAAAATATTCCTGGGAACCTAGAAAGACATGCATGTGCAGTGATCTTCTTATGCTCAGCAAAAACCTGAGAAGGCCCTAATTCCTCACCTCTGACTGACCTTGGGGCCCTGCACAAGCAAGAAGTGAAGGCTAAAGCACAATTGTAAACTGCCTGCTGGAGCACTAAACACCCACCCCAACATATACAGAGAGCAGTGCTGTATTTACAATTTACAATTTACAATTTGTAATTTGTAAATTTACAATTGTAAATACCTATATTAAAAAAGGAATAAAGATGGGGTGGTTCAGTTAGTTAAGCATCTCTTGATCTCAGCTCAGGTCTTGATGGCAGGGTTGTGAATTCAGGCCCTGCATTTCATACTGAACATGAAGGCGAAAGAAAGAAAGAAAGAAAGAAAGAAAGAAAGAAAGAAAGAAAGAAAGAAGTAAACTGACTTTCTACTATAGCAAACTAAACTTAAAGCAAACAGAAGAAAGGAAACAAAAAAATTAGAGCAGAAATAAATGAAAAAGAGAAATACATATGTGTGTGTGTGTGTGTGTATAAAACCAATGAAACAAAAAACTGGTTTCTCGAAAAGATGAACAAAATTGACAGACTTTTAGGTAGCTTGATCAAGCAAAAAAGTCTCAAATTACTAAAATCAGGAATGAAAGAAGGAATGGGTAACAGTACAGAAAAAGGACTATAAGGGAATAGTATGCCAACAAATTAGATAACTTACATGAAATACACAATTTCCTAGAAGGATAAAACTAATAAAAGAAGAAGAAAATTTAAATAGACATACTCATTAGGCAGATCGTATGAGTAATAAAAAGTCTTCCCATAAATAAAAGTCCAGGCCCAAATGGCTTCAATGCTGAATTCTACCAAACCTTTAAAAAAGAATTAACACTGTCTTTCACAAAGTTTTCCAAAAAAATAGAAGAGGAGGAAACACTTCCTAGGCATGTTATGGAGCTAGTTTTACTCTGATATCAAGCCAAAGACAACACAAGGAAAGAAAACAACAGGCTAACATAGTTTATTAATATAGATGCAACAATTCTCAAGAAAATACTAACAAGTCAAACCCAGCAACATGGGAAGGATTACTTATACACCATGACCAAATGGGATTTATCCCAGGAAGGCAAGGTTGGTCTAGCATAGAAAAGTCACCAATGTAATAAAATATTAACGCAATAAAAGATAAAAACCGCATGATCGTCTCAATAGATGTAAAAGATAAGCTCTTGGAAACTTAAGAAAAGAAGGAAATTTTCTCAACCTGATAAAGGATATTGATGAAAAAAACTATAGTAACAATACATTTAATGGTGAAAAACTAAATGCTTTCCCCTAAAACCAGGAACAAGGCATGGATGTCTACTCTCATTACATCTGTCCAACATTGCACTGGAGTTTCTATCCAGTGCAATAAGACCCCTCCAAAAAGAAAAAAAAAAAAAAGGCACTAAGATTGAACAGGAAGAAGTTAAAGTGTCTTTAAGGTTGATGACATGATCTTTTATGTAGAATATTCTATTTTATCTACCAAAAAATACTGGAGCTAATAAAGTTTAACAAGGTTGCGGGATACACAATCAATATACAAAAATCAGTTGCATTTCTATATACTGCCAGTAAAAACTCAGAAATTGCAGTTTGAAAGCCATTCACAATGGCATCAAAAAGCATAACATACTTAGGAATAAATTTTTAAAAAGAAGCATAAATAAATAAATAAATAAATAAATAAAAAGAAGCACAAGACTTATACAATGAAACTATAACACATCATTGAAAGAAAGACCTAACCAAATGGAAACACATCCCATTCATGGTTGGAATACTTAATATTGTTCAGATGGGAATATTCCTTAAATTGATCTACAGATTGGATGCAATCCTTGTAAAAATCTCAGGTGCCATTTTTTGCAGAAATTAGGCAAGCTTATCCAAAAACTCATATGGAAATGCAAGAGACCAGAAGAGCCAAAACAATCTTGAAAAATAATAACAGGGATGCCTGGGTAGCTCAGCGGTTGAGCGTCTGCCTTTGGCTCAGAGTGTGATCCCAGGATCCGGGATAAAGTCTCATATCAGGCTCCCTGTGAGGAGCCTGCTTCTCCCTCTGCCTATGTCTCTGCCTCTCTCTGTGCCTCTCATGAGTAAATAAATAAATCTTTTTTTTTTAAAGAAAAATAATAACAAATTTGGAGGACTCACACTCCCCAGCTTCAAAACTTGCCAAAAACTATAGTAATCAAAATAGTGTGTTGCTGTCATAAGTATAGACATATAGATCAATGGAATACCATTGAGAATCCAGAAATAAATCCTCATATTTATGGTCAATTGGTCTTTGATGAGGGTGCTAAGAAAACTGAATAGGAACATAAAATAATAAGTTTTTTACTAAATGGTGGTGGGAAAAACTGGGTATCCACATGCAAAAGTATGAAGTTGAGCTCCTACCATCCACAAAAATGAAGTTACATCTCATACCACTTATAAAAATTAACCAAAAAAGGAACATTAACTTCAATGTAAGAGCTAAAAAAAAAAATAAAATAAAATAAATGTAAGAGCTAAAACTATAAACAAACTTCTAGAAAAAAATCTATATGAATATCTTTGTGACCTTGAGTGAGGTAATGTTTTCTTAAATATGATGCCAGAAGTACAAACTATGAAAGAAAAAATAGATCATTGAACTTCTTCAAAATTAAAACCTTTTAATCTTTGAAGAACTCCATCGAGGAAGTGAAAAGACAATCCACTGAATAGGAGGAAATATTTGTTTGTTTTTTTTAAAGATTTATTTATTTATGAGAGAGAGAGAGAGAGAGAGAGGCAGAGACACAGGCAGAGTGAGAAGCAGGCTCCATGCCAGGAGCCCAATGCAGGACTCGATCCCGGAACTCCAGGATCACGCCCCAGGCCAAAGGCAGGCGCCAAACTGCTGAGCCACCCAGGGATCCCTCCTTGCAAGTTATATATCTGATAAACATCTAGTATCCAGAGTATATGAACTCTTACCAACAACAATAAAAGACAACTCAATTAAAAAATGTACAAAATATTTTAAGAATTATGACTCCAAAAAAAAAAAAATAGGCAAAAGCAACATGTACATGGAAAATGTTTAGCATCATTCGTCATTAGAGAAATGCAAATTAAAACCATTATGAGATACCACTTCGCGCTAGGAAGGCTATAATCAAAAAGACAGTTAATAAGTATTGGCTAGAAGGGTGCCTGGTGGCTCAGTTGGGTGAGTGCCTGACCCTTGGTTTGGCCCAGGTTATGATCTCAGGGTTGTGAGATTGAGCCCCTTGTGGGGCTTCCCACTCAGCGGGGAGTCTGCTCCTGGTTCTGTCTCTCTCCCCTTCTCCCTCTGCCCCTGCCTGCTCCTAAAAATAAATAAGTACATATTTAAAAAAATAAGTATTGCATAGGATATGTACAAGTTCTATTGTTCATACATTGCTAGTCAGAATATTAAATGGGGCAGCCACTTTGAAAACCAGTTTGGCAGCCCCTCAATGGTTAAGTATGGAGTTACCATATGATTCACCCCTCTTAGAGAAATAAGCACATATGTTCATACAAACCTACACACAAATTTTCAATGCAGCCTTATTTGCAATAGCCAAAAGGTGAGAAAAAGCAAATGTCCATCATGAAAGTGGTATACCTGTATGGAATATCACTTGGTTATAAAAAGAATAAAGTGCTGGTATGTGCTACAAAATAGATGAACCTTTAAAACACACTTAAGAGAAAGATGCCAGTCACAGAGGGCCATGTATTTATGTACAATTTATGTATAATCCTATATTTGTGTATGATTCCAATTATATGAAAAGTAATTAGTGATTACCTAGGGCAAAATGTGGTGGTGGTTGTGGGGTTGTGACATGACCATTAAGGGTTGTGAGGTTTCTTTTTGGAGTAATCAAAATATCCTAAAACGGCTTGTGATGATGGATGTGAAACTGTGAATATACCAGAAGTCTTTGAATTGTACACTTAAAAAATAAAGTTATCAAGACATTTTTAAAACTTTTTCCTGAACCTCCTCATTATTTTTCCCCATTTCTCTGGGGAATTGGAATAATTTCTTGTATTCATTTTATTTTTATCTTTACATTATGTATCTTTTAAGACTTGTTAAAAACATTTGTAGTTGCGCACATTATTATTATATAATTTTATGATTACATTGTTTTATAATTCTCACCTTTAATTCAGTGATCTCTCCCCATTTTTAAATCTCTATTTTAATCCTCTCTTAGAAGATTTTTTTCAGGAAGTGTTATGGGTATTTATTGTTTTCAGAACCCCTTGTATATTACAGTCTATTGTCTTTATGTATGAAGTGACATCCTGACTAAGTATAGAAGACTTGGGACTCAATTTCTAAGTTCAAGGGCTTTATTTTATTGCTTTCTAATATGTGATGTCATAGAAGAAAAATCTGAGCATGGTTAATTCTTTTTGCTGTTGTTTTTGACATTTGCTCTTGATTTTTGTTTTAGCCTGTATGCTTGTATGATTATTTTTTTTTTCATTTGAAGTTCAAGATTTTCTCCAGCATATGTGTAAGTACTGATTTATTTTCATTAACTATTTTCTTAAAACACATACTTTCTACTACCTTCTGGAAATAGATGTTTGAGTATAATACTCATTTTTTTTCTAAAAATCTTAGTGACTATCAAAGTAATCAAAATAATATACTTTATTTAAAAAACTAATTAGATGGGGTGCCTGGGTGGCTCAGTTAGTTAAGCGTCTGACTCTTGATTTTGGCTCAGGTCATGATCTCAGGGTCCTGGGATTGAGCCCCATATCTGGCTCCTGCTCAGTGAGGAGTTTGCTTTCCCACTCCTTCTGCTCCTCCAGTTGCTTATTGTCTCTCTCTCTTTCTCACTCTTTATCTTTCTCTCTCTCTTGCTCCTCTCTCTCAAATAAATAAATAAATAAACAAAATCTTTACAAAAAATCAAAATAAATATAATGGATTAAAAAGAAAACAAAACTAACAGATTATGATTTTAAAATTAATCAGGTATACATTGCTCTAAGCTCTTTTTTTTTTTTTTTAAGATTTTATTTACTTCTTTGGGAGAGAGAGAGCATGAGCAAAGGGGAGAGGTAAAGGAAGAGGGAGAAGCAGACTCCCCATTGAGCAGGGAGCTCCACGCAGGACACGATCCCAGGATCCTGGGATCATGACCTAAGCTGAAGGCAGACACTTAACTGACTGAACCACTCAACCCCCTAAGCGCTTGAGATAGATTTGTTTGGTTATCAGGCAAGAGAAAGAAGAGCAGAAATAGAAGAAAGGAAGGAAAGAATCCAGAAACAGAGAGAAACAGGAACAGAGACAGAAAATATAAAAATTAGTGGATGATAGAAAAAATAAAAAATAAAAATGGATGGAGATTCAAAGGAAAGGAGGCATACATACCACAAGGTATGGCACATACATACCAAGGAAGAAGAGGAAGAAGCTCTTTAGTTAAAGCTCTTTAGTTAAAGAGGACTTAGTGTAGGATGAAATAAAATGGAGATAGACTCACAAACAGGAACAAGAAAAAAATGAGCAAGAAAAAGAAAAAGAAAAAAGAAAAAGACCAGAGAAAGATGATCAGTAGTTCTTAAAGTATAGGTGCAAAAATTTATTCTGCTTTATTGTATCAGCCAGTGAAATTCAAAACATGTAATTGCTCATTATCAAAGCTACTTGAAATTTTAATTAAAATGCTAGCCAATATTCTAATTTTGTGATTTTCTCTAATCCTGGTGAAGTTCTTTTCTGAATTTGAAAATCATTATAATTCATCAAGGGAAAATTATTATTTTAGGTGTAGATAAGGAGTCCAGAACACAATTATCATGGGGGATGGGGTGTGAGATTTGGTGGATTCTCCATTTCTGTTTTAGTGTTTAACTGTTGTCATAGAAGAGAAATGACCAGAAGGCTATGATTGTTAATAAGCTAGAGCTTAACAACTTAAACTTAACAACTTCCAAAGCAGGAAAATTTTATTGGTGAATAACGCAATTATTATGTCTATTTGGACGTCGACTTGAACAAAGGAGAAGGGGCTACTCAGGAGAAAAAAAGGAATAAAGCCATTGCTGTTGGAATTCAAGGTGTTTAAAATAAAAAGAATTCTTTGTGGCACTCCAGGGATAACATTTTAATGGTAATCCCCCCTCCACCCCGAATTGAGGCAGAAGAAAAAATAATAGAAAAAAAGCTCAATTATTCCACATGTAGATTTTAAATATTAAAAGCATCACAGGGGATCCCTGGGTGGCTCAGCGGTTTAGCACCTGCCTTTGGCCCAGGGCGCGATCCTGGAGTTCCGGGATTGAGTCCCACATCAGGCTCCCGGCATGGAGCCTGCTTCTCCCTCTGCCTGTATCTCTGCCTCTCTCTCTCTCTCTATGTCTATCATAAACAAACAAACAAACAAACAAACAAATAAATAAATCTTTAAAAAAAAGCATCACATATACGACATGGCATGAAATCCCAATGAGTGGTCAAATGTTCTATTTCATTCAGGTAAACATGAACAAATAAGTTCAGGTGATACATACAGTTTAGAAACAAAGATAAATGAAGTTCTAGGAGTTCATTTCATTTGTAGAAACTCACTGAACTATGTAGTTATAACATGTTTTTTTCTGTATGCATATTATTTTTCAACAAATAGTTGTTTTTGAGTCAAATCATGTCATATACTATTATTTCATTAATATTAAAATATTTATTAATATCCACATATATGTTCTGCTCTACCAATACCAAAGGAGGTAAAGCACATAGATATAGCCCGTCTTCTTGTACTTTTCTTTCACAATTAGATAATGAATGTGAAGAGAGACATAAAACAGACCAACAGACACTCAATGAGCTGACCACTGATTGACAAGTGCTACATATCTTTGTATCCGATAACACCACAACTAAATATTAGCACCTTTTCTTTAGTATCATCTGTTTATATTTTGTCTTTGAGTAATTGTCCATGGATCATTTAGAAGTAGTATCTGTCCAGGGGCACCTAGCTGGCTCAGTCAGTGGAGCCTATGACTCTTGATCTTGGGGTTGTAAATTCAAGCCCCATGTTGGGTGTAGAGATTACTTGAAAATAAAATCATTAAAAAAAGAGAAGTAGTATCCGACCAGATTGCCAATTACCTTTCCAAAGCTCATTAATTTAATAACTCATTATTAATGGCATAAAATGTGCCCTATCCCCTTTCTTATTCCTTTAACCCAATGTTTCTAAAACTTCTTTCACTACCTTTTTGCAATATCATCATACCAACTGTGCTATTATTTTAAAATAATTTTAACTCATATTCCTTTCATTGTAATACCTACTTTAACCTAGTCCTAAACATTGACATCTATAGAGTCACAGATTTGTTTTTTTTAACAAGGTGTGTTTAGGTATCCTCAACTAAAATACTCATGTGAGCCCCAGTGGTATGCTAACCATACTTGAATAACCATGCTGTTAATCGAGTCAGCTTTGCTATCACCTAGCAAGAATGATAAATGTATCAACGTAGAATCTTGCCCTGCAGAACATAAGCTGCTCTATCTTCTATCTCAAAAGATTGTCTTATTTTTTGTAATCTCTTATAAGTAGACACATTCCAAGATATGCATAGCAAAGAATATGTAAGGAAATCTGAGTTTCTTAATTTAACTTGTTCATATATTTCACAGGTTAAAATATCTCTTTAAAAATTTATCTCTGGATTTTTCTTTAAAGTTCTTCAGATTAAAAAAAAATAATAAAGTTCTTCAGATTGATTTAGTAGTTACTGATATTAACTCTGTTAATAATTATGACACAAATATATTGCTGTCTCTTAGTTTTTCACATGTAGAACAGTGTAAATCAAACACAGTATTGATGGAGTTTAAATAATAAGGAAAGAATTGGAGCTGGAGAATAAATACGGCTCTTTTTGCCCATTTATTTAACAAATGAATACTGAATGCATATTAAATGCCTGCCCTTTTTTTATGTCTTAACTGTGCATCAATAAAAAAATACTAAAAATAGATAAAACTGCTGTTATTATGCATACATAATAATTATTGTAATGCAAAATTTTATGGAAAAGTTTGAAGATGCACATGTCTTAGAGTACTCCCTCCAGTGTTTTTTAGTATCTTATTCCTTAAATATTATTCTAATTTTGAAAATCTCCAAATTTTAAAATATTATTTTAATTCATTTTATAATAATTATTAAACATATTCTCAGCATTTGTGTATAATAAAATATTTCTAACCTCTAGAAAAGTGCAGACAGTAATATAAAAAATTTATTCTTCCATTTGTTCAGATGAAAAACACTGGGGTCACTGACTCCTTTCACCTACTATGTTTCATAATTTCTGCAATATCAGTATACCAACTATGGTATTATTTGAAAAAATACTCTAAAACTGATTCATTTTCCTTTCACTCTAATACCTACTTGATTTCTTCACCTTTACCAACATCTCTCAATTATGTTAAATGTACCTTCAAAATATATCCAGAATTCTATCACTTCTCATCATCCCACCGCTGCATTGTGGTCCAAGACACTATCATCTCTTGCCTGAATTATTAATATAGCCTCAGAGTAGATCTGCCAACTTTTGCCCTTGCCCTCCTCCTCACTCATAACGTAGCCTCAACAGCACCCAGAAGAATCCTGTTAAAATGTAAGTCAGATTATATTCTTCCTCTGCTCAAATCACTACAATGAATTATCATGTCATACAAGTTAAAGTCAGAGTTCTTAATACTCTATTTCTACAAGTTGTCTGTTTTTGTATGTAGGTATTTCATTTTCACTGTTAGATGATATTCTCTAGTGAGAAAATAACTCATTTTATTAATCTATTCTTTTATCTATGGACATTTGGGGCCTTTCATTTGCTTTGCTATTATAAATAATGCTGACATAAGAAATGCTAAAGGAAATTCTTAAGGATGTAGGAAATGATATAAGATATAAATTCAGAAGTACAGGAAGGAATGAGTAAGTCTAACATTTATGGTCAGTTGATTTTCAATAAGAAAATTTGCTGAAAAGTTGATTTTCAATAAGAAAATTTCAATAAGAAAAAAGTTTTCTCAATGAATGGTGTTGAGACACATGCAAATTGGATATTTACATGCAAAAGAATGAAGCTGGACCCCTATATCACACCATATGCAAAAATTAACTCCAAATGGATCACTGACATAAATATAAGAGCTAAAGCTATAAAACTTATAGAAGAAAACTTAAGTGTATATTTTCAGGTTAGATGATGGCTTCTCAAAAACAGTAACAAAAGGAAAAATAGATAAATTAGAGTTTGTCAAAAAGAAAATTTAAAGACTTATTCATTCACTAGAGACACACACAGAGAGAGAGAGAGAGAGAGAGGCAGAGACACAAGCAGAGGGTGTAGCAGGCTCCATACAGGAAGCCTGATGTGGGACTCAATCCCGGGACTCCAGGATCATGCCCTGGACCAAAGGCAGGTGCTAAACCGCTGAGCCACGCAGGGATCCCCAAGTTTGTCGAAATTAAAACCTTTTGTACTTTAAAGAAAATCAAGAAATGAAAAACCAATACACAGAATGGGAGAGAAAATATTTGCAAATCATATATCAGACAAAGAACTTATATTCAGAATGACTAAAGAATGCTTACCGCTTAGCAATAAAAATACAAAAGACCCAGCATCTGAGCAAAGTATCTGAATAGACAGTTCTCCAAAGAAGATATGTAAATAGCCAATAAGTACATGAAAGATGTTTAACATACAAGTCAAAACCACAATGAGATACTACTTCACACACAGTAGAATAGCTAAGATGAATAAGACAGACAATAATAAGTTTTGGTAAGAATATGGAGAAATTAGAACCCTCATACATGGCTAGTAGGATTGTAAAATGGTGTAGTCACTTTGGAAAAAATATTTGATAGTTCCTCAAAAATATTTTAAACAAATTGTTATCATATAATCCACATTTCAAGACTTACTCTCTTGAGAGGTTTTAGCAGATGACCTATCATGAACATTATTTCTTCATTTATGAAGTAAATACCTGTTTGTTGATAATTTATATATTTAAATTCAAACAGTAACAACGAAAACCAAACCAGCTTTCCAAAGATACCGATAAGAAAATAAAAAGTCAAATCACACACTGGGAGAAAATATTTGCAAGATAGAAAATAAATCTGATAATCGACTATATAAAGAACTCTGACAACAATATAAAAACAGAAACTCAAATTAAAAGTAGACAAAATATTTCAACAGACACTTCACAAGAGAAGATATATGTTTATATATGTGTAGGTAGGCACATATAGGTATATATTGGTTTAACTGGCAAATGAGAAGAAGCTCAATATCACTAATATCAAGGAAATGCATATTAAAATCACACTGACATACTTCTTCACGCCCATCAGAATGATTATCATTAAAAAGACTGATGATACCAAGTATGGTAATTGGAAATATTATACAATGCCCGTGGAAGTGTAAAATGATCCAATCACTTTGAAAAACAGTTTCACGGGCATCCTGGGTGGATCAGTGGTTTAGCGCTGCCTTCAGCCCAGGGCATGATCCTGAAGACCCGGGATCGAGTCCCACATCGGGCTCCCTGCGTGGAGCCTGCATCTCCCTCTGCCTGTGTCTCTGCCTCTCTCTCTCTGCATCTCTCTGTGTCTCTCATGGATAAATAAATAAAATCTTAAAAAAAAAAAAAGAAAAACCGTTTCACACTTTTGTATAAAATTAAGCATGTATCTACTCAGTTTCCTAGCATCCCTAGGTATTTACCCAAGAGAAATAACAACATATGCTTATAATATGACTTGCACAGAATATTTTCCACAGATTTATCTATAATAACCCCAAATAAAAACAATCCAGTGGCCATCAATGAGTGTGATATACAATGGAAAATTATTTAGCAATAAAAATGAACAAACTGCTGTTATATGCAAAAACACAGATGAGGGATGCCTGGGTGGCTCAGCCATTGAGCATCTGCATTCGGCTCAGGGTGTGATCCTGGCTTCTGGGGATCCCTGCAAGGGAGCCTGCTTCTCCCTCTGCCTATGTCTCTGCCCCTCTCTGTCTCTCATGAATAAATAAATAAAATCTTGAAAAAAAAACAAAAACAAAAACAGATGAATCTGTAGGGGCAAGAGTAGGCTGCCTCAAGGTCAGCCATGGAATTATGTTGAGTTAAAAGCAATCAAAACCCAATAGATTCCAGAAAATCTTTATACCTCCCCTGCAGCTACTTGCATGTATCAGGAAAAGGACTATTAAAAGAGATTCCTCTTTACCTAAGAAACTTATCTTAGTACCTTAGAATATTATTATCTTAGAAATCCCTTTACCTAAGAGAGAATAGAGCAAACTTTGTTTTCCAAACATCTCTCACCTTCTGGCTAATGGTCTTCCTTTCCTTTGCATATCCAAACCTCTACCCCTCTCCTTAGCTCAGATAAACCTCATGTTGCCTGACTGTCTCTGGAATTCCATGTCTATGTGGATTCCCTATACCTATGAAGGTGAATTTGATTTTCTCCTGTTATATCTATGGAGGTAAATTTGATTTTCTTCTGTTAATCTGTCTCGTGCCATTTTGATTCGTACATCTAGAAGGATCATGAAGAGTAATGAAAATTTATTTTCCCCCAACAAATGTCCGAAACAGTCTTTTGAGTGAAAGAAGCCAGCATAAACGAATGCGTACTATAGAATTTCATTTATATAAATTTTATTTAATTTTTTAAATTTTTTTTTCAATTTATTTATTTGTGATAGTCACAGAGAGAGAGAGGCAGAGACACAGGCAGAGGGAGAAGCAGGCTCCATGCACCGGGAGCCCGATGTGGGATTCGATCTCGGGTCTCCAGGATCGCACCTGGGCCAAAGGCAGGTGCCAAACCGCTGAGCCACCCAGGGATCCCAAATTTTATTTAATTTTTTAAAGGCTTTATTTATTCATGAGAGACAGAGAGAGAGAGAGAGAGAGGCAGAAACAGGCAAAGGAAGAAGCAGGCTCCATGCAGAGTGCCTGACGTGGAACTTGATCCTGGGTCTCCAGGATCAGGCCCTGGACTGAAGGCAGCACTAAACCACTGAGCCACCCGGGCTGCCCATTTATATACATTTTAGAACAGATAAAACCAATCTATGCTTAGAAATCAGATCAATGGATGCCTAGAGGAAGAAATTGACTACAAAGAGGTACAGGGAATTTTCTGGGGTTATGTAAATGTTTTATATTTTGATTGTGGAAATGTTAGCACATGTATATGCATTCATTAAAACTCAGTGAACTGGGGCGCCTGGGTGGCTCAATCCGTTAAGTGTCCGATTTATGATTTTGGTTCAGGTCGTGATCTTATGAGTCATAGGATTGAGTCCTGCACTCCAGTTTGGTTCTGCACTCTCCCTCTCCCTTTCCCTCTGCTCCACCTCCCACTCACTCACTCACTCTTTCTCAAATAAAGAAATCTTTTTTTTTTAAATTTTTATTTATTTATGATAGTCACATAGAGAGAGAGAGGCAGAGACACAGGCAGAGGGAGAAGCAGGCTCCATGCACCGGGAGCCCGACGTGGGATTCGATCCATGGTCTCCCGGATCGCGCCCTGGGCCAAAGGCAGGCGCCAAACCGCTGCGCCACCCAGGGATCCCAAATAAAGAAATCTTAAAAAAAAAAAAAAAAAAAAAAACTCATTGAACTGTACACCTAAAATCTATACATTTTATTTTTAATTTAAATATATTAAATTATTCCTCAATAAGGTTTATTTTAAAAATAATGCTATTAGAACCATATATGAGTCATTTAAAAATTATTTATTTGAGAGAGTGAAAGAAGGAGAGACAGAACATGAGCAGGGAGAAGGGCAGAGGGAGAGGGACAAGCAGACTCTCACAGGGTGTGGAGCCTGATAGGGGGCTTGATCCCAGGGTTCTGGGATCATGACCTGAGCTGAAGGCAGACACTTAACCAACTGATCCACTCAGTAACTTATCCACCTATATATATAAAAAATATATATGTATGTATTTTTAAGATTTATTCATTTATTTTGGAAAGAGACCACAAGCAAAGGAAGGAGCAGAGGGAGAAAGAAGCCTTAAGGAGACTCCCTGCTGAGCAAGGAGCCTGGCATGGGGCTTGATCCCATGAACTTAGGTTCATGACCTGAACTGAAATCAAGCATCAGACACTTAACTAATGTAACTACATATACATTTTTTTGTGCATATCACATATATGTACATTTTGCGCTGGCCACAGATATACACGGTGTATACATAGAAATGGAAATCTTCTGTTTCAGTTTGCAAATGTTTAGTTTACAAGGTAATGTGAAATTGATCTTCAAAACAATTTTTACCAACAGCAGTGTATAAGAGTTCTTATTGATCTATATCTTCATTAGCTCTTGGTATTTTCTGATTTCTTAATTTTTTCAATACCTAACGGTTAAAAATTACTTCACTATGGTCTTACTTAAAATTTTCTGATTATAATAAGGTGGAACATTTTTTTCCTAGTTATTGACCATTTGAGTTTTCTCTTCACTAAAGGTACTGTTCAAGTATTCTATTTGTCTACTATTTCTCATTGATTTTGTAGAAGTTCTTCTACATGTTGTTAACCTTTTTTTTTTTTTTTTTTTTTTTTTTGAGAGAAAGAGTGCAGGGATGCCTGGGAGGCTAAGTGGTTGAGCGTCTGCCTTTGGCTCAGAGCCTGATCCTGGAATGGATCGAATCCCACATCTGGTTCCCTGCATGGACCCTACCTCCCCCTCTCTCTGTGTCTTTCATGAATAAATAAATAAAATCTTTAAAAAAAAAAAAGGAGAGAGAGAAAGAGTGCACACACATGTGAGTAAGGGTGGGGGAGAGGGAGAGAGAGACTCCCAAGCAGATTCCACGCCTAGTGTGGAGCCTGATGTAGGGCTTGACCCTCATGATCCTGAGATCATGACCTGAGCCAAAATCAAGAGATGGATGCTTAACCAACTGAGCCACGCAGGTGCTCCCATGTTATTAACCTTAAAAATAATACTTCTAGTTATTTATTAGCAAAAGATGCGTTTTTTCAGCAGTAGCAAAGAATTATAATCTGGGACAAGTTAACTATCCAAAGTCCATGGCCAAGTCCAACAACCAAAGGAGAGGTAAGATCTTTTACAGAGGAAAGGGGGAAGCTGGGAAGGCTGTTATAAACAAAAAGTCCATTTACATTTATTGGGAGTTGGAAGTATAGTAGTTTTTCATTGGCTGAATCTGACCATCTCTCATGGGCTGTACTGTTGCCAGAAGAGAAGGTTAGCCCTTCTTTCTCCTGCAGGACCTTTCACCTGCAAGGTCCCTCTCTTCTTTTGGGTCTGAAACTGACAAGTGGTAGGGCATGCGAGCTCTCCCTCCTGAACCTTCTGACTCCATTTTAGTAAAGTTTCCCTTAATTTTCACAATATATTCTGGATTCTAGATCCTTGTCCATTATATGTGCCCAAGATATCTCCTTTCTGTGATTTGTCTTTTCAGCCCTCCCTTTTTAACCTTTATGTTTTATTATTTTTTTCAGTTTTATTGAGAACTAATTGATATACATTACTGAATAAATTTAAGATGTATAACACGATGGTTTGGTTTATATAGTGAAATGATCACTGCAATATGTTCAGGTAACATCCATATTCTCATGTAGATACAATAAAAAGAAAAAAGGAAAAAGAGAAAGTTCTCCTTATGATGAAAACTCATTTTCACTCCTTTAATAGTGTCTTTTAATGAAAAGTTCTTAATTTTAATGTTTTTTAATAGCTAGTGATTTTGTGCCTTTGTTAAGAAATCATTTCATATCCAGAGGTTATGAAGATAATTTCTATTTTCTTCTAAAAGTTTAAACATTTTTGGTTTTCACATCTAAATCCTTAATCCAGGGGATCCCTGGGTAGCTCAGTGGTTTAGCACCTGCCTTTGGTCCAGGGTGTGATCCTGGAGTCCCGGGATCGAGTCCCGCATGGGGCTCCCTGCATGGAGCCTGCTTCTCCCTCTGCCTGTGTCTCTACCTCTCTCTCTCTTTCTGTGTCTCTCATGAATAAATAAATAAAATCTTAAAAAAAATAAATCCTTAATCCAGTATCTTAGTGGGCATAAGCCTAAACTTGTTATATAAAAGAGAACCCTAATAGTGGGCTTAAAATATAGACTTTTTTCTCTTTCAAGTAACAGCTCCAAAGTAAGCCTTCTAGCCTGGAGACTGGTTTTGCTTTATGTGATTTTTTTAGAGACCCCAATCTTTATGATGTCTCTGCCAAGGGTAGTTTGCTGATTGCCATTACACGAACACGATACATCCTTCCACTTATTTAGGTCTCCTGTAATTAATAACTGTAGGAAGAAAACAATAGGGAACAAAATGGAAGATGTAGGGATAGCATGGGTAGGATCTAGGGACCTGGAGGAGGGGCTCCCTCAGGCTATGCTCAGTTCTCTACAAGTACTGGCTCACCTCTGGTGCCCTGTTAGGCACCATGGGACTGGTTCTCCGATGCCCCACTGCTAGTGCTCAGATGTTTGTAGGAGCATTCTGAGATTCGTGTTGGAACTTCTAGGAGGAAGGTGCCAAGCAGTTGAAACTGTGAGTGCCAACAGCAGCAGAAGGCTGGAGGTATAGCTGTAGCTGTCCTCATGCTGCTGAAGGGATCTGATTGGCACTGGAAACAGGAAGCAAGTGTCTTCTCCCCTTCTCCTGCCTTCCTGTCTCCATCTCCCATTGGCAAAATCTAAGACAAATCATCTGGCAGTGAACAAATAGTGCCACAGTGGAAAACCTTGTGCATGTTTTGTTTTGTTTTTGTGGAACTACTTCCTCAGGGCAAATTCCTAGTGGGATTATATGTAGCTTTTACGAGATATTGCCAAATTTTTCTCTATATGGGATCAAACTATTCTGCACTCAGCAACAATATATGAGAGTGTTTTTCCACAGAGCCATGTGAAAGGAGTGCATTGTCAGACGTTTGAATTTTTGCCAAACTAATTGGTACTAAATAATATTTCAGTGTAATTTTAATTTGGATTTCTTTTCTGAAGTTGGACATCTCATATGTTTGAGATCCACTTATATATCTTTGTGAGTTTTCTGTTCATGTGTTTTGCCCATTTTCTCTATTGGATTTTGATGATTCTAATCATTTTTAAACATACATTATGGTAATTAGCCCTTTACTTGTCATGTAAATAGCAATATTTCCTCCCAGTTTGTCATTTTTAAAAAAGATGTAATGTAAATGTAATTTCACTTCTTTTCAATTTTATGCTTTTAATTGAATTGTTTTGTCTTATGACATTGACTGATCTCCATTAAAATAGTAAGTTATGGAGATAGTGGGCATTCTTGCTTTGTTTCTGACCTTAGTTAGAATGCCTCTAATCTTTCCCTGGTAAGTGAGCTGCTGAGGTATATTGTATTATGTTATGAAGTATTTATCAATTTTTATTTTATTGAATTTTTAAAAAAACAAATAGATATTGAATTGTGTCAAAGATCTTTTCAGCACCTGTGGAACTAATCTTATTATTTCTTCCTTGTGTATATTACATTATTGGATAAATTATATTAATGGTCTTTTTTTAAAAAAAGACTTTATTTATTTATTAACCAGAGATACAGAGAGAGAGAGAGAGAGGCAGAGATACAGGCAGAGGGAGAAGCAGGCTCCATGCAGGACTCAGAACTCTATCCCGGGACTCCATGCCGGGACTCCAGGAACATGCCCCAGGCCGAAGGCAGGCGCTAAACCACTGAACCACCCAGGGATCTCCCTATTAATGGTCTTCTTAATGTCAAACCATTCTTATGTTTTTAGAACAAATCCATCTTGGACATAAAAACTTTTGTTGTTGGGATCCCTGGGTGGCGCAGCGGTTTGGCGCCTGCCTTTGGCCCAGGGCGCGATCTTGGAGTCCCGGGATCGAATCCCACGTCGGGCTCCCGGTGCATGGAGCCTGCTTCTCCCTCTGCCTGTGTCTCTGCCTCTCTCTCTCTCTCTGTGACTATCATAAACAAATAAAATTTAAAAAAATAAAATCTTAAAAAAAAAGACTTTTGTTGTTGCTTTTTTTTTTAAGGTTTTAATAGACTTTATTTTTTAATTTTTTAAAAAGGTTTTTATTTATTTATTCAAGAGAGACACAGAGAGGGAGAGAGAGATTGAGAAGCAGAGACACACGCAGAGGGAGAAGCAGGCTCCATGCAGGGAGCCGGACATGGGACTCGATCCCAGATCTCCAGGATCACACCCCGGGCTGCAGGCTGCGCTAAACCGCTGAGCAACCGGATCTGCCCAGACTATTTTTTAGAGCAGTTTTAGGTTTACACCAAAAATTGAGTGGAAGGTACAGAAAGTTCCTGTATATGTCCTGCCCTCTACACACTATCAACATCCCCTACCAGGTACATTTGTTGTAATCAATATACTTATATTGATAAATCATTATCACTCAAAGTCCATAGTTTACAGGAGGGTTTCCTCTTGGTGTTGAATATTGTATGGGTTTAGACAATTGTGTAATGACATGTATGCACCATTATATTACCACACAGAATAGTTTCACTGCCCTAAAAGTCCTTTGTGGTCCACCTCCTCACCTTCCTTCCCCTAATGTCTGGAAACCACTGATGATTTTACTGTCCCCATAGTTTTGCCTTTTTAAAATGTTACATTGTTGAAGTCATACAGTAAATAGCGTTTTCAGATTAGCTTCTTAGTAACATGCTTTTAAGTTTCCTCTGTATTTGGTGGGGTCTGGGTGGCTCAGTTGGTTAGGCCACTGACTCTTGATCTCAATTCAGGTCTTGATCTCAGGGTTGTGAGTTCAAACCTGACCTACTTAAAAAAATTTTCCTCTGCGTTTTTTCATGGCTGATAGCTCATTTCTTTTTAGGATTGTCTGGATGTACCAATAAAATTGGTTTGTCCAGGTTTCTATATTTAGTGGGATTGATTTTGGCATATTGGAGTCTAATACTATGAAAATAATTACACAATACCCTGTCACTTTCTATTTTAATGGCTGTCTTATCATTTCTTATTTTGAATGTTTATGCTTTTGTCCACTTTTTTCTAGATTAGGTTTACTAGTCAGTCTGTCATTAAAATATATTTTTTTCAAATAGCAGGCCGATTTACTTATTTACCTATTGGTTCTCTGTATTCAGCCTCATTGATTTCTGTTTTTATCTTTATTTTTTCCTTCTGCTTTTCTTTGGTATAGCTTTTTTTTTTTTTAAAGATTTTATTTATTTATTCATGAAAGACACACAGAGAGAGAGAGAGAGAGGCGCAGAGACACAGGCAGAGGGAGAAGCAGGCTCTATGCAGGGAGCCCGTCACGGGACTCGATTCCGGATTTCCAGGATCACACCCTGGGCTAAACCGCTGAGCCACCAGGGCTGCCCTGGTATAGCTTTTTGAGTTAGAAATATAATCCATTTATAGTCATTCTTTTATTTTCATTGTATAAACATTTGAAGGCTACAAATTTTCCCCTAATAATCACTGGTTTGTTTTTTACAGATTCTGATAAATACTGTTTCCATTTATTTTTTTGTTTTTAGAAATTATGAATTCAATTTGTACACTAAGTTTCATTTCATCCAATACTTCTTTAAAAGTACACTTTAAAATTTCTAGGTGGAAAGGATCATTTTCTTTCAGATCTTGTTATCAATTTTCAGTATTATTATAATGTTTATTACTATTATTTAATTAAAATACTATTTGCATTATTTCTAGTTCTATTATTGAGGAGTGACACAGTACAATGTTAATTTTCATGACCGAGTCCAAATGTGCTTGGGGAGAAAGTATACTCTCTATTTCTGAGGTGTAAATTTAAATATATCCATGAGATTTACTTTATTTATTATGTTGTTCAATTTTTTATATGTCTAATTTGATCCGTCAGGCCTGCATTGGCTTGAGAGAGATGTTGATGTCCCTCATTTTTATTGTATTTTATTGTAAACTGAGCAGTATGGTAAATTCAATGTTCTGCATTTGAGAGTAAAACAAACAAGATATACAACAGGGTTCCTCTAAGTGGTGCTTTTATTTTGCTAAAAACTTCTCTAGGTTCTAATCCAGGGACTGCCGATACTAGTTTTATGTTATTAGACAAATATTTAATTCTCAGGCTTTGTCTGTCTCCCATGTAAAATGAGATGAGTTATGGGATATTTCTTTAATCCAATACAATAATTTATCAATACAATAAAAGTGCTTTTGAAATAATGCCCGCTGTTACTGACTAAAATTATTGCAATAATAGTGGTTATTTGTTAAATGCTTCCTCCCTGCCAAGCTCCATGCATAGCACTTTACATATGTTTTCATTTAATAGTGGCATATTTGTCTTAGTTTTTCTTCAAACTCTAGAATGTTGGCCTCTTTGATTCAACTGGCAGAAACTTGATTGATTGGCTCGGTATTTTAGGAGACCATCAATTGCATAAATTGACAGTGGGTACTTGCATGTTGTTGGATCCAGCTTTTTATTTGAATCAGGACAATGGTCAGAGAGATCACATTGGTCAAGGGAGCAATTAGCCAACATTTATTTCTGTCAGTTTCCAGGTTTGGCAGGAAACAAGACCAGAATGAGATAAGGAGCTCAGATCTTTACAGGGTGTGATTGAAATCTTGGACAAAGAGGAACATAGCCGTTTTCCTGGCCAGCTATTTTCATCCCAGGCCTATACAAGTGCTCCCAATGGTAAAAAATATTGTGGCGAAAGATTGTTCCTTGAGATCAGCAGACTTAATATCCTAACAAGGAGTAGCTTAGCTCTAAGCCAATGTCCTTTTGTCTTTAGTAGTAACTCTGTTGATAAAATGGAAGTAGTAAAATGGTTTCATCCTGCCTCAGATTAATTAACACAATACATGCCCCTTCAGCTAAAGATAGTTTGTGTTGTTCTTAAACTCAGTTATCCATCTGGTCAATCATGTAACGTTATTATCTTCTATTACCATCAGGATTGATAAATAGATGATACTAGTGTCAATTTTTCTTCCTTCTGTGCCCCTGGCAGAGACTCAGTGTCTATTCAATTTGTATCTTTTCTTGCCAAACTTCCCAACATGACACCCAAGTACAAGACTAGAATTTGCTCCCACTATAAAATCCATTGCCATTCTTACATAGGCACTCTGGATGCAAAGACAAGGAGCTGGGCAGCCTAGTGTGGGACACAGGAATGTAAACAACAACTCTAGTTCACAGCAATCCATGCTGTGACAGAGAGGAGTTGCTGCCTAACTTTAAGAGTGGTGAATTTAATTTCTTTAATGGCACGAGGATATCCAACTCACCTGAATGCCTCAGACTATGTTATTTGTCCTGCTCAGTACAATGTGCCAGTAGGTATTGAATGTCTGCTTTGGCAGTTCTCACCGTATGCCACTGCATGCTTGTGTACCAAGTCACAGATGTGCTTTTAGTTTGATCAATTTGTAAAATTTGTGTTTAGCGCAATTGGAGCTGGCAATTCCCTCAGGTAAGCTGTTGAACTGAATGGGATCTTCTGCTATAAATACAGATGCTGGATGTAAATAATAGCTAAGAGGCATAACATGACATCATACTATGTTATTGTACTATCTGGTTTTTTTTGTTTGTTTGTTTGTTTTTTGTTTTGTTTTGCTTTGTTTTTGGTGCATGGGAGAATGTGGGCAGGGCTGAGTTCATGGCAACCCTGACTCTGCCAGTCAGAGATGTAAGCATATGAGCCATCCGTTCACATGCTCAGTGTTGTGTTTCAAAAGAACCGGGTGTGGCTCTGTTTGGTTTAGGTATGTATTACTTTTTATTTTCATTTCAAAGCATAGAGGATCTGTTTCAGTGCTCCTGTCATTAGTCTAATTTGCTGATTTAAAAGTAGGTTTTGCTTTTATATCCAAACAGGCATGGCTAGGAGACACTATAGATCATTAAAAGACTCTAACTGGGGACATCTGAAAACATTTTGAGACACTTTATTCTGGACTCTGGTAAGTGCACTAGATACAATATGGAACAATAGTCCTTTCACTTTGAGGACTTGTAGCATAGATGCCTAGAAGGGAACAATAATTAAATGATTCATAATATTTTCTCCAGAGACTGTTGCCATGATGATTTTGCAGCATTTACTCTAAAGGAAGCAACCGATGTAAAATGGAAATGAATAGCATGAATAGAACAGAGAAGAAAAGTAACAGACAATGCTTTGTAGACAGCTCCATGAACCCTAGAGCCCACACTTTCCTGAAACTGGCTCTTTAATTTGTATGTATTGCATCAGGCAAAATGTTTCTATGAAAAGACACTCTCAGACCAGAAGGATCTTCTTGCTTTATAGACCTTTGTTGTGACCCAAGCCATTAATTATAAATAATGCACACATGGGTAGTCTAAGAAGAGAAGTGATACTATCGGAATGATTATCTTGGAATACAAGGAATGGCACATAGGTTGACACTGTGCTGTTTTGTTGAGTTGAGCTTTTGCCCATCGAGAAAAATGTGCACGTCAAATAACTGAATCATTCCAGTACTCAAAGAGGTACAAGTTTTTGAAACGGTTGTCCCAAACCTTGGGTAAGATCTACAATTATTTTTTTTTCTTCATTAATATGTGTTAACTGAATGCATTATCAAAACTCTAATGTCTGCTCCTTACCATTTGGTTTGGGTCATAACCACCAAATTTAACTAAGTAATCCAGGCAAGATTCTGTAGCCACACAATATATATGAACTTGGATTTATAAGAAGTTAAATTTGATTGCAATACAAACACAATAAATATTTTAAAGTCACTTATTTATGTAACAACAGTGAGTTCATACAATACCTTTCATTCAGGACTCTAAGTGCTTTAATAATGCTGCCCTAGCCGTGCAGGAGGTAAGTGGGAGTCAAATGACATCATCCTGAGTCCAAAGGCATTGAGTAATTTGCTGGTATATCAAATTGGCACCTGCAGGATGGATTCCCAAGGACCCAGCTTCCAGTGAGTTTCAGATCTGGAAGATGTTACGGTGTCATAGGATTGAGGCCTTTCTGGAGCCGGGGGAGGCAGGGACCCAGGGTTCTGCATTTTCACAAAGCCTCGCCTTCCCTCCAGGGGATCCTGAAGTCTGGACCACGCTATAAGAAATACCGACCCAGATCTTAGAGGTCATCAAGTCCCAACTCTTCAAAGGGTCCGCAAAGATTAGATGAGTCCGTCAAAGTTTGGTAGCTAATTTGCACATCTGCCCGGTCACCCCCATCTCAAAGACCCAGGAGTCCGGGAAGGTTGGAGAAATTCCTCGATGAAATCGGGCGGAAAAGCTTTTCTGAGGGAGTCTGTGACATCCCTCCGGCCCCCGGCCGTTAACCTGCCCCGAGTTAGCATCTCCCTCAGACCGTCTCCGACGTCCCGAAACACGGAAAGAAAGTTGGCGGCCCAGGGCGGCCGCGGGCCCGCGGGGGAGGGCGGCTCCGCCTCCGGGCCCGCGGGCGGGCTGCGCACTGGCCGCCGAGCGGCGGGCGCGGGACTCGGAGGCGGGCGGCGGGCGGGCGGGGAGGCGCGGGGCGTGGTCTGCAGCTCTCCAGGCGCCGAGGAGCGGAGCGCGCTGTGCTGCGCGCGGGGCCTCGGGCTGGACGGAAAACGGAGCGAGAGCCAGCGAAGGGCGCGATCCAGGGAGCGAGGCCCGCGGGGCCCGACCTGCGCCGGCCCCGGCCCCGGCCCGCGCCCGCGCCCACGCCCCCCGGCCGGCCTGCGGCGGTGAGCGCGGTCGCGGCCCCCAGCGCCCCGGTGCGCCCCGGAGGGAGCGGGCTGGGGCGGGGAGGGAGGGACGGACGGACGGACGGAGGGAGGGAGGGGAAGGGGCGGGGGCGGGGGCCCCACCCGCTGCGGGGGTCCGAGCCCGGCCCCCGGAAACTTTGCCGGGGTGGGGAGCGCGGGGTGCGTGGAGGGCGCCGCAAACTTGTCAGCGGGCGGGGCGCCGCGGGGATCGGGGCGAGCGCCCGCGGGCCGCGATGGTCTCTCCGGCTTCTTTGTGTCACCTCCGGGCCCCAGCGCGCCGGTCCGCCCGGCTCAGAACGGGGCTGCGCGGGGGGCTCGGCCCGGGTCCCCGCCCCGCCCCCGCCCCCCGCCCCGCCGCCGGGCCCAGGCCCCCGCGCTCCGGATCCGCCGATTGTTTTCTTCCCTCGCGTCACGCCTGGGCGGGAAAGATTTTGAACCCCGCGTGAGCTGGGGGCGGAGAGCCGGGCGCGGGGCTTGCGGAGCGGGGGCGGCCCCAGGGCCGGGGCGCTCCGGGCGGGGGGGGGGGTGGGGGGCGGCTCGCGCGGCTCGCCCTGGAATTCCGTTGGGATCGCTTGGGGTCTTTGTTGTCTGAATTGCCGTGAGGGTCTGACGGGAGCACTCTCTCCCCTTTAGGTTATTTTTTCTTCTATTATAAAAGCGGGCGGTGGGGGTGGGGGTGGGGGTGGGGGTGGGGCTGGAGGTGGGGGCGGGGGCGGGGGCGGGGGGCTTGGGTGGAATCGGTGCTGCTCGGAACACCGCGAGCCACCTTGCTGGATGATGGAGCTGGACAAGCCCCGGGGTAACACCGGCCTTTGTGGGCGCTCGTTATTTCCGAAAGTTAGGATTTTCCCCTCCCCTAGTGGAAGGGAGCGCCTGAGCTGGAAGCCAGCCGCGCGGTTGTGTGCAAGCTCCGGCAGGTCGGAGCCCAACCCCGCCGGGGCGTTTCTTTGTAGCCGCTCGGCACTTGGGCATCGCTTTTCTTCTTCTTCTTCTTCTTCTTAAAGTTCGTGAGATTTCCAGCAACTTTCATCCGCCCTTCTGAAAGTTTCCATAGCTCCGAAGTCCTCCTTGCGGTTATCGTGTGGTTGTGCTCGGATGCGTTCGGCCACTTTTAGGGCTGCGGGTTACAATGAGCGTCTGAACCTACCTGGCCCTAAACCGCCGCGACCCCTGCCACCGAGACCTCGTAAATACCACCAGGCGCGGGCGTTCACCTTTTAGGAGATGGACTATTTGCCGTGTCCCTGTGCTTTAATGCGTGACCCCTTTTTGAGTTTTCTCTCTGGAAAACCGTTGGGACTTTCAAGGGCTTTCCCGAGATAATCACTAAAGGGCCTTAGCCCCGCCATTACGCCCCCTGCCCCCTAAGGCCCCACGAGGGCGAAGAAAGCAGGTGTATTCCTCACCAGGAGTTTCGGTGAAGACTCTGGAGATGCCGAAATAAGTAAAAGAGTGGGAATTCTTAGTTCTTTGTTCACATGCTTGAGTTAACTGAGCTAAGTTTGAATTCAACAAAAATAAAATCCAACCAGTTTGGTCAGTTTAGCCCCGTACATGAAGACTGCTAAAAAAAAAAAAAAAAATAAATAAAATAAAATAAAATAAAATAAAATAAAATAAAATAAAAAAAAATCATGGGAATAAGTTTACCCAATTAGCAATTTTACAAGCATTTCAGTGCATTAGTGCTAGTTGTGTTTGCAGGATATTGCCGTTTGTTTAGAGAACCGATCACAAGGGGATTATGCTAGGTAGTGCCCAGTAGCTTAACAGAGTTTAAAGCTCAAAAATGGAATCTGCCGCGTCTTAATAAGGAAGGGTAAAAGTGAAACGCAATTGGTTAATTTGTCGTTACCCAGATGTTTTTAATATAGATTTTTGGTAATTTCACAAAATTACTCATTCATTGACTCAGATAAGCTCTTAACCGTATGTTGACGATGGTGCTGAAATCTGGGGTTCCCAATAATAATAGTTTCCATTTATGGAGTGCTTATTTTGTGCCAGTAAATGCTTTGCATAGATTACCTCACTTAATAAATATTTATTGAGTGCCTACAATGTATTGTGCTAGGTGCTGGAGTTGTAATAGCACAGGCTTGGGACTGCTGTGGTTCCCGCCAGTGGTGGGCAAGAGCTGGGGAGGATCCACAGGATGTGAAAAACATTAGCAAACTAATTGCAGTTTTAAAAATGTCCATCAGATCACACATTTCCCTGTTAAAAATTCTTCAGTGGCTTCCCATCTCCCTCCGAGTGAAAGGCAGACCTGTTTGTGGCCTCCAGAATTTACACCATCTTGGTCCTCCTCCTTCCCCAGTCCTTCACCTTTTCGATCTTATCTGTTGCTCTGCTTCTTGCTCATACTCTCCAGCCAGACTAGTTTCCCTGCTGTTTGAGGTGCCTTTGGCCTTGCCGTTTCCTCTGCTTGGAATGCCCTCCGCGCAGCCCGCATTTCGGTCTGGTTCCCTCCCTGACCCCCTTCACTTCTTTACGCAATATTGTGTTCTCAGTGAGCAGTGGCAAAACCCCAGATTTAAAAATCATAACCCCTCTTGCAACTCCCATTCCCCTGTTGACGATTTATTGGTTTTCTCCATGGCACCTATGGCCATAGAACTAATATACTCGGGATCTCTGGGTGGCTCAGCGGTTTAGCGCCTGCCTTTGGCCCAGGGTGTGATCCTGGAGTCCCGGGATCAAGTCCTGCATTGGGCTCCCTGCATGGAGCCTGCTTCTCCCTCTGCCTTTATCTCTGCCCCCCCCCCCCCCCGCGTGTGTCTCATGAATACACAAATAAAATCTTTTAAAAAATAAATTAAAAAAAAAAAAGACCTAACATACCCTGGGTTTTACTCATTCCCCTGCTAGACCACACTCCATCGATGCTGGTAGTCACTGTGGTGCCCTCAGAATCTGGACCAGGGCCTGATGAGCCGTAGGTCCTTAAGAAGCATTTGTTGAGTGGACGTTGAGTAGAAAGGAGACAGCGACCAGGGGCTCCTGTGTTAATGGTGAGAAGGCTTCTCTGTGGAGCTGCTGTTTCTGCTGCGTCTGTGATGAGAAGGAGCTGTCCATGATGTTGGGGCAGGAGGCTGTGGGGACCATGAGGCATCACGGAAGATCAGCAGGGGAGACAGCACTGAGGCAGGAAAGAACTCCGCGACGTGTGGCTTTATTGCAACTGGGAGGGGATGTTTGTGCCTGAGCTTCGTCAGCTGGAGGGAGAAAGCTAAGTGAAGATGGAGTGGTAATCAGGTGAAAGACAGGGCCTGTGTAGGCCAAGGTTTGGATAAATTCACAGTGAATCCTCATACATACCCTTCCAGCCCTGTTTGAAATTTTGTAAAACTGGGCATCAGATAATATATATATATATATTTTTTAATTTATTTATGATAGTCACAAAGAGAGAGGCAGAGACATAGGCAGAGGGAGAAGCAGGCTCCTTGCACCGGGAGCCCGACGTGGGATTGGATCCCGGGTCTCCGGGACCGCGCCCCGGGCCAAAGGCAGGCGCTAAACCGCTGCGCCACCCAGGGATCCCGGGCGTCAGATAATATTCTGAGGCTACCTGGTAGGTGAATGGCAGTGCCTAGGCTAGGAAGCCAGGCTCTCCGACCTCAGTATACTTATATTTGATCACTGTGCCAGCGTCAAACGATAGAGACCCTATCCTGATGGATGAGCCCTTGCTGTATACGTGTGGCAGTGTGGGACAAGATGGGTTCTTCAGGGCTATGGGACAAGGGAAGCACCTGGTTCTGCCGGGGAGTGGAACAGGCCAACTAGGAAAAAAACGAAATAATAAATAATATATAATATATAATATAATAAATAATAATAATAATATATAATATATATAAATATAAATAATATATAATATAATAAATAATTTTTCCTTTTTAAAAATTATTATGAAATATATTTCATATATTTTCATATATTTCAGATTGGCTACATCTTAATTAAGAAATGATGTTAATGTTAAAAGCAATAGCCTGTTCTTCAGGGCTTTCCTGTGTGTTCACTTTTTATTCCTGCTTGCTTTCACATCTACCAATGACCTGTGTCATATGCCCTCTTTCTTACTTTTACCAAATAAAAGTTTGTTTCTGGAACAGTGTAAAATCACTTATGTTTGAAGCCTGTAATTCTTCACTGATTTTCAGGTTATGTTCTTTTTTGATTGTTACCTTAAACTGTCTACACTTTGTGGGGTAGTGTGATAATTCTTACACTGGCTCTGTTGAGTGTAATTGACACACAGCTGCACATATTTAGAGTGTAAGATTTGGTAAATTTTTTACATATATGTAGATCTGTGAAACCATCTCTCCCTTGGGCCCCTCCCTACATCCTGCATCCTCTTTTTCTAGACAACTGAAGATACAGTTTTTTGACCCTATGGATTAGTTTGTATTTTTAGAATTTTATATAAATGGAATCATGCAGTAAGGGCTCTTTTTTGTCTGGCTTCTTTCACTTAGCACAATTATTTGGAGATTTCATCCATTTTGTGTGTATTCATTCCTTTTTGTTGCTGAATGGTATTCCATAGTATGGATATATCTCAGTTCATTCATCATTCACCCATTGGTTGACATTTGGCTTTTTTTCCAGTTTCTGGCTATTAAAAATAAAGCTGCTGTGAATATTTAAAAAATTTTTTTGAAACGATTTTTTAAAAATTTATTTGAGAGAGAGGGAGAGTGAGAGAGATCACAGAGGGAGAGGGAGAAGCAGACTCGCTGCTGAGTGGACAGCCTGATGGGGCTTGATCCCAGGATCCTGAGACCATGGAGGCAGATACTTAACCAACTGAGCCATCCAGGCACCCCAGGCTGCTATGACTATTATGTACAGTTTTGTGTAGACATTTGCTTTCATTTCCCCTGGGTAAATATTTAGGAGTGGAATGGCTGGATCATATGGTAGATGTATATGTTTTGAAGTGGTTGTACCATTTTAGATTCCCAAAGTTGTATATGAGGGTTCCACTTGCTCTGCATCCCTGTCAATATTTGGTGGGGTCAGGCTTTCCATAGACATTCTACTAGAGGTGTAGTGGTATCTCATTGTGGTTTTAATTTGCATTTCCGTGATGGCTAATGATATACTTATATACCATCCATATATCTTCTTTATTGACATTTCTGTTTATTTTATTTTTGGCTCATTTTTTTATTGGGTTGGTTTCTTCCTTATTGTTGAGTTTTGAGAATTCTTTATATTTTTTATATATAAGTTCTTTATCAGATACAGGATTTGCAATATTTACTTTCAGCCTATTCCCTGTCTTCTATTCTCTTAACCAGTATTAGAAGATCAGAAGTTTTACATTTTAATTTATTCTTTCATGAATTAAACTTTTGATGTTGTACCTTAAGAAATCTTTGCCTAGGGATCCCTGGGTGGCGCAGCGGTTTGGCGCCTACCTTTGGCCCAGGGCGCGATCCTGGAGACCCAGGATCGAGTCCCACATCGGGCTCCTGGTGCATGGAGCCTGCTTCTCCCTCTGCCCGTGTCTCTGCCTCTCTCTCTCTCTGTGACTATCATAAATAAATAAAAATTAAAAAAAAAAAAAGAAATCTTTGCCTAACTCAAAGTGACAAAGATCTTTTTGTAAGAGTTATTTATAACTTTTTATTTATTTTAGTTATTTATAAGCTTTGGGAAAGCTCTATAAAAAGAATGTAAAACCATAAAGTTTTCATTTTACGTTTATGTCAGGCTACTTTGAGTTAATATTTGTTTACAGAGCAAAGTATGAGTTGAAGTTTATTTTAACTGCTACTGGGAACACTTGGCAATTTCTAGAGACAGATAATGTATGGAGATGATGTCTTGTGTGTGTTAGGGGTGGGAGATGGGTGGCATTTGCTGTTGGCATCTAGTGGGTCAAAACCAGGGATGCAGCTCAAAATACTACAATGAACAAGAGCGATCCTCTCAACAGAGAATCATTCAGACAAAATGTCAGTAGTGCCAAGGTTGAGAAACCCTAGGCTAGAGGTTTATCAATTTTATTGACCTTCCCAATGAACCAGTATTGGTTTTATTGACATTTTCTTTTGTTTTTCTATTTTCCATTTAACTGACTTTTCACTCTGATCATTATTGTTTCCTTTCTTCTACTTACTTTGGGTTTAATTTGTTCGTCTTATTTTAGTTTCCTTTTTTTTTTTTTTTTCAAATTATTTGAGAGAGAGCATGAGAGAGAGGGGTAGAGGGAGAAGTAGATTACCTGCTCAGCAAGGAGCCCAGTGTAGGGCTTGATCCCAGGACCCTGAGATCATCACCTGAGCCGAAGGCAGACACTTAAACCACCTACCCACCCAGGTGCTCCATTATTCTAGTTTCTTTAGGTCATTGGTTTTGTGACTGTTTTTCTTTTTCTGTATAGATGGTTAGTCCTATAAATTTCCTCCCAGATACTGCTTTAGTGACATCTCACAAATTTGGTATGGTGTAAATCCATTTTTATTCCGTTCAGAATACTTTAAAAAACACTTTCTTTGATACGTTTTCTGACTGGGAATTACCCATATTACTTGGTCTCCAAATATTTCTGGATTTTCTAGAGATCTTTCTGTTAATGATTTCTAATTCAATTCTGTTGTTGTCAAAGAGCATACTTTGTATGGCTCAAATCCTTTTAAATTTATTGAGGGTTATTTTATAGCCCAGAATAGAATTTATTTTGGTAAATGTTCTATGTGCACTTGAAAAGAATGTGTATTTTAATTATACCATGTTAAAGGAACATAATATCAAGATGATTTATCCCTATTCATGTTAACCTCAATCACCTGGCTGAGGTGTCAGGTTTCTCCACTCTAAGGTTCCTCTTTTCTCCCCCTTCTGTTCTGTACTTTTTGCTAAGGAAGTCACTATGTGCAGCTCACACTTAAGGAATGCAGAGTTGTGCTTCACCTCCTTGAAAGGTGTTACTTTTTTATTCAGTGTGATGATCCTTGTCTTTTATTTTTTATTTTTTAAAAAATGTATTTAAGTAATTTCTGCACCCAACGTCTGGGTTGACCCTGAGATCAAGAGTCACATGCTCTTCTGACTTAGCCAGCCAGGCACCCCCAGTGTGATGATCTCTGTCTTTTAATTGCATTGTTTAGACCATTTGTATTTAAAGTATTTATTAATATGGTTATGTTTAAATCTACAACCTTCCTATTTGTTTTCTGCTTTTCTCATCTGCTCTTTGTTTCTTTTTTACCCCTTTTTAGTCTTTGTTTGGATTTATTGACTATTTTCCATCATTTCATTTTATATACTTTTTTTTTGGCTTATTAGCTATCATTATTTTGTTATTTTCATGGCTGCTTTAGGATTTGTAGTATACACTTTTAATTTGTCACAGTTGACCTTCAAGTGTTATTATCCCACCTTATGTACAGTATGAACATCTTGCTATAATAGTATGTTTCCATTACTCTCCTTGTGACCTTTTTGTTATTGTCATAGATTTTATTTTTTGTCTGTTAATAGATCCCACACTACATTATTATTTTTGTTTGAAGTTATTTTTTATTTAAAATGTTTTTTAAAGTTAGCTCCTTTTTATTTTTTATTTTATTTTTTTTGAGAAAAAGAGGACACACGCATGTGCATATGAATGGGGGAGGTGCAGGGGGAGAGAGAATCTTAAGCAGGTTCCACACCTGGTGCAGCGTCCCATGCAGGGTTTATCCTATGATCCTGAGATCATGACTTGAGCTGAAATCAAGAGTTGTATGCTTAACCTACTGAGCCACTCAGGTGCCCCTGAACAGTCAGTTATTTTTTTAAGGAGATCTAAATAATAAGAAAAAAAATCACATATGTATCCATACAGTTATACAGGTTATACTCTTTATTGTACTATTGTTAAATAAAAGAAATAATATATATGGAGGTTTATTGGGTTCATATATATATGTATATATAGAAATATATATTCTAACTTCTAAAGTTAGAATAAAATTTTTAAAAAGTAGTGAAGGGGCACCTGGGTAGCTCAGTCAGTTAAGTGTCTGCCTTTGGCTCAGGTCATGATCTCAGGGTCCTGGGATCAAGCCCCACAATGGGCTCAATGGGGAGTCTGCTTCTCCTTCTCATTCTGCCCCTTCCTTCTGCTTGTGTTTTCTCTCTCTCTCTCTCTCTCTCTCACTCAAATATTTACAAAATAAATAATAAATAGTGAAATTCAGAAATCAGAGCATAGTTCATTTTCTTAAACTAAATCTGCTGAATTGCTGTTGAGCAGATGATTACTATAATAGAAAGATATTTCAGGATACTGTAGAATATTAGAACATTCAGAATACCTGAACTTGGAGAACTCTCTAGACAGGCAGTGCTGAGTGTGTTGTGTTTCTTTTCTTTCCTGTGGGCAATATTAGGAGGATGGAGGTAGATGGGGGAAGGAATCAGTCCACCTGTGCTAATTACCTTCCAGACCCTGAGAAACTTTAAAACATGAGTTTGGAAGCATTTTTGTTTCTTTTGATGGTGTGTGAGATGAAAAGTACTTAGTTATAGCTCCTCAGGTCAAAGTAACACATTTTTAAAATTTTTATTTATTTATTTTTAAGATGATTTATTAGAAAGCAGGAGGAGGAGTGGAGAGAGAGGGAGAAGCAGACTTGATGCTGAGCCTGGGGACCCTGAGATCATGACCTGAGCTGAAATCAAGAGTCAGTCCCTCAACGCACTGAGCCACACAGGCATTCCGCACAAAATAAAAGATTTGACAACAGTGAGCTTCCAGCTCCCACTTGTCAGTCTGTGCTGGATTGAAAACTCCAGTGTGAGATGCAGTTCTTAGACTTCCAGAATTCTCCATCTACTTGTTGCTCTAGTTCCAGCTGACATTTAGTCTTCCCTTGGGTATTGCCAGTGTTTGCTTTTGTCACCAGGGAGTAGCTCCCCTCCATCCAGTTATGTAAATGCACCCCTATTCTAAATATGAATACACTGACAAATACTCAGCTATAAATGAGTGGGGAAAATCAATTCATTCAACAAGTTAATTTATTTTGTAAATATTTATGGAGTCCGGGCTCTGGAACATTGATGAAAATTTATGCCCCTTGCTCTGAGACAGGCAATTGTCTAATAGGAGAAAGGCCCACAAACAGAGGAGCATGCAATCCCAGGTAGTAACTGGTGATCACTACAGTGGAGACACCAACAGAGTCATGGGAGTAAGCTCAGAACAGTGCTTCTCTGAGTGTGTTCTGGGTATCAGCAGCATCAAACCTCCTAAATTAGAAACCTTGGGGATAGAGCCCAGCAATCTGTGTTTCACAAGCCTTCCAAGTGATCATGATGCACACTTAACTTTGTGAACCAGTAGCATAGAGGATGAGATGATCTCTGAGATTTTTTACCCTAGATTTCAAATTCTAGGAGTGTGATTTAGAAATGTGATATTTACTCCATTGTACTTTTTTTTGCTTATGCTATAAAAATGCATGGAAAGCATCATGTTAGTTCCAATATGTGTTTTTATTATTAATACAATTTCTCCTCTTGTACCTACTATTCATCATGAACTACAATATTGGTGTCATTGATTCCTTGTCCTATATCCTCATGTCTTCGCATCCTTAGAGATGACAGCCTACAAAGAACAACACTGTGTAGCAAAATATCAGTCCATAAAATGACATACTTCCTTACTGAGGTTAGCTCATTGAATATAAAAGATTTGCTTACGTATCATCTAGATTGGGAGCCATACATAGTGAAGTGCTTTGGGTACACAAGGTTGTATACATATATGTGTGGTTCTCAGAAGCCATTGTCACTTTCATATGTGATATAATGTGTGCCAGTGTGCGTTTCAGACTTTCTAAGGTCAAGCTAAGTCTAATGATCCCGTAACCAGGAATGTCTAAGAGATTTATTACCCCACTATACTTTAAAAGCAGTGTTGGCACTAATGAAGTGTCATGTAAAACATTAATTGCTATGTGAGTAAAACAGAAATTCAAAATGGCAAAGTTATGCCTGACACTGGAGCAGTAGTAAATTGGATTTTAAAAAACCTTATGAAACATTGCACATCTATCCCAAAGCAAGATAATAGTGAAGTGAACGCCTGTGTAAACATTACTCAGTATTGTTAATTGTCAAATCCTGCCAGTGTGGCTTGACCTGTACTCTCACCTATCTTCCTTATGCTGGATTATTTTGAAGTAAATTCCACACATCATATTATTTCATCCATAAATAATTAGATTTTAAATTATTTGAGCTATTAAGATGCTAGAGATGAATATGAAATTGAATCACAAATAGCCATGGTTACACATTAAATTATAGATAAAGTTTATCTGGAATTTATTTACACAAAAGATAGTAAAACAAAACAGTAGTGTGGAGATATGTGTACATATATTCCTACTAAAGTTCACTAAAAATAAATATAATGGTTATGACAGTGAATACATTCTACCAAAATATTTTATAAACCTTCATCATCATGATTGTAGTATATACATTATATTTATAGATAATTTTCCAGAGAGTAAGGAATAATATACATCCATGTGCTGCCAAAATTGAAATACTGTGCTTGATGGGGAACCTTTAATTTGACAGGTAGGTTTTTGTGAAGGGAGTTATTATAAGAAGGTTTTATAGATTTCTAGGCCAATTTTTAATATATTTAAATTAAGAATTCTCATTACTCATTTCAGCAATTATGTTGCTTTATTTGAAAAGAAAGAGTGTTTAACATTCAGGGATGAACAATACATCTTTCAAAAAGATCTCATCCTTAGTACTTGTACTACACACAGTCTTTTTATCAAAGTTAGAATTAACCTATTTAGTTAGAGCTTGGGGTGCAAGATACTTCATGTTTGGGGTGTGTGTGTGTGTGCGCATGTGCACAGAATTCATTCACACAGACACACCACCTGTTTTCTCCTAATCTGGCTTTGGAGTACAAGTTGTGGGACCCTGAGGAAAAGATGATTGTATTGTGCTAAGTTCTTCAGGTTTGGCTGCTTCTGTGTGATACATTAATTAATGGGTCATACCATAGAATTTACCTAATTTTCATTTACAAAAGATTTAATTACTCAGAAGTCATCTTTATCTTTAAGTGTAAATTGAAAAAAAAAATAAAGACTGTTTCCCATGCCCCCCAAATAAATAATAAAGAAAAAAAAACCCCACAACTCAAATGAATCTAAGCTATTAGTACTATGGTAGGTTCTAGCCAACATGATGGGATTGTTTGGTAGAATAATACATGCTAGAGCTATGAGTTCAAAATTTTAAGCAAGTGATTTAGAAAGAAAAAAATAAGAAAGGAATGCCTACTATACTTTCTGCTTTTAAAGCTGTTAAAGGTGTGTTTTATTATGTGTACTTGTGTGTTGACAAGAAAAATGGGTCACAAGTGTTTTCTTGAATATCATTTTTAGTCACTCATTTGATGACACTGAGTAAGAGCTTTTCCTGTTAATAGACCTTTGTTTAAAGGAAAGTCTGGTACCTTTGTAGTCTTTGTACTTTCTTTCATTATAGGAAGCCTCAACTTAGTTACATAATAATTGATTTTATAAGTAGTGTTTAGTTCAGAACTGGTTATGATTCCTTCTAGGCCAGATGAAAAGAAACTCCAGAATGTTTATAACCACAGGTTGATGATTTGGTTACAAGACTCTGTTGGCGAAGGTTTCTGAGACTTGGAAAGTAAGCTTGCCCCTTTTATGACTCATCCTGTCATCTCCCATTTGACTGTGTTTTCTTAGTAACTGCTGCTGATATCAGGTTTAAGCAGGACAAATATGTTTTGGAATGACCCAATATTCTTTCAAGTAATATATGCCTGTTAAGCCTTATAAACTTACTGTTAATGTTGTATGTTTCACAAAGATGGGAAGATTCCATTGTCTTCCCAAATTATTATCATTTTTTTTCTGATTTGCTTTTCAGGGGTTTGAGGGTGGAGGTAGGAACAGAGAAAAATAAGTGATTCTGGGACCTGGGGACCTGCTTGTGTTTATGACCCTGGACTAGAGCAGATCCCAAAAGACCTCCATGTGCTGATAGGATAAAACATAACTTACTAGAGTCCTGGTCTTGGTAATACTCCCTTGTGTATAAGTACTAAAGGGATGAGTGAGGGAAAGGGAAATGTCTGTGACGTAGTGGGATGGTTAAGAGCATAGCTTCAGAAGTCAGATGGACCTTGGTTCAGATCTTGGCTTTGTCATGTACTAGCTGTATTATTTTGGACAAATGACATAACCTCTCTGAGTAGAGTTTCCCTATCTGTACCATGGAGGCCAATATAGAATTTACCGTCAGGAAGTGTAATGAATATTACTGAGATAATTCACATAGTGGACAGTACAATATTTATTGTTGAAGACTGCAAAACGCATTGTAATAAATACCAATTATTACATTCAGTTCAAGGGTGCAGTGAACTAGGGGCTAAGTGACAGGTGTTTAGGTGGCAATAAGTGCTGATCAGATATGGCCCCCATTCTTTAGGAACTGGGGGAGATAGCCTTGTAAGCTGATTATTCTAGTATGATCCAGAATGAAAGAAATGCCACCTGAAACACCGGCAAAGTGCTATGGGTACATAAAGTCAGTGGTGAGTAATACCTGCTTTAGGGAAGTTAGGGCTAATTTTGTAGAACATTGTCATTAAATTTGGGTGTATAGCCAGATCTAGGATGTAGAGTAGGGCTTTTGTGGGTGGAGAATGGAGGAGAGTAGATTGCAGGCAGAAGAATAGTACAAGCTAAAACACAGGACTTATGGCAAGATGCGGTGGGAGATGTCTAGATAGATGTTTCATGGTTAGATCTTGGGGACTTTTGAACATGTAAGAGGACTGTATCCATGTCAGTGGGGAACCAAGCTTGGTGTACGCTCTGTTTCATGATAATGTTCTGAAAGATATATTCGAGAGGAAGGGAGTCCTCTCCAAGGTGTTTTTAGAAATCCAGGTGAGTGATGAAGAAATTCAGAGGACAGAGTCATAAAATATTAAAGGAGATGGAAGAGATAAAATTCTGTTAGGTGCCAAAGAGAATGTTGGCACCATTACTTGAGAGAAAGAGAGAGAATACAGGAAGAGGAAGTGTGGGAGAGAACCATGGTCTTGGTTGGTAGGGTGGGCTGTGAGCGAATCTTTTGAGCCTGAAGATCAGTGGACATCTGGCTGGCAGTTAGAAATTCTGCAAGAAAGAAGCTAACATTTATTGTGCACCTACTATGTCTCAGATTTTATGTTAAGCATCTCCAAAAATCATTATTGGAAGTGGATGGTATTTTTATCAAAGAAATAGCTCAGAAGATGCCCGATATTATTTGAACATTTACCTTTATTACAAAGCACTTCTCACTTTTATCTTTCTCTTCAGGCTCTTTGGAGCAAGAGGCCAACCAGGGCTGGGAAGAATGAGTGTGTGAGCCCTGAAGGCTGCTCCCTGTGGCACTTTTCCTGATTCCACATTCAGGCATCCATTACGTTAGTCTTTACCTTGAGGAAAGAATAACCTCAAGGTACCCTCTACCTGGGAGATTTCCTTTGTTACCTGAAGAATGTTGAGAGAGTTCCATTTCTAATCTTCTTTCTCAAATTCTAATATTCCTTTCCTTTTAGAATTGCTTGAAGGTTCAAGTCCTCTGGGACTTTTTCCCCCCCTCACTTCCGATGAAATGGACACATCTGGGTAGGAAAGGCTGAACACTTCATAAAACGAGTCTTGTTTTAGTTGAGTTGGAGGAGGGTCAGAGAGAACGATGGTCTTTTCCTTATTGGTATCCCTTTTGTTAGATGATGACATGCATAATCCTGAGGTCAGGCTCGAGGGTGCAGATTAAAAATTAAGTCTGGCAAGACTGAACATTTCTTTAAAAATTTTTTTTGTGTTCTTACAAAAATGCAACAACACATATATTAAAAAGCAAAAGCTCTTCCTCATATTATTTTCACTTTCCATTCCTGCAGTTCCTGTCCCTAGAGATCGTCACTGCGGACAACTGTATGTTTATACCGCTTGAATGTTTCCGAACACTTGGAACCCTGGCAATAATTAAGCAGCGTAGCTAGAATTTGTGCTTTTCCCTTTTCACCTAGATATTTGGTATCAGGGTTTCTTACTGAAGTTTCATAAATGTGGATTCTGTATTCTGAAAGCCATATAAACAACAAATTTAACTTAAAAGCTTTGGATCATCTTTCAAACCGGTGAGGTACCTATGATTAGAATTTAGAGACCTTGAGTTTATTTGTTGCTAAACCGGTTCTATTAGTTAATTTGTTACACAAGTTTGCCAGCTAGCTGAAACAGTGAAGATGTTTCATCTTATTTACTTTAAAAAGGAGAAAGGGCAGAGAGAGCTGAAAATTTAAACTAACAAAGGTCCAAAAAAAAAAAAAAAAAACCAACTAACAAAGGTCCATTTTAGTTTGGTCACTATATTAATCTGTTAATGCCTTCCTATGTTGAGTGCTCAGATAATATGTGCTCTGATAAAGTTCTCTAACAGACTCACGGGAGGAGTGAGTAATTTAGCTATATCCTGCCTGTTGGGAACTTTCTTTTAAGGACATGGAGTTTGGAGCCCACATATATATTTGTGTTCAAGCAAGTCTTGCCAGTGAGTTGCTGAACGGTCTCCGGCAAGTGCCTCTATGTCTCTGTTTTCCTAAATGGGGTAGATAGTGTGTATCTTAAAAAAAAAAAAAAAAAAAAAAAAAAAGATAGTATGTATCTTACAGACTTGTGAGAATTAAAGAGATGACACATGTAAAATATCTGGCACAAATTAAGTACTAAATAAATATTAACTATTCTTGTTATTGTTGTATAATTATTACCAAAAAGAGAATCTACAATTTTGGCCACCTGTGTAAGAAGAATTTCCTTGTCTTTCAAGTTGTAACAAAGAAGTCCCTGCCACATCATTTTTATAGCCCTATAGGTTATCAGAAGGAATGTGCAAATAGTAAGAGATGCTCTTTAAACAGATACAAATCTCAGTACCTCTATTTGGTCAGCTTCCTAACTAAATAAGTTGGAGGAGCTTCAACGAAAGGATTACAGAGATTTTGTTTTGTCTTAGTGGTCTTACCTCTCAAGATCCTTTGGTAGTTCCAGTTTTGGTCCACTCAAGAAAATATTGTAGAATGATATGGTATTTTTTTTTTTTTTGTGGAGTGTTCTAATTAATTGTTCACTGATGAGGAGGAAACAATTTAGGTGGTATTTCTTTTTGAGGATGTTTCATGTTTTTTGTGTTTTACGGGCTAGGGATGGGTCAGGTATATTTTCATGGGAAAGGTTTTTAAAACAATTTTTTAAAAAGATTTATTTATTTAAGAGAGAGAACACCAGGGAGCATGGGGTGGGAGGGGGGAATCTCAAGCAGACTCCCCACTGAGCCCTGAGCTCATGACCCGAGTCAAAATGAAGAGTTAGATGCTTAAGTGACTGAACCACCCAGGTGCCCTGTGGGAAGACTTTGAGAGAATGAAAAAAATATTTCTTAGAAATCTCAAAACTGTAGTCTGAAATTCCATGAAAAGAAAATTTAAGAATTTTGTAATCTGGAGCAGCCCTGGTGGCTCAGCGGTTTAGTGCCACCTTTGGCCCAGGGTGTGACCCTGGAGACCCGGGATCTAGTCCCATGTTGGGCTCCCTACATGGGCCCAGCTTCTCCCTCTGCCTGTGCCTCTGCCTCTCTCTCTGTGTATCTCTCATGAATAAATAAATAAAATCTTAAAAGAAAAAATTTTGTAATCTGAGTTATGGAGGTAAGGGGTCATAAGGATTATGTTTTAGGAAATTTATTTTCACAAGGAAGTACATAATTCCTAACTATTTTAAAGAATTAAGAGAAATTATATTAAAGAAAAAATGACCTCAGAACTAGACAGAATTATTTTTTTTAAAAAGCTGGACAAATTTCTAATAGCATCATTGCACATGTTATAAGTAACAAGGAAGATAATTTAGTATACACAGAAGTGCGTTCTGTTCTTTTCCTGAGATAAAGTGACCTTGAATCAGATCTTAAAATTGTGTCCGCAGAATTGGCAAATATGTATCCTTAGGGAAAATTCAACCCACTCAGTTTGGTTGTTTCTGTTCGGGTGAGAAACTTCTGTCATGTTTAGAAATGAAAAGGAAACGAGTTTGCAAGCTCTCTAGCAAGTCACAAGGGAAGCCTGAAAGAAGGGAGAGTTTCACAGTTTAAAGTTCTGCTATTTCAGAAATCAAATCTGCTTTGCAGAGACACCCAGTTTCCATAGTTGCTTGATTCAGCAACTTATTAACAAATGAATACCTGTTAGAGTTCCTGGGCTGGCTGGCACCTTAGCATAAACAGCTTCTAAATCACACAGCAGTTAATTTTCAGCTGTTTCGTGTGCCCCCCCCCCCCCCCCCCCCCCACTTTCCCAATAACTAGTTGGAATGCCAATAAGACTTACTGGTTGAGTAAGACCAGGTATCACGTATTTAGTTAGAACTCCCCATTTATCAGTGCAATTGCACAGTAATGAATGCTTTTTTGGAAGAAAAGAGTTAAAGAGAAACACAAAAAGAACAGAAAGAAGCTCTATTTTGGGGGAGATTTGATTTTTAAAAAATTCCCTTATGATAATTTCCTTAAAATTCTAGTATGAAAATTATAATCTAAAGTGTTTAGAAGAAATGCATTTAAAAAAAAGGCCTAGCACTTTCTTAAGCAAAATTTTATGTACCAGAATCTGGGATCTATTTATTAATATTTACAATGTTTTACTGAGTGATTTCAAATTTTGCTAGTTTATTTACTTTGCCATTGTGCAAGTCTTGGTAAATGATTAAATATAGTTGGATTGTAGAGACTAAAGGGGAACTCTTTTCTCTAAGATGAGTCTTGAGGGTATGTGAAATAATGGTCTGTCATAGGAGAGATCAAAAATTGAGTAAAAACATCACTTCTAAGATACCAATTATGAATTCTCATCCTGGGTTCATTCCAGACAGTTGTATGCCCCTGAGTAAATCATTAACATTAACGGTCTCAGTTTCTCCCACCGTAGGAGTATCATGATGATGTAAAATAAAGTACGTTTTATCTTGGATCAATTTACACTATCCCCATCTTTACTGATAATCATTGCTTTGCTTTCCTAGACCTAGCCAGCCAGCTCTCAGAGATCTAAATTCATCAGAAAGCACAGCAGAGGAAGAGAGAGGGTAGTGGGATTAAAAAACATTCCTGGGGTGGGATCCCTGGGTGGTGCAGCGGTTTAGCGCCTGCCTTTGGCCCAGGGCGCGATACTGGAGACCCGGGATCGAATCCCACGTCGGGCTCCCGGTGCGTGGAGCCTGCTTCTCCTTCTGCCTGTGTCTCTGCCTCTCTCTCTCTCTCTGTGTGTGACTATCATAAATAAATAAAAAATTAAAAAAAAAAAACATTCCTGGGGTACTTTAGAATGTGTGTGTGCTCTCCATAAGGAGTAAGTCTTGTCTCATGGATGATTTGGAATGCTTGGACAGGGGAAGTAGTGGTGGGCTGTTTTATTAAAATCCAGAGAGGTCCACAGCTATCCTGTTGAATTCAGTTAAGAATTTTAGAGCTGAATGATACTTGAATTCTCTCATTTCACAGAAGAGGAACCGAGATTCAAGGATAGCAAGGTCCCACAGGTAATCCATGGAACAAGGAGAAAAATCGCGATCCCCAGATTCCTGGCTCAAAGCTCATGCTGTCCTATGTATGTGTATATCTATTTAAATTGTTACATATTATTTAAGATCTATGAAATGGTCTAAATCATCAGACAGTAAGGATTTATGTGCTTAAGCATCTTACTTAAACCAAATATTGCTAGTCCCTTTCCTCCTCACAGGTGTAGCTGCCATCCTGAATTTGAGTATTTAATCACCCTCATGCATTTCTTTATAATTTTGCTGCATATAAATGTTAGGGGTGACTTTCAATGTATTTACCAGTATGAGCACTGCTACCCATAAGGGATTTTAGTCGTAAACCACAGATCAGCCATGTCAAGGTGTACTGGCTGATTATCATGGACTCCTAAGCAACATTTTTAGAGATTGTATATAGTTGGCATCATTCTGTATGCATTTTTGTGCATGTTGTTTTTTTCTCCCTCAACTTTATATTTGTGAGCTACGTCCATGTTGATATGTGTAACTGATTTATTCTCATTGTTTAATATTCTGTTGTATGAGTATGCCACGTTTATCCATTCACTTATTTTTGGATATTTAGTTTTTTTAAGTCCTTTTCTAGGACCCACTATTCCTTTTTTTTTTTTTTAATTTTTATTTATTTATGATAGTCACAGAGAGAGAGAGAGAGAGAGAGAGGCAGAGACACAGGCAGAGGGAGAAGCAGGCTCCATGCACCGGGAGCCTGACGTGGGATTCGATCCCGGGTCTCCAGGATCGCGCCCTGGGCCAAAGGCAGGCACCAAACCGCTGCGCCACCCAGAGATCCCAAGACCCACTATTCCTATCATTTCCTTATTTTCGTTAGGTTGTATTTCTTTTCCTTATTGATTTGTGAGTGTATTATTTTTGTATTTTTAGAAACTATCATTTAAAAAACTAACATTGACATCTCTACTTAAGAAGCTGCATAAAACCTATCATAGCTTTGCCTTTATGATATTATTGGAGTTATACACTGCTATTGACGTGTGAAAAGGATCTTTCTATATCCCCTTATCGGATTGACGTCAAGTACACTCACAGAATTGTCTGTAGGTAATACATCTGTGATTTTAGATATGGGCATATTCCTTTATATAAAATGGAACTGGCATAGTCTTAACATTCTTGATTATGAAGATTGATTTTATTTTCCCATAAATACCATGGTCATGCAGGCGAAGGTGTTGACCTAATTATACTCTAAAATGTGGGAGGAAGGAAGTCCTTTACGGGAAATTATAAAATTCTCATTTTTCCCCTTTACTAAATAAAGCAGGATAATGGATGGCACCCTTACTTCCTTAGCGACCCCTAAATGGGCCACAGAATATAAAGGAAACTATAGCGTGAATAGGGGGATTGAGGCCACAGCTTGGGAAATTCTGTCTGGAACTTTATCTATTTAAACTATCTGGCTTATCTATGGTTTTGGTTCTCTCCCTTTTTTGTACCTCAGTGAATAGTGACTTGACTCAACAGAGGTACATGCTAGGCTCTCTGTTCTTTTGTTGACTACTTGTATCTGCTTTCTCGAAGGTTATTGTTTTCAAGGATCTTAAACACGTGGATTAGGACAGTTAAACCTTTCGCTGGCTGGGGACATGTAATCTTCCTATTCATTCTGCTTTCCTGGCTTATTTTCTTCCTTCCCTCCCTCGCTTGTTTCTTTTTAAAAATCACTTGCATCTGCTAGATAGCCATCCTTCAGAGCATCCAACATTTTGCTCATTTCAATTTTTTTAACCTACTTTTTGTATAAAAGGACATAAGCCCATAAAAGTACTTTCCATACTAGAGTTCGCCATTTCCCAGAGTATCACATTTGGCCCTCACCTCCCCGCCTTATTAGTAGAACAGATCCTTCAGCAGCCCCACCCCCCTCCTCTCCATCGCCTCACTCCCACCCTCCCTATTCTGTAGGCCTCTTTTGTTGTTGGGAGCTAACAAAGTACTGTAATTTGCTGGATGTTGTGGATGGAGGACAGACCAAGGGGTTCCTGAAAGAATTCCTGTGCCCTGCCTGGGCTCTCTTCTCTTAAAAATTGCTGATTAACTGTCTCTTCTGTTTTGGGAATAGCCGGAACCTTAAAGTTAGGAATGTGGTTCAAAACAAAGATGTTTATTTTTAGAGGCAGAAAATATTTTGAGCCCATTTGCCATAACTGCTTTTATAAGAAACAAAAACCATGGACTTGAACTGGGTAATCCCAAAGCAAGAACAAAAATCTTACTGAAAGAATTAGCAATGTATGTAAACATTTTGAAAACAAGCTTTGTTTTAATTTTAGCTTTCTGTATTTACTTAGTTGAAATTAAGCAAAATTTTGCTTAATTACCACAGTTGTTCTGAAATGTTCCTTTTCCTTGCATGTCTTGTCCTATGAAATTGATGTCATGATATTAGAAGATAAAAAAATGTCAAAGGAGAAAAGCGTTCTTGTTGTTAGTACAAAGGGCATGGTGTTAAATCTAGCAGACAGGCTGAGTTTTTGGAGATGGTATCATCCAGATTAATTTTTATCCTTATGATCACATGAGTAAGAAGAACCCTTTAAAGGTTTTGATTTTTAAAGTATCATGATTTCATTGGGAGGGGATAGTTTTCACTTTATTAGTTCTGGTTTGCAGGAGCAATGTAGCACACAATATAGATAAAAATCAAAGATGGGGCTAGTAGCACAGACCTTCCCACAGGATCTTTGTGAGCAGAACCCAAAACCCTTTACAGATACAAAGATCTATTTAAAGTTTCACAATAACAATGACAACATTTTAGGGCTGTCTTCCAACCCTATCACTTCCTTCTTCTAATGGGAAGTTGAGCTTGGGGCGGAGGAGGTACACTGGTGTTACTGGACCAGTGCACTCAAGCTGTCGCCTGCTTTTGTGGAATCACAGACCTTTATGGGACGTTGCACAAAGGGATTGGTGAAGTGAAAGTGCTTTGATTGATTTAGACTAACAGAATAGAAAAAAAATTGAATGAGTTAAGAAATACTCATCAATAGCAGCCAGAACATGGAGGGAAAAAAATCTCTCACATCTTAAACAATAACAAACAAAACTTTCAAAATATTACTATTTACATTAGTTTTTTTTCCTGTTTTTGTTTTTATTTTGGCATGAATCTCTAAGCAGGTGTATTTGAGGGACTAACAGTATGTCACCAAGGTGATGCTTGGCTGCTGAGGTGGAAGAGCTGGCTGATGGCCTCTCCAGGGTTCTGGAGCTCCCAGACCATGCCAGAAATCTCAGGATGGAAGATGATTTCTGGCCAAAGTGCCTGTTGCAAGGGCACTGTATCTTAGCAGATCTCTATGTTTGACTTTGCTGTGCCCTAGCAGGTTGTGAACCAGGATCATCCCAGTGATTCTGGTTCAGACTACAATGGACCTGAGGGTCTTGTACTTTTCCTAAGCTGATCACAAGAATTTGCTATGGGTTGGCTTTAGAAATCTAAAATATCTTGGGGCACCTGGGTGGCTCAGTTGGTTAAGCATCTGCTTTCAGCTCAGATCATGATCCCAGGGTCCTGGGTTGGAGCCCCACATCAGGCTCTCTGCTCGGTGGGGAGCCTGCTTCTCCTTCTCTCTCTGCCTGTTGCTCCCCCTGCTTGTGCTCTCTCTTTCTCGGTCAAATAAATAAATAAAAAAACAAAAAAAACCTCATTTCTTTGAGCATCCTCTTTTCCTTTTCTCCAAGAAAATTTTATAAAGGTTCACACAGGGGACTGGACTTTCCCAGTTCTCCCAGTGTGGATACCTTTAGGGTAGACTCTAAGCTCCTAAGGACTTGAAGTATATCAAGGCCTGACTTCATTCAAATCTCTGGGGTGCTTCTAGCAGCCTTGAGGTCCTAGAAACCTCTCAGGCCTGCAAACCCTGATGGGAACCTGGGAAAGAGATTTCCCAAAGTCTCTGTGCAGTCGATGCTCAAGAGGATTTGGCAGTCCTTGCTTTTATACTGATTCCGGGCTTCAGGGAAATACACATCAATGTCAGCTCAACTACACATTCTTCGATTGGTTCCTAATCAGTTGTGTGCTGGGGCTGTGTTTTATGAAGGCACAGGTATGCATTTGGTGGTTATGGATGGAATTGGTTGCTTAAAGCTTATGTAATTGCAATAGTGGATACCATTATACTTGAATTATTATTTTCTTTTTCTCTTAAAAGGTTTTATTTATTTGAGAGAGAGGGTATGCTTGTGCAAATGGTGGGGGGAGGGGTAGAGGGAAAAGGAGAGAGAGAATCTCAAGTAGACCCTGTGCTGACCATGGAGTCCATCACGGGGCTCGATCTCCAAGACCCTGAGATCACAACCTCAGCCAAAACCAAGAGGCAGACACTTAACTGACTGAGCCCCAGACACCTGCCCCATATTTTTTTTTATTTTCAAAGACCAACAAAATATGTTTCTTTTGCTTGCTTTGGTAGTCATCTTTTATGGTCAGAGAAACTAAGATAATAAAGTGACTTGTTCAAGGCCTCCCAGTGAGTGAGGGGGAGGGTAAAAGGGGTCAGAACTGTCCCTGGATGCCTGGCCTGTAACTTGTCCAACAGACCTGTTATTGAAGATTAACATGCGCTCAGAGCCAGAAATAGACCAACTGAGACCTAAATCAATTCTGATCATTGGTCTCTAAGGATGAAAGGATGTGGGATACATTAATTTGCTGGGCGATTGATTTTCCCTTGGGATAAGAGAAAAACAAAACCAAAATTGTCAGTCACCGAAAATGGCACAGTGAATTATGTCTGGGCTTGGAAAACATCCAGTCCTATAAATAGATTATGGGAAGCCCTCGGGGAGAGAAAAGAGGTGCATCATGACTGTTTTCATATGTAAAAATAGCAGGCCCAGGCCACTTGGAAAGAAAGCTGGGACATCTATAACTTAAACTTTAGTCAGAATAGGAACTATAATTCATGGCCAAAACTTCTCTTTTTAAGTTTATTGCCACTTACTGCAAGAATTGGTAAGTTTAGAAACAATAGGTCAAAAGTTTAGCAGGAGAATTTTGGGGAAGGATTTGTATCAACAGGAGATTTCTGAGAGTTTCCAATTTTCCTGCTGAGAAGGTGTTGATTTGGTTGCCTTCGTTCCCATTTTGCCTTCATAGAGACTAAGGAAACCATGGAAGTAGAAAGAAGAACCATTTTCATTCTACTATTTTGATATTGCAATTGAAATAGAACTATAGAATGCTTTGGAAGATCTACACTAGTGTTAATGGTCACTGGTGTAAAATTGATGTTCTGGGCTGATCATGGTATTGTTAAGAGCCAGTAAGTAGAGCTGGATATTTACCAATAGGGTTTGGGATCAAAGAGGCATATTTCATTTTTTCGTAATGAGTGTATCCATGTTTTCCTGTGTGTTTGTTGCCTTGTTTTCTTAATCTCTGTGTCACTTCTTTTTACCCCTATGTTTCTCATGTTATTTTATGACCGAGTGTCTCAAGGTGTGGCTTTCTGCGTTTTCCAAGCTGGGCCATTTGACTTGGCACACATGGCTTTCTCTGGCTGGTGAGTGGGTGGGGGAATATGAACTGGCATGTGTGGGAACTTGAATGTGACTCTGCCCTGTGGGGCTGGCGTGTCTAGATCTCATTGGTCTGCACCTGATCACATCTACACACCACCCGATGAGGCCCGCAGCCCTGGTTAACAGGCCTGCTATGGAGGACAGTGCATGCACACCCGTATCCCCTGAGGTGGGCAGTGGGGGGTAAGTTGGTTAAAACCTCTTATATTTGGGGCCACACAGGAATCAAGATAATGATTTGCTGATGCTCATTTTCTTTCTTTCTTTCTTTTTTTTGAAGATTTTATTTATTTATTCATGAGAGACACAGAGTGAGAGAGAGAGAGAGAAGCAGAGACACAGAGACACAGGCAGAGGGAGAAGCAGGCTCCACGCAGAGAGCCTGACGTGGGACTTGATCCTGGGTCTCCAGGATCACGCCCTGGGGCCAAGGTAGTGCTAAACCACTGAGCCACCCGGGCTGCCCCTGAAGCTACTTCTTAAAGCAGCAAGCAAGAACATTCAGGGAGAGCCCTTCCCTGTCCCAAGCACTTAAATAATGCAGTTTGCTTCATTGCTTCAAGATATGTTGCAGGTTCTTTTAACAGTGGAAAACCCTCCGTATCCTTGAGGAATCTTCTTTTACATAGGGCAGAAGAAATTGACAGATTCGTGAAGGTGGTAATATGCAGATCATAACTGAACCCTTGATTTGGGGATAATAAGCCTAAGAAAAAGGCCTTTAGAAAAAGGCCATTGTCTTTAGGCAAGGGTAGGAAGACTGGAACATAGGGCATGGGAGATTCTGCTCTAACCAGGAGAAGGCCTTTTCTTCAGACTGGGGAATTTGAGAGCCTTCCAAGGGAATGACCTTGTCTTCCATCGAGGGAAGGAATGTATGTAAGGAAAGTCTGTTGCATACCTGGAAAATGCAAAGGAGTTTAAGGCGTCCTGCTGCCTCACAAACCAAGAAGACTGTAATGAGAAAAACTGAGGAGGGCTAATTTGTCTCAATAATAAGAGCTATCAAGAAGCCTCCCTTCTTGCAAGTTTTATCAGAAGATCAACTTCAAAATCTTTTTCTGGTTACAAATATGTCTTTTCTATCGGGCAGGGAAAGGAGACCCAGCACCCCTAAAGATTAACTTCTGCAGTTGAGAGACCACCTGCCCCAGAGTTAGCCCCAGTGGACGCTGCAATGTGAGTAGAGGAAGCAGACGAAGCAGGCAAAAATCCCCTCTGAGTGGGATTGGAGCCCACAAAGGGTCTCCACCCCCTGAATTCTGAGTTACCATAAATAGTCTGTTGGTTTTCATTTCTTCCAGGAAAGGCTCCCCAGGGAGCTAGCATATTCTAGAAAGGAAGCTGGGAAGGTGGAAAAGCCAATTTGACATAGACTCTTAATTGTGTGTGACAAAAAAGGGGAGAGTGGTCATATGTAGCACCACTCAGGAAGGAAGGGGCTTCCCAAGTTCATCTTCTAGGGCCTGAGACAAAGGGGGAACGTGAAAGGTATTCAGATAAATAAGCAACAGAGAATACAAATCTTGCTGTGTTTTCCCTTTAGTATGCCACAGATTACATATTTTTATGAACATGACAAAATTAAATTCTTCAGTAAGTCTGAAAAAGCAAGGAGGATTCAAACTATCAAAGGTTATTGTGGGGATTCTGTGATGGACCTCACAGGGGCACTGAAAGGACTTAGATTTATTATTGTTATTTTTGTAAGCCACAAATCACATTCTGAAGGGAATATTTCCTGGTTATTTCTTATTTTATAGATAACCTTCTAACTTTTATGTACTTTATTTTAGTTGGTGGAAGGGATGTGGCAAAAGTTGACTTTAAGTGGTTTTAAAAAATGATGTGTTACATATTTTTCATTTAGAAGGTGAAATAGCAATAATGCTTAAAGTTTTTTTATTTTAAGATTATTTATTTATTTATAAAAGATTTTATGTATTTACTCATGAGAGTCTCAGAGAGAGAGGCAGACACACAGACAGAGGGAGAAGCAGGCTCCGTGCAGGGAGCCTGACGTGGGACTCGATCTCGGGTCTCCAGAATCTTGCCCTGGGCCGAAGGCGACCCTAAACCGCTGAGCCACCCGAGCTGCCCAAGATTTTTTATTTTTAAATAATCTCTCCACCCAACGTGGGGTTTGAACTCACAACCCAAGATCAATAGTTGCGTGCTCTACTGACTGAGCCAGCCAGGTGCCCTGTTTAAAGATTTTGAATGATAATTTTATTTTAAAGATTTTTATTTATTTATTCATGAGACACACACACACACACAGAGAGAGAGAGAGAGAGGCAGAGACACAGGCAGTGGGAGAAGCAGGCTCCATGCAGGGAGCCTGACGTGGGACTCGATCTCGGGTCTCCAGGATCACGCCCTGGGCCGAAGGTGGCGCTAAACTGCTGAGCCACCTGGGCTGCCCCAGTACTTTCTTATTTAGTATTTTGGTTAGACTTCATAATGATTGCTTTTATTTTTACTAAAAACATTTTTTTCCACATTGATGTACCAAATTTTGCAAAGCATTTCAATGTTTTGAGGACCTATATATATATGTGTATATCTTTTTGTTCCTAACAAATTACTTCTTAAGATAAATTCCCAAGAGTGGGATTACTGAGTCAAATTTCATGAACATTTTTATGATTCAAGCTATATGTCACCAAATTGACTTCCAAAATGGTTATTGTCCGTATAGTGTAGAGGTATATCAATTTCTTTGTCCCTAGGGCAGGTGAACTTTTTTGCCTATGTTTGTTTAGTTTTTGAATTTCCTCTTATGTGAATTGTCTGTTCATATGTGTCAGAACTTGGTTTGCTTTTTACTTTTTAAAATTATTTTATTGTATTTTTTTGGAAAGATTTTATTTATTGATTCATTCATGAGAGACACAGAGAGAGAGAGAGAGGCAGAGACACAGGCAGAGGGAGAAGCAGGCTCCTCGCAGGGACCCCGATGTGGGACTTGATCCCGGGACTTGGGATCACGTCCTGAGCTGAAGGCAGACACTCAACTGCTGAGCCACGCAGGCGTCCCTTGGTTTGTTTTTTAAAGGAAACTTTATATCTTCCAATTACCTTTGAAGCTGTTCACGTGATTGTTTCTTCTCTTGGGTTACTTTATGGGATATCGCTACAGAAGCATTTGATCCTTTGCGTCAGAGATAGAACACAGATTACTTTCTTTAAAGGAATGGAAAAAGTCCAGATTAATTCCTCTCTTAATGAATTTAATCTATCACAGAGCCTGTTGCTGCGTTTTGTGCACCATATCCAGTGGTTAAGATACTGCATATTCACACCACTTGGGGAAACACAAACTTCTCACAACCTTAAGTGCTGTGGCCTTGTAGAGGCCATCAAAACAAAAGACACAATTACTGATATTTGTCACTGGAGCTGTGACATGCTTCTGACTGGCCGGCTTGACGAACTGTTCTTGAATTGTGGAGACTGTTAGGCCTGTGTGAATTTCATTCCTCTTTAAAATAACATCTGAGAGGAAGAGTTTATAATCCTAGCATTTCATCGAAGGGAATTAATAACGCCTACGATCCTGTTGCAGTTTACAGTTTCTTGATCGTGTTTGTGCTGTTTCACTTGAGCCTCTTAGCAAGCTCTGCGAAGCAGGTGGAGCCGTAGGTCCCTGTGTTGCGGCTGCAGAGGAAGGAAGCTCGGGGGAGTGGCAGGGCCGGCTCATGGTCATGGCATGGGGACTGGTGGAGCCAGGACAAGCAGCTAGTTCTTTGTGCATCCTGAAAAATGTCAGCTTGAATAATATACTCCTTGGGTTGAATTCAGTGAGGAGCTACATACAGTCCCATACATGGTTAATTAGAGATCAAGGCAGTAATTAATATTAATTATGATGAGTGTAAGTCACCAAGGAAAACCTAAATCATATTCCAGGTATTGTATTTCGTGGGTCAAGGAGTCTCCATCACTACTGATTAAAAACAAATGTTGATGTTATTGAAAGAGTGAATTATATAATTACTTGAAGTGTTTACTTACTCTGATGATCTCATTTTGGGATTAAATGAAATAGAGGTTGAGAATGTGGATCCAGGAGTCAGACAGCTGGGACTTTGAGACCCAGCCCACAGGCTGAGCCAGCCACCTGGAGAAGGAGCCCTCATGGTCTGTAAACAGGTGGTGTTAGTATCCATGTCAGAGATGTTTTATGAGGTTGAAATCACATGGGTACATAAATTGCTTAGTGCATAGTAAACACTCTTTTGTCATGAATTAGGTTTAATTATTGGTAAATATGCTTAGTTTTTTTTTTAATTTTAAGATTTATTTATTTATTTGAGAGAGAGAGAGAGAAAGTGAGTGTGAGTGTGAGGTGGGAGAAGAAAGGAGCAGAGCAAGAGGGAGAGACAAAAGTCTTAAGTAGACTCCACACTGAGCACAGCGCCCAATGTGGGCCCTGATCTCATGACCCTGAGATCGCAACCTGAGCCCATAGCAATAGTCCATAGCAAGATGCTTAATCAACTGCACCACCCAAGCACCCCTCTTTATTCTTGTATATTTAAAACTTCAGTGTCAAGCCTGCACTTCTTCACTCTAATTTCTATTACAGTGTAAAGATAACAAATAAGAAACCACAATTGAGTTCTCAACACAATCCTGATTCATTATAATCTTCTTTTATGTAGCCTTCTATTTATTATTTTTTTAAATAGTTGTATGCAGTGAGTACATGTATTTTTCGACAGGCACACTTTGTATTGACTGTGGGACGATATTTATTGTGATCTAGTCCTTTCAACCATGTTTAGTCTTATGAGTCAAGCCTCAGGAATTATCTGCATTCCATGAATTCCATTTGTACGTGAATCTTTGAGAAGGATTTTTGGCCTTTGATATTTGGAATGAGCTTTGCTTTTGTGGATATTTTGTTACATTTTTAATAATGATCTGTGCATTGCCATATTCAGTGTCAATAAACACAGAAAAGGGCAAAATTTATTTGAACATGTATGATATAGGAGAGATTTTAACCCATTTTAGATTATTTAAGGATTGGTTACCTAGTTTTTGTGGATATTTGTATTATTGCTTGCTCTTCAAATCTGTTTCCTTTGTCTACTTCGTTTTTCACTTTTCTAGGGAATGAGATGGGAAAGGCATGTTTTCATTGCTGCACCCTTTTAGTCTTAGATGGGTCAAGCATTAGCATTAGTGTACTGTTGTTCTGGGATATATGTAGCACTTACCAATCTGGATGAAACTTTCACTTTTGTCTAGAGTGGGTCTTCTTGGATATTGGTCTGTACCTTAACTTTCTCAGTTCTCTGCTGTAATTGAGGAATAAATTGACTAATATAATTTTGTATTCTACTTAATGGGGAGTAACTAGACCCTGCATACTTAGATTGCTAAGTATTTTTAGAAACTTAAATTATGAATATTATAAACATATTGAACACAACTGAATTTTTCTTTGAGGTTCATAATCTTTTGGTATATTATGAAATTCAGAGTCCTTTTATATTACTATAAGAACAAGCTTCATTGTAGTCTACATATGAAGAAGTGTCAATAAAGGCTGGAAATGCAAAACAAATTTATATTAGATAACAACTATTTATTCCCTACAGAGGTAGATAATTTGGGAAAAGTTATCCTGGACCAGAGCCTGATGTATTATGTCATAAAATATAAATATAGGCACTATTTCTATTGCTTAAAATACAGAAACTAGTGAATTGTTTTGAAATGAAAAATATACGTTGTGGCATTGAGAAGAGAATTTTGTGAAGGGGCCCTGGGGTGGTGTTGGATGACCCAGGGGCCAGCTGAGGGGCAGATCCCCTTTGTCCGGTCCAGGAGATGAAAAACAGGTGTGTGGTCAAAGTTCAGAGGACAGCCACAGCCAGGGTGGCAGGGCCAGAGGAGCAGTGTGAGCATCTTCCTGCTCCTAGATATTCAGGGTAAGCTAAGTGGAGGAAAACAGGCCCTGTAATAGACCATGGTGAAGGCAAAAATCTCCAGGATTGGAGGGCAAGAGGGCACAGCAGCCTTGTGGGGGCAGAGGAGAAGTAGCTTTCGGCACAGTTTGAGATAAGAGGTACTTGGTGAGGATGCTCCATGATTCTGTCCATCCCTCCCTGCATTGACTCCCCACACATTTATCTAGTATGTGCTTTGCATCAGGATTGGTGTTTGGTGCTGTGGCTCTAGAGAGGAAAGGGGGTACTCTCAAGGAGCTTATGGTCAACTTGGGATCTCAGACAGGTAGGCCTGCCAGTTGTGATATTTGTACTGAGTTGGAAAACTGGGTAGGTTGAATAGGGAGCCCAAAGGCAGATGGCCTCACTCTGCTTGGGCTTGGGCAGGAGAAGTGGCAAAGACAGAGAAGTGAGAGAGAACATGGGCCAGGAAAGAGAGCATCGATTCATTTGCTGTGTTTGTAGCCTGTGCCAACAATGTTAAGAGACAAGGTTGAAGAAGTAAGTTAGTGCCAGATCTTGAAGAGCCTTGAATGCTGTGCAGTTGATGGGGAGCCTCTCAAGTGTTTTAAGCAGGGAAGTGAAATAACTAGACAGATGATTTTAAGAGCTCATTATAGTCGATACCAATGGGCCATTCAGATCTTTCTTTAATGGAGGACTTGCCCTGTCTCTGGGAGTGCTTTCAGACTTTTGGGAGTTGCCTCTGCAGCAGTGAACCCCCCCCACTTGGGGTTATGCCCCTTCCCAGAGGTGGAGATGGGGTTTTCACATCCAGCAACTGATGAGGTGGGAATATGAAGGCCATCTAGGCCCAGCTTATGACAACTCTGACGGGCCATTTAACCTCAAAGCTCACTATGGGTTGGGGCGAGCCTAGAGCCTCAACTTTTTCCTCTACTCAACCCTGCTTCCTTCTCTGTTCTAGCTACTTGGGCCTTTCTGAATTCTGATCTCAGTGAGGTTCAGGCTCTATTTCGTGTTCCCTTTGAGGTGCTAGGGTCTGCGCATTGTCTCCAGGTAAAAAACGCTGCTAATCATAAGGCTCCTCTCACTTGTTTCCTTTTTTTTTTTTTTTTTTTAAGATTTTATTTATTCATGAGACAGAGAGAGAGAGAGAGAGAGGCAGAGACACAGGCAGACGGAGAAGCAGGCTCCATGCAGGGAGCCTGACATGGGACTCGATCCTGGGACCCCAGGATCAGGCCCTGGGTCGAAGGCAGGCGCTTAAACCGCTGAGCCACCCAGGCTCCCTGTTTCCTTTTTCAGAAGGATGATACTCTTGCTTTGCTTGTGGCAGTCTCAAAATAATTGTTCCTATATTAAAAAAAAATTTCCAGTAGAAAGTTGATTCTGGACCCTGTAAATGATGGCCATCAGTGAAGTCATATGTTCTGTTTTGAATATGATGAACTGTGGGCCTTTGAGGTAGAGCTGTTTGGTAGGCAGTTAGCTCTGTGTTTATTTAAGGTATTCAGTTTACATTTATCGAACACTCAATTGAAGCTGAGGGATGATGTTCCAAGAATAAGAAAGTTGAATGGATGCTGATTTTCTTAATTGTACCTGCCCCTCCCCCTCCCTGTGCCAATATGAGATCCTATCACTTTACAGTTGGGTGACTGGGCCCTATAGTCAAACACTTGTGTTGTACTAGCACAGAGAGATAATGGTGCCATTTCACAGGATGAAGGTGGCTTTAACATTCCCACTACCCCTGTTGTGAACAAAATTCCAAATGCACTACTAGGTGGGCTTACTGCCTACAAAAGCATGCATACTGGCAGACACACAAACTTTATCACCTCTGTTTAATGTCACTGGCCAAGGGATAGGACTCTGATAATTCACAAGAAGGAATATGTCCACTTGGGTAATTGAGAATTGATGGTACCTTTGTTTTCTTTTTGGCTTTATCATCTTCTGATACGTAATGATTTTTTGTGTAAGAATAATTGACTATGATTCCTACGACACAGGATAGACTTCAGGCTCTATTGTGCACTTGTTTATTATATGGAATGTAATCATTTTCTTTTTTTTTTCTTTCCATCTTCTTTTTAAATCATAGGGTTTGATTTCTAGAGGTAGGCAGAAGAGAGGTAATTTTAAATATGCTGTGTGATTATTAGGTGCAAAGTCAATTACCGAGAGCCAAATTTATTTACCCACTGGATGTATATCAATTTTATATCTTATAAATAGATGTCTAAATTGTTTGATAGAATATTTTGTACTGGGACACCTGACTGGCTCAGAAGAGCATGAGACTCTTGATCTCTGAGTCTTGATTTGACTTGTGAGTTCAAGCCCCATACTGGGTGTAGAGATTATTTAAATAAACAAATCTTTAAGAAAAATATTTTGTACTTATTGGAGTAGTAGTCTTAATAATTTTTTTATTTTTTATCTTTTTTTTAAAATCTTTTTTTAAAGATTTTTATTTATTTATTCATGAGAGACACAACAAGAGAGAGAGGTAGAGACATAGGCTGGGGGAGAAGCAGGCTCCATGCAGGGAGCCTGATGTGGGACTCGATCTTGGATCCCGGGATCACGCTCTGGGCCAAAGGCAGATGCTCAACCTCTGAGCCACCCAGGCGTCCCAATTTTGTTTTTAAATAGCATGGACTATTCTTTATTAAAGAAATTATAAAGAAAACCTTAACAGCATGGAAATAATAATTTTGAGAAAAAAAATAAAAGTAATTCTTAATAATAACAGAATTTATCCTCTGTTTTCATATTTCAAAGAATGTCCTATAATGAGACTATGTAATGACTGTCAGTCATTTAAAGTGATACTTTGTGCATCTCTATTAGAAAGGCAGATTTGAAGGACGCTTGGGTGGTTCTGTCAGTTAAATATCTGCCTTTGGCTTGGGTCATGATCTCAGGGTCCTGAGATCAAGCCCTGCATCTGGCTCCTTGCTGAGCAGGGAGCCTGCTTCCCTCTGCCTGTAGCACCCCCTGCTTGTGCTCTCTCTGTCTGTGTCAAGTAAATAAATAAAATCTAAAAAAAAGAGGCAGATTTGAAATGATCAGACCCTCTTTACTCTCTGTGGGTCCATGGGATAGGTGGTCAGCTTGTGCCATAGAAGAGAACACAGTGATTGTCCTTGAGGAGTATCCAGAGGCTCAGTCCTGCCCCACCCCCACCCTGCCAGCCTCGTTGGCATTGCCAGCCAGACAGGAGATTGATCGCTATTTGGAATAACTCAGTAACTGAATTGGAAGTTATCTAACTTCTAGAGCAGCAAGGAACTGGTTTTTCTTCATTCCTGGTGTTTGAAATAATGTTGAGAAGTGGTAAGATGGTTGGGTTTGGTACTGTGAGTCCTGCTTTTTGTAACATCATGAAATCACAGATTTATCTAGCTGGAAGGGCTACTTAGAGAATGTCTGCGTCCACTTTTATGTTATGAATGAGAAAATTTGGGTTCGGATATATTAAATGCATTCTCTAGGCTTGGGCCAAAACAAGGACTAAAACACACATCTGCTAAACCACTAGTCCAGGAATACTGTGACATGGTACTGCCTTCTCACAAGACCATTCAGCTTCTCAGACTAGACTTGATGTGGCTCTGGTGTCCTGGGCCTACGTGGGAAGCACCGTCCTTCACTCGATAGCCAGCCAACCAGCCCCTGATGTGTGCTGGTCCTTGCTTCTCTTACCCTGGGTAAGGATATTGAGGCCAGACTTGGTTATGCTCTAGCTCAGATGAGTCTGGATCCTTATCCCTGCTGGCCATTCACCATTCCTGCCCTACTGGACATTAGTCTCACGGTGGTATAACTCACGTAACTATTTGAATCTGCACAGAACAGAGCTGAAGCACAGTGGTAACAACAGCCAGGAATCAAGTAAAGTGAAGGAATGTTTCCTCTTGGAGTCCATTTTCTTAACGATTGATTATCTTGCTAACCACCTACTATAGTGCCTGAAACATGCAAGCTGTACATGAATACTTTTTGGGTGATTTGTTGACTAATAATAAATGAACAGAGGCCAAAAGGTAACAGAACTTCTTTTGCTTTCTTTCTTTTCTTGTGTTTTCTTGAGAAGTTTAGGAGAACTAGCCCTTGCTCTTTTCCAATTCAAGTTTTATATACTCTCAAGGTGCAATGTGAGCATTATAATGACTTATGGAGGCTAGTAACATAGAAATGCGAATGCTTAATATTTAGCAGAATAAAACAAATATGTGGTATAATTACAACTTTGTAAAAAAATGGAAAACCCATGTTGAAGACAAAAATAATCTAAAAAATTATGGATAGGTTTCATTCTTTTTTTTTGTTTTCTGTGTTATTAAAAAATCACTATAATAAACACATAGTACTTACATAGTACAAAAAAATCCTATTAAAAGTAAAAATGTATAGCTCATTCTGTAGAAAATAAATGTGAACTGTAGTTTGACTTTTCATCCTTATGGTATACAAAATATAGATTTAAACGTATTTTTTTTTTCATAGTCTAAAACTTCAGATCCATTTCTCAATCCCTGGCTCTGTTGTGTTGGACTGGAGGAATAAACTTAGTTTTGCACTTATACTGATTTATAATGTGAATAGATTCACTTGTCCTGGCTAGGCTTCTCATCCACCACTCTACATTTGCTAGGTCCTACCTAGCTGGGAAATTTTAAGGGTAAGATGCTAGAAATTGATCCTTTTCTTTTTAAGCCTGTTTGACATGCCTTGCTTTTTTTGGATTCCCCAGGCAGTTAGTTCCTGCTGTTGTTTATGCTCCTCAAAAACACTCTTCCTGTCTCTGCAAAACCTTTTACACTTACTCATCTTTGCATCCCCAGTGCCTGATACAGTGCCTGGCAGGTAGTAAGCACTCAACTGGTAATTGTTAAACGAATGAATGAATACAGTCCCATCTGGAAGTCTCAATTTTCCAAGACTCTGGTTCATGTTTTTATAATATTTATCTTAAGCCTGAGTGCTAGAAGAAAATTGGAACTGAAAGCTTCTAAGTTAATTTAAAAACTTAGCAACCATATATATATATATGATTGAGGGCTCTAGTGGGACTGGGCCCTTATAAGACAATTTGGACCATTATCTGAGAAAGATTGATTTTGTTGGTTGCCTTTATAAGTGAACACTGTAAAGAGAAAGAATGGGTACCTGGCCAAGCAGCAGCTGGTACATCTGTTGATAAAGGCGTATGTAATTCCGGTTGGTTGCAGCAGTGCACAGGCCAAAAGGAAAAATCAAATCACTCTGCCTTTGCCCATTTGTAATAGAAAATTAATTTTGAGTGTGAAAGCAACTTGCAGCTGCCACTAAAATTGACAAATATTTTTCTAAAGAAATAGTACATTTCAGAAACAAACTTCTCATTTTAACAGCCAACATATTTTTGGCTGTTGTATTTGCTGGCAAACATTTCAAATTTAGAAATATTTCTTTTAAATATCTTGGAAAGATTAGTGTTTGGAATTTTCAAGACAGCACATCCTTCAATACTGGGGAAATGCTACCCAATAGAAACAGGTATAAAAATGAATGTACAGTTTTGTTACTTGAACCACTTGACAAAAATGCTTGTATAGTCACAGTGAGATCCTGCACATATTTTCCCAAACATTTTAGTCATTTCTGCTCTGAGAATTTTACCAGTGTACATGCAGCCATTGGACTCCAGTTCAGAAAGACTAGTTCAGCTTTGGAAACTTAACAGAATTCCTCTAGTTCCTGAACCCCCTTTTCTCTCCAGAAGAATTTGATTCTACAGTTCCTCTGAAACCTTGAAAATCCAAGAAAAAAATCATTACCAGTAGAAATAGGTATTTTACCTTAAAATACATCCAGGAAGACAATTTAGTTTTCTATGGCTAAGAATTCTGACCATTTGGTGAGAGAAAAAAATCTTGTCAAAAATGAAACAGAGAGTAAATTTAAGTGGAGATATTGAAGGAGGAAGTTGGAACTTAAAAAAAAAAAATCCTGTGACTTGGGAAGACCTGAATTTCAAAATAATTTTTACTTTTATTTAAGTGCATCTAGAAAAATTCGTATAAAGTATTTTTTTGAGTTTTCGTTTGCCTACTTATTTGTACATTTAGTTTTTTAATTTGTTCATTCTCTACCTTATTCATGAAGGATTTGTGTAAAATAAGGTATCATATGACATAAGGTATGTCCATAAAAGGTAAAAACAAAAAAACAAGACAAAGTCCAGGGAAAAACAGGCATAGGAGTGAGTACCCACATAATTACTGCAGTTTGACTTCATAGTGAGCTTTGTGTTTTTGGACACCAAATGAAAAGAGAACATGAATTATATGGCTCTTATTTTTAGGAAAGAAGACAACAACAAAAATAGCACAAAATAACAACAAAACCCCAACTTGTTCCTCCAAGGAAGTGGAGTATTTCTGAGTACTAAATTCTTTGTTTTTAAAGATTTTGTTTATTTATTAGAGAAAGAGAGAGAGAGAGAGCATATGAGTGGGGCAGAGCAGAAGGAGAGGGAAAAGTGGACTCCGTGCTAAGCGTGAGTCAGACATGGGGCACAAATCCAGGATCCCATGATATGACTGGACCCCAAGGCAGACACTTAACCAACTGAGCCACCCAGGAACCCCTGTTTCTTAGTGCTAAATTCTGAGTGGGGTTGAGAGCTAACAGCTTCTCTCAAGTTTTTTTCCTTCATTTGTTCACTGTTTGAATCTTTCCTCATTTATTATGTGGCCGCTGTATGCCACACACAGTGCTAGATGATAGAGATAAGCAGTAAGCAAGACATAGTCCCTTCTCTGGCCTCATTGTCTAGAATCTGCAGGACATGCAGGGTTGAGGGAACCACTCCGAAGGGACAGGTGGGCTCCCCGGTAGATCCTTCAAAGGGCAGGGTTTCTCCAGTTAGTTGGCATTTCAAATTGACATTCAGGACCCACAACCTCTAAATCAATGCCAGGATGTTTGCAGTATACTTCAGCATGAGATGCCAGAAGGGGGCTAAACAAGAACTAAATGATGGGGGTCTAGTAAGGCTGAGGTTATTTCTAGAGTGGGGACCAGAGAGAAGTGATGTATTAGTGACACAGCTCCTTCTTTGGGGAGGGGGAGGAAAGCCAACTCACCTGAAGCTAATTTACTGAATGGCAAATGAACCTAAGGACTTGTTGCTTTTCACTAGGAAAGTTTAAGTAATTCTTACAAGATGCAATGATTTTAACAGCTTTTTGAGGATGTGTGTGGTCTTTAAGGTCATATTAGTATGCTGGCATTTTATGGAGTCTTCAGTCTGTGTTTGCCTTGTAATGAGAGGGGACTGGGGCTGAGAGATGAGAACACCCTGCAGAGCCTGGACTGCTGATCTAGAAGAGAGAGAGAGGGTGGAGGGACAGTGAATGGGCACTTAGCAGAGAGGCAGAGTAAGAATATATTCATGACAAGTACACTCATCAAAAATATGTATTCTTGAGGGCCAAGAATTCTCAGGAAAATATTTTTCTTTTGAATAATAATAAGCCAATTTATTATGCCCCTCAGTACCTTTTTTTCCCTTTCCCTCACTGTTCCATACCCCACTGGAAGTATTGTGAATCCCTTGCTTCTAGTCGAGAATTTCCATCGGTTCGGGGGCTCCTGGGCATTGAAGCTACAGGTGATGTGAACTTCGTATAGCTTAGAACTGGAATACAGATGTCTTCAAGTGACTTGGCATTGAGAACTATTTTTTAAAAATCTCATTTACTGAAAGCACGTACAGTTTCATTTTCCACAGCGGATTTTTCTTTTTCACCGATAAGGAAAAGTTTGCATTTGTACCTCATTTTGTAACTTTCAACATGCTATCTCTTGTCCACATAGAAAGTCTGAGTTAATTTAACTCACTTGATCGTACCCTCTAGTGTCCCAGGGACAGTTGGAAGTAACCTGTAGAAAGATGTAGAATTAAACAGAACTAAAAATAAATAAATAAATAAATAAATAAATAAATAAATAAATAAATAATAGAGGAGGACCTTGCGGTGAAGGAAAAATAAGGGGAGTTGAATAAAGCCAGTGGGAAAACAACTTGTTTCCATAAAGTCATTTGTAATTGCTAGAGCTGGGCTATACCAGCCAAAACAGAGAGGGAAACTTTGTTTATAAAAATAACATGGTCATTAGATGAAAAGAATAAGTGCCCAGGATCACAGTTTTTCTTGGTCCTGGGACCTGAGAGAATGTTCCACATCGTGTTCTCGTAAAAGAACACCGTGTGTCTTGCGCACGGTACTAACTTGTGTGTGAGAAGTGCAATAGTGGGTTCCTCCTGACTGCTCCCTATAATATCCGGCTCCGTAAGGCTTACGGGATTGTACCAGAATACGTTATAATAGTTCTCTGAGGACATATAACAATGTAGTTCAGGTTCACAGTTCTCTGAGGCTGGACAGGATCCAAAGGCAACATCCAGGAATGGGTGGACTCTTGGCCTTTTGGGCATTCCTCCGTGACTGTTATTTCTTGTAACCCACTGTTTTTAAATGTGTAGCTGAGAACTCGGGTTAGATTCTTTGGCAAGAACCCGAGAGGCTCTGAGTTGGCTCAGACAAAATCATTATCCTCATTTCACAGATGAAGAAATGGGACCTGGGAGAAGCTGATGATTAGCCAAGGCTGTGTGGTCAGTGGCAGAGCCGGGACCAAAGCCAGATTCTTCTGACTCTAAATCGAGGGCTCTTTCAAGCATTTCATCTCTCTTGTCTAGTTTAAGTAGAATTCTATTAGAATTTTGAAATGTTAAGAACGAATATTTTAAACAACCATAATATACTTCCTACTTAGATGTTAAATTTTTGGCTAAAAGAAGACATTAGCTGCAGAGCTGAAGTTCTGACCTGCCCCCCTGACCCCCAACTTCCTTTGTCCTCACTCTGCAGTTAGTGGGTAGCATTCCTGACTCTGTTTCTGTTTTTTTCATCATGTATATGTGTGTGTGTTCAAAATTCATATAAGGTATATAAATGACTTCATAGTGTCCCAGTCCTTTTGCACTTGCTTCCCTCCCCACCCCCATTATCGTTTTGATATATAACCTTGCTGATACTGGTCGGGTGTTCATTTTAGCTGTGGCATAGTCTTCCTTGCATGAATCAACGACAGTTTATACATTCTTCTACTGATGGGATTCAATTATTTCCACTTTTTTTCTGTTATCAATGATTCCACCACGAACATTCTTGAATACGTCTCTTTGTGTACAATTTTTTTTAAGATTTTATTTTTAAGTAATCTCTACATACAATGTGGGGATCGAACTCACAACTCCAAGGTTAAGAGTCTCAGACTTCACCAACTGAGCCAGCAGGTGCCTTTCTGTGCAATTTTAGAGCATTTTTTTTAGTTGGCAGAAATTTCAGCCACCAATAGTTGCTGCTCCTACTTGAGCAGCGGTCAGATGCTGAGTCCTCCTGGGAAAACCTTGCATCCCCCCAAATGCTGTTTGGGTCCATTTCAGCCATTGCTCTTCCAGGCTCAGTGAGCCTTTCTTGCCCTCCAGCTCCTTGTACGTCTCTAGTTGGTTTGTTCTGGTTCTTGATTGTGGCCTGTTCTAAGCACCCTACCCCACCCTTGCTCCTGCTGCTTCCCAGAGGTGACTTCGCTTCTTATTTTCCTGAGAAGAATGAGGTCATCTGATGAGAGCTTCCTAAATCCCTCTCTCCCAAATTTCTCAGCATTTCCACCTATAAGGATGGTGAACATGTCTTTGTAAACCGTAAATTCTTTATGGAACAAATGGAGGTATAATTTTTTTTTTTAACTTCTCAAACCTAAAAGGGACTTTTGTCTTACCAGGTGCTGCACCATCTTCAGAATCACTAATTCAGATACCTTCTGACCATAGCGTCCACTCTTCTGGCTTAACTGCAAAAGCGCCCTCACTGTCATGGTTCTTCAGCTGCGCAGAGATGTGGGTCTGGATGTTTCTTCATTCTGCCTGTTGGCCCCTTCCTGTCTGCATATCCTCTCTTTCCATGTCCTGCTCCTGCCATCTCCCACCTTAGACCTCCCCTTTAGAGCCCTGCTCTTTCCTGCACTGACCTGCCTGGTGTCATCTGGGAACTTTCCTTTTCTCCTGTGTTTGAGATCTACTATTTGTTTTTCTCATTTTTAGTTTTCTATTTTGTGGGAATACTTTCTTTCCTCTTTCTTGTTTTACTTTCTTATTTTGCTGGAGCAAGTCTTCCAGTAGCTAAGAGTGAGTGCCTAGGACATGAATTTTTTGGAGCCTTGCATATCAGGAAAGGACTTTTCTATGTCCTGACACTTGATTAATACTTCCACTGGATAGAGATTACAGGTAGAAAATAATCTGATTTTTAAAAATTGTGGTACAATAATACATATGACATAAAATTCCTTTTTAACCATTTTTAAGTGTATAGCTCAATGGTATTAAGTACATTGACCTAGTTGTGCAATTGTCACCACCATCCATCTCCAGATCTCTATTTCTTGCAAAACTGAAATTCTATACCCATTAAATAATTAAAAGTTAATTGAAAATTAATTAAAACAATTAATTCCTCATTCCTCTTACCCCACACCACCTGGCAACCACCATTCTACTTTCTGTGTCTGAATCTGACTACTCTCGGTACCTCATATAAGTGGAATCATACAGTATTTGTCTTTTGTGACTGGCTTATTTCACTTAGCATAGTGTCCTTCTGTTGTGGCCACATTGTAGCATATGTCAGAATTTCCTTCTTACTTAAGGCTGAGTAATATTCCATTGTGTGCACATGCCACATTTTGTTTATCCATTCATCCATAGATGAACACTTGGACTGCTTTAACCTTTGGCTACTGTGGATAATGCTGCTATGAATATGAGTGCATAAATATCTCTTTAAAACTCTGCTTTGTTTTTTTGTGCATAAACCCAAAAGTGGAATTTCTGGGTCTAATTTATTTTTCATTTTTAAAAGGAAACTCCACACTGTTTTCCATAGTGGCTGCCCCATTTTGCATTCCTACAAACAGAACATAAATGTTCTAATTTCTCCACATCCTTAACAACACTTACTGTATTCTGTTTTTTGTTTTTTTTTTTTTTTTCATTTTAAATAGTAGTCATCCTAATGCACTTGAGGTGATATCTCATTGTGGTTTTGATTTACATTTTCCTTACAATTAACGATGTTGACCTCAAGTCCCTTGCCCATTTATTTTTTCTTTGCCTATTTTTGATTGGGTTTTTTTGTTTTTGAGGTATGGGAGTTCTTTATATTCTGAATATTAATTTCTTACCAGGTATATGATTTGCAAATATTTTCTCCCATTCTATGAGCTGCCTTTTTACTCTGTTGATAGTATCCTTTGATGCACAGATTAATTTGTTTATTTTTAAAGACTTATTTATTTGAGGGAGAGAGAGAGGGGTCAGGGGCAGAGAGAGAGAGTGAATCTCAAGCAGACTTCCCACTGAGGGCAGAGCCTGAGTTGGGGCTCCATCTCAAGACCCTGAGATCATGACGTGAGCCAAAATCAAGAGTTGAACATTTAACCCACTGAGCCAACCAGGTGCCCTAATGCTCAGAAATTTTTAGTCTTAATGTAGTCTATTTTTTTTTGCCTGTGCTTTTGGAATCATGAAAGAAATCATTTCCAAATCCAGTGTCATGAAGCTTTTGCTCTGTTTTTTTTCTAAGAGTTGTATAGTTTTAGCTTTTAGGTTTTAGATTTTATGTTTAGGTTTTCTCAGAACTTTTAATGTATTCCTCTCTGTCCATTGTCCAGTGTTGTTATATAAAAAGTCTGATGTTGTTCTGATTCTTGTTTCTTGATGTGTGGTCTATATTTTTTTTTCTCTCTGGGAGATTCTTTATCCCAGCTATTCTGAAATTTTGCAATAACGTAATTTGCTGAGAGCCTTTTAAAAAATATTTTTGGGGACACTTATGCTCTTATAAGATGGAAATACTTGTCCTTCAGTTCTGGAAAGTCTTGTATTACTTCTTTGATTATTTCTTTCTCTGTGTTCTCACTTGGATGTTAGACCCACTGGATTTGTCCTTTATGTTTTATGTATATTTTAAAATTTTTTCTCTTTTTTGTTTGTGGAAGATGTCCTTGTTTTATGTTCTCTTTCATTGATCTTTTAAAATAGAATATAATTTTTTATTTTTTTATCATAATACCCTGTTCCTGTCTTACTGCCTTGCCCAGGTCCATCTTCTTGGTCCTGACTTGGTGTTCTTGGCTTAATTTCCATTGGGCTTGAAGCACTTACTTTGGAAAAAAAAAAAAAAGAAAGGAATGTGCCCAAGTTACCTGAATTCCAAATAGAATAGAAATCTGGCCTTTGGAACTGAAGCCGTGGTGTCTGATGTACAGCTGAAATTTCTTTATTTTTTACAGCTGAAATTTCAAAACTGAATTCCTACATTGTCTCCAAACTTGTTCCACCTGCATCCTTCTCTGCCTCAATTTATGGCTTCTCCATCCTTCCTGATGCTTAAGCCAAAAGTTTTGGTCATTTTTTATTTTTCTCTTTCTCTCACACTTGACCTCAAATCCATTAGAAAATCTTGTTGGTGCCATTTTCAAAATATGTTTAGAATCTCACCACTGATCACTACTACTCCTGAGGTCCCAGCTAGCATCTGGATTTCTGTAATAGCATTTTCTCCTAACATTTTATTATGGAAATTCTCAATATACAACCAAGTTGAATTTTGTCCACATACTCATATTTCAGCCCTAGGTTCCACCCTTAACATTTTACCACCTTTACTTCCTCTTTATTATCATCCACCCATCCCTCTGTCCATCCATTCTGTAATAACCTTTTAACTTCGTTCCTTGTCCCATGTTTTATTCCCAATACATCAAGCTAGGTGATAATTTTGAAACCTAAGTCAAATCATGTCTCCCTTCTGGTCAAAACTCTGAAAGCGCTACCCATTTCACTACTACTAACTCTGTAGTTGCTATGATCCCAAAAGGGAAGATTGTCTTGGTAACTTACAGATTCCAGTGGAATTGTGAATTCATATTGAGCTTCTGTGCATTTGCATCACTGAGAGTGAAATTGACTTTTGTCTTTGGAGGAAATGAAAGAAACTCTACTGCTATTCAAGAGGGCTGTGATTAAAATCTTTAAACATTTGTTCCTGCCAAGGTAGTTTTCTTATATTTTGGTCTTCATTTCAGCATGTGTGTGGGTATAGATAGATGTTTGTAAACAAGACTAAGTCTGATCTCCAAAGGGCTTTCCAAAGTAATTCTGTCTAATAGAATATGACTTTTACATGGACTTTTTCTTTTCTTTTTTTTTTTTTAAGGAAATAGAAGTTTGTTGAGTACACTGCAAGGGAGTAGCAGGCAGGACAGCAGAGGAGAGATTACTGCTTGGGTATTATTAAAAATCCAGTGAGTAAAGAAAAAGCTAGTGATGTATCTTTCGTTGTATGTACATTGTCACGTGAGGGTGTAAAATGGAAGAAATGCTGATTATATTTGTAACTGATACTGTGAAGCCTTTTATGAGTTTTAAAATTAATTTTATGGTGTCTTTTAAAAAAAAAGTCAATTATGATCAATTTCAGTTTTTATTTCTCCCTGAAGTTTTCTTTTCTTTCCTACATTTGCCTCTAGATTCCTCTTTTTGTTTTGATCCCTCCTTTCATTCTTGGGGGCTTACCTTCAGTGACTGCTAATATTTGGCTGTCTGTTCATACTTAAGAGTGGGGAATGAAGAAGTCAATTAATGGAATTTCACAATAAGGTGATTTGGCAGAGAACTGACCTTTCCATATAGGAACCCCAAATATCAGGATCTGGTAGTCCTCTCTAGGGGCTTTTACTTTCTCCAGGAGAGAATCCTCTGGAATCCCACCTATGGGTAGAGCTGGATATCTAGTGAGTAGGTCTCGCTGCTGATGCTTTTGGAAGAAGAGGGTGGATGAGGGCTAAGAGTCTTACTGTTGCTGTGGAGACTTGCCTAAAATCTTGCTATCAGCCCTTATCACCAACATACTGTTTTGTTTATTTTTGTGTCTTTGTGTCATCCTCAACTCCTGCTATATCTTCTGCCCCATGTTCTACTCCTTTTAGGGATTCTTCAAGGATAGGGATAGGGAAGCTGGAGTTAATAGGAAAGCCAGGAATTTTAGGTAGCAATTTAGGGACAAAATAATGAGGTCACGGGCAGAGGTGATGACTAAAGAAATGAAGAAATACATATGGAAAAGAAGCAACCCAAACCGTTATCAATACTTAAAACTTAAAGACATATCCAGGGCTTTGGGGAGATTGGTGACCTGGTGGTAACAAAGGCAGGAAACTTTTGCTGGAAGAATCATGATCTTTAGAAAATTTCAGTGTGTGATAGAAGGGCAGAATTCCAAGGTTAAAAATGTACCAATGTGGGGATCCCTGGGATCCCTCAGCGGTTTGGAGCCTGCCTTTGGTCCAGGGCGTGATCCTGGAGTCCCAGGATCAGGTCCCGCGTTGGGCTCCCTGTGTGGAGCCTGCTTCTTCCTCTGCCTCTCTCTCTGTCTCTCTCTCTGTCTCTCATGAATAAATAAATAAAATTCTTTAAAAAAATGTACCAATGGAAATTAAAAATAATTACTTCCCAAATGCAGGCTTTCTAGGTCTGTGCTAATTTAGCACATCAGCGTTCATAATTTGGGAAGTTTTCATCCTTAAGTTCTTTTACTCTTCATTTTAGTATTGTGACAAGGTTTTAATTTTTACTGATGGTTAAAAAGGGAGAGAATCTTGATAAATTCATTTCATAAATTATAATAAATACCATTTATATACTGTCATGCATCTACTGTAGTAAGCACTCAATAAATGTTAGGTGTTTTTAAGTTTCATGTGTTTTTTTTTATTGAATTCCACCAGCCACTCTGTAGTATACATACTATCATTCCCATTCTCTAGCAGTGGCCACTGCTGTTCTGAGCATTTGGGACTTGGTCAAGGCCAACACAGGGCTCTTTTACGGAAGTGGCTACATTCACCCAGAACATTATTATCATGGAGAGGGTGGTTTAGCAGCACAGTTGGTATTGGCTGGTGAATGGCACTGCTTTGTTGTGAGCTAACAAGTGCAGTAGTCTTATATCCAGAGAACTGCTACATATTTTTTTTCCAAAAGTGTAGTGAATGGTTAAAATTGATTGTTCCGGCATTTTGTGGCTGTCCTTAGAAAAATAAAGTGCCTGAAAAGAAATAGTGGAGTAGAGTGGAGCTTAAAAGTTATCTGGTCTGATTTTTCCAAAGACATCCAGATGGCCAAGAGACACATAAAAAGATGCTCAACATCACTCCTCATCAGGGAAATACAAATCAAAACCACAATGAGACATCACCTTTTACCTAGTCAGAATGGCTATAATAAAACAACAATAACAACAACAACAACAACAACAAGAAATAACAAATATTGGTGAAGATGTGGAGAAAAAGGAATCCTCATACACTGTTGGTATGAATGTAAACTGGTGCAGCCACTGTGAAAAACAGTCTGGAGGTTCCTTAAAACATTAAAAATAGAAGTACCATTTGATTCAATAATTCCACTACTGGGTATTTACCCAGAGAAGACAAAAACACGAATTCAAAAAAATACATGCACTTCTATGTTTATTGCAGCATTATTTACAATAGCCAAGATATGGAAGCAACCCAAGTGTCCATCAATAGATGAATGGATAAAGATGATGTGGTGTATGTATACAATGGAATGTTATACACTGATTAAAAAAAGATGAAATCTTGCAATGTGAGACAACATGGACGGACCTATAGGATATTATGCTAGGTGAAATAAGTCAGACAGAGAAAGACAAATACTGTATTTCACTAGGTGGAATCTAAATAAACAAACAAAAAGCAGAAACAGACCCATAAATACAGAAAACAAACTGATGGTTGCCTGAGGGGAAAGATGTAGGAGAAGGCACAAAATGATAAAGGGCAATGGAGATACAGGCTTCCGGCTTTGGAAAGAATAAGTCATGGGGATAAAAGGTACAGCAGAGGGAATATAGTCAATAGTGTTATAATAAGTTGTATAGTGAAGGGGCAGCTACACTTGTGGTGAGCACTGTGTTGTACATCTGAAGTTAATGTACCCTGGTGTGTCAACTGTACATCAATCAAAAAAGTCACCCAATCTGCGAATTTGTACCAAGAGCTTCTGGTCCAGGGATGATGAAAGGACAGGTGATAACAGAATTAGGAAAAGTTGATAGGAGAAAAGGTGAAGAAACTTACTGCATATGTGCCACCAACTATCTTATGTGAGCTTGTAAGCAGATAAAAGCTAATGACTGTCAGTTGCTAGGAATAGCTCTATAACTCAACCAACAAAGGGACATCCTTCAGAATTGCTAGGTGGATCATAAATAATATGGTGCAGATAAAGACTAGGAAAAAGTGATGGGAAAAAGTGATGACCTTTAAAGCACTAAAGAATTACCTGAGTGTACCCACATTGTCTTGTCTGATCAGCCTCTGAACATGAGACAGATGTCCCTTTCCTCTTGCTGACACTGCGTTTTTCCAGTGTTCAGAAATAAGAGAACTGTTAAGCTACAAAAAAGAATGTTAGGAATCTTTTCTGGAAATTTCTGAAAAAGAAACGTTTTCTAATATTTAATTTATGTCAAGTGTATTTTCCTCATTATGAAGATCTACATGTTCCATAGCACATCGATTAGAGAACTGATCCTGAACTAAGTAATACCTTGTTCTTTATTTTGTCATCATTTGATTAAAATAAAAGCACAAATGTTTCTCTTATTACAGCAGAAATATGCATTCACCATTTGAAATTTTAAAAATGTAAATAAGCAAAAGGAAGGAAATAAAAATCACCCATAATTCTGTTCACGAGAGATAATCTCTATTCAAATTTAATTTTTGAGTTGAAAAAATTCGAATTATAATAATCCAAAGTAAATGCCAAAGTTTCTTTCAAAAATGGAAATTCTTGTGTTTGAGGTTTTAGAGACACCAAAAGGATATTAAGATGTATTGCCTAAGCAAACCGCAGCGACTTCAAAATTGCTATGCCATTTATAAAAGTGTGCCTATTAATTTATATGAATTTTATTTTATTTTTATATTTTAAAAAATATTGTATCCATTTATTCATGAGAGACACACAGAGAGAGAGAGGCAGAGACACAGGCAGAGGGAGAAGCAGGCTCCATGCAGGGAGCCTGACGTGGGACTCGATCCCGGGTCTCCAGGATCAGGCCCTGGGCCAAAGGCAGCGCTAAACCACTGAGCCACCGGGGCTGCCCAATTTATATGAATTTTAAAAGCACAATTCCACACCATTCCACTTGATTTTAGAATCTTTAAATGCCACTATGTTAATTCTTTAATGAGTTCTTGGTTATGGGCCTGCAGATGGTCCGTTATTTTCATTCTCATACCTGGATTTGTCACATAATTGTGTGTAACTTTTATTTGAAAAGGAAAAGTCAAGCTATGAGGAACCCCCGGAAGGGCTCTTCCCTGCCAAATCTATTTGCACAGGGAAGCTGGAACGTAAATGAGATGATGGCCTTGGGGTTTTTTTTCTGATAGACCCTCGTGACTCCTGTGAGCCTGTGGCCACGCCCTTGTTCCTCTTTCTACCTTCCTTTTTCATAATCTTTCTAGCTTTGTAATTCAGATCCTGAGAAATCTCTCAAAGGTTTTCTTTTCTACTTTGTTCCAGTTTTTCATGGGCCCTGTTTAACAAATAACTTCCACCCTGGAGATATCAAAAGTTTCTCACCAAAAACAGTTGTGTTGGAAATGTCATCATAAATTATCTTTAGTCAGGTCCTTATGACCTCTGTAGCACAGTCTGAGAAATAATTGTACTAAGACAGTATTTGGGTTAATCATCTAACACTTTGAACTGATTCAGTCTTTAAAGTTTAATTTTACTTTTTTTTTTTTTAAGATTTTATTCATTTATTCATGAGAGATAACAGAGAGAGAGAGGCAGAGACACAGGCAGAGGGAGAAGCAGGCTCCATGCAGGGAGCCTGGCGTGGGACTCGATCCCTGGTCTTCAGGATCACGCCCTGAGCCAAAGGCGGCGCTAAACCGCTGAGCCACTGGGCTGCCCTAATTTTACTTTTGATGGACATATTTTAGAAGCTCTAAGAAATTCTTCAGTAAATAAAAAATTATTATATTTTATTGACTTGATTGCTAATAAGTTTTCCCCATTAAAAACAGAAACCTTAGGGCACCTGGGTGGTTCAGTGGTTGAGCGTCTGTCTGCCTTTGGCTCAGGTGGTGATCCTGGAGTCCCAGATCCAGTCATGCATCAGCTTCCCACGGGGAGCCTGCTTCTCCCTCTGCTATGTCTCTGTTTCTCTCTGTGTGTCTCTTATGAGTAAATAAATAAAATCTTAAAAAAAATAAAAAAACAATAACAAAAAACACCCAGAAACCTCTCGAGCAGATACAGTTAGTTAACCCATGAACAATGTGGGAGTGAGGGGCGCTGACCCTCCTCCCCACCCACACAGTTGCAAATCCACGTATAACTTTTGACTCTCCTCAAACTTAACTACTGATAGCCTACTGTGGAAGCCTTGCTGACAACAAGATAAAGATAACAATCGATTAACACATATTTTGTGTGCATGTATATATATATATAATACATAATATACATATAATATATATATTACTTACTGTATTCTTACTATCAATAAGCTAGAGAAAAGAAAATGTCAAGAAAATCATAAGAGAAAATGTATTTTCACTACTGTAAAATATCTTTGTACAAGTGGACCTGTGCAGTTCGAGCCCATGTTCAAGGGTCAACTATAGTTATTTTAAGGTCTAGACTTCTTTTCACTAATACATTCTTTTTCTTCAACTTTAATATACAATGTAGTGGATTTCACCTACCCTTCTAGAGCAGGAATATTTGATTTTCTGATTATCACTTTGTTCTCTATTGTTCTGTTTTTATTTTAAATTCTTTCTTTTACATTTAATACCTTATATTTGATTAATAGTGCATGGTGATGAGTGATTCTCAGAGACATTCTTATTAAATTCAAGGTATTTGAATAATGCGAATGATATCATTTGGAGTGAAATGCTGTTTTATAGTTAGTGTACTCCTGACAGTCACATCTCTCTCCAGCTTCAGGTGTGGGACATGCCTTCTTCTTTGCTTCCACAGCACTTTCTACATACATTTCTTAGAGGATTTCACTCGGTATTATGTTCATTTGTCATTCTCAGAAGGTTGAATTCCTTGGAGCACTTGGGTGGCTCTGTTGGGCTACCACGTCTTGATTTCAGCCGGGTTCGTGATCTCAGGGTTGTGAGAATAAGCCCCGTGTTGGGCTCTGCCCTAAGCATGGAGCCTGCTGCAGATTCTCTTTCCCTTTGCACATCCCCACTCCTGGCCCTGCTCATGTACGTGTTCTCCCTCTCTCTCTTAAAAAAAAAAAAAAAGGAAAAAAAAAATTGAATGCTTTGAGAGCAGGAGCTAGGATGTTTAACTACTTGTTGAATAAATGAATGAAAGAAAGAATAAATAAAACATGGCAATTTTAGCTAGCTCTATGAGGTACCAACATATATTGGTTAGGAGCATAGACTCTGAAGCCAAAGCCACCTGTCTTCAAATCTTAGTTCCATCATTTATTAGCTATATGTCCGTAGACAACTGTATGTGACATTTCGTTTTGGTCTTTCAAATATGAGGATAATTAGAGTACCCAATTCGTATAGTTGTTTTAAAGATTAATTGAGGTTATATATGCAAAGTGCTCAGAACGGTGCCTTTATATAGTAAATGCTATACAAGTGTTTGCTACTATTGCTCTTATACCCCCTTTAAGAAAATAGTCCTGGCATGGAATAGTGGATGCCTTTAGGAAATTCATTCTGGAATTCAGTTTTTCTCCCATCATCATGAAGAAGTACTTTGTCTTCACTTTGGGTTCAGGAGTCCTTGAGTATGGCAAGAGGTAGTAGAGATCCTCAATACATTAAAAGCTGAAAACATTTGTACCTTTATCAAGCATCAAGCTGCACAGGCTCACTTGAACTAACAAACAGCTTTTCATTTTGGTTAGAAGCCTATCAACTCAGTATAGTAACACTGTTAAGGCAGGCAGGCTCTGCTTCATCTTAATTCCAAGGGTAAAACAAATTAATTATTAATTAACAAACATAGTTTATTTTGGTAAAATCTTTAACAACAGCAGTCCGTGGGAGAGATAATAAAGGGGTTTTGGATGATAAACAGAGTGGGGAAAACAGAATTTTGAAAGACTTTTGTTTGGCAACTTCTAAGATTTTATTAACTTGAATTTTTAAAAGTAAGCATCCATACCAGTGTGGGGGCGAGGATGAGAGAAGAGGGCAGGGCAGGGCAGGACAGGGGTTAAGAATTCTCCTCTACTGGTAATAAAGCTCCAGATCCATCCCATCCTGGAGTTCATAGTCCCCCTAAAGGCATGTTGTCTTGAAAAATCATGTGCCACTTCTTCAGGACGATATTTTTCCAACAGGTGCCATTTTGGGGCTGCAATCAAGCTCTTAAGATCTCCCATGATTTCATCAGTGTTTTACTTAATGAGGACCTTCTTCCCTAGCTTGTCATTACAAACAACCTTGATTATCCTGTTTGGAGCTGGAAATGCCTGGAATCCACCAATACCACAACCTTCTTGCTCAAGGACTGATGGATCTTTGAAGTCTGGCTCTAGCATTAAACTGTTGGATGATTTTTATTCTTTGGATAAAATGGTCTGATTGATTGTATCTAGCTGTTGGCCTCAGGTTTATTTATCGTTGTCTCCCTCCCACTACTTTATTATAATGAATTTCCAACATGCAGGAAAGGTAAACACTTTTACAGCGAATACCCAGAACACATTGAACATATAGATTTTACCACTAATGTTTTGCTGTATTTGTTTGATCAGGTGTCTGTACATCATTTTTCTATTCATTCCCTAATACATTTTATATTTTTGGTTAGGTTTATTTCGATAAGAAAGTCATCATCTATGTAGGAAAAGTCGAGTTTTTCAGCCCCCAGGGTACTATTACTGGTGTACACATGCATGAAGTAATAAAAAATTAACTCTTACTGGAAGGATTCTTTAAGAGTCAAAGTGGGGGTAGAGGAAAAAAATGTGTGGAAAAGTGAGTGCTTGGGAAAATAATTCAATATAACATAACTTTATCAAAACATCCTTCTTGATATACTTTTTTTTCAGTTTCACTTTGCAAGCTATGCAAGCTCAGTTATTGTTTCCAGTAAATGGCAACATTTATGGAGCAGAAAGGAACTACGTTAAATGAAAAGTTATAAGGAAAATCCTTGCAGATTGAAGTGAAAGATAAAATACATCCAAACAGCTAAGCCGTCACTTTGTGTCAACGTTACTTCCCCCAAGCAAGTTATGGAATCTCATTGGGTGGCTTCCCCCTTCGCCCCTGGTGTAGAATCCACAGTGCTAGCTGGTCGGGAGTCCTGCCAGCAGCTCGAATAGGTCACAGGGCAAAATCTTGATTATGATTCAAAAAAAGAAGGCGTAGTCACTTTGCCTCATGAACTACAGAAACACTCACTAGAAAACTGCTTCTCTTGGAAGGGCACGTTTCATTTGCTGCTGCCTTCTGGCAGCGCGTGTTTACTAGAAACACAGAGTTGCAGAGTCACTAATGAGCATTTATCCTTTACTTTTAGTTCGCTTCTTTAACTGGGATGGACATGATATAATCTCCGTTGAGTCAAAGGATGGCATCTAGTCCTGTGCCTCCCACCGAGGATGAACAGGTTTCCTTGGGCATCGATGATCGGCATATTTCACTGCAAGGTAATTAAGATGGGGGGGGGCACCCGTAGTAACTGTGGAAACCTTACCCTCACCTTTCCATCTACTGCATTCTGTCTCTCTTAGATATTTTTCCAGTGGCAGAACCTTTCAGTGTATGTAAATGTCTTTATTGCTACCTCGGCTCTCTAAGAAAGTAAGAAATAATTGGAAGGAATTTGGTATCACGGTTTCTCACTGACTGCATTCTACTTGTAGTGAAAATAGATAACGATAGTTTGCTTGGAATTGTTTGCACTTATTTTACATCTTTTTGCATAGCCTAACTTTTAAATGTACATCCTTATCTTGCCTAAAAAGAAAAGATTAGTGGTATGATCATGAGTGAATAACCTTTTAATCCTGTTAATCATATTATGCATTTATGCAGACTCAGCACTGTCTTTATGTACATATATATTGTTTTAATGCTTCTTGTGGAGCTTGGCAATATTTGTTTTGTACGTTAAAAATTCATTAGTCTTTTCACCATTGTTGATAAAGTAAATCTTGGAGCTGAGTAAAGTTAGCTAGTGTAGAAGAAATAAGGCGATGCTAAGTCTTTGAAAATATTTATGAGACTATGTATTTTAAAATAATCTTTAAAATTATGTACAGGTTTTATTTACTTATTATTTATTTGTTTGAGAGAGAGAGACAGAGAAAGAGAGTGCGGGGAGGGGAGCAGAGGAAGAAGGATAAACGGACTTCATGCTGAGTACAAAGCCTAATGTGGGGCTCCATCCTAGGACCCCGACATCATGCCCTGTGCTGAAATCAAGAGTCAGACACTAAACAACTGAGTCACTCAGATGCCCCAAGATTATGTATACTTTTATACGATATTCTTAGAATGTTACTTAGAAGCCACAGATTTTGAGTCATTTATTTTTATTTTATTTTGTACTTTATTTTCTATTGAGATATAAAGACATGCAACATCTTAATTCGTTTCAGGTATACAACATAATAATTTGATATTTGTATATACTGTGAAATGATCACCACAGTAAGTCTGGTTAATATCCATTACCATATATAATTATAGATTTTTTTCCTTATGATGAGACCTTTTTATATTTGCGCTCTTAGCAATTTTCAAATATACTATGCAGTATTACTAGCTACAGTTACCATGCTGTACATAACTTGTATTTGAGTCACTCATGACAGAGATCACAAATGACTTCCTTTTCTGATATTTTCTTTTTTTAAAAGACTTTTATTTGACAGAGAGTTACAGCCAGAGAGTACAAGTGGGGTAGGGAGATGGGATGGCAGAGGGAGAAGGAAAAGCAGACTCCCTGCCAGGCAGGGAGCTGGACACCAGGCTTCATCACAAGACCCTGGGATCATGACCCGAGCCAAAGGCAGATACTTAACTGACTGAGACACCTAGGCATCCCTGATATTTTCTTTTTAATTAAAAATATGTTTTGAATGATTAGCTTCTTGACTTTGGGATCAAGAGCTATTCCAATAGGCTATACCTACAAGTATCAGTCTTTTAAAAACAAATATCGGGGATTCCTGGGTGGCGCAGCAGTTTAGCGCCTGCCTTTGGCTCAGGGCGCGACCCTGGAGACCCGGGATCGAATCCTACATCGGGCTCCCGGTGCATGGAGCCTGCTTCTCCCTCTACCTGTGTCTCTGCCTCTCTCTCTCTCTGTGACTATCATAAATAAAAATAAAAATAAAAAAAAAAGGAGAAAAGGAGGATTAAAAAAAATAAAAATAAAAACAAATATCATGTAGTTTATATAGACTAAAAACATGTAATGTGTTGAAGTAGTACTTGAGGTAAGAATTTTAAAGCTTTTCAATAAGTAAATTTTTTATAGTGTTATATAGTATCCACAAGTAATTGGAATTAAATTTTCATTTAATCGGGTAGGGAATGAGTAAGATAGGTGATGGGGATTAAGGAGGGTACTTGTAGTGAGGGACTGGGTGATGTATGGAAGTGTTGAGTCACTGTATTATACACCTGAAACTAATATAATACTGTATGTTAACTATACTGGAACTTAAAATTAACTTAAATTACATTGAGAAATTTTTCATTTAACTGAAAGAAAAAACCTTTTGTTCTTGTTTTTCTCTGAAGTTTTGGTTGCATGTGAGTAATAATTCATGTAACCTAAAACATATCAGGAAGATAGTGCATCAATAAATAGTAAGGTAAATCTAATTTCTATTGCTAGCTGTGGCTCTTACTAGTTCTTTGGACAAAAGGCTTTATCTGTTTTGAGTCTTAGGTTCCTGTTATTTGAAATATGGATGGTATGCCTATGTTGCACCTGTGTTTTAAAGATGAACAATAATGCATAATGCATGAAAGGGATCTCACTTAGTACCTGACACAGAACAGAAGTTTAATAAATGCATTTTAACTTCTTTTTACATATTTAAAGTCAAAATCTGTGTCCCAAAAGGTTTCTTATCTAGGAGTACACAGCTTGAGTAGAAACAACTTAGTGTATAGAAAAAAATTATAAACCAGAGTCTGGTTTTTACTGTTTTGTTGTTGTTGTTTTGGCATTCCTATTCAATGGCTTCTCATCATATGTAAGATAGTCTAGACTTCTTGGTGTGGTTCACAGGCTCTTCTAGTCTGGTGCTCCTTTCTCATTGCCCTCATCTCCCACCTCACTCCCATAAGCACTCTGTACTCCAGCTATATGGCTTCCCAAAGGCCCACACTCCCCCTGCCCGTGTGCTTTTGTCCAGGCTGTCCCTTAGAGTCTCCTTGCTTCTTCCTCCCACTTGAAGAAATCCAGCTTGCCTATCCCTCATCTATCCTTTATCCATCCCAGAGTCAGCCAGTCTCAGCCTCTTCCTGAGCCCTGCCATCTTTTTGGCTGAGCGTCATACTTCCCTCTCTTCTCCCGTAGTCCTTATTTTGCCACTTACAGTGTTATCATTTTTATATTTCATAATGTTTTCTTCCCCACTGCAGGGCACTCCAAGACCTCTATGTCACGGCTCTAGCTTCCACAGCACTCTTACAAATATGATCTCATTCAGTCCTCACAACCACACTGTAAGGTAGATATTTTTATCTTCAAGGTACAGAGAAGGAAGCTGTGGCTCAGGAAGATGGAATTACTTTCCCAGAGTCACACAGCTAGTGAGCGAGCAACAGAGCTGGGGTTTGACCTGGAGGATGGTTTTCTTTCCACGGCACCATACCTCTTCACATGTCAACACACGTAGATACATTTGAAGAACAATTTGAAAAAGGAATTTCCCTAACACTCTGTTTGGAAAATCTACTTAAATCTTAGCCTTATTCTAGTTAATCGATAGCAAACTTTTATATCCAGAATATGGATGGTCAACTTCAAATAACATGAATGATCTAAGGTTTGCAAGTAGCTCAAGATAATGAACAAGTTACTGAGAAATGAATAGTTTCTTATAGCGTGTTTTGAATTATACAATATGCTTTACAGTAAGAAATAAATATGAGCTCTTTGGCAATGGGAATGTAATAAACATGCACTACCAGTGTGAATGATTTTTCTTTACAATCCATTTAGGGGAATGCGGTGTTGGATGCATTGCTCTATAGGGGGAGAGGTGGAAAACTAATACTGTAATGTAGTCAGATTTACACCAGACAAAGACTGGTCACGTTAGCCGGGTACACTCAAGGATATCAACCAAGAGGTTCCCGTGACTATCGAATGATGGCTTAACTATGAAATGAATAGATCTCTCAAGGTTAAGTTCTATATGATTTTTATTTTATTTATTTATCTGAGAGAGAGAGGGAGAGTGAGAGAGAGAGAGAGAGAGAACAGGTGAGGGGCAGAGGGAGGGGAGAGGGAGAAGCAGATTCCCCACTGAGCAGGGAACCCAATGAGGGGCTCAATCCCAGGACCCTGGGATCATGACCTGAGCTGAAGGCAGACACTTAACCTACTGAGCCACCCAGATGTCCCTAAGTTATATATTGTTATTAGCAGATTTAGAATTCTTTCAGCCTCAGTTAAAGAAAGGAAAAGAAAGAGAAAGACGGAAAGAAAGAGAAATAGTAAAGGAAGGAAGAGAGGGAGGGAAGGAAGGGGAACTTATATGTATTTCTAAAGGTAACATTGGTTTTGTAGCAGGATTATTAGCTATTTGAACAAAAAATTGCTAGATGATATTATGAACCTTAGCTACTCCTAAGCAGCAAGTTGTTTGCAATAGTCTTAAAAGTATTTGGCTTTGCACACTGTGTTACAGACTTGTATTTCACAAAATTCACATGTGCTTAATAATCCTTGGAGTAATATGAGAAAAGAGATTTTATGTGATATGAGAGGAGCAGGTTCACTGCTCATAAGGAAGTTTTTCTTTTCTAATTTCAGAACTTTTTTAGAGACAGAGACCTATTTAACTTATAATACCTACTTTATTTTAGCCGAACATATCTGAGACAATTATGCCATACCCTAACTTAGAATAATATGCTCAAGAAAAAATTAAGATGTCTGCATTGAAATGTAGTGACTCATCGTTGATATGCTATGAAAACAGATTTCCATGTGTGTAGGGCCTACAATAAATCAGGCCAAGGAAATCGGGCAGTGCTTTGCTGAGATTCAGGGAGCAGGACAACAAACAAGCAACTTCATGTTTCTTTTTGTTCATCTTTTGTGTGATCTTTGAGAAAATGCCCTTATGAAGGGATTTTTGAAGGTCCATATTGTAGGGAGATATTTTATGTTCTCAGTCTATTAAGGAGCATAACATTGAAATGATTGGATTCTTGGGAAGAACAAAGAAATGGCATTTGTGAATTTGAGCAGATTAATGTAAAAATGGAACTTCTCTTTCTTTAGCACATTTTGTACTACTAGAGATGGCCCACATTTTAAATGAAATGATATATGAAAGATCAGGCTATGAAAATAATAGATCTCTTTAAAAATTTGCTTTATCAAAGTGTCCATTATAGAATTTCTGTAAATATTTCCATTGGATTTGTTATCTGGCAAAATAACAGGTGCTTCCTTTCTTTTTATCCTAAGAAAATAGTAAACACATATTTTGTATGAAACACCTGTGTTGAGCTCTCCAGATGGGAAAGGGAACAGTTCTTTGGAGTACTGGCTAAATATGATTGTGGAAGCAGTAAGAGGTAAAGTTGGATGAATATCACAGGATTTTTAAGTTGGAAGGGACTTTCTTTGCCATTTAATTTAATTTGAGACTAAAGTAGTATTTCTGAAATTAAGATCCCTAAGGGAGCTGAATTCAAGGCTCAGGATTTTGCCTTGAGGCAGGGAGTAGCTGTCAGGTCTTGAGAGTGAGAGTATTTGGTTGGAGGTCAAAGTTGTACTTTAGGAGATCAGTCTAGCTTTGGGATGTAGGAAGACTTGAAGGGAACCAGAGAGTGGAGTTAGAGAAACCAGTTGGAAAGGTTTGCAAACATCTGGGTGTTGGGTAGTGTTTGCCTACATTAGAAGTAAGCAGTGACTATGAAAGTACAGAACAGATGTGAAAACCATCAGGGTGGAAGACTCAGCAGGATTCTGACACTACTGAATATGGATACTAATAGAGAGGCTCCAAGGTCTAGAGCTGCTTGGAGTCATAGCAAGCAGCAGCAGTTATAATGTCCACATTATTAACTCTCTTTCTATTTACTGTGTTTTCACTAAGTATTTTACAGCATCAAATAAGAAGGCCATGGGATATTATTTTATATTGATGTGCTTATTGTAAATTGTTGTAGATAAACTATACTGCTCACAAAGAAACTCTTTCTTGAGAACTTCACATCATGGAAGGATTAAAAGCACAACACAGGTAGAGGACCCATTTAAAAGTCATATTACTAATGACTGAAATTGCCAGATGAGGCTGCCTCACTCTGTGATATTTTAAACAGCAGCTTTGGCATTCTTAAACTGTCTTGGACACTATATATTTCAGATTTCAGGCATTTTGTTAGAATTACACATTCTAGAATAATAAAATAATAGAATAATTTGTTAGCCATAAAAGGGTATGATAAACTTTTGTAACAAGAGCAAATTGCTTTCAACAATGAGGTAGGCCAATGCTTTAGAAAAATAGCATTTGAATACAGAATGTTATCATTAATGAAACAAAGAAGTAGGAAGGAGTGTGTGTTCTCTTACCTTTGACACTGCACGAGGAGTTAACTTCCATGCAGTCCTGCCAAAATGGTTAACCGTCTGCATGAATCTGTATAAAACTGTGTTCGGCCCAGTTACTGTGTCCCTTCAAACAATGCTCATATGTTTTATTTAGTGTTGTCTTCCAGATGATATATTTTAAAATATTAAAAAACCCTTTATGCCTTCTGGATGGACATTACTCAGTAGCGCTTGATAGTGAAACCTGGGTCCCTGTAGTTAAGTTATTGCTCCATTGAAATCTATTTATTATTTATCCAGTATCCATCTAAGGGAGGCTTTTGATTTATGTCATATTTTATTTATTTATTTATTTATTTATTTATTTATTTATTTATATTTTATTTATTTATTCACGAGAGACACACAGAGGCAGAGACAAGGGAGAATGTGAAGCAGGCTCCCTGCGAGGAGCCCGATGCGGGACTCGATCCCAGGACCCTAGGATCACAACCTAGTTAAAGGCAGACATGCAACCACTGAGCCACCCAGGCACCCAATGTGATGTTTTTAGACATGGTTCATGTTTGGTGGGCTAGATGATAAGCACAATAATGTGATGTAATGTTGAATTTTACTCAGTTGCTCAGTAAATACTGAGTCCCGACCATGTGCTGTGGGCTTGTTGTTAAGGGGACAGAGATGTGAATAGATTGTGTACCTTCAAGAAGCATGTGGTCCAGTGATACTTCTGCTTGTTGCTATCAGGTGAAAGAGCATGAGCTGGCACATGGATTTAATCATTCTTATGTAACAACGTGAAATCCTTGACTATACGGGGCTTACCCCTAATTTTGGATCCAACATAAAACCCAACCAAAATTTGACTCAATATGCTGTCTGGAGTATCTTTTCACACTTCAACTGTAGGGAGGTGAAGAATGAAAGTGGATTCTGTATAATTTTTTTTGAGAGGTGAATTATCTGTCCCTCTCATTGTGAAAATCAAGCCTTTTGGTAAGAACTTGCCTGGGATGAGTTGTCTTCTTGCTGAACCTCTTGTAATTGTGTGTATGTGTGTGTGTGTGTGTGTTTTTAATCTTTGAGTTTCCTCTCATCCTTGGGCATTGCTTGCTTTAATAAGCCTTCTGAGTTCCGCCAAGTAAGTATTAGGAGCCTTCCGTAGGATGCTCCTGCATCTTTACTGCCAGTGATGTTTCTGACATATTTCAGGATTTCAGTAAACAACTGTGTAGTGAATAAATGAGTGGTCTTTTCCAATATATATATAAAATAATAAAGTACCCTGAATTAGAAGAATTGTTCAGTGTTCAATGAGAAAGGATGGGAACATGGGTCTTTTCAGACATGAGGCAGTGTGGGTGTCGTTTATGGGTCTGCAGGCTCAGTAGTGTTTTAGTATTGTGTTTCTAAGAGAAATTCTGTTTGCTTTATGAAGGCAAATGAATGAAACCATGTAAAGTCCGAGAAAGAGGAATGGGATTAATAAAGACTTCTGAGTGGAATTTCTACCTTTTTACAACCAGGTCCCCAATGCGGAATTTTGATGGACATGATGAATGAAGAGTAAGGAAGGGATATGCACTCTCAGGCAGTATTTTTGCTTCCCTAACCAGTTCAGACTGCTCAGTTATTAAGAATAAAAGCAAATCATCTCTGGAGTCTTTTTTAGGGATTAGGTGATTGTTATACCCAGGGAAAATAATCAAATTATGGTTCTTCACTGACACTCAGTGCTGCACTGTCCCAACACGAAAGCTTCCAGAAAGTTCCTGATTTCATAGTAGCTGATGATATCCTTTGCTGTGTTTTCTTGGAAGGTTATTTGCCTTGATAATGTAAAGCTTTAAAATCTTAAAATATTCCAATTAACTGAAGAATAAAATAGCTCTGCAAGCAGTAGTATTTGTGCTGTATAGTCTCTTTGAGAGAGGAAAAATGATTTTTTTTGGGGGGGGGGGCGGTTGTATATATACAGTTTTGGCTTCTGGGAACTTTGGTTTTGTTTTCACCAGGAGTTTGGGGATAAGCTTACTTTATTCTGGGTCAGTTACATTTTGAAAACCAGGGCAAGATAAATCCAGGGTCATTTAGAGTCCTGTTAAAGTAGGTTAACAAAGATCTCATTCATTCCTTATAGAAATCAGAATCCTTTTTAATTAGCCCCATGGGAGATACAAGATTTTTCTGAGCTTTTGTGTTTGCGTGCATTTCGGGAGGGAGTGTAATTATTCAGAGCTTGAGGTAGTATATTAGGAAAAATAAAACTCGAAATAATTTCTCCTTGAAAATAGGAAAGTAAGACGTCAATATAAGAGATTAATCTATAACCATTTGGCGGGGTTAGTGGGTGATTTTACACTCTAAAAATTAGAGGTTATTCTAAGTGTGCCTCTTCAAGAGATTACTTCCCTCTTCTAATTTCAGCGTTGGTGACTACAGTTTCTCTGATGGCTGTGTTTTTCCAAAACATACAGGGAAATTTTGGTAAAAGGTAACTGCATTTGTTATTCTCAATATTCATGAGAACTGAAGGTTACTACCACCAGGTATTTTTAGAATCATTTAAAAATAGTACATAAAAGGATAGGAATGAAGATTTATCAGAGAAATGAAGTGTTCAAAACTCTAAATATGTGTATTTTTGGAGGAGAGATGTGAGATTCGGGGTGGATAATCTCTCCTAGTCATTGACAGCCTGTGTGGTGATGCATGTTGAATGAGCATAGAAAGGAAAGGGCAGAAGAATGGCTGCGGATGCTTGCTCTCTGCCTCCGGGGTGGAGCAGTGCTCACTGGTCATGCTTTGGTCTTTTCCATCTTTACTGCACAGGGTCTACCAATTGCATCCACAACTAAATGTTATGAGATGAAAGGCACCTGGCTCAAATCAGAACACAAACAGCCTTTATCAAATTTGAATAACATTTAAGATCTTTCCTAAACAAGCTTGGTGACTTCATGGAGCCTGGGGTGGCTGGAATGTGATGGGCATGAGATGGTATTGGAGAGCAAAGCAAGGCAGAGCTGGATGAGGCAGGGATTTATCAGCTCCAAGGTAAGATGTGTGAATGGGAAACCATTGGATGGTTTTAGTTAGGGGAGTAACATGATCTGATTTACATTTTCCAAAATATCACTCTGGCTGCTGTGTGGCGAGGGGCTTATTTGAGAGGTGGGAGAGGAAGCAGGAAAGCCAGTTGGGATGCTTTTGTTGTAGTCCAGATAAAATATCAGAGTAGTCTGGATAGTAGTAGGGTGATAGGAATAAGCTAAAGAATCATGGATTTTTTTTTAAAGGATACTTGTGAATGTTGGGATGTATGGAGTAAGTAGTAAGAGAGATCAAGGATAACTCCTAAATTTTTGCTTTGAGCAATTGAGCAGTTGGTTATGTAATTTATTGTGATGAGGAAACCTGATAGACAAGTTATGAGGAGATTAAGAGTTTATCTTTGCTCTGATGGTTATGAGATGCTTATTTGATACCCAAATGGACATGTCCAGAAGGCAGTTAGATGTAAGGATCCAGAGTTCTCAGGAGAGATATAGATTTGGGAGCCATCAGTATGTGACTGGTATATTTACAATTAAAACCATGGCCTGGAAGAGATCACCTGTGGAATGCATAGCTAGAGCAGAACTTTTGGATCTTTCAGTGTTTAGAGAAAGCAAGGGACACTGAGAAGAAGTAGCCAAGGCCAGAGAAGGAGAACCAGGTGAGTGTGATGGCATGGAAGCCCCTAGATGGAGATATTTCAAGGAGGGACGGGCATCTGGGTGGCTCATTTGGTTACCTTCAGCTGAGGTCATGATCCCAGGGTCCTGAGATTGAGCCCTGTGTTGGGCTCCTTGCTCATCAGGGAGTCTGCTTCTCCCTCTACCTTTGCCCCTCTTCCCTACTCTTGCTCACTCGATCTCTCTCTCGGAAAAATAAAAAATAAAAAAAAATTTTTTTAAAGATTTTATTTTTTATTTATTCAGAGAGAGAGAGAGAAATAGAGAGAGAGAGAGAGAGAGATTGAGAGGCAGAATCACAGGCAGAGGGAGGAGCAGGCTCCATGCAGGGAGCCCGATGTGGGACTCGATCCCGGGTCTCCAGGATCACACCCCGGGCTGCAGGCGGCGCTAAACCACTGCGCCACTGGGGCTGCCCAAAAATTTTAAAAGAAGAGAATAAAGTCAATCGTATTGAAGAGAAATGGCCACCAGATTGGTAACTCTAACAGAGTTAGCCAAACTCAAGTGGTAGAGATAGAAGCCTGGCTGGAGTGGGTCAAGGAGAGATTGGGGGTGAGGAAAGAGATATAGTGACTTAATCAACACTTTGAAGAAATTTTACTGTGAAGGGGAACAGAGATATCAGGTAGTTGTTGTAGAGAAATATAGGACTTTTAAAAATACTACTACTCCATTTTTTGTTATGCTTTTTCTAAGTATAGGTTAATTTATCCTTCGATCCCAATTCATTTATTTGTTCACTCATTTTCGACAAGTGCTTTTGAATGCCTGTGGTGTACAAGACACTGTACCAAACACATGGGATGACATATAGAATGTGCTGTCCTAAGATGTATGTTCTGATTACACGGAGATAGCCAAGTACATAGACTATTACAGGATGGTATGGGTGTGTTGTAAGAGAGAGAAGACGTAGTATTCTGGAAGTACAGAGTAGGGCACCTACCAGCCTTGGGGGTCAGGGAAGGCTTCCCAGAGGAAGTGATTTCTGAGTTTAGACCTAAAGTATGTTAGTATGTGAACAGGATGGAGATGAGAAGAGTGCCCCAGACAGTGGTAGCAGCATATTAAAGCCAGAATATGGGGCTGAATGTGGCACATTCAAGGAAATGGATGTTCAGTGAGACTGAGGATTACAGTTTGAAGGAGGCTGTGAAGAGATGAAGCTGTACAAGTTCATGTAAATATATGGGGGTTTGAATTGCTTCGAAGACCAAGGAGAAGCAATTGAAGGATTGTGAGTGGAGACATATTCAGAACTGGTTTTAGAAATCACCCGGGCTGGGTGCCTGGGTGGCTCAGTAGACTAAGTGTCTGCCTTTGGCTCAGGTCATGATTCTGGGGTCCTAGGATCCAGTCCTGCATCAGGCTCCCTGCTCAATGGGGAGTCTGCTTCTCCCTCTGCCTGTGCCCCTCCCCCCATTCATGCTTGCTGTCTTTCAAATAAATAAGTACAATCTTAAAAAAAAAATCACTTGGGCTGCAGTATGGGGTGTAGTCTTGTGGGAATGAATGCGGAGACAGAGAGACCAGCTAAAGACTGCAACAGTCAGCTGAGAGATAGTGGTGTCCTGTTCTAGAGGAGGTGCCCGTGAGAGGATGGATAGAAATAGATATCAAGAGATATCTAATTGGTATACTTTTCAAGGCTTTAAATTCTTAAATTTTATCTTATCTTTAGCTTTACTGAGGTAGTCATTAGGCCTTTTTGATTGACTAGGTATGGGAGAGTGAGGAGAGGGAAGTATTAAAGATGACTCAGGTTTATTCCTCAGCAGAAGAGTGGATAATGGAAACATTCACTGAAAAAAAATGCAGGAGAACACCTTTGGTGGGGGAAGGGAGCCAGTTAGAGATGATGACAGCCTTCTGGCAATGTTGAGTTTGAAGTGTCTATGCAATAACTAAGTGGCGATACCCAGAAGATAATGGGATATATAGACGTGAAGCTCAAAAGAAGCAGACACTTGGGCTGAAGATAAAGATTGGAAGTCATTAGTATATAAACAGTAATTTGTTCCTATGGAGTAGATGGAAATATCTGGAAAAAGAGAACATTACAGAGATAGAAAAAAGCAAAACAGGCTTATAACAGAGTCGAGAAGGGATGTCACTAGAAGTAGGAAGAAAACGAAGTGAGTGTGATACCATGGAAACCAAAGAAGGAGAATGTTTCAAGGAGAGGTAATAAACAGCATCAGAATTTTCAAGATATCTAGTATGTTCTGAGAAGTACCTATGGGGTTAAGCAATGGGAATATTACAGGTAGCCTTGCTTACTTACAATTAGATGGAGTGGTTGGGGTAGAAGCTAGCTTTCTAGTAAGTTGCCAATGTAGACAATACTTTCAATAAGTATGGGTTTAATGTTGGGGAGAGAGGGTGATAAGCTGAAGGGGCCATGGATCTGACATTTCAGCTGATTTTTAATTATGATGAAAATAACATGGATTTTGGTATCAGACACATTTGGATTTGAATCTTTTCTACCAGATGTGAGATCTAGGGCACAGTATCGAGGACATAGTGGACTTTCAATACATGTTTATTGAATGATTAAAAATCTTTCATCTTCTGGGAGCTACAATTTTTTCATTCACAAAATGCCTACTTGACTACTTCATTGGAAGGCTTTAATAAAATGATGTCACTGGTGCTTACCCTGAATTCCTATTTATTCCTGGACACAAGTTGTTTCAGCAAGCCTTCTGAGCCCCGTTAAGGGTGTCTTAGGATACTTACAAGTTATTATAGACTTATATCGAATTACGTTACATCAGTATCTCAGAGTTTATTTTTCATCACTATTTTTGCTAAGCCTTTCCTGTTCCCTTTGTTGTCTCAAAAATAAGTCACACGTATAAATCAGTCCAGTTACAGAGATGTTTCTCAAAAAGTCTGTGTGAATCCCTTGAATCAGAAACCTTGGGAGTTGGGACATAGAACTCTGAACTTAAACAATGACACTGAGTAATTTGCTGGCATTCAAGAGTGTAAGCATCCTAGATTTGTAATCATAGCACAGGTCACTTCTTTTGTGCTCCGGAGTTAGGGCTCAGGCTCACACGTCTAGATTTTCCAGAGAAAAGCACTCAGTTTTATAAAGTAGATGAAAGATACTGTGGAATAAGAAATATGTGTTAGGGGATCCCTGGGTGGCGCAGCGCTTTGGCGCCTGCCTTTGGCCCAGGGCGCGATCCTGGAGACGCGGGATCAAATCCCACATCGGGCTCCCGGTGCATGGAGCCTGCTTCTCCCTCTGCCTATATCTCTGCCTCTCTCGCTCTCTCTCTCTGTGACTATCATAAATAAATAAAAATTAAAAAAAAATTAAAAAAAAAGAAATATGTGTTAGAAGAAACGGAGTCATTTCTTTGATTTGTTCATTCCACAGATATTTATTGAGCAACTCAGATGAGTCAGAAGAGGATGAGAAAGAGGAGAGCAAATAGCACCCCAAATTCTAGGCATTTTATCTGTGTTATGGGTTTATTTGCATGTGCTAGAAATACAAGATTTGCTTACGCAGAGGGCCAGGAGCTATGTTCCAGGGAGGCTGGAAACAAAAGCCTCAGTGTGAAAATCTCAGGTGTTGCACAGGGTGTGGTTTGCTCATGTGGCAACATGAAGTGTCTGGATTCCACGCGCTAAGGCCCAAAGTAGAAATCATTTGTTGTATGTCATATATTTCCCGAATAAATTCAGTATTTAAATTTTTACCTTGGGGAAAAATAGCCACAAAACCCCACTCACTTCTCCCCAGCCATTTACTCATTTAACAAACATTTTCTGAATTCCTACAACATGGGGTAGGTGCTGCAGACAAAATGAGGAGCAAAGTCAGACCCATACTCTTAAGGAACCAGTAGGCTAATGAGAAGGTGCATATTAATTAAATAATCTCACAGATATTAGCTAATATTTTGGGGGAACAGCTTTATGAGATGTAATGTGAGATGTGAGTTATATACCAGACAACTCATTAGAACATTTTCATCACTCTAAAAAGAAATGCCATACCCTTTAGTTGTCATTCCTAAACCTTTCATCCTCCTTCCCTCAGACCTGGGCAGCCACTAGTCTGCTTTCCACTTCTATAGATTTCCTTAGTCAGGATATTTCATATAGTATGTGGTCTTTTGTGACTGTCTTCTTTCACTTAGCATACTAATTTCCTCTTTCTTCCATATTGTAGCTAATATCTATTTGTGTTCGACTAGTCATAGTCTGTGTGGGATTGGCAAACATTTTCCATAAAGGACCAGGTAGCAAAAATTTTAGTCTTCGAAGTCCATATGGTCCCGGTCACAACTACATTTTAACATGGAAGTAGCTACAGGCAATATGAAAACAAATGATTATATCTGTGCTCCAATAATACTTTATTTACAAAAACAGGTGATGGATCAGATTTGGCCTTCAGATTATAGTTTATTTGTTGACCTCTGATTTATATTGGTATAAGTACTTAATCCTACTAACAGCCCAAGGGGTAGGTACTAATATCCCCATTTTAAGTTTGGGAAGACTAAGGCACACGGCTAATAAGTGGCAGATATGGGAACCCAGGTAGTCTGGCTTTAGAGCCAGTGCTCTTAACCTTGTCAGTGATTACAAGTTGAGGAAAGTGCTAAATGGGGCAGGGGTGTGAGTATGGCTCTATGAAAACAAACAACAAAAGGGAAATTTACTTAGGTTTCCTTCAGGATGAACCACTGACTAAGACCTGAGTGAAAGTGGAAGTTGACTAGATGAAGGGAGGGGTGGTGGTATAAAGGGCTGAGCAGGAGGGAACATAGCTCATAAAGGCCTCGGAAGAAGATGGAGTGGCTGGAACACTGTGTAGAGGGGAGAGGAGGAGTGCAGTGTGCTAAACCTGGAGAAGTACCCTGGGATGGACCATGTAGCACCTCCTCAGCTGTTACTGACATTGCTCCTTATCCCTAGAGCAGAGAGAAACCATCAAAGTGGAAAGGAGAATAAGGTAAGTTCTACTGGCTGAAGCAGAGAATGGATTGAAGAAAGTAGAGCAGACCTGGTTGGTCATGGGAAGAGCAGGCCATGGCTGATGGCAGATGGGCCAGGAGGGCTGGGGGAACTTAGTGGTGTAGGAAGGAAGAGGATACCAGAGCTACACAGGAGCAAATTTGGCCTGATTTATGGGAGTCTGTACTTGGGGATGATGAAGGATCATGGTGTTAAATCTGTGAGGTGGAAACACTGGTGAGGATAGGTGTGGAGAGAGGGAGGGAGAAGGGGTTTGATTTTGGTCCTGGGATGCTGAATCTGATTGGTGAGTGCTGTTTTTTCCTTAGTGCCAACACAGATTCTCCAGGAGAGGAATATTGACATAAAAGTGTTGAGGCGGTACCCAGATGACGCAGTCAGTTAAGCTTCTGCTCTTGGTTTTATCTTAGGTCATGATTTTATGGGTCGTGGGATTTCATGGGTCCCTGCATCGGGCTCCACACTCAGCTGGGAGTCTGCTTGAGATTCTCACCCTCTACCCTTCCCCCTATATGCACTCTCCTTCTCTCTCTTTCTCAAATAAATAAATCGTAAAAAAAAAAAAAAAAAAAAAAAGAGTGTTGAGGTTGAGAGATGGTTGCATGCTGTGCTTGCGAGTTTTTAATCAGGAGTTACCTTCCAAACTCAGCTCTTCTCGTTCAGTAAGTGAGATCTCAGTCTTGGAACTATTTATTTTTCTTTTTTGCTGACTTGTTTAGTTTACTTCTGGTTGGTTGCAAGAAAATGTGTAGTAAATTGCCACCCTCCTTTTTCTGTTAGTTAATAGTTTCCTCTTTTATAGTTCAGTAACACACCTTTTCCTGTTTATTCTTCAAATATTTTAGGCTTTTCTTATTTTGATTTTGCGTGCCTGTGTGCTTTTATTCTCTTAATTTGTTTCTTCATTTATTTGTTTATCATCTCCATGAGAAAGAATAAAAGAGGTGGGCTTATTATTTTTAGTTCCCTTTCTATTCAGTAACAGCTTGATTAAGATTATTTGATATGGCTGTTGGGACACATGGCTAAAATGTGTTGCATTATTTTCCAAATTTAGTTATCCCTACCATTTCTGTCCCAGCCAACAGTGAGTTGGCAGTGTTGTTTTAAGGAATGGCAACAGCATCTCATTATAGTACCTGCCCTTTTGTTCAAGGCATTTTATTCATGGAAGAAAGAAATTGTCCAGGAGTTCTTAAAACAAGGACTGGGATAAAGCATAGGCCTAGGAAATGTTGTCAGTAAATTCTTCTCCATACAGTAAGACGGTTTGATTTTCCATACTCTTGATACTTACTGAGTTTTTCAATCAGCAAATATTTATTGAGTACTTCTTATCCACAAGGTACTGTGCTAAGGTGAAGCAAAACCACACAAGCATAAATATTTAACTTCAAGGTTATACATTGAGTGGGAGAGAAACCACACACCCTTACGTGACTCTGGTGACACAAGGCTGATATGAGCAGCAAGTAGTAATTATCATAAGGTAGAAGTAAGCTGTTGGATGATACATATTGGCATCCTTTAATAAAAATACAGATAGAGAGGTGCCTGTCTGGCTTAATCGGTAGAACAGGCAACTCTTTATCTTGGGGTCGTGAGTTTGAGCCCCATATTGGATATAGAAATTACTTAAAAATAAAATCTAAAAGCTGCAGGTAGAATAAGAGTAAACATACTATTTTACAACTTACTTTTTTTCAATTAAGAATATATCCAAACCAGCACATACGTATCTACTTTGTTCTTTTTTTTGGCCAGATATTTTTTGCTTACTTTCTGGTAAGCAAAAAATTTGGAAGGGTATGATCTCCTTTTAAAATATTTCTTATAGCTTAGCAGATGCGTTTTAACTTTAAGTAGTATACCTAAGTCTCTGCTTTTTGAATTACCAACTTAAAAAATGAAGCTATGTCATGTATAATCATTTAATTTACATATACATACATTCATTCAACAAATACTGAGTGCCTTCTACTAGTGAGATATTCTAGAAGCTTGTGACTCAGTGATCAACCCAAACAAATCCTTGCTTTTTTAGAATATATGTGCTTTATATTTAATCTATCTAGAAAGATGCACAGGAAACTGTTAATTAATGTTGTCTCTGGGGAAGGAAAATGGGATTTTTGAAGGAAGTTAAGATTAACCTTTAATTTTGAGTACTACTTGGAAAAATGTTTTATGAGTATTGTATATTACTTTCTAATAACAATAAGAAAAAAGTCCAGTAAAGTGTTGTGGGAGACTAGAACCAGAAGAGATTATATCTATTTCCCTTTAGAGAGGGAGGCATTTGAACAGACTATGTCTTATTTTAACAGATGTCAATTGAATGCCCACCGTGTATGTTGTGTTGAGTTTTTATGAATGCAGAGGGCCATGGGAGGATTGGCCATTCCAGAGGATACATAGCATGGCAATGGCACGAAATGCAGAAAAGAGTGAAACTTAACTGGGGAGTTGTGGATTTATAGTCTGCTAGAAAAGTAGGATAGGAGTAGAGAAGTCATGGGAGATGAGTCAAAAAATTAGATTGGAGCCAAACTATGAATGACCTAGAATGTTAGGCTAAGAATTTAGAATTTACTCGCTAAGGAATTAAGGAATGATCAAAAGATTTTAATGAGGAGAGTGACAGATCAAAAGAGTGAATCTGGAGCCAAGTGCAGTAAACCTGTTAGCAATAAACCAATAATAGGGAAGAAGAAATTCCTACATAGAAGGAGATTGTAGAGCTTTCTCAGTGAATTCATTCAGGAGAGGACATTCCTGGAGAAGCCACATTGTAATAATGCATTGTTCTGTGTTTAAATGAAAACGTAACGATTCTCATGTCTGAGGTAACTGCTTTTGAATTCTTTACTACCTTTCTACCGGGGAGGATTGCTGGAGTCAACATTTTGATTAATTAATTAATTGATTTGGAGGGAGGTGTCAACACTGTAGATGAACTCTTGTGCATCTGGGTCTTACTGCTCCCTAGTAGCCCTGGTAGTTTTTCTGGGAACTTTATAATGAATTTAAAATCCATACTCCTTAATTGGGCTTAACTCAATTTGTTTTCATGTAAGGTGTCTTCCAGCTAAGGGTATGTGTTGCCAGCTCACAAAAGGCAGATTGAATAAGGACAAACTCAGGGATTAAATGTATTTTTATGGTAATGACATCTAGAGAAAACCTTTGCCTAGAATGTCTTGCTTCTCAAATTCAGTCAGATATTTTCCAAGAATGAGAGTCAGAAATACCTACATAAACTTCACTATGTTTTTCTACATTATGCATATTTCTTGTTTGCCTTAAATATCAGGATAGAGAATTTCTCATTCTCCATTCTTTGGCATTTTATGGAGAAATATACCATTATAACATTTTATTATTCTCTTTAACTCTTTCACTTTTTATCCCTAACATCTGCTGATTCTATTCTCTACGTGCCATTTTGAGAAGAGTTTTATTATTTTATTAGAAACTTACCTCAGAAATTACAAAATAAAATCTGACAGTTAAAAAAAATCTCACCCACTCAAATTAAGTTGCTTTAAAGGAATCGGTTCTCAATTATTTTTTTCCCAATGGGTCAGTCTTTGAAAAGAACAAATGGTTACTTATCCTGCCATAGGGTGATCTCTTTGGCTCTGGTTCCTGTTGAATTAATACTGCTTTTCAGGGATAAGACAGTATAAAAATGTGAGAAAAGTGTGTCAAGGGATAAATAAAATGGCACATATGAAACCATTTAATTCAGCTGTTGCAAAAGTGTTTAATTGTACTGGGGCCATCTTTGTTTGCCATTAAGCAAAGAGTCCTTGTTGCATTTGAAGGGTTCTAATTTCCAGGTTAACAAGTTGTTCTCTAAATTTGGACAATGAGTTAGTTAAATAAAAGCCATCAAGTTTCTTTTCTAAATCCTTTTCTGAAGATTTCATTCGTGCTGTTTCCTTTGTTAACTGGAGATTACTGGTGGGGATTTGTTCTGACTGCTTCTCTTTTTGTCTCTCACCCTTCCCCAGTTTCTATTAGATTTTATCAAATTAAGACAAGAATAATTTAGGGTTTTCATTGGGCAAGTTTTGACTATTTTCAGTTGTAGTTTCTATCCTTGTCGGGATACATGTCAGTCCAACCTCAGATTAGGTCAGATGCCCCCAATTGGAACAATCTAGTTAGAGCACTCAGTGTTGTGCTAGCATTTTCCTCTTTCTTTTTCTTTTTTTTTCTTTTTTTTTTAAAGATTTTATTTTATTTATTCATGAGAGATGAGAGACAGAGACATCAGGCAGAAGGAGAAGCAGGCTCCATGCAGGGAGCCCGATGTGGGATTCGATCCCGGGACTCCAGCATCATGCCCTGGGCCAAAGGCAGGTGCTAAACTGCTGAGCCACCCAGGGATCCCCCGTTTTCCTCTTTCCAAGATGATTTTACCCACCTTCATATCTCCCCTCTCCCCCATGTAACTTTCCTAAAGTAAGTGCAGACTCTTATCTCCTAGACCTAGCAGCATTCCTGATTAGTTTCTTTTTCATATATCTCCTGGGAGGAAAAATCTCTCTTGGAAAAATCCCTGCTTTTTTCCATGGCCTTGATTAATGTACATTATGGGCAGGTAATTTGCTCCTGGAGTCATAAAAACTTGTTATCTCTCTTTTTTTTTTCTCTTGAGGAGCAAAATTAGCCTTCAATACAATTTTTTGTTTAAATCTGTAATGTTTAACTATACGTTTAAAAATACTGTTGTATCATCTACTGATACTAAGAGAAAAAGCAATGAAAATACATCCCAAAGATTGTAGAAGATGTTGTAACATTTTGAAGTAGGACAAAATTGTGGTTCTTTGTAATTCTTTTGTTTATATAAAACAAGTAACTTTTTAAAAAAAGATTTTATTTATTTATTCATGAGAAACACAGAGGGAGAGGAAGAGACACAGGCAGAGGGAGAAGCAGGCCCGATGTGGGACTCAATCCTGGGACCAGGATCACGCCCTGAGCTGAAGGCAGATGCTCAGCCTCTGAGCCACCCAGGCGTCCCACAAATAACTTTTGAAAGCCTAAACTATCCAGTTGGCTTGCCAGAACTCAATTCAGTTCAACTAATAATTATTGAGTATCATGTACTGTGTAAATCACTGGGCTATAACTAATTTAAGCTGGTAATGCAAAAAAATGAAATGGATTAAAAAAGGAAAAAAAAATCCAACAAGGCTAAGTGCATCGTTAATCTCTAATCAGCCAGGATTGTAAACACCCGAAAACACATTTACTCAGATTCTCTTCAGTTCCTCAACCTGAACTCACATCAGATTAAAAAAATTTTAAGAGCTCTAGTTAGATGTCATGCCAACAATTTCAGTCGTTACAACTGTGGTAGCTAGAGGTTCATAAAGGAGAGTGGAAGGGATCAAAGAAAAACATTAGAAGGTAGATCAGACAATTTTTAAAAAAAGGAATATAGACACATAAAGGTAGATTTGACTGTCTCAGTATAGTAAGTAAAGTATAACTATAATAATCAGTAAAATTATCCTTTATTAATTTTAATTTAATTATAATTTAGTTTTATTATTAATACAATCAATTTAATATGATTAATTAAAGTATTTTTAAAAAATTATTTATTTATGATAGTCACAGAGAGAGAGAGAGAGAGAGAGAGAGAGGGGCAGAGACATAGGCAGAGGGAGAAGCAGGCTCCATGCACTGGGAGCCTGATGTGGGATTCGATCCCAGGTCTCCAGGATCGCGCCCTGGGCCAAAGGCAGGCGCTAAACCGCTGCGCCACCCAGGGATCCCTAATTAAAGTATTATTATTCTTTTAGCAAAAGTTTCTTTAGAGTCTCTTCTTGGCCAGATTCCTCTAGGTACCCAGAATAGATCACAGACAAAACATCTTTGTCTATGTGGTGTTTATATTCTGTTGGGAGAAGAGCAAGACATAATAAACATATATAACTTACGTAAGATGTTAAAAGGTGGTAAGTGCTAGAAAAAAAGAGAGCTAATAAAGGGAAGCAGGAGTGGAAGGGTTACAGCTTTAAATAGGATGAAAGGCTTATGGGGATATCTGTAGAAGAGCACACCTGGGAGAAAGGACAGTTAGGGCAAAGCACTAAGGTGGGAATGTTTCTAGGGAGTTTGAGAAAAATAGGGAGGCCAGAGTGGCTGGAGTAGAATGAGCCTGGGGGATGAGCTGAGGGGGTGAGTGTCAGCCTTGCAGCTGTCTTAAGGAGTGAAGTGAGGATCCCTCAAAGGATTGTAAGCAAAAGAGTTTCCTAGTCTGAGTTAACGTTTTAGCAACATCACGCTGGCTGCTGCATTGAGAATAGTATTTTGAGGGCAAGACTGGAAGGAGGGAGACCTGTTAGAGATCTAGTGCAGTAATCCAGGTTGGGAGGTGGTGGGAAGTGGTCATATTCTGAAGGAGCACCAGAGAGGATTTCCCAAGGCATTGGATATGGAGTGTGAGAGAAAGGGAGAAGCCAGCTTGTGATGTAGAAGAAAAACTGAGAGTGCAGTGTCCAGTAAGGTGAAGGCTGACAATCAACCACTGGCTCTAGTCGGAGGCGGGGGAGGGTCCTTGGTGACCTGGATTCATGGTGACCTTGATGAGGGAGCAGCTGGAAAAGGATGGGAGGAAGGGTATCAGTGAGGGCAAGGACAGTGCAAAGCAAGCAGAATTCAATGGCTTCGAGTCGCTGATGGGTGTCAAGGGTGGTTGGAGTTGGGGCGCTGGAGGGGAGGAACTGAAAAGCTTAGGGCTGTTGTTCAGAGATGCACAAAATCAAGACTGCAAGGAGTTGCAGTTACTAGTATTGCTAAGGTGAGGGGTATGACCATGGTGGTCAGTGGTTGAAGCTGAGGAGAAGACAAGTTTATTGGAAAAGAAGAATACAACGGAGAGGCCAGGAAGTTGGGCGCTTCATCAGTATGTATGTTGAAATTGTCAAGACGTAGGAGTTGTATTGGAGAGAGGACAGTGGGGAAGGAACTGAAATCTTTGAGAAATGGTGAGGAGTGAACAGAGGCCAGTAGATGACAGTGGGCACAGTCTGATGACTTGAGAGTGAAAGCTGGAGTACTTCGGGGACAGAGTGGAGAATGATCTGGAAGCAGTAGCGAGGGGCAAGGACCCTGTGGTACAAGGGGAGTAAGAGGAAGCAGAGCCAGCACTTGAGTGGGCCAGTTTTCACCAAGAGCAGAGAGGCAACGCCTGCCAGAGAGGGTTTGGACACATGGGGGATTTTGCTGAAGGTGTACTCTGGGTTCACGATCAGTGGAACGGTTTCAGGAGTTAAGGAGAGGTGGGAGATGAGAAAAATGGAGGCGTGTGCAGAATCTTATGGAAATTGAGTGAGAGAACAGAGGGGAACCTGAGAGTCCAGGGCGTGTGTGCAGCACATGTGCGTGCATGTGTGTATGTGCGTGTGTGCTGGTATGAGACCTGGTGACCTCTAGGTAGATGGTGGTGCCAAGGCTGTGAGCCTTGGGCCCAGGGAGGAGAGGGTATCTGTCCCTTCCTGGGTGGCCAGCCAGGTGAGGACATCTGGGGAGATGGAAACTCAGTTCTGGTGTGCAGGGTTGACATGCCTGCTGAAGCTGGGGAGGGCAGAGGGCTGGTGGGGAGCGTGGTGTTGGTGTAGGGCCTGCTCCTGCCCCGGCGAGGAGGGGTAGACATACCCTGCGTGTTCAGATCTTCCCCTTGACTCCTGTCCTGTTAATAAGAGTAAATGCGGGCACTTCTCAAGTGAATCATTAACAGTCTCTGGAGGCGAGTGCTTATTACCTGATTCCTTGAGGAAACTGATGTTGCACAGCTACTTGGTACAGGGGCAGGATTCGAGCCTGGTGGCTCGGACTCGACTCTGATTGCAGCTCATTTACTGTTAGTGCAGTGGCAATATGTCCTCCGTGATAAATACTGTAAATATCAAGACTAAACTGTCCATGACTTTATGAGCCTTTTAAAATGTCTTCAGGTGTTCTGGGTTTGTTTTTAAATATATATGGCTTTTGCTTTGACTGCAAGTGCTTTGGGGTTGTGAAGTCTTCTCTCTCTTCACAGTTCCTCATATTGCACTGTCAAGGCCATATGGGAACTTAGTTCTTTTGTTGGTAAAAGTGTTAAAAATCATGGTCTCAGAGTGCCTGGGTGGCTTAGTCGGTTATACGTCTGCCTTTGGCTCAGGTCATGATTTCAGGGTCCTGGGATCGAGTTCTACATTGGGCTCCCTGCTCAGTGGGCAGCCTGCTTCTCTCTCTTCCTCTGCCATTACCCTTGTTTGTGCTCTTTCTCTCTGTCAATTAAATAAATAAGAATCTTTTAAAAAATCGTCTCTTGTCAGCTAACCTGCAGCGATAAAAAATATCTCATATCAACATGCTATTGCCAAAGCACTTCTTGAACAAACGTCTGAAATTCAGACCAAGTCCTAAAAGGCTGGAAAAGTTCTGGAATGTGTGCACATCTCCAGAGTGATAGACCTTTGAAGGTTTGTTATATTTGAAAGGCTTCTGAGGCTTATTTTATAACTGCTGTTGTCTTTTTTTTTGTTGTTGTTGTTGTCTTTTTTCAATAGCTGAACAGGAAGATACTCAGAAGAAAACCTTCACCTGCTGGATCAACTCACAGTTGGCAAAGGTGAGGAAAAAAATAGAGCAAATAAAGCTATAAACATATTTTAGTTATTCCTCCTTCCCTTCCTTTGGGCCCCAAAATGGCATTGGTGACATGTAAAAGGTTGAAAGAATGTGGTGAAGTCACCTTGACCTTGTTTAGATGTTTCTTATTCTTTCCCAACACAAAAAAGAGACTTTTGCTAAGGGTATGGGAGATAGTGCTCTAAAAATATTTAAGGCAGCAGCATCTTTTTAAAATCAAATATAATAATAATAGAATAACAATGGAGTGTTATATGTATAACACTCATATGTAAGGAGTGTTATATGTTAGACACTGTTCAAAGCTTTTTAAGTGAAATGAATTTGCATTGCATTTATGAGACTTGACAACATCCCCATGAGATAGTATTATTCCTGTTTAAAGAACAAGAGGGCAGCCCGGGTAGCTCAGCGGTTTAGCACAGCCTTTGGCCCAGGGCCTGATCCTGGAGACCCGGGATCAAGTCCCATGTCGGGCTCCCTGCATGGAGCCTGCTTCTCCTTCTCCCTGTGTCTCTGCCTCTCTCTCTCTCTGTGTGTCTCTCATGAATAAATAAATAAAATCTTAAAAAAAAAAAATAAAGAACACGGAAACTCAGGTACAAAGACGTTAATGTGACTTGCCCAAGGCCGCACCGCTTGTAAGTGATAGTGGTGGAATACAAACCCAGGCAGTTTGGATCCAGAGGCCTTGATCTTAATCACTGTCCATCCTGTCTCTCAGGGACACCATGTGCCTGGAATAATCTAGATACAAAATGACTGAGTCTCTCCTCACAGGCTATCTATCTCTGCCCAATGCAGTTCTAGAAGGGTAAATTCATAAACAGATTACTCTGGGAGTGTAATCTACTCCCCAAATAGGTCACTACTGGCTGATTTGAAATGCCATTAATGCTGCCTCCATGCACAGGTTTTAAGCTTTCAGTGAAAGCTACAAGAGTGCTGTGTTACTGGAAATTTGCCATGAGATAAATTAAGTTCGCTACTTCTCTTACCATGCTTTGATAAAGAACATTGTGTGTTCTCTATCATCCCGTTAATTAAAAATCACTACTGAATTAATGCTTTTGTGAAGTCACACAGCACATTTATGGGATCCTTAAAGGTATTATGTTTTTGGAGCAATGTTTGAATGAGTATTTTTCTTGTAACCTCTTGTAGCACATTCCTCCCTCGGTTGTATCAGACCTATTTGCAGACATTAAAAAGGGGCATGTCCTCCTGGACCTGCTAGAAGTACTCTCAGGACAACAGTTGGTAAGCTTTTTAAATGACATTAAAAAACCTTTTGTTGATTAAAAAATTGTTTTTCATATTTCTAAGTAATATATTTTGCTTGAATTTTGTAGCCTCGAGACAAAGGATCTAATACATTCCAGTGTAGAATCAATATAGAACATGCCCTGACATTCCTAAAAAACCGATCAGTGAGTATGAATTTCATCTGAAGATTCACAGGAGAAATTAATGCTATAAAATGTTTTCTCCTTTTAACCCATGTTTCTTCTTTTCCAGATCAAGCTAATAAATATTCATGTTACTGATATTATAGATGGAAACCCATCCATTATTCTTGGCTTAATTTGGACAATTATTCTGCACTTTCATGTAAGTAGTTTGATGATGTGAAAGCTATTTCTGTTCTAATTACTGCAGTATGAAATAAGTGTAATGCAATAAAATTCAGTCCAGAGTTTCTTCTGGAAACAAGACACTCTGGAAATCTTGACAGGTAGATCTTTGGCCATTTATGTTATTTTGCATTTGAAAATTGAATGCTGAATTATGATATCTTACATTATCCATAGTATCAGCACCAGTCTGAATAGAACCTGCCATGATAAAATTTTGCCTATTGTTTACTTACTCTGGCAAGAGATAGTAGGATGCTTTTGGAGTGGATTTTTTTGAAAACTAACCCACTAAATTTGTAGAATCTCCCAGTTTTGTTCAATCTAATAATACCACAACACCTAGTCCTATTCAAGACTGATTCATGGGTTAATTTCATGCCATAAATATATTTGAACACCTACTGTGTGCTAGTTTTTGTGCTATGAAACCAAGAAAACAGCAAAGACAGTTATAGTCCAGACTTTATGATACTTATGACTGATAAATATATTCTCCAGACCTGTGATTCTGAGTTAGTGGAGATTTTCTGCTGCAACCTAAAAGTTGCATGTTCTATATCTCTATAATTACCTTGAAAATAACATTAAGGGATCCCTGGGTGGCTCAGCAGTTGAGTGTCTGCCTTCGGCCCAGGGCATGATCCTGGAGTCCCAGGATCAAGTCCCACATTGGGCTCCCTGCATGAAGCCTGCTTCTTCCTCTGCCTGTGTCTCTGCCTCTCTCTCTCTGTGTCTTTCATGAATGAATAAATAAAATCTTTAATAAAAAAAAAGAAAATAACTTTAAAAATTATGTAGGAAATAAATGCTTATTTTATAAAAATTAGAAAATAACTAATTTGTATAAAAATTAAAACATCTAAAAATAAGATTATATATGTTTTCTGGATACCCACATTTGAAGTTGCAGTAGAATAAAATGCATGAGGATGATGAAAACCAAATTTAGAATTGTGTTTTTTTCCCTCTGGAAAAGGAAGGAAATGGAATTGCAGAGGGAAAGACAGAAGGCTTAAACTGTGTCAGTGTTTCATCTCTTTAAAAAAATATGAACCGAATGTGGTAAAATGTTAAAATTTGACAATAATAGGCATTTATTATATTTTTTCTCCGTACTTTCCAGGGTATTTAAAATATAATTAAAAATTTCAATATAGATAATGAAAACCAAGTAGAGTCACCAATAATTCTACCAATCACTGATAAGCACTAAATAATTTGGTATATAGATTTCATGATATGTGCAGCAGGAAGGAATTTATATATTCATCTATCTATCTATCTATCTATCTATCTATCTATCTATCTATCACATGGAATGGTCATGCTATCCAAACTGTTTTCAGTCTCTTCTAATGAACATCTTTCTGAATTCATACATATTTGTTAATGGAGGCCTAGTGCTCTATTGCAAAGAACTATATTTAATTAATTAACAGTCAGAATGTTCACAGTTTTACGATTGTAAGCAATTCTAAAAAGACTACCGTTCATAAAATGTTTCCATACAATCATAATTATTTCCATGACCTAGTTTCCTAGAAGTGAAATTGGCCATAAGTCTTGCTTTTTTTTTGTCTTCGTATTGCTAATGTAAATAAACTTTTGTTGAAGTATAACATACATAGAGAAAAATGCACACATTTTAAGTGGTGTAGAGCTTGATGTAGTCTTATAAATTACATCCATGTAACTACCACCCAAGATAAAAATAGAGAACATTGCCCGCATTCCAGAGTTCCTAGGTGTTTCTTCCAGTCCTTGCCCCATTCCCTAAAGAAAACCATCATTTTGATCTCTTATCATTGTTTAGCTTAGCATCTTTATTTCCCTATAAAGGAATTATAACTGAATTGGTTTACATACACTGTATACTCTTGTGTCAGATTTATTTCACTTTACATAATCTATGAGTTTCAACTTGACACTGTTATTGGAATTTGTGAATTCCTTGCTCCAATCCTCGCTGATACTTGACATTAAAATTTTTAAATTTTAGCTATGCTATTGTGTATAATGATTTATAGAAGTTTTAAAAAATATTCTGGATACAAGTCCTTTGTCGAATATCTATAAATTGCAAATATCTTCTCTGATTCTGTGGCTGCCTTTTCAATCTTTTAGTGAGTGAATAGACATGCATGATTTTAATGTAGTTCAAATTTATCAACTTCCTTTTTTGGTGGCTAGTACTTTATATGTCCTCTAAAGAAATCTTTCCTTTTGTCAGCAGCATGGAGATAGTCTCTTATGCTATTTTCTTGAATAATTCTGTCCAAATTGGACTTTCTTCAATGATAGAAATGTCCTGTATTCACTGTACAAGACAGTAGCCACTAGTTGCTTGTGGTTGTTAAACACTTGAAATGTGACTAGTATGACTGAGGAATTAAATGTTTACATTTAATTTAATTGATTTAAATTAAACAGTCACATGTGGTTAGTGACTATTATATTGCACAGTGCAGTTCTAAAAGCTTAATAGTTTCACATTTTACATTTAGACCTACAATCTTTTGAGAATGAATTTTTTTGAGTATGTTATATTAAAGCAATCAAAATTATTTTTTTCCATATGGCTATCGAGTTGACCCACTACCATGTATTGAAAAGACCATCATTTTCCTAGTGTACTATAGGGCCAATAAATTAAAAAAATCAAGTAACCATATATGTGTGGCTCCCAATCGTCAGATTGTCAGTTCTGTTCCACTATTTATCCTTGCAAGTACTATACTATATCAATGTCTATAGCTATATAGAAAGTCTCGATATCTGATCGTGTCCAACTGTTCTTTAGAATTATTTTGTTTATTGCTTACTCTTTGCATTCTCATATAATTTTTAAAATTGAGATGTAATTGACATATACCATTGTGTAAGTTTAAGGTATACAACATGTTGATTTGATATTCGCATAAATTTTATAAATAACTTGTCAATTTACATGCATACGATCTGTTGGGATTTTAATGAGGATTGCATTAAGTGTATAATTTGGAAAAAATTGACATCTTTAAAATATTACATTGTTTAATCCATGAATACAATATTTTTGTTACTGCTCTGTTCAAAATAGTTTCTTTTTTTTTTTTTAAGATTTATTTATTTATTTATTCATGAGAGACACAGAGACAGAGAGAGAGGCAGAGACACAGGCAGAGGGAGAAACAGGCCCCACATAGGGAGCCTGATGTGGGACTCGATCCCAGGTCTCCAGGATCACGCCCTGGGCCGAAGGCAGACACTCAACCGCTGAGCCATCCAGGGGTCCCAAAATAGTTTATTTTCATTATGATTTCTTATTTGACCTCTGGGTTTTATAACATTCTTTGCTTAATATTCAAATATTTGGGGATTTCGTTTATTATATCTTTATTACTGATTTCTAGCTTAATTTCAGTGTGGTCAGATAATATTATCTGAATGATCTCAGTTCTTCAAAATTGCTGAAGCTTGCTTTATGACTTAGCATCGTCAATTTCAGTAAATATTTTATATGGGTTTGAAAAGAATGTTGATTCTGCCATTTTAGGTACAATGGGATACGCCAATCAGATCCACTTTGTTAACTGTGTTGGTCACATCTACTATTACTGGTATCTGGTGGATCTATTAATTATTAAGACGTGTACTTCTTTCAACAATACTTGCTACTGTGTTTGTAGATTTATATTTTAAAGTTTTCCATAGGTATTATCTTACTGCCCTCCAAAAAATCTGAACCAACTTATGTGCTTACCAGCAATATGTAAAAATCCACTTTCTCATACTTTTACTAGAGGATGCCATCACTTGATATTAACTTTTAAAATTTTTGCCCGTGTTATAAATGAAGAAACTGTCCTCTTGTTGTATACATTTGGCTTTCTTAAATGACTATGAGTTTATTTTCCACATACTTAATGGCAGTTTTTTTTCTTTCTTGGAACTTCTCTCTTATGTATTTGACTGTTCTTTCTGTATGTATATTTGTTTCTTAATGGTTTATAATCAAGGATTCATTTTAACTAAGCCAGTCTCTCGGAAGACTTTCTAGACTAGAATCTCAAATTAGTTCAATTCAGTTTAGAGTGACAGGTGTTGAGCACCAGCGAAGTGCTCTGTAAGCATCTTAGAGGGATGAATAGTCCAAGAGAGCTTGCCCTCAAGGTGGAATGCAATACCTGAATAAGGGCAAGGAGTTACCCAAGTCCATGGAAAGAAGCCTAAGTGCACAAAAGGTGACAAATGCTGTTATTCAAAGATTTGTCTATTGCTTATTTCACCATGAGTAGCCCCTCACTGTTATAGGATACTTTTTTTTAGTTCTTGTTTTGGCAAAGGTTTTGCCTCAGTGCTACTAATTTATGATTTGTATGTGTTGACTATTATGTCTTCCTTAGATTGAGGAGCTTGCCCGGACTCTTTCATGCAATTACAATCAACCTTCCCTGGATAGTGTGAGTGTGGCAGACTCATCTCCTACCTCAAGTCCTCCAGCTAAGAAATGCTCCAGAGCCCAAGAAAGATGGCAGATGTCTGCAAAGAAGGCTCTTCTCTTGTGGGCTCAAGAGCAGTGTGCCTCGTAAGTAGTTTGCTATGACCACAGGAGACACACAGGGCAGCTTTATCCACTACACAGCCCTACTGACTCCAGGTCTGAAAATCAGGCTGACTAGGTGTAACACCCATCTAAACACTTTCTACTCCTAAAAGGTAAATGTTTACCAACCTCCTTCTCGGAGTGAATTGTACAATATAGAGGTTCATGAACTCAGCCATTTTTGGTTTCAAAGGCAGCAGATGATGCTACTGGGTAACTTCCCTCACCTCCACCCGTGTTTAGGTGGACTGTTACTGTGTAAAAATAAAGCGGTCTTCAAGTATCCTTTTCTTTAGGCATAATTCCCCTATGCAACCAGGAGATGGATTCAAATCCCAAACATTTTACCACACTAGGAACTCTTTAAAAGTCAGGACTACATCTTTATTGACTGTGAATCCTCAGAACCTAGCATAATGTGAGTTCATAGTAGGTGCTCCATAAAATGTATATTGAAGGAGTGAATGAGCAAATGAAGGAATAAGTAATCAACACATAAAATTATCTTTTGGAGCTGTATCTGATTACATTAAAAGACCATAGTACCCATTGTTTAGACATTTGTAGCTCAATTAGAGAACAGAAGCCAGAGAATAGGATTTGTTTTAAAGAGTAGGGATGATGAAAGGAAGTTACTGCTCAGAAATTCTATTTTACAAAGAAAAAGGTTTTTTTTTTTTTGTTCTTGCGAGGCATTTACTCTGTCGTTATAAGCACTTGCTGGGATAGGATTTAGGAAAAATAAGGAGTTAGGATGCAGGGGAACTCACCACGAAATGAGCTGTGGAGTTCAAAAGGCATTCCTTGTCATATCATAGCATTGTCTGGATAAATAGAGGCATAAATATGTCACTAAGGCCTCTTAAATAGCAGGCTTCTGAGTAACATCTTCCCAATGAAAGGCTAAGATGCTAATTTCTGCCTTCAGCCTTACCTTTCTTTGTCATTCATCCTTTGCATTTCATGAGGAACAAAAAAACCATGTATCTTATGAGGTTTTTTTTTCTAAATTTATTTATGATAGTCACAGAGAGAGAGAGAGAGAGAGAGAGAGAGAGAGGCAGAAACATAGGCAGAGGGAGAAGCAGGCTCCATGCACCGGGAGCCCGACATGGGATTCGATCCCGGGTCTCCAGGATCGTACCCTGGGCCAAAGGCAGGCGCTAAACCGCTGCGCCACCCAGGGATCCCGAGATTTTTTTTTTTTTTTTAAGAGTTTATTTATTAGAGAGAGAAGAGCATGAACACAAGCAGGGAAGTGGCAGAGGGAGAGGGAGAAGCAGGCTCCCCACTGAGCAGGGAGCCCGATGTGAGGCTCTATCCCAGGGACCCTGGAATCAGTATCTGAGCTGAAGGCAGCCACTTAACCGACTGAACCACCCAGGTACCCTATCTTATGAGGTTTCAAGTATATCAAATGAACTTTTTCTTCAATCTTCGAGAGACAATTTTACTTCAGTTTTCTACCATGCGTGAAAGCATTATCAAATCATATTCAGACTTGTTTCATTTACCGGTAAGTAAGTTTCTTTAAAAAAAAAACCAAAACATTTTATTTATTTATTCATGAGAGACACAGAGAGAGACAGAGACACAGGCAGAGGAAGAAGCAGGCTCCTCACAGGGAGCCCAATGTGGGACTTGATCCCGGACCCTGGGATCACGCCCTGAGCCAAAGGCAGATGCTTAACCGCTGAGCCACTCAGACATCCTGGTAAATAAGTTTCAAACCAGTTCAAAGTTCAAATATGATCTTTTTCTCCATGTCTTTCCTTGCTTTTCAACTATGAGCTCTGCTAAACTTACCAAGATGTAGTAAATCATTCTTAAGTAATTCATCAGGAGTTTATTTTTGTTTTGGCCATCATTGGTGATATTATTAGGTAACTTTTATTTCAGTATTCTACGATACTCTGGAACTCATCTGAGTTCCAGAGTATAGTTAGACTATGTTGTAAGAAATATATTCTCTTATTTCTGAAGGAGATGAATTGAGGCCCTTGTTTGCAACTTCTAAATGAGCTTAGATCCTGCCAATCACTTTGGAGCCCTAACCTGCCCTCCATAACACCTGGCAGCCGGTGCAGGTCCATATAGAGCTGACCTCACAGTCTGGTGCTTTACTGAAGGCAGTGTCAGCACTTAGCTATTTCTGACCCCCACTCTGCCCTGCCCTCAAATGAGGGCGGTGGCCTTCATCCCTTTAGCTAGTTTTGCTTAGCATCTAAGCGCACTTCCTGAGGCTAGAATCCTGGATTTGAATCCTAGTTCCCTGCACTTTCTAACTGGTGACTTCTGATATTTAATATTTTTGAATTTCCTCAATCGTAAAAATGTGGACAGTACTAACACTTCTTAGGGTTATTATGTGTATTATAAGAATTACTTTTTAAAGAGCATTTAGAACAGGGACACCTGGCTGGCCCAGTGGTTGAGTGGCTGCCTTTGGCTCAGCTTGGGATCCCCGGGTTCTGGGGTTGAGTCCTGCATCAGGCTCCCTGCAGGGAACCTGCTTCTCCTTCTGCCTATGTCTCTGCCTCTCTCTGGGTGTCTCTCATGAATACATAAATAAAATCTTAAAAAAAAAATAGAGTATTTAAAACAGTTTCTGGACACAGCATGGACCATGTAAGTATTTGTTAAACAAGACAAAAGTCACTGAATAGAATACTATTTTAGTTTATCACAGTCATAGTTGAGACATTTTTTCCTAAGGGATTCAGGAAAGGCCATGTCGTCAGAAGCTGATTTTCTCCAAAAGTTTTTACCATTTGATTCATACTTTAAATTAGTCCATTGAATTTCCTTGTGTTTTTTGTGAGATATTAAATTGTTCTGGAATATTGTTTTGGAATATTTCCCACATTTTGTATGCACCTATAGTTGTTCTGGAATATTTCCCACATTTTGTTCTGGAATATTCCCCACATTTTGTATGCAGCTAGCTATACTCTTATAATATCCTCACTGCTCCCTTGTCAAATACAGATTAGTGATTGATGGAGTGATTTGAAATATGTATATTAAGCACTTTTATATGCCAGACACTGTTTGGAGATGAGTCTACTGTGATAGTCAAGAAATATAAGGCCCTTGCTCTCCAGGGCCTTGTGCCTGTAGCAGATGGATCAATATGATAACTACAGTTGGCAATAAGCTCAGGGACCTTATGATGATGATTGAGAATGCTGAGAGTAGGAGGATGGCCTTTATCTGAGGTGGTCATGGAGTGTCTTTCTGAGGAGGAGACCTTTGAGCTGAGGCCTGAAGGAGAAGGCTTCAGGTGTATGAAGATCTAGGAGAAAGAGCATCCAAGCAGAAGGATTAAAAAGAGCACGGTGTTGAGAAACAGGAACAAATCCAGCATAGCTGCCACATTGTAAGAGAGGAGATGTAAGAGTAGGAGTGGGAGGCAGGGGCCAGAGTGAGAGATACTATTCTGACAAGTGATGACAAGGGTGGTTTTTTTTAAATAATTTTTTTATTGTAATAAAATAACATGAAATTTATCATTTTAACCATTTTTAAGTGTACAATTCAATGGTGTTAAGTGCATTCACATTGTAATGTAACCAGCACCACCATCCATCTTCAGAACTTTTTTCATCTAGTAAAACTAAAACTACTCCCCACCCTCCCCTTCCCCAGCCCCTGGCAGCCAGTGGTCTACTTTCTTTGTCTATGAATTTCACTACTGTACGTACCTTAAATGAGTGGAATCATATAGGATTTGCCCTTTTGTGACTAACCTCTTTCACTCTGCATTAACATCTTCTAGGTTCATCCATGTTGCAAGATGTGTTAGAATGTCCTTCCTATTTAGGGCTGAGTAATATTCCATTGTATGGACACTGCATTTTGTTTATCTGTTCATCTGTGATGACTAGTTTTAAGCAGGGGAGTGGCAAGGTCTATATCCAATGAGCTACTGGCCATTGACGTGGCATAGTGTATCATTTAAGTTGTTATAATGAGAAAGATTATTGTTTCCTCTGGAGAAAGGAAATTAACTACATGTGGGGATCTAAAGTCAGTTGTAAGCCAACAGATTGTTGAATGGAGAGCATTAAACTTGAGTGCATATTGTCATTTGGAGAGCTTTTAAAGACATAGATTTCAGATCTACCTCCAGAATTTAATGGGGGTACGTTTGGGGTTGGATCCGACTGAGAATTTATATCTCTAGCACTTGCAGCCCAGGTGATGCCAGTGATGCTGGTCCCAGGGCCACACTTTGAGAACCAGTGTTCTATAGTATCAGACATAGCATTTGACTTCAATCTGACCACAAGATTGAAAGAAAATATTTTCCTCGGATGATTTATATTATTCACTGAAATTTGTTTTAATTACTATTGAATATAGTGGATGTGCTTTGATAAATTTTTAAAATAGTATTTATCATGTTTTTGTCCTCTTGTGATAGGTATGAGTCTGTCAATGTGACAGATTTTAAGTCAAGCTGGAGAAATGGGATGGCTTTTTTGGCGGTCATTCATGCCTTACGACCAGACCTAATTGACATGAAGAGTGTGAAGCATAGATCCAACAAAGACAATCTGAAAGAGGCCTTTGGAATTGCAGAACGAGAATTTAAAATCCCCAAATTGCTTGAGCCAGAAGGTAAAGAATCTTTTTTCTTTTTGAAACAATGTCCAGTGTGAAATTGGTTTAAAAATGGCATCTATAGTGGCACCTGGGTGGCTCAGTGGTTGAGCATCTGCCTTTGGCTCAGGTCGTGATCCCAAGGGTCCTGGGATCAAGTCCCACATCAGGCTTCCACAAGGAGCCTGCTTCTCCATCTGCCTATGTCTCTGCCTTTCTCTCTGTGTCTCTCATGAATAAATAAATAAAAATCTTTTAAAAAATGGGAACTATATATAAATAAAATGGTATTATATATTTAGTCCTGAAGGGTTAAACTTAAACTCTTTACTAAATTTCATGAAATTAAGAATTCCTACCAATTTGTTAACTTCAGTAATTACAGGGATGATATGAGAGCTGAAAGCAAACAGTGCTGTTATTGGAAATAATTTGAGTTTTCGTCTTAAGTTTCTTTTGTTGTGTTCTACATCACGTTCCCTTGATTCTGTTACTCTGTTCTAAAATGTCTCTAGTAAACCCGTCCTTTGAATTAAGTATTTCCCCTACCTCCTCCCCCTCAATAATGCTGAACTTCCATGAGTCCAGAAACTGCTTTTTCTGTTTCTGCCTCTATGGCTGGCTCAGCTTTGCCATGGCTGTGCTCAATATATTGTGTTGTTTTGTTAACAATGACGACAGCAAAATCTGAAATACTGGTTATATTCCAAGAGGTAATTATGTTAACTTCATAAAATTAAGATTAAGGTGATTTATTTCTTTGGAAAATCACTTTACTTTGGATTGAATTGTTTCTTAATGTACCAAAGTTTATTAAAAATCCTAGTAAGAAAAAAAAATCCTAGTAAGGTCCGTAAAAGAGGTATGTAGGATTAGTGGAGATTATAATGAACTAACAGATTAAGAGATACAAATTCTAGTCTCAGCTCCATAACCCTGGGTGGTTAGGTTAATGTGTGACTGGCTCTCCAAAACAATCTGTGTGTGTGTGAGTGTGTGTATATACTTATATAGGTCTATTACAAATATTACTAATATAAAGCACATATAGCACATAGTTTACAAATAATAATACAATATATGATACACTTTATTATAAATTCCATATAGCCTTCAAATACTTTTGTTGATTTTTGCCAAACTCTTTTTATTTTTAAAAGACATTTTTTATTTATTTGAGAGAGCAAGAGAGAGCCCAAGTTGGGGGGAGGGGCAGAGGAAGAGGGAGAGGGAGAAGCAGGCTTCCCGCTGAGCAGGGAACCCAAAGTGGGGCTCAATCCCGGGACCCTGAAATCATGACCTGAGCTGAAGGTAGATGCCTAACTGAAGGAGTCACCCAGGTGTTTCTCTGGCAAACTCATATCTATCTGCAGCCAATGTATGGCCGCAGTTGCTGGACATGTATAGTTCTGACATGAATGTTGGTGGATAATTTCCTTTACATTCACAAGGAAGTATGACAGCAAAGAAGTTTGTCACAGCTTCATTTGTACTTCAACAACATAAAGGATTTTTTGCTGAATCTAATATAGAAGAATATTTCCTCATTTTTTTGTGCTATGTGCAATTTAACAGCTCTAAGCAGGGCATACTTTTAAGCTTAACCTGCATTATTAACATTTTCTCTATCCTTTTCTTCATAATCAACAAAACAAGAAATAAAGCCCTCATTTGCTGATTCGTGTGTGTGTGTGTGTGTGTGTTTGTGGTTTGAACAGTACCGCTTCAGCCAATTCCAGTGTGAAGTCACTGAACACAGAGTAGGGAAAATATGTGCAACTCTAACATAGCATTATGTATTATGTTTTTCTATCATACAGGTACAATAGAGGTAAATAACCTCAAGAGAATAATAGTAAAATGTAGTAAAATTGTTGGGAAGTGGTGAGTTTTGAGTATCTATTACCTTTGTTTTAATATATTTTTTGATTATGCATTCATATAATCTAATTTTTAATGCTGTGTTTAACAACCAGCTCATAAAAGTGCTGAAAATCTAATAATCAGCTCTCTGAAGCTGAGCCATCTGGCTCCAGTGTAGCACTAAGTGATTGTGGCTTTGTCACTTAACTTTTGGGATTTTAAATAGCTTTATTGAGATGTAATTCACATACCATAACAATTTACCCATTTAAGTGTACAATTCAATACTTTTTCAGTTTATTAGTGAAAATTTCCAGCCATCATCATAATCAATTTTAGAACCTTTTCATCATTCTGAAAAGAATCCCATTAGCAATCTCTCCCTATCCGCCCCCCCCCCCCCCCAGCCCTTGCAACCACTAATTCTTTCTCTTCCTATAGATTTGCCAATTCTGGACATTTCACATAAATGTAGTCTTTTGTAGCTGGCTTCTTTATCTTAGCATAATCCTTTCAAAGCTTATCTGTGTGGCAATATTTGTCAGTACTTCATTCTTTTTGTTTTTAGTAGGCCTTACATTTTAGAACATAAGGTTTACAGAAAAATTGGGAATATCTAGTAAGTTCCACAAAATTTTCCCTACTGTGGACATATTAGTACATTTGTTATAATTAATGAACTAATATTGATATATATATTTGTACTTTATTCACACTTCTTTAGTTTTCCCCTCATGCTCTTTTTCTTTTCAGGATTCCATCCAGAATTCTACATTACATTCAGTTTTCATGTCTTTTTTGGCTACTCCTAACTGACAGTTTCTTATACCTTTTTGTTTTGATGACCTGACAGTTTTGAGGATTACTGGTCATATATATTATAGAGTACCCCTTTGCTGGAATTTGCATTATGTCTTTTCTCACATTAGATTGGGGTTATGTGTTCTTGGGAGAAAGACCACAGAGGTAAAGTGCCATTCTTATATCATATCAGGGGAACATGCTGTCCATATTATATCTGGTGATGTTAACCTTGACCACCTGGCTGAGGTAGTATTTGTCAGGTGTCTCTCTTGTGAAGCTATTTTTTTGTTTCCATCTTCCTGTATTGCACTCTTTGGAGGGAAGTGATTCTGCATAGCTCACACATAGGAAAGTTATGTGCACTCTCCTTGAGGGCAGGTTATCTACATAAATTATTTGCAATTCTTTTGCAGGAGCTATGTCTGTTCTCTCCTGCATCTATTCACTTATCCAACCAGTTGTTTATATCAGTATGGGCTATGGACATTTTATTTTATACTTTGGGTTGTGATCTAATACTACATTGTTTTATTGCTCAAATTGAAAAAGATTTTTTAAGCCCAGAGTTTTAGCCCTTGGGAGCTCTTTCAGCTAGCTCCTGATCTTCTTTGACATATCCCCATTAGTGGTGTTCCCTCATTTGTTTTAGAACACATACTTATCTTCTGGCCCTGTAAGATAGACCAGGGTCATTTTATACATTTCCTCCCCCAATCCTGGGATCAACCTTCTCTCCAAGGAGCACTGGCTCCTTCCTTTGGAAACTGACATTCAAGGCTAAGCTCTGGGTGCTAACTGTGCTTGTTGCTATTGGTTCTTAGCCTTCTTGGACCTCAGTTGAATCAGATGATATTTCTAAATTAAAAGTTAGCCTAATAATTCCATATTTTTATATATTAGATTTGTCGTTACTTTAGTGTCAGGTGGCTTATTATTCTTGTTAACTTTCCTCTCCTTGTTTTTTCTTTCTTTCCTCTTCTTCCTTTCTTTGTCTTTTCTCTTTTCCTTTTGGCTTTTCATTATCTTTTTTTTTTTTTTTTTCATTATCTTTTTTTTCTTTTCTTTGTTTTTCCTCATGTTTTGTTCTATCTTTTCTGATTGCTGGGTCGGTTTTCTGTTTTTTTTTTTTTAACAGTTTTTTCTCATTGTGATTATCTAAATCTTTATTGGTATAAAATATTTTTCCTAGTTCAGTATGTAAAAATAATTAGGCAAATAATGTCAGGATAGTATAAAAAAGGCAAATTTCCACTGTAGAAAAGATTGCCCATAATTCATTTTAAATGGCTTAAATAATAGCTTAAAATGTGAAATATATCATGATTATTTATGCAAACGAAGTGATAGTGTGTCATATTTGAATAAGAGAATTATCTTTCGACAATTTTATTAAAACAATCACAATGCATAGCTTCATATATAATACAATTTTTAAAAAGAAACATCTAGTTAAGCCAGTATAATTATTTTATGTATCTCTGAATATACTTTTACTTTTTTAGTTATACTTTTCTCAGTGAAAGAATAACTCAGCTCTTAGGGATGCTTCCTTTATTGAAACTCCACCCCTACCTTTTTATTGATACCTTTTATATGTTTATTGTATGTATTTTATTATTTGGATATGGATTAGATTCATGTTTTTTCCTCAGCCCGCTTTGAAGAGTCGTTGGGCCCAGGAAACACATTTGCTAAAGCATGCATGGTGTGTTATATTTGTTTGTTGTTTGTTTTTCTCCTAACACTGAACTCCTTGAGGGGCAGATAATGTCTTAAGGCATCTAGCATCTACTCAGGTGTCTAGCATCTACTTGTTGAATGAATAAAGTGATGAAACATATAGCCCCTATGGGCAAGAACTCAGCCTTACATACCTTGCTTGTGACCTACATTTGTTGGCTCTCTATAAATATTTGATGAATTTATTCTAACTGAATTAATAAATAAACACAAAAGATTTTCCTTTTCAGTATCTTCCTGGTTATTTTGGCAACATACCAAAAGACAACCCAAAATTATGTGTTCATTTTCTGTAGCATATTGTGATCCCTTCTTTGTGATTTTTGTGATCTATCTAATTTATTTTATGTCTGGAGAAGTTCTGCACTCAAGGAATGTATGATAATTTTACTTTGTTTAATTCAGCATTTTCCAAATTTGTTTCATCATGGTCTTTGTTACTGCAACACAAGGATTGGCCCACAGAAGTCTCTCAGTAAATATATTTGTTCCACAAATGAACAAATAAAATCTTGTAGATGTCTTGAATAAGTCTTCTGTACTACATATGCTTTTGGAAATACTTTACTGCACACTTGCTGAGACCATTTGACAGGAATGGATTCCAGTTGCTATATGTTCCTATACTCTCCACTCCTAGAGGAGTTTCCATACCATGTCTCTGGAAGGGAAAAGGCTATATTTTCTCTTTTCCACCGTCCTGGAGTACTTATGCCCTTATACAGACAACATGCATAGTGGAAATTGAGGCTGTACATGTACTACTGCCAGGATTCAATTCAGCTCTGTTTGAATCTGGATCTAAGCTCTTAGCCACTGCGCAGACATGGAAAAGAGCAACTGACCAGAGATTGCATGGCTGGCTAACTACTTTGGTTCATTTCAAGGCTGTCTTATGGCATAGCCTGTTCTTATGTAGTAATTACAGTAAATCACATTTATAGCTAATTGATAGTGTGGCATATCTTGCAGATGTGGATGTTGCTAATCCCGACGAAAAGTCAATCATGACCTATGTGGCACAATTTCTACGGTATTCGAAGGATGCAGCTGAGACTGGAGATAAAACTCAGGTATGTCCTTATAAGTATGACTCAAGCACATTTTTGTTGTACCCTACTAATGCTTAATTTTTAAAATTGAGGTATAATTTGCATATAGAACTTTAATGTGCAGTTCTATGAGTTTTGACAAATGCATACAACCATGTAAACCATGCAGCAATCATGATGTAACACATTTCTATCACCTGGAATGTACTACTTACTGTGCCTCTTTACTATCTGTACTCCCTACCCTCAGCAGCCAATATTCCAATTTCTTTCACTATAGATTAGTTTTGCCTTTTTAAAAATATTTTTAAGTTAAAAGTGGTAATTAAACTTTGCTGAGTTATCTAAAATAACTTTTACATAGGCAGTATATTAAGACAAATTAAATTTAGCAGGCTTTTGAAAAATTCTAGAGCTTTCTAATTTTTTGTCTATTTTAACAGCTTTTTTGAAATGTAATTTACATACCATAAAATTAAACCATTTAAAGTTTACAATTCAATGGTTTTCAGCGTGTTTATATAGTTGTGCAGCCATCACCACAATCTAATTTTAGCATATTTCCATTTTACCTGTTCTTTAGCTACACATAACTGGAATTGTATAATTTATAAAAATGGGGGCAGTGTGTTCTACTCTTCATCATTGTTTGCTGAGGTACTCTTGAATCACTATGAGACTGTCATTTGATTATTCAGTTTTTTCCTTTGACTTTCAGTCAGGTACAAATACTGTAGGTGTGAATTTCATAAAAATCACTGAGCTGCAAATAAACACTTATTCTGCTGCTGTGAAGATAAATGAGTGCTGTGAATTTAGTACACTGTTTTTTAATGTTAAAATAATATTTCTTTAAGCTACCTCCTCAGATGTGTTTACATGCGGTCATATTGTCGCATTTTATGTGTCAAATTTAGGCTGATGTTTTTCCAACTGTTAACATTTTGAGGCCTTATGCCAGATTGTTGCTGACTCTGGGACAGAGACTCAAGCTGGGACTCAGCCTTCTAATTCAGTTCAGTTATTTCTGACCTGCTGAGGAGCTACTCTTTTCTAATTAATTTTCTTATTAAAAAATAAAATGAAAAATTCAACTGTCCATGAAATCAGATGCAAAAATATATAGAAAACACTCCTGTTTTATTTTTTTTTCACTCCTGTTTTAATAGAAAAAGAAGAATAAATGAAGGTTAAAGGAGAATGGAAATAAGATGTAAAATTTTTGGCTCTATTCTCTGGCAGTAAATTTTGCTCTCAGATGTAAGCCATCAAGAATCTAAGAAAAAGAGAATTGTTGCTCATGTCCACAGGGTAGCAGAACCAAAACCTTTAGTGGCGTTTTTAGGGTCTTTCAAATGCTCATGATATTTTTTGATGTCAGTGTATTTGGGTGTAAATAGCCGTGAGTTAACCCATATTTAGATGTATTGGAAAGCAGTATTCTGATATGCCTGCTATAAATGAGTCATTTAGAATAATATTCTCTGAAATTGAGGAATAATGGAAATGGGTAAGCCCCCCCCCCAAAAAAAAAATAGGGGCTTGCTTGCCCTACCTCTTTAGCACATTATGTTCAGGTGCTAGTCTCAATCCATTTTAAAATTTAAGGTGTTATGTGAACAAGCAGAATTTCTCTTTGGTGCCATGAGTCCTTGGTGTGTAATGATTGCATATTTCACTGATGTTTGAAGTTGTTAATTTTATTGTTAAAAAAAAAACTTCCAGGTCTATTTAGGGTAGAGTTTTAAATGTGTGTGTGTGAATTACAGGGCAAGATGAAAGATGCTGTGGCCTGGTTAACTCTACAAGAGAAAAAACTACAGAAAGTGCTAAAGGATTCAGAAAATGAGACCTACTCTAAAAAGTATGAAGTAAGTATGACTTTAAATAGCAATTATTTATTTGTAGCTTACTGTTAGGTAAGAGTAGAATGTTTTTGGAAAAAATCTTTCAGAGTAATTATTTAATAAATGCTAAACTAAGTTTTAGCATCAAGTTCTAGGATAGTGCTTCTCAAATTTTAATTTGCATGTGAATTACCTGGGGAATTTTATTAAAATGCAGATTCTGGGGCCCCTGGGTGCCTCAGTTAAGCCCTTGCCTTCTGCTCAGGTCATGATCCCAGGGTCCTGGGGCCAAGCTCCACATCAGGCTTCTTGCCTGATGGGCAGCCTGCTTCTCCCTTTCCACCACTTGTGCTCTCTTGTGCGCTCTCCCTCGCCCTCTCTCAAATAAATAAATAAATAAATAAATAAATAAAATCTTCTGAAAAATTAAAAAATGCAGATTCTAATTTGGTAATTCTGGGGTGGGACCTGAGATTCTGCATTTCCAGGTGATGCTGATGCTTGGTCCTCATGGTACTTGGAATAGTAAGCCACTCTAAGTGGGCTGTGGCAAGCTGGTCTGTGAGTCCCATCACCAGTTTTTGTAAATACAGTGTTATTGGTGTAGAGCCATGTTCATTACGGTATTGTCTGTGGCTGCTTTTGCACTACAACACCAGAATTAAGTAGTGGCAATGGAGACCATATGGCCCTCAAGCCTAGAACATTTACTATCTTGCCTCTTATAGTAAAACTTCTCTAGTCTCCACTCTAGAGCAGATTGAATATTGAAAGGAAAAAAGATCAGGAAATCAGAAATGAAACCAACCCCAAAATATAACAGTAAGGATCTCAATCAAGGTGTGCTTTGAAGAAAAATCGCAACTGTTATTGTCATCATGTTTGAACCTTCGCTTTGTACCAAGTGCCTGGCTGACAAGCATTTTATGTGTCACAGCATCTTACTGAGTGTGGGATTGTTATTCCAGTTTTACAGATGAAGACAAGACTTAGAGGCACTAAGTGACTTGTCTGAGGTCACTTAACTACTGAGAGGTTAGAGATGGGAATTGAGTGAAGACTAGCTTTGAAGCCTTAGCTCTCTTTATGTCCTGGCACTTCGCCGGGTTAGGAAGTTATCCCCTGTACTATTTTGAAAGAGACTAACAGGAGCCAAGGTGAGGATTCATCAGCCCTGTTTCGTAGAACCCACTGTCTCTGCAGCTCTGCTCCCCACCAGTCTTCTGTCCTGAGTAAAGGAGACATACTGTCCTGTGCCTGCACAACACTCAGCACCTCCACACTCGGTTTCCTTCCCTATCTAAGGGAGTTGGATGAATCCAGCCTTTCTGACACTACCATTCAGAGGATCGTGTGACTTTGCTGGCAGCAGCATTCTTTTTGGTTTAGAGGCATCAGGAGAGGGATAGGACATTCTCATCTTCCTTCCATCTGAACTGCATTGGCTTTTTTGCTTCTTCTATCTTTGTTCTGGCCTGATTTGTTTTTGTTTTTTTCAAAGATTTTATTTTATTTATTAATGAGAGACACACAGAGAGAGAGAGAGAGGGGCAGAGACACAGGCAGAGGGAGAAGCATGCTCCATTCAGGGAGCCCGATGTGGGACTCGATCCTGGGACTCCAGGATCATGCCTTGAGTCGAAGGCAGGCGCCAAACCATTGAGCCACCCAGGGATCCCCTGATATGGGGTTTTTTAGTTTAGTTTTGTTTTGTTTCTAAGATTTTATTTATTTATTTCGGGGGTGCAGGGAGAGCATGCAAGGATGAACAGGGGGAAGGACAGAGGGAGGGAGAGGAATAAGCAGAGTCTCCACTAAGTGTGGAGCCTGATTTGGGGAGACCGACTTGGGGCTCAATCTCAGGACCCTGCGATCATGACCTGAGCTGAAGTCAAATGCTTAACCAACTGAACTGCCCAGGTGCCATTGGCCTGATTTTTTTTTTTTTACTGACAAGATGATAAGCATCCACTGGAAATGCTTTGCTCTCACACATGTATTTGATTTACTAATGTACCATAGATTCAGGTTTCTTAAATAAAAGCCTTCATGAAGTTATTAATGATCAGAAAGAATTATAATAATTATTCCTCAGTCCGCTTGTAAAACTTAATCTTTAAAAAATTTTTCATTTATTTATTAAAGTAAGCTTTATTCCTGACATGGGGCTTAAACTCATGACCCCAAGATCAAGAGTTGCACGCTCTTCTGATTGAGCCAGCCAGATGCCTCAACTTAAGGGGCACCTGGGTGGCTCAGTCAGTTAAGCATCTGCCTTTGGCTCAGGTCATGATCTCAGGTCCTGAGATCCAGCCCTGGCTCTGGCTCCTTGCTCAGCGGGGAGTCTGCTTTTCCCTCTCCCTCTGCCTGGCCCCCTCCATGCATGCTTTCTCTCTCTCTCTCTCTCTTAAATAAATGAATAAAATCTTTAAAAAAATAAAATTTAACTTAAAGTGCTGCCAATTATTGTGAATAATGTTTGAGATAATATTATGGAATTGAGGACTCTTAAATACTAATATTTCACACAAATATGAACCAAGGAAAGCTTTATTTATTAAATTTTTGAGAGCAGGAACAAAGTATTTTCTAAAGTCTGTATAAAATGACTTGAGAAGAACTGGCTCAACTGCAGTTAATCATGGACATGTTTACAAGTGATAACTTTTGCCATATAGTTCTCACTTCCACTCATTCTTATTTTGTTGTGGATACATATTTGAAGAGGACTAACAAAGTCACATTTTCTGTGTGGCATCATGAGTTGTCCTCTCGAGCTGGGTGACGTTGCCACTCTATTCCAGTAAAAATCCATCAGTACTGACACAAGATACAAGCTGTGACCTGTGGTTACTCTGATGGCACTCAAATGATCAGGGTGCACTGCAGAAGGTTTCCAGATCAGTGAGAGGATCTTGAATTCAGGGAATTTTACCTTCATCTAAGTAAAAATTTAAACATAATCTATAGCTATAGACCTTAAAATAGTGGATTACAGTTAATGAACTGATCTAAAATTTCTGTCTTTAAAATATTATCCTGATTGTAGATTCTGCTGTCCTTTTTGGAGTCATTCAATGAAGAAAAAAAGCCCTTTTTGGATATCCTGCCAATAAAAAGGAATCCGGTTGAACTGAGTGAAGATCAGTTACAGTTGAGAGAAGTCTGGGATGGCCTCAACTACCAGGTTACTGTGTTATATTGATTAGAAGAACATTTTCAAGAGGCAGTTTTGTTTGTTGGATGATTACTTTAGGCTTTCATGAGGAATTCTGTAAGAGTAGATGCTGCATCAGAAACTTGGGAGAGTGTTCTTTTATTTTCTCCATGGCATCATTTGGGTAGTGGTTGATGTTTAGTAGGAATTTATGGGATTCTGCTTAGAGAAACTGCCTAGTTTTTATAAACTAAACTAACTTTTTATAAACTAGCAAAATTTTTCTATTTGCCATCAATGATTGGTTTGCCACAGTAGATTATCCATACTCTGATCAACTTGCAGCCTCATCTCTACTTTGGACACTATTAATAGATGCCTGAAGGGGGTTAGGGACAAGCCTAGAGAGAATGTGTGAAGATGAATGTGTATGTGTGTCTGAATATATTGGTATGATTTTAGTTGTTTGCAATTTATTGAGATTTGTGGTATGACCCAGGGCATAGTGCATGTTGGTGTACATGTCATTTACAATTGAAAAGAATATGTATTCTATAGTAATTTGATACAGCATTTTATAGATAACAGTTAAGATATGGTGGTTGATAGTGTCAGATTATCTGTGTTTTGATTGATATTTTGCTTGGTTGTTCTATCAATTGCTGAGAAATTGCTGTTAAGATCTATAGGATCCTTCCTTTGATTCTGTCAAATTTTGTTTAATGTATTTTAAAATTTTGTTATTAGTTGTGTACATTCATGGTTATGTCTCCCTGATGAATTGACACTTTTATTATTATGAAATATTCCTGTTTATCTCTGGTAATATTGTTTTTCTTAATGTATATTTAATCTGTTATCAATATTATCACTCCAGTCTTATGCTGACTTAATGGTACATCTTTTTCCTTCATTTATTTTCAATCTATTTGAGTCTTTATATTTAAAGTGTATCCCGGGATCCCTGGGTGGCGCAGGGGTTTGGCGCCTGCCTTTGGCCCAGGGTGCGATCCTGGAGACCCGGGATCGAATCCCACATCGGGCTTCCAGTGCATGGAGCCTGCTTCTCCCTCTGCCTGTGTCTCTACCCCTCTCTCTTTCTCTCTCTGTGACTATCATAAATAAATAAACATTTAAAAAAAAATAAATAAAGTGTATCCCTTATGGGCAGCATATGATTGGATCTTGCTTTCTTATCCATTATGATCATTTCTGCCTTTTAATTGGAGAGTTTAGTCAGTTAATATTTAATGGAATTATTGATATGGTTCAACTGAGGTATGTATACCATTTTATTCTTTTTTTTCTGTTTATTTCTTCTATTTTCTTTTTATCTCTATTCTTTTCCTGCCTTGCTTTAGATCATGTTAATATTTTTAGAATTTCATCTTAATTTATCTATTGGCTTTTTGGCTTTACTGCTTTCTAGCAGATTTTTAGTGAGATTACAATGTACATTTTAAAAATTTTACAGTCTACTTATATAATTTTTAAGTTATCATACAACTTCTTATGTAGAAATCTTGCAATTAAATTGATTCATTTGTCATACTTTATGCTATAGTTGCTTTATATATAAATATATATGCCACAAACATGTTTTTTTTTCTTCTTCTTTTTTTATTTTTTTTTTTAAGATTTTATTTATTTATTGAGAGACACAGGGAGAGGGAGAGAGAGGCAGAGACACAGGCAGAGGGAGAAGCAGGCTCCATGCAGGGAGCCTGACGTGGGACTTGATCCCAGAACTCCAGGATCATGTCCCAGGCTGAAGGCAGGCACTAAGCCACTGAGCCACCCGGGCTGCCCCCACAAACATATGTTTTAAAGTCCCTAAGACCGTGTCATAAATCTTAGCTAAAAATAGTCATACATTTTAAAGATATTAAGTGAAAAAAAGCTTTTATATTTATCTAGATGTTTATCATTTTTAATGTTCCTCATCCCTTTCTAGAGATTTGAGTTTTCATCTGAACTCATTTTTTTTCAGCCTTAAAACTTTTTTTAGCTTATCTTATAATGCAGGTCTGGGGGAACAAATTCTCTTAGTTTTCTTTGATTTGTGAATGTCTTTATTTTGGCTATATTCTTTTTTTTATCTTTAAGATTTATTTATTTATTTTAGAGAGAGAGGAAGAGAGAGAGAGTGCAGGCCGAGGGCAGAGGGAGATAAAGAGAATCTCAAGTGGACTCCCTGCTAAGTGTGGAACCAGATGTGGGGCTCTACCTCATGATCCTGAGATCATGACCTGAGCTGAAATCAAGAGTCAGATGCTTAACCGACTGAGCCACCTAGACATTCTGCCTTCGTTCTTTTTTTTTTTTTGACATCTTTATCGAGGTATAATTTATATACCATACAATTCATTCAACTGAAATGGATAAATTAAATGATTTTTGGTGAATTTACAAAGTTGCAACAAAGATTTTATGGTCCGCAAGTCAAAAATACTCTGGCCCTGGACAAGTTTGTTGATCCCTGCTCAAGTCTCTTTTTTTTTTTTTTTTTTTTTAATTTTTATTTATTTATGATAGTCACAGAGAGAGAGAGAGAGGCAGAGACACAGGCAGAGGGAGAAGCAGGCTCCATGCACCGGGAGCCTGACGTGGGATTCGATCCCGGGTCTCCAGGATCGCGCCCTGGGCCAAAGGCAGGCGCTAAACCGCTGCACCACCCAGGGATCCCCCTGCTCAAGTCTCTTGGCTGTCAGGAGTGCTAGTCTGTTTCCAGAATATATTTTTCACATCATTTATGAAGGGTGTTAAATAGCTTAAACGAGCTTAAACGAGCCGCCCTCTCCGAGTACCTAATTTGGGGAGAACTGGCATAGTTCTGGAAACCTTCGCACCAAGTGGCAGGTGTCATCACGTCCTCAACTTATTCTTATCACAGCTTTGAAACTGACCTTTGTGAGGTGTAGGAGCTCTTGGTTACAGATCCTCAACAAAATGGAAGGAAAGGAAGAAGATATTGTGTATGGAGTTCATGATGTTCCCAGGCCACAAAGACCTGGCCTAATTTTATTGAATATGCTTTGGAAAAAGTACCCACAATAATGAGAAAAACCATTAAAAAAACTATTTTGCAAGAGTAAGTGCTGCAAATTGATAATAGCTTGAAAATTCATTCCTTCGTAGATGTAATACAGCTCATTGCCTTGGTGTGGCAAATTAGACATATTATTTTTAAAGTCATCAGGTGTATACCATCTAGACAGTTTCTGGTTCAGTTGTTTGAGCATATAGTTACCTCAAAACATCACAGTAAATGGTTTCATTTTGAGCCAGTTATGTAAAATAGCAGTATTATGTTATTTTGACCTGACAGGATCAGGTCAGATCAGATACAAATTTTCAACCAAATTCAAAAGTAATTTCCCAAACTAGAAAGTATGGAGCCATTTTTTTTTATGGTAAATGAGAAAGAAAAGAAATAAAAGTTAAATATCACCTTCTATCTTTCTTCTTCTGACCATTACGTAAAGTACAGTCCTCAGGCAAAAAGCACACATTCTGTTTCATTCAAAATATATACAGCTTTCTTTCAGTTGTAGAAAGATCATCAGTTGAATTAGAACTATTGCTTTTAGCCTCTCTTTTACTCATTTATCAACTTTCTGCCTTATTTTATTTTGGCAAATGCACAAATAATTTGGATATAATAAAAGCACATATTAAAAATTCATAATAATGAAAACTTGTTTTTCTTTATTTTCCAAGTGAAGGCTTAATTGCATATACTTAGTGATTTAAAATTGTAGTGTTGCCTGTTGCCATATGCCGTTTGAGAAGAGAAACTTGCAAGCAATCAAAGCAAAACAAAATACTACATGGTATTACTTACATGTGGAATCTTTTAAAAAAAAGTCAAATTCATAGAGATAGCGAGTAGAAAATTAGTTGTCAAGGATGGAGCATAGAGGGAATAGAAGTTGGTAAAAGGGTACAAACTTTCAGCTGAGTTGAGTAAGGTCACGTGATGGCCAGACTTGGTAACACTGTATTCTATCACTGAAATTTGCTAAGAACGTTCAATTTAAATGTTCTCACCAAAAAAAAAAAAAAAAAAAAAAGATAAATATGTGAAGTAATGGATGTGTTAATTAACTAGATAGAGGGGATCCTTCTGCAATGTATATGTGTATCAAATCACCGAGTTCTACATTTTAAATCTTATGTCAATTATATCTCAATAAACCTAAAAAAAGAGCAAAAGATGTAAAAAGTATAATATTTAATGCTTCTAGTTTATGAATAGTTCCATTTGACTGCCTTAAAGAAGCCTAGCTTTTTCCTCATTTAACATCTTTATACTTGGGTATTTGCTTTTATATGTTTCTTTTTGATATTTCCCTCACATATGGTGGTGTCTGATAAATGTTTTTCAATTAGTGATGAATCAGATAACCCTATTCTTTTAAAAATGTAATCTTGCTTTTTTCTTTCCTCGATTTAAAATTAATTTAACTTTAAGAATAGTGGCAATTCATTTAGTAGAACTATAATGGAAAGAGAAATACAGATTTAAAACTCATACTTTTTAAAAAAAAACTCATACTTTCATTAGAGCAAGTCATTTGAGTGAAACAAATTCTAATTTGTGCTTGATCTTCATGGGGGTGGATGGAATGAGAATGCTACAAAAGCCATAATATAACTGTGTGAGTTCAGATAAAAAAAAAAAAAAAAAAAACACTCAAAAGCAAACAAACAAAAGCACACTCCTAAATGGGGTCCTCATGAAAGGAGGTGGTCTCAGAGCATTTTTATCATGCTTAAGAATTCTGGGCATCTATGTTCATCTGTTCTGTTTCTTAAATTCCACATATGAATGAAATCATATAGTATTTATTGTTCCCTGACTTATTTTACTTAGTATAATATTCTCTAGCTTCATCCACATTATTGCAAATGGCAAGATTTCATTCTTTTTATGGCTGAATAATATTCCATTGTGTAGAATATCACATCTTATTTATCCATTCATTAGTCAATGGACATTTGGGCTCTTTCCATAATTTGACTATTGTAGATAATGGTGCTGTAGACATTGGGGTGTGTGTATCTTTAAACAGCATTTCTGTATTCTTTGGGCAAATACCTAGTAATGCAATTACTGGATCTTAAGGTGGTTTTATTTTTAACTTAAAAAAAAATTATTAATTTATTTGAGAGAGAGAAAGATCGCACAAGTGAGGAGAGGGTTGGAGGGACAAGCAGAATCCCAACTGAATGCAGAGCCAAACTTGAGGCTTGATTCTAAGAGTCTGGGATCGTGACCTGATCCAAAGTCAGAGGCTTAACCGACTGATCTACCCAGGCACTTCTCTATTTTTAACTTTTTGAGGAACCCTAATACTGTTTTCCAGAGTGGCTGCATCAATTTGCATCCCCACCAACAGTTTAAGATTTCCCTTTCTCCATCTCCTTGCCAACACCTGTTGTTTCCTGTGTTGTTAATTTTAGCCATTCTGACAGGTGTGAGGTGATATCTCATTGTAGTTTTGATTTATATTTCCCTAATGATGAGTGATGTTGAGCATTTTCTCATGTGTCTGTTAACCATCTGGATGTCTTCTTTAGAAAAATGTCTATTCGTGTCTTCTGCCTGTTTTTAAACTGGATTATTGGTTTTTTTGTGTGTTGAGTTTGATAAGTCTTTACAGATTTTGGATACTAGCCCTTTATCAGATATGTTATTTCCAAATATCTTCTCCCATTCTGTAGGTTGCCTTTAAGTTTTGTTGATTGTTTCCTTTGCTGTGCAGAAGCTTTTTATCTTGATTAAGTCCCATTAGCTTATTTTTGCTTTTGTTTCCGTTGCCTCAGGAAGTTAAGAAACAAAACAGATAAACATGGGGGGAAGGAGGGGAAGGGAAGAGAGAAACAAACCAGAAAACAGACTCTTTTTAAGTAATAAGATTTTATTTATTTATTTCAGAGAGAGAGAGAGAGAGAGCGAGAGAGCACAAGTGGAGGGAAGGGCAGAGGGAGGACAAGCAGACTTCCCTGCTGAGCAGGAAGCCTGATGCAGGACTCAATCCTAGGACCCTGGGATCATGACCTGAGTCAAAGGCAGATGCTTAATCGGCCGAGCCACCCAGGTGCCCAGGACACACGCTTAAGGATAGAGAACAAACAAGGTTCTTGGAGGGGAGGTGGGCAGGAGCATGGGTTAAATGGGTGATGGGGATTAAGGAGGGCACTTACTTGTGACAAGCACTGGGTGTTATGTGATGGATCACTGAATTCTACACCTGAAGCTGATATTACAGTTACTGTTAACTGGGATTTCAACATTTCAAATATAATACAAATAAAAATTTGAAAGACAAAAAATAATTAAAAATTAAAAAAAAAATTCTGGGCATCATTGTGGAATCAGTGTTCTTCCAGGGTCTTCCCTGAGCCCATCTGTCTGGCTCTGTTATATTGCTGACCACACTTAACTGTAATCATGTACTTTGCTTCCCCCACCAGGTGGTTCAGGCAAGATCTGTGTTTTCTTTATATTTATCTGATTGACCCTCAGATGTAGAGGGTTGTGTTAAACTTACTCTTCCCTTCATGGCACATGGGTCTGGGCAAGTCCCTACTCTAACTTTTATTCACTTGTTTAATTTGTGTTTATGTCTTTCTACACCCATGCCCTCCTTCCATTTCCCTTTCTCCTTTGGCCAGTCTCTTGATGTGGTTAATGCATATCTTTTTTTTTTTTTTTTGTATGTTCTTTCAAAATGCATATTATATTTCTATGCTCATATATTTTTAAGTTGTGTAAATTGATGTTATATATTTTCTATTTCTTAAATTTTTGAGCACGTATATTTAAAATGCCCCAGTGTTCACATGTAGATACATCTAATTTGTGTCTAACTGCTCCACTGTCCTCTGTGGTGTGCAACCACTGCATGTCCCTTCTCCATTCTAGAAGCCTTTATATCTCTATCAGCTCTTAACACAACAGATTTTTAGTAAATGTTTACTGAGTGAGTGAATGAATGAATAAATGACTGTGGGAGTGAGTTTTAATGGTGCTTAGGGGGGAAAAATCCAGGTGGAAGGGACAGCAAGAGTGAACACCTTGGGAATGCAGTCAATGTTTGGGGAAATAAGTAGTTGTCATTTGTATGACTCATGTGCCTGTAGGGAGTGGTGGGAAGGCTGAGGAAGTAAGAGGTTGAAAGGTTTTATTTATTTATTGGGGGCAGGGTGCAGGAGGAGGGGGAGAGAATCCCAAGCAGACTCTGCTGAGTGAGGAGCCTGACTCTGGGCTTGATCTCATGACCCTGAGATGACCTGAGCCAAAACCAAGAGTCAGATGCTCAACCGACTGAGCCACCCAGGTGCCCCTGAAGAAGTAAGTAAACTTTAGAAGAGTGTCTACTGAAGCACATATTTTTGTTTTTTCAGATTAATGTGTGGAAAACAGAGCTGAATCATGCCTTGCCCTCACCACTGCATCAAATCGAAGCCTGGCTCCAGGAGATAGAGGGGCTTATAGATGAAGATTTGCCAGCTTCCCAGGATTACTGTGAAGCCATGGCTCTAATACAAGAGAAAATGACTTTAATCAAGGTTGGAAAATAAAAAAGAAACATGGAAAAAAAATCCATGCTTTGTTAGGGACTGTTCTTGAGGAACACTTTGCCCTAGGGAGAAAGGAAAGAAATAGAGTGGGTATTTGAGGATGGTTTGGAATGATTCCCTTGGAGATTTTTGGGAGCCAGAGATACCTTTACTTTCTTCATGGGCATTGTGCCAGTTCAAGGTGGAAACAATAAGGTAGAATCTAGTAAGTTCTAAAGCAATTGTAAAGCCCAACCAAAGAAGAGGGAGGAGAATGGTTTACAATGTGAGAGATTGGGTTCTCACTAAAATGTCATGAAGGAATTTGATATGTGACATCTATAGCATGTGAACCCACAAACGAATGGAAAAGAAATCCAAAAACAAAAGATTTTGATAATGCTTTTACCAAAGAGACTACAGTCTGCCTCTCTGTAAAATGAGCCAGTTTAATGCATTTTTGATGAATACTTATTTTCAAAGTTTTTGTAAAAAAAGTAAGGGCTTTATGTTTTGTTTTTTTTTTTTTTGTTTTTTTTGTTTTTTTGTTTTTTTGGAAAAAGATGCAGTGCATGCCCAGAACAAATGAGATTAACAAACCCCCAATTACAATGCTTGGCAATAAGTCTGGTTCATGTCATGCTAAATTTCTTTTCAGAATCTGATGGATAAATTTGATTGTAATTCGAATACTCTTCTGACATTTGAAAATAGAGATGAAGAACATTTGCCACTGGTACCACCTAAGAAATTGGAGGAAATGAAAGGACGGTTTGTAATGCTACCACTTCACAACTGTCGATACCATTCATGTTTGAGCACTAACATGAAGCTATAGGGATGAGAAAATTAGAGATTTTTAGATAATTTCTGACAAGTATGCTTTAAATCTTGATTAATAGTACCTTCTTCACATTTTATGTAATAGTAACATTATAACATGCTACCATACTTCCTCTTTTATTGGATGGTAGGATATGGATGGTGGGAAAAAGTTCTGGACATGGAGTCCGAGCTCCGTACTGAATTTTGATGAAGTTACTTACTCATTTACAAATGAGCATGTATCCTCATTTGTACATATAGGATAATGATAATCACCCTGTTCATGTTTCACAAGGATACTGGGTGAAGTGGGAGGAGGTATCTGAAAGCACTTTGTAAATTCCAAAATACTATACATATAGAGATTATTTAATTGCTGTTGTCCACATCATCTTCTCTTTTCTCATCATTTGTAAGTAACTTATTAGAATAATAAGAGGGTGTTAGCCTTAATAATGAAAGCTGTTTTAATATGTAAATGTTTGAAATTATAGTTGCATTCAGTTATATGAAAGTTTACAAATGTAGTAAAATATTTTGGAGATTAACATTTATTGCAGGATTTTTTTCAGTAGGAGAATAGTTTCTCCAGAAAATGTTGTATTATATGTTTCCATCTCAGAAATAGTTATTTTATATTTAGCCACAATATTTGTTTACTTTGTTTAAAAAAAAAGATTTGGGGCACCTGACTGCCTACTTGGTAGAGCATGTGACTCCTGATCTCAAGGTCATGAGTTCAAGCCCCCATATTGGGTATTGTAGAGCTTACTTTAAACAAAACAAAACAAAACCAGAAGAAGATTTGAGTATACATCTGAGTTCCATGTGTTTAAAATAAAAAGCCAAAGAACCAATATTTTAGAAATGCCAAACAGATTACTTGCATTTGGACAATACTATTAGGTTAAATTCTGAAACCTGCAATATTTTCCAGAATCAACAACATTTCGGGGAAAAAACTCATTCCACGTCTAGAATTTCATTACTATAAGTGCTCAGTTCTTGGTTTGCTAGATGAATTGAAATTAAAATTGGATGTTTGGAACATCAAATATGGGAACAAAGCATCTGTGGAATTGTTGCTGGAAGACTGGCATGTAAGCTGCTTTATTTTGTGTCTTAGAAAAGTATTCTGCATGTCTGGGAGCTGGGTTTGCATTCTTCCTTGGCACAATTTCCCTTCACCTTTTCAGATTTTGAGATGAGTTTTCTTGGTAGCTTTCACTAGCTTAAAATTGCCTGGAGAACAGAATTACAGGTAGTCAAATAACAGACATTGGGAGGAGTAAGAAAGAGAAAACAGCATTATTTATCTCAGCAGGAGAGAGTCAATTAGCCAGGCTAATTAACATAATAGGAAAAGTTTCAATGTTATTTTCATTAACAATTCCAACTTTCACTTACTGGATGTCTTGTTTAATATTTTTTCCCTCTCAGATTCATAGTTTCATTCAAAAATTAATATATTTTTAGAACATTTGGTCTTAGCCTTTCAAGTTGTAGGAGTGGGAAAGACAGTGCCTTTTGTCTTGAGGCATATTTTGGAGAGAGGGTTTAGCTCTTGCAATTTATAGGGAAAAAATGTTGCAGTGATTTAAATATAAACATGTTCATTTGTAAATTAAAACAAAAGCATCCTAGAAATGTCATTTCTACAGTTAGGACTTATCAATCTTTCTATTTCCCTCTTTGGAATGAGAGACCAAAAAGAAAAATCCCAAGATTTCGGTGTAAAAATTGAAAAACAAGATGGCAAGCGATTTATTTACAATTAATGATTTTTAAAAAAATTTTTAAATTTATGATAGTCACACAAAGAGAGAGAGAGAGGCAGAGACACAGGCAGAGGGAGAAGCAGGCTCCATGCACCGGGAGCCCGATGTGGGATTCGATCCCGGGTCTCCAGGATCGCGCCCTGGGCCAAAGGCAGGCGCTAAATCGCTGCGCCACCCAGGGATCCCACAATTAATGATTTAAACACTACATTCCTGGGGCACGTGGGTGGCTTAGTCAGTTAACCATCTGCCTTTGGATGAGGTCATGATGGAGTCCCATGTTGGGCTCCCTGCTCGGCTCTCTCTTGCTATCTCTGATTCTCTCTTAAACAAAAAAAATTTTTAAATAAACACTGTGCATTCATGAATAGAAGGCATCATTTGAAATTAGACTAGATTTTGAATATCTTTCTTTCTTTGATTTTTCATTTTTCCATTTAAATAATCATACCATTAGTGCCTAATAAGTGTAAAATAAATAGGAGCTTTTAATTAACTCTCTTTTTCCAAGGCAGAATTTGCTTGCATAGGACACATAATTTGACTATTGGTCGTTTCTCAAATGTTTTTGTGTGATGGATGGTATCTATTTACAACATACTCTAATATTGCTAATAAAAATTATTCAATATTAATAATATAAGAAGTAAGAGAAACTGATATAAATGATGCAATATTAATAAATGTGTGAAATAGGAGATTTTGAAAATTCTATACTTAACTTGCCTTTTCCCACAGGAGGAAAACCACTGTAGAACCGTATCACTGCAGTAAGATAATCTTTGTCAGGTCTCATACCTACATAGTATTCATACTTGTATTTCTATCTCCTAGGTCTTAACTGTCTTTCTCCATGAACTGCTCTTCTTTTCTACCCAAATATATAGTATTAAAACCTTAAAGAAATTTTGGTGCCTAAGTGCTTCATCAATATTTATGTCTTTATATAAATGTCTTAGCTCATTTTTAATAGTAAAAAACTGTCAATATATTTTTTCCTTTCCCCTCCCAGAAATTTATTGAAGAAAAAGAGTTCCTAGCTCAACTTGAATCTTCCTTTCAAAAATGTGAAGAAATCCATAAAAATTTAGGTAAAGCCATACAGTTATTTTTTGATGGAATCACTTAAAAGTAGCATTTTCCATTTCACTTTCTTTATACCTTAATGTTCTAGAAATTGGTTTTACATATGTGTTTTGTTTGGAAAATTCTTGCATTTACTTTTAATATTGTCGGAGTACATATTTATTTTACCACTGTCAATTAATATGCAAATATTTTTTCTTAACAGTATTTTATTAATAATAAACTGTTTTCTGAGATTACTTTCTTATTTTGTCACCGTTATAGCTGGACAACATCAGGATATTAGTGAACAATATACAGCAGTGGAACATAACATTTGTATGTATAGAAAAAATATATATAATGTGAAATCCACTCTACAAAAAGTTCTGACATGTTGGGCTACTTATGTGGAAAATCTTCTCTTACTCAAGGCTTGTTTTGAGGAGACAAAGAAGGAACAGATGAAAGAGGTATTTTCATTTTCAGTCTACTGGTGCCTCCTCAATTTTACTTTCTTTTTTTCATTTTGTTTGGAGATCTTCATTTTCAATCCAAAAATGAGAGGCCAGGGAACAGTAAGCATGATTCATAGCAAAATTCTTCAAGGTGTTGAAATGAGTTTAGTTTCTTTCTAATATAATTGCCGAAAGGAAGTTTTCTTCTGATCACAGGTTTACACACACACACACACACACACACACACACAGTATAGCTTTTGAAAGATATATTGCTAAATTCTTTGGAAAGAAATAAAAGACTGGGAGTATTTGATAGCTTATAGATAGGTAATAAAATAAATTGATATTTTAAAAAGTTTTATTTTCCATTTGGGTGAATACCTTTCAGCTCTAAAATCTACTTGAGTTTCTAGAGGAAGAAAATGCAAAATATCTCAGACCTATGTGGAGAGACATGGAAGAAATTTCAATGTAATTCATGATTGTTTTCATTTGCTAGTCATGTAAAAATCGGTTTTATGATTATTCTCTGAGGTCGCTTTTCTTTCTTTCATTTGTTTTCCTCTGTTGCATATGGATATAGACAGCCTCTCAGATTAAACATTTTCCAAATAGAAGGTAAAGGTGCTCAGCTGAAAATGGGCTGTTTATGTGAAAGTAAAATATGTGTTAAGTATAGGAATGCAAAAAGCATACTTGAGGGATTAGTGAGTCTTTCTTCCTGTCAGCTATAGTGATACTAGCAATCCAAATCTTTGACTTTCAACACTTCTTCTAAGATATTTTTTTAAGTTTTTATGTAAATTTTAGTTGGTTAACATACTGTGTAATATTAGTTTCATTGGTACAATATAGTCATTCAACACTTTCATACAGCATCCAGTGCTCATGAAGACAAGTGCCCTCCTTAACCTCTCTCACCTATTTCCCCCATCCCCCAGCCCTCTCCCCCTCTGGTCACCATCAATTTGTTCTCTATAGTTAAGAGTTTGTTTCTTGGTTTCTCTCTTTCTGTCCCTTAGCTCATTTGTTTCTTAAATTCCACATATGAGTGAAATCATATGGTATTTGTCTTTCTCTGCCTAACTTATTTTGCTTAGCATAATATTATTTAGCTCCTTCCATTAAAGATCTTTTATGAAAATTCACATAACTGAGAAAAATAACACATTAAGCCTTGCAGTTCCCAAACTCTGTGCTGAGGTACTCTGAATTGCCAAAGAGGACTTTCAAGATAATTTAAATTTTGAGGGAGACACTGTATCAGTCTGTTGGATATCATGCAGCAAAAAACTACCAAGTGGTTTGGACCCACTTGAAAATGAGACCCATAAGATGAATCTTCTGTCCTAAGGAATCTATGAAAAAATTACTGAGACATTTAGGGCACCATGAACTAATAAATGCTTGAGAACCTTTGCTCTAAATTCATTAGCCACTTAGAAAGAACATCAGATGCTTCCTAAAAGTTCAGGACCAGGAGTGATGACAGATGCCTGCCAATTAGTGATTAGGAATGAAGAACTAGTCGAACAAGGAAGGGAAGGGTTAGAATATCTGCAAAAACCTCATACTCATTTTTGCTGAGAATCAACCTTGGTAAAGATCTATTGTAGGTAATGGAAAGACGTTATGTCATTAAACGTGTTCCTTATATGTTGTGTAGGTTCCCTTTGAGACACTATCGCAATGGAATAGAGAACATACTACTTTAAATGAAGTGGGAAATTTCTTAATTCAAGTCAGTAATGATGAAGTTGGATCCTCTATTTCTAAAGAACTGAGAAGGCTGAATAAAAGATGGAGAAAATTTATTACAAAAACCCAGCTTGTAAGTTTTTTTATTTTTGTTTATTGGTAACAGTTTCATTGAGATATAATTCCCATGCCATACAGTTCACTCATATAAAGTATGTGACTCAGTGGTGTTTAGTATATTCAGAGTTGGGCAGCCATCACCATCATTAATTTTAGAACACTTTTATCACCTACTAAAGAATCTCTGTACTCATTAGCAGTCACTTCCCACTTTCTCCCAGCCTTCCCAGCAGCCACTAATCTATTTCATGTCTCTGTAGATTTGCCTATTCTAGATATTTCATGCAGATAGGATCATATAATATCTGGTCTTTCATTTCTCGTCTTTTTAAACTTAGGGTAATGTTTTCAAGGTTTTTCTGTGTTGTAGCAGGTTTCAGTATTTTATTTCTTTTTATGGCAAATGATAATCTACTGTATGGATAACCAACATTTTATTTATTCAGTGATCACTTGATGCACAATGGCTTCTTTCCACCCTCTTAACTCTTATGAATAATGCTGCTGTGAACATTTATGTACAAGTTTTTGTGTGGACATTTCTAGTTGAAATTCATTTGCTATTATAGAACAACATAAGCATTTTTTGCCTACAGATTTCAAGCTCCTTGAGAACATACACTGAGCTTTATATAGCTTTTACATTTATAAAAGCAGACTTTTAATAAATAATTTTTGAACTTCATTAAAATTTTCTATTTCTTAATAATAATTTGAGACTGAGGTGTTTTATGGGAAATGCTCATACTTTATAATGTTGTTACTAAGTGATAAATCCCAGAAATATATTGAATATATTATGTCCAATTGTTGATAATAATATTATCTTTACATTAAAAAATATGGGCTTTAAATATTTGACTTTTTTTTATAGGACATGAACCTGCCACTTATAAAAAAACAGGATCAGCCCAATTTTGACAATTATGAAAATACTCAGCTATCTAAAGAAGAAAAACCAACTGTTGATTTTTCAACAGATATGTCCATAGAACTTCCTGAAAATCATAATGAGAATATAAAGGTAAAATAGTCATACTTTATGTATTTTATTTGTCTATAGAAAATAGACTAATAGCTGGGCTATTAAAAATTTTTTTAAAGATTTTATTTATTTATTTGATAGAGTGAGAGAGAGAGAGCATAAGCAGGGGAGGAGCTAAGGGAGAGGAAGAAGCAGACTCCCCAGTGAGCAGGAAGCCCAATGTGGGGCTTCATCACAGGACCCTGGGATCATGACCTGAGCCAAAGGCAGATATTTAACTGACTGAGCCACCTGGATGCCCCTGAAAAAAATTTTTTGAGTACATTCCACACCCAGCATGGAGCCCAATAAGGGGCTTGAACTCATGATCCTAAGATCAAGACCTGAGCTGAGGGATCCCTGGGTGGCTCAGCGGTTTAACGCCTGCCTTCAGTCCAGGGCGTGATTCTGGAGTCCTGGGATCAAGTCCCACATGAGGCTCCCTGCATGGAGCCTGCTTCTCCCTCTGTCTGTATCTCTGCCCCACTCTCTCTGTCTCTCATGAATAAATAAATAAAATCTTAAAAAAAAAGACCTGAGCTGAAATCAAGAGTCAGATGCTTAACCAACTGAACCACTTAGGGGCCCCAACTTGGCTATTTTTCTTTTGATAAAACCATATTGTTGAAACAATGGTAAATGTAATTATTGGATAACATTCAAAGTATAGTCATTTTCCACTAGAATGCTTTAGTGGATGCCTTCACGAAGGAGTCCTCAGGATTCAAGTCTGTGTCTCTCACTTGCTGAGGAGTTTCACAGACATGCAGAAGCAGTCATGACTTCTGAGCTGTGGAAACAAAGTTGATGTTTTCTGCAGATGACTTTTGACTTGTGCTCAGGGATTGTCCAGCTTTGGTCTAGCCTCTGGCCTGTGTCTTGCTTCCTTTCTCTACAGTGGGGGACAATATAGTCTTTATTTCTTGTTTTGTTGGATAATTTGGAGGATGGCTTTAGATTATAGAGAAGACTATGGAACCAAAAAAATCATACACATGTAAGATATAATGCCTGTGATTTGGGAAATGTGCCTTCTTCTGAATAATAATGAATCCAACTTCACTTTATATAACTTTTCACTGGCTTTAGCCAGTTGCTGTGATGGAGTGCCAATGTTTCCCACCATAAGGAGACCTGATCAGAGAAAAATCTTGAAAGATCTTAAGTTGTCCAATATGCTTTTAGAATATAAGAATGTAATAATGCAGAATACTATATTCCTTTAATACATTTAAGATATGAGCTGATTAACAACAACTTTAAGAATGTATCTATTGTGTAAAGTGTAAAGTATGTAGCATAACAACCTATGGGTTACTGAGGGATTATTAATAGGAAAAGGCTTAATTGTGTTGAAACTGGATTCTGAGTCTCTTAGTGATGTTTCGCAACTGCTGTTGCTCAGAGTTATATTTAATTAAATTGCATATGAGTTTTAGAAATAGCTATAGAGTCATTACCCTAATTTTCTAACCTTTAATCTTTTTATCTATGAAATGGAGATGAGAGTAACTAAATGATAGGAATGATGCCCTCATTAAGAAAATATCTGTGAACAAATGTTTTACTTTTTTAAGGTGATAAATATGATCATAAAGTGCTATTATCATTGTTCAAAAACTAGGTTTTAAGTTACTATGTTGAATTATGTTGAATTCAGGAAAAAAAGATTTAACTTTTTTTTTTAACTGAAACTTATTTTATACTGTGACTATTGCCATCTTCTTAGTGATAATTTTGAATGTTGTAACAGGCTGGGGAAGAACGTGAAAAAGAAAATGAATTCACAGGGCAACTTAAAGTGGCTGAAGAGATTGAAAAACTCATTGGACAAATGGAAATCTGGGAGGCAGAAACCAAATCTCTTTTGGACATTCTGAGACGTCAAGAGGGTGTAGATGCCTCAGTGGAAGAATCTTTGCAGGTATGAGTGTAAAAGTATTAAAAGGACAGATTTCTTAGTTGTACACTTATGTATTAAGATAAATATAAGATTTTAAAGTAAATAGTAATAGGAGGCACCTGTGGCACAGTCTGTTGAGTGTCTGACTCTTGATTTTGTCTCAGATCATGATCTCAGTCCTAGGATTGAGCCCCGTGTCAGGCTCTGCACTCAGTGGGAAGTCTGCTTGAGATTCTCCCTCCCTCTGCCCCTCCCCCTGCACACTCTCTCTATTTCTAAATAAATAATAAATAAGATCATTAAAAAATGTAGTAGGACTACTGCTTGATTTTCTTTGTTTAGAGGTTTAAAAATTGCATGAAGTGTCATCCCTGGATCATTTGCTGAGATTTTGCTTGAAGACTGAGGATAGATGAGGAGATCATTAATAATACCTTATGAGTCTCAGTTCTTGAACTAATATTCCCCACTACAGAATGGAGATTAAAATATTCTCTTGTTTCCAGGGGCAGTGAGGATATGTCAGATAGGTCAGTGCAATGTGGGCATAAGAGATTATACAATCTATGCTTTGAAAGCTCACCCATTGATTAAGCTACTTTTCCTTCCTTCCTTGATTTAGGGAGTGTGACGGATGTTGTTAAAACCTTTCTGTCTTTATTCTTTGGCAGTCCGACTCATTGAAAAGCAATGAAGCAAGAGTCTGTTTTAATATCATTCAGTTCTCCTGGGAAAGAAGTTACAATTGAGGTTTTTACTGGGTTCCAGCTCAGCTATAAAACTTATGGAGCATGTCATAAATTACAACAAGATGGAAAGTTCCTGGAATAAAGGAATATTTATGTAATTCTTTTAAGTCCAAACTTCTGAAAGGTGTATATATAGTATTTTGCATTCTCATGGTATATAAGAATGGTATTTTTATTGCTTTGAAAATATTATATAAACTTAACTGAGCCATCTGCCAGTGCTTTTATTTATTTCTATTTTTACCTTATTTTTATATTTATTTATTTGCTGTATCTGGAATTTATTTTAGTGAAAGAAATGAGGAATGAGAAATTCAATATCTTAAAGATATTTCAAAACAAAAACAATGATCCCCCTTATAAACAGTGAAAATAAAAAAAAAAACAGTGAAAATATAAACATACTGGAATATACTTATATTAACAAGGAATTAAGTAGATCTTTATTAGAGCAAGATATATGGTGAAGTAAGAAATGCAAATTGCTGAGCAGTACAGGTGATACGATTTTTTAAAAATGTTTTTAAAGCAGTTGCTTTTTAAAAAAATTTAAATTCTAGTTAGTTGACATACAGTTCAATATTGGTTTCAGGAGTAGAGTTTAGTGGTTCATCATTTACATATAACAACAGTGCTCATCGTAACAAGTGCTCTCTCTAATACCCATCACCCATCTTGCCCATTCTCCACCCACCTTCTTCCATCAATGTTGTGTTTGTTCTCTGTAAAGTCTTCATAATATGTTTCCATCCTCTCTTTTTTTTTCCCCTCCGAAATGGTCATCCATTTTGTTTCTGAAAGTCCACATATGAGTATAATCATGTATTTGTCTTTCTCTGATTGACTTATTTCACTTATATTCCCCACTACAGAATGGAGATTAAAATATTCTCTTGTTTCCAGGGGCAGTGAGGATATGTCAGATACACTCTAGCTCCATCCACATTGTTGCAAATGGCAAGATTTCATTCTTTTTGATGAATGAGTAGTATTCTATTATATATCTACATCTGCACATATATATACACCACATCTTTTCTATCCATTCATCAATTGATGGGCATTTGGGCTCGCCCCATAGTTTGACTATTGTTGATAATACTGCTATAAATATCGGGGTGCATGTACTCCTTCAAATGTGTAGTTTTGTATCCTTTGGGTAAATACCTAGTAGTGCAATTGCTGGATCATAGGGAAATTCTTTTCAGCTTTTTGTGGAACCTCCATACTATTTTCCAGAGTGGCTGCACCAGTTTGCATTCCCACCAACAGTGCAACAGGGTTACCCTTTCTCCACACCTCACCAACACCTGCTGTCTTCTGTGTCGTTAATTTTAGCCATTCTGACAGCTGTGACGTGGTATTTCATCACAGTTTTGATTTGTATTTCCCTGCTAATGAGTGATGTTGAGCATAAAATGGTTGCTTTTTGATTACATGATACTGTATGTGGAAAACCCAAAAGACTCTACCCCAAAGTTGGTAGAACTCATATAGCAATTCAGCAATGTGACAGGATACAAAATCAATACACAGAAATCAGTTGCATTTCTGTACACTAACAGTGAGACTGAAGAAAGAGAAATTAAAGAATCGATCCCATTTACAATTGCACCAAACACTGTAAGATACCTAGGAATAAACCTTGCCAAAGAGGCAAAGGATCTGTACTCTAAAATCTACATAGGGATGCCTGGGTGGCTCAGCAGTTGAGCATCTGCCTTTGGCTCAGGGCATGATCCCAGGATCCGAGATTGAGTCCCACATTGGGCTCCTTGCAGCAAGCCTACTTCTCCCTCTGCCTGTGTTTCTGCCTCTCTTTCTCTGTCTCTCATGAATAAATAATAAAACCTTTTTTTAAAAAAAAGAACTACAGAACACCTATGAAAAAAACTGGGGAAAACATAAAGAGATGGAAAAGCATTCATTCCATGCTCATGGATTGGAAGAACTATTGTTAAAATGTCTATGCTACCCAGAGCAATCTACACATTCAACTCAATCCCTATCAAAATACCATGCACATTTTTCACAGAGTTAGAACAAATAATCCTAAGATCTGTATGGAACCAGAAAAGACCTCAAATAGCCAGACAATTCCTGGCTATTTCTCAGTGGTGTCATAATGCCTGATTTCAAGCTATATTAGAAAGCTGTGATCTCAAGACATCATGGTACTGGCACAAAGCAGACACATAGATCAATGGAACAGAATAGAGAACTTAGAAATGGACCCTTAATTTTATGATCAACTCATCTTCGACAAAGCAGGAAAGAATATCCAGTGGAAAAAAGACAATCTCTTCAATAAATGGTGTTGGGAAAACTGGACAGCCACATGCAGAAGAATGAAACTAGACCATTCTCTTAAATCCATACCAAAGATAAACTCAAAATGGATCAAAGACCTAAATGTGAGATAGGAATCTATCAAAAATCCTAGAGGAGAACATAGGCAGCAATTTTTTTTTGACGTTGGCCACAGCAACTTCTTGAAAGACGTGTCTTTAAAGACAAAGGAAACAAAAGCAAAAATGAACTGTTGGGACTTCATCCAGATAAAAACCTGCACAGTAAAGGAAACAGTCAACAAGACCAAAAGGCAATGTACAGAATGGGAGAAAATATTTGCAAGTGACGTATCAGATAAAGGGCTAGTATCCAAAAATCTATAAATAACTTATCAAACTCAATACCCAAAAAACAAACAATCCAGTCAAGAAATGGGTAGAAGACATGGACAGACATTTCTCCAAAGAAGACATGCAAATGGCCAACAGACACATGAAAACATGCTCCACATCACCTGTCATCAGGGAAATACAAATCAAAACCACAATGAGATACTACTTTACACCAATTAGAATGGCTAAAATTAACAAGACAGGAAACAACAAGTGTTGGTGAGGATGTGGAGAAAGGGGAACCCTCTTACAGTGTTGGTGGGAATGCAAGCTAGTGCAGCCACTCTGGAAAACAGTGTGGAGGTTCCTCAAGAAGTTAAAAATAGAGCTACTCTATGACCCAGCAAGTGCCCTACTGGGTATTTATCCCAAAGATACAGAGGAAGTGAAATGAAGGGGCTTCTGCACCCCAATGTTGATAGTAGCAATGTCCACAATAATCAAACTGTGGTTAGAAGCTAAGTGTGGAAGGAGCTAAGATGTCTTTTGACAGATGAATGGATAAAACACACACACACACACACACACACACTGGAATATTACTCAGCCATCAAAAAGGATGTATACCTACCATTTACATTGATGTGGATGGAGCTGAAGGGTATTATGCTAAGTGAAATAAGTCAATTGGAGAAAGACAATTATCATATGGTTTCACTGATATGTGGAGTATAAAAAATAGTGCAAGGGACCATAGGGTAAGGGGAGGAGACTGAATGCGGAAAAATCAGAGAAAAACACAAACCATGAGGGACTCTTAACTCTGGGGAACAAACTGAGGAATGCTGAAGGGGGAGCAGGGCGTATGGGGTAACTGGGTGATGGACATTAAGGAGGGCACATGATGAGATGATCAATGGGTGTTAGATACAACTGATGAATGATTGAAAACTACATCTGAAACTAATGATGTACTATATGTTGGCAAGTTGAATTTACATCAATAAAAATAAATTAAAAGTTGCTTTTTTATACTTTATGCTTTTTTTATCATAGAAAACTGTGCATCATTTAAATGTTCTACAATTAGTACATTCATTTATAATTTTAATTTTTCCTTTTTTAATTATAAAAATAACAAAAGCTCAAATAAAAAACTCAAGAATGGAAAGGTACAGACTGTAAAGAAAAAGCTTCTCTTCTTACCCATCATCACCGTGATGCCACTGCTCTAAGATAAATAAAATCAGCATTTACTTAGTTGATATCAAACAATGTAGTTTCTATTTTATTATACTCATACCAACAATAAATTGTAATTAAAAATTTTTGTGCTGATTTGATAACTGCAAAGGGGCACCTTGTTATTATTTTAATTTGTAGTTATTTAATTACATGTAAAGTTGAACTATCTTTTTATGTATGAATCAGCCATTTGTTTCTGTGAATTATCTGTTCATGTGTTTTCTGAATTTTCTGTGGGATCTTAGATCTTCTCTTATTGAATTTATAAGCTCTTTGAGTCATGACACGTTTTCATTTATGTGGCAAGTATTGTTACCAAGTTGTTGACTTTTAAGTTGTTTATTTTACATAGAAAATTTTTATATTTATGTTCCTACTCTTATCCCTAAAAAGCCCCCTTCCTACCCATGAAAACTGAGAGTAGATCAGTTTTCATGGATAATTTCTTCTGTTTTGTAGTTTCCTACTTTTTCTTTCTTTCTTTTTTTTTTTTTTTATGATAGTCACAGAGAGAGAGAGAGAGAGAGAGAGAAAGAGAGAGAGAGAGAGAGAGAATGAGGCAGAGGGAGAAGCAGACTCGATGCACCGGAAGCCCGACGTGGGATTCGATCCCGGGTCTCCAGGATCGCGCCCTGGGTCAAAGGCAGGCACTAAACCGCTGCGCCACCCAGGGATCCCAGTTTCCTACTTTATATGTAACTTTCTGATCCATCTGAAATTTATTTTTAGTATGTTGTAGAAGCATGGTTCAAAAAGATTTCTTTTCCAATAGCCATTTTCTCCAGTAACACTTATTGAATTTCCTTCCAACTGATTTGACCTAGAACAACTTCATTTTAAGGTTTATCGCTACCCTCTCAACTTACTTTCTGTCTATTGGCATTGTATTAATTACTTCTAGGCTTTAGTTTATTGAAGTACTTACTGTATAAAGAATAATCTGTGCAAGACTGTTTCTCAGAATCTGATTGTACTAATATAAAGTTTCAAAATGAATTTTTATTTTATTATTTTTAAAAAGATTTTTATTTATTTATATGAGAGTGATAGAAAACATGAGTGAGGGGGAGGGGCAGAGGAAGAGGGAGAGCAGACTCCCCACTGATCAGGGAGCCCGATGCAGGGCTAGATCCAAGACACTGAGATAATGACCTGAATTGAAGGCAGACACTTAACTGACTGTGGCACCCAGGTACCTCCAAGATGAATTTTTAAAATAATATTTTGAAAGTACAAGTTTACCTCATTTTGGATGAATAATTAACTTTTTATGATTTCCTGATGAGATTAAGGGTAATGTTTAACATATATTCAGAATATTTGTTATGGCCTCATTTTGTTTTAATAGCATCTTATTGCCAAAGGCTCTATGTACGAAGAGCTAGTCTCTAGAACCGAAGATACCTTACAAATGGATGTGCAAAATATTTCGAGCCAGGAGTCCTTGCAACATGTTCTCACAGTTGGGCTTCAGACAAAGATTCAAGAAGCTAAAGAGAAAGTTCAGGTCTCTTTTTAATATTTCCTATTAGTGAATTGGTCTTTAAAACCGAGTGGTCTGCGGGAGGAGGGGGATGTGGGGGGAGGGATTGCCCTGGAGGTTGGAAATGTTTTGTAAAATATTACTTTTGTATTATACATATGTGTTTTAAATAATTTAGAGTATATTAGAAATATTAATATAATAAATAGGATATTCTATGTCTAGCGGGAAAATGAGAGTTACTACTAAAAGAACATATTTATTATTTTATGACTTTATTATTTTATTTTATTATATTTATTAAAAAGCTGGGCCAGGTGTTGAGAATTTTTTTTTTTTTTCTTTGCAGATCAACATGGTAAAATTAATTGCAGTGTTAAAAAACTCAACTGATGCTTCACCAAACTTGGATGTCAAGCTGAGGGTGGAGGAATCACAGAAGGAACTTGAATCATACATGACAAGGGCTGAGCAATTACTTGGACAAAAAGAAAGCCGGAGTGGACTGATTTCAAAATACAAGGTGGGACTCTCAACCGTCAAATGTAGGCTATTTGTTACTACCTACCTATCTCAATGGGGTTCAAGATATTTTCATCACTGTAATTATAAACAAAATTATCGTAACTTTAAAAATTTTCCCAGTTTTATATGTTGTTCCCAGAAATTATTAAAAATATACATTAGCATGAAGAATTTTTTCTTTTCTTTTTTTTTTTTTAAGATTTTATTTATTTATTCATGAGAGACACAGAGAGAAAGAGTCAAAGAAACAGGCAGAGGGAGAAGCAGGCTCCATGCAGGGAACCCAGTGTGGGACTTGATCCTGGGACTCCAGGATCACACCCTGAGCCGAAGGCAGATGCTCAACTGCTGAGTCACCCAGGCCACCCATGAAGAATTTTTTCAATTTAAATTTTATCATGGACCTACTGAATAGACTCAGTGGTAGAGTGTCAAGAGCACAACTGATTCTAACATACTGAGCATGAATTTAATTTCTCTTGGTTTTTAAATTAGTAAAATGGGCATAATAATTCCAGCTGCTAAATTTGTTGTGAGACTTTAAATGAAAATAAGACAAATAAAGGGACTTGGAATAGGTAAAATTCTCTGAATGTAAAATAACACTTTTATTGTTAAAATGCTTTGATTGAAGTTCATGGTGGATATATGCTTACGGGCAGATAAAGTTCCAATGATGATGTTCTCTATGGAGACAGTTTCAGGTTGCTTTTTTCTGGTTTGATAGGCAGCTGAAGATGTGTGCAAACCAGAGTCACTATTAATTAACACCATGAGAGGTGCTTGGGGGGATATAAAGTAAAAATAAGACAAGGTCTCTACCACTGGACACATCAGAGAGATAGAGTGATATGTGTCCTTTTGTTCATTAATTTATTCAACATTTCCCATACTTACTGAACATTTAAAATGAGTTAGGTGGGATGCCTGGGTGGCTGAGTGGTCAGGCATCTGCCTTTGGCTCAGGTCGTGATCCTGGGGTCCTGGGATGGAGTCCTGCAGGGAGCCTGCTTCTCCCTCTGCCTGTCTCTGCCTCTCTCTGTGTGTCTCTCATGAATAAATAAATAAAATCTTTTTTAAAAACTTAAAAAATAAGATGAGTTAGGCATCTGGGGGCACCGCCCTGACTCTTTAGAGAAGGAACCTCTTTATTCTCGTTGTGGCCTCCTTCACTTTTCTGGGCCTTAGTCCTCTTGTAGCTTTCTGGAATCTGAACCAGACCGTACCTGTTATTAGCCATCTCAACTCTGCTTTTCCCATGACCTCCAAGCCTGATCTATGCTGTTTGCATGTTGCTAGTCACCACCTTTGACAAGTTACCTTTGTGGTTTTTTTACCACTCTATTCCCAGGTTGCTGAGAGAGCTAAACTGACCTTACAGAGTCAATGGTTCTCATAAATAATCAATAGGCTGGATGTCAGGGTGCTGCTATGGTCAATTTAGGAGAGGCAGAAGGCAGAGAAACCATGGAGGCTCCAGGCCCCTTCTCCACCAGAGAGGGGAGGTAGAGGTGTCAGCCTGGCACCGTTTTCCTCCTCCTGACCCCCTGACTTTTAGAGTTGGAGGCAGGGCTTCCCCCTCCTTTTATCGCTGGCATTTAGTAAAGGAGATCCATTTTCACAACCAAAGTAAGATCCCTGCCCTGCCAGGTCCTGCCCCGAGACCCCTGGGACTCCAGGAACATGGGAATAGTAGGAGCCTCCTGCCAGCATATAGGCTAAGAGTATCTCCCTAGGTCATCAATCTAGCAATCCTCACAGAGGCTTTTGAAGAGGGTCTGTGGCTCAGCATCGTGCCTTTTCTGTAGTAGGCCCCTAATGTTAGGAGGGCACAAGCGAATTTCCACTCTGCTTAATTGCCTTATTCCTTAGAATGACAACTGTCTTCTGCCTCCTGTAGGTTTTTTTGCCTCTTTCATAAGCCCCAACTATTCTTTGTTCTGTCATTTGCTAGTTAAGTAAACTAGGTCTCTGGCAGGTAATTGCCAGTCATACTCCATAAGAGCAGGTAAGTGTGAGGTAAGGAGCAGATACATCTCTGTCCACTGCTGCTCTCTCTCTGGGGCAGGACTGCTAGTGTGGTTGGCCCTGGGCAAAACTTTGAAGTTGATTATAAGGTAATGGTGACTTGTTACAGCATAAAAATGCTTATGCACAAGATTAAATCTTTTCCTATTAATCCTACCATGAATTGTGTCTCATTGCAACACTAATGTCTAATACTTGCTAGCATATTCTTCATATTGTATTGTTAATGAAGTATGGTCCTCCGCTCACCAGTACTTAAGAATTTTAGAGGAAACAGTGCCAGTGGCTCATTACCCTGAACAATAATCCTTTTAATTATTTATCAGAGGGGTAATGAAAGTCATTTTCAATATTCTAAGGAAGTCTATGTGGTCCTCAAATGCTTAACTACATTTGAATAATAAGTATTTTGCAATTCTTTTCAAAATAATTGAAAAGAGTTGCAAAAGGAATATCAACCTTCCTTTACAAAAAGTCTCCCCTAAATCTTCATAGTCTTCAAAAAGTCCTTTCCAGGACACTTGGGTGGCTCAGTGATTGAGAGTCTGCCTTTAGCTCAGGTCGTGATCCTGTGGTCCCGGGATCGAGTCCCACATCGGGCTCCCTGCATGGAGCCTGCTCCTCCCTCTGCCTGTGTCTCTGCCTGTCTCTTTCTGTGTGTCTCATGAATAAATAAATACAATCTTAAAAAAAAAAAAGTCCTTTCCTAGTTGTGCCTGTAAAAGACCTACCAAAATTAGCTTGGAGGACGTGGCAGTAGAATGGGGCTTTCATGTTTCCATTTGTATTCTCTTTTTTAGGAAGCACTAATAATTCTTAATTCTAAAAGTCTGGTCAAGTATTTGAAAGCTGTTGAAGAACTGAAAAATAATGTAACCGAGGATGTGAAGCTATCTTTGGAAGAAAAGAGTAGAAGTGCCCGTGCCAAGTGGGAGGTAAGAACATGCACGTGGATTGGAGGTTCTGCTTCTAGATCTGCCCCTGGGGTTGTTTGTCTCTAGTCATTGCTGGCAGTTCTCCTGTGTTCTTGGCATCACAGCGACACTGATCCTGCGGTTCCCAGGCACCAGCTGGCTTCTCTGTTCAGCCAATGACACCACGGTTTAGAGATTAGAGAGTGATTGGAGGGGGAAGAAGGGAGAGTCCAAAGTGAAAGTCCTTCTCTGGGACAGTGTCTCTGGCAGTTGCATCTCCCCTGGCTGTGGGTTTCATGGTTCCAGTTTCTGATGACCCTTCTGTCTGGGCTCCTCCGAAGCCTCCAGCCCAGCAGTAGTAGCAGCCTCATGGCAGTGCTCTTCTCTGGATTGCCTTATGGTCCCCTCTCTGACTTCTCTGCATTTTCATCTCTTGCGTAATCAGTTATCTGCATTTAGTTCACTCTGCGTTAAATATTTAGTGTTTCTTGGGTCCCTAGTTGGATCCCAACTGAGACAACGTATCAACACACACACACACACACAAACACACACACAGAGTTTCCTAGTGAAGTAGGCGTGGGCCTTAGTGGCAGACAGACCTAGGTTCCCCCAGCTAGACCCTGGGTAAATTGTTTAACTTTTAGGAAGTTCGCGGATAAAGTGGGGATAACCCCAACTACTTGGCACGATTATTGCAAGGATTTATCTAAGGCCCCTGCCACAGAGATTGTGTTTAATAAAGAGTGATTCATATTCAGTGTGTGTGTCTGGAGAGAGGGAGGAAGAAAATAAGGTAATATAATTGAATGTCTACTATTAAAGATGTTCTTAAAACACATTTAAAAAAACTTTTAAATTTTAGAGCAATTTTAGATTCACAGAATTATTATAAAGATAATGTAGGGAGTTCCAGTATACCCCATGCCCAGTTTCTCCGATTATCATCATCTTACGTTAATGTATTACCTTTGTCACAATGAATGCACTAATATTGATACATTATTTACTTCCATTTATACTTTATTCATATTTCCACAGTTACTGTCTTTTTTTCCTACTTCAGAATCCTGTCCTGGAGACACAATACAGTTCTGTGTTATTTCTCAGCTCTGTGTTTTGTATACATTTTTTCTATGTCTGCAGCTGGCTTTCTGTTCTCTTAACATGTCTTTCATAGCTAACACACATTTTTAGTTGTTAGAAAGAAAAAGAATATACATTTCTGGGTCTGGTATATTTTAAAACATCCTCCCCAAAGACACAAGGACAAACCAAAATGCCATTAAAATTTTCTTTCTATCTTTTGTTATTGCAAATATTTTTATTGGGTTTTTGATGAAAATCTTTTCAATGTATTCTTTGCCCATAGTTACCGTGTGCCTCTGTGGGCATCTTTTCTTTTCTTTTCTTTTCTTTTCTTTTCTTTTCTTTTCTTTTCAGTCTCTTCATCAAGAGATGTCTTTGTATATTCAACAACTGAAAATAGACATTGAAAAGGAGAAACTCAATGACAATATTTCAAAACTTGAAAAACAAATAAATAAAGAAAAGAAACTAATCCGCAGAGGGAGGACCAAGGGTCTCATCAAGGAACACGAGGTAAACCACCTGTTTCCATTTAAATGCTGTCATTATTTTGGAGTTTGTTTTACATGGTTGTGTGTGTCTTTAGCCTCGGATAAAATTTACTCTAAAAATTGCTTCAGCCCTCTCTCGTCCCCTGGGAACTATCCCTTAGGGGGTTCGAGCTCTCACTACATACAGCCTGTGCTGCTTGCTTTTTAAGAAGTGAGAAAAATTCAGCATCAAGTTACTATTTCATGACTTTCCTTGCTCTGTATCTCAAGGTCCCTGTCCTTGAGACTCTGGTTACAAACATGGCACCTGTTGCTAAAGCACCCACAGTTTGATTTTGAGGGGACACGATGTCCTTAGAAGTGCTGCTTTTGGAAAAGATAGCAAATCAGGATATAAGCTCTTGGGGCACATCTCATGATCTCTCTCTGGCCCCCACCCTATATGATTGCTTTTGTTTATTTGATAGCACTGACCCCTCTTCTTTCTTTTAGACTTTCTACTGCTGTGGCTTTCCCAATATCAATCTCTCTTGATTTTCCTTATTTTATTATTTTTTGGGGGAAGGGAGAAGCTTCTTTTTAGTGTCCTTCACAAATTTCTCTATTTTTTCAAGTAATCTCTACACCCAACATGGGGCTCAAACTCACGACCCTGAGATCAAGAGTCACATGCTCTACCGACTGAGCCAGCCAGGCACCCTACAAATTTCTCTCTGTTTTCATTGTGTTATCTTAATGTTTTTGTTTTGAGAATTTCCATTTTTGGCTGGTTTCATGCTTGCTCTAGGGGTTTTTATGCTCTGTGTTTTTTTTTTTAAGATTTTATTAATTTTTTGAGTGAGAGAGTGAAAGAGCAAGTGCACAAGCAGGGGGAGGGGCAGAGGCAGAGGGAAGAGCAGACTCCCTGCTGAGGAGGGAGCCTGATGTGGGACTCTGTCCCAGGATCCTAGGATCATGACCTGAGCCAAAGACAGAAGTTTAACCAACTGAGCCACCCAGGCACACCCCCCCCCCCCGAAGTTTTAATGATGAAACCCTCTCTATAATGATAGTGCCTAAATCTCTATCTCCTGTTGAGTTTTTCCTCTGAGATCTAGGTTCTGAGTAGATGTCATTGGTGTTCCTCAGAGACCTCCCATTCAGCATGTTCAAAACCAGCCAATAATATCTCCTCTCAAACTTTGCTTCCTCTTGTGTCTGTTGGTCATGAAGGTCAGTGTGCCTGCAAACTCACTTCTTCCCGGTGCCCTTTCCTTCCCGCTTATCTGTGACAGAGTTGGTTGCCAGGCCTCATTGGTTACTCTTCAGAACACTTGCTTCATTTCCTTCCTTTCCACCACTGTTATCATGCCCTCAACCTGGGTTATTCTCCCATGTGATGATGGCTGCATCATCTTCCAGACCCATCACGAGAGAGACGCTTCTGAACTGCAAATCCTATGTCACTGGCTAACCCTCACTCTCAGAACATCTCCAGGCTCCTTAGAAGCCAGGCAGGTCCTGGCAGTCTGGCCGCAGGACATGCCTTCAGCATTCCTTCTGTGCCATGCCCTCCAGCCACACTAGATTGCTGTTCTTTCAGAATGTCTGGAGCCAAGAGTAAAAAACTTGGCTGTTCCTGCTGGTAGGAATGACCTCTCTCTCCTTTCACTTGGAGGACTCATACTTGTTCTTTCTGCATCTCTCTCCTTTTCTGCATCACATGTTCCCACATGTGAGGTAGGTTTTTTCTGATTCCTTTAGGTAGGCAGTGACTCTGTCATGACACTTGTTGCACAGTATGTGTGACTACTGTCAGGGAGGAAAAAGTTTTCTCTACCTACTAGGGTCCCTGGAAATGAAACTGACAAAGGCAGATGGACAGGAGAAAAGCATACATATTTTATTGAATTGTGGCATGCACACAGGAGCCTTCACAAGAGAATGCAGATCCAAAGAATTTTTTAGACCTTTTAGACAAAGAGGCCATACATTTGTGAAGAACTGACAAGACAGAGTTAAGGGTTAGTTTAACAAGATTTGCTTGTAGATTTGTCTGGTACTATCTTTGGGCCGATGAGAGTCTACCTCTAATAAAAATATTTTATTTCCCACCACTAGGCAGAAAGCAGGCAGCTTTTTCTGTCTTCACTGCTTCTTAATTGCCTTTAGCTCAAAATAATTTTCACTTTCAAAAAGGTGTATTTGGGGGGCCATCTGATTGGTTCAGTCCATAGAGCACGAGACTCTTGATCTTGAGGTCATGAGTTTGAGCCCCACTTTGGGCAGAGAGATCACTTAAAAAAAAGAGGCATATTTTGGGGTGACATGTTCCGGTTTCATTGAGCACATTACTAGACTGTGCTGAATCCCTTTTGGGCTGACTTCCTCATTTTTGGTTCTCCAGTGCCCATTACTATACCAGGCACAGTGTGGATGGCCTATAAAAAGAATGTGTGTGTTAGTAAAACACTCTGTTAGTTTCTAATCCTTATGGACTAATCATGTACACTCATTTGAAACACATTTCCTGCTTTATTTCCTCAATCAGGCCTGCTTTTCTGAGGAAGCCAGTCTGTACCAGCTAGATCACCACATGGATGTCCTGCGGGAGTTATGTGAAGAGCTGACTTCACAGAAGAGTCAACAAGAAGTGAGGAGAGCACTCAAAGATTATGAACAAAAGATAGAAAGACTTAGGAAATGTGCTTCTGAGATTCATATGACACTGCAACCCACGATGGGAGGCACGTCAAAAAACAAGTTAGTGCTTCGTAAGAATAACTACACATTAGGGAAAAACAAGATAAAGCTTTTTGCAAAATCAAATGAAAGGAGTATTATTTTTTCTCTTTTGGTCTTTATTTTTCTTCCTCTATTTTAATATGCAATTTTGATTCCTCCTTAGGGAGACCACAAACCCATCTGAGAATGGAGGAAGGGATTCCCACAGTGAGGTGCCATCTGTAAAATCAGAGAATCAGCCATCAACTGAAAAGGTGTTAAATGTGGATAATGTATTTTAGAAACAAACCTAATGAAAAAAGGCCAAGTGTACTGTAATCCACTTCTCATTAATTGTTGGTGTTAATTATCTGAATATTTTTTTATCAGCTGAGAATTCCCATTTAAAAATGGGATTTTCCCCCCAATAATTACAATATAACGATGTATATATATAGTGAGTGTCACTTTATCTTCCTCTGAGGATACAAACAGTTCTTTCAGAAAGAGACCATTTGTAGCCATTATGAATACACGTTGTACACATTCCTATTGAGGGTACAAGATTGGAGTTTAATCTGTACAGATGCCTCAGCTTCATTGAGATGAACTAGTTCATTTATCATTTGTCTTTTTCTCAGTATAATGTCCTTTACTTCTCTTGGGAATTGAATTTTCTGAATTCTTGAATTTTCAGTAAGAGGGCATGGACTGTGGACTAGACTGCCAGTCAGAGGCTGTGGGGAGAGAATAAGGTGTTTTTGACTTCAGAGGTCTGCTTCTGCATGCTAGGCTTCTGTCTGCTTTCGTCTCTGGCAGAGACAGTATTTAGGGGTTGGGAGAATACCTTTTCTGTGCTGACATACCAGTTAGAAGGTGAGATTCAGTGTCATAAATCTCCTTTGTCCCAGGGGAAGGCCTCTCTTAGAGCTGAGAAGCCTCAGGTAAATCGTACTATCTCCTGGTTTGGGTATAAAGAATTAGTGACATACCTTTATGTTATAAAGTATTTATCTTTTCCAGATACTTAAGTATATTGAAGATATTATGTTTACTATTTTGCATATTTACTTAGGCAATGGATTCGATTAAAAATTTTAGCCTGGAATCCAAGTTAAAGCCTCAACCGGAAGAAAACTTTATGAAGAAGTATGAAAAGGATCACAATGCAGCTCTCAGTAGTTTACAAGAGAGGTAACCCCTTTATGTAACTGGAAAATCCACCAAAAATCTTCCATTAATGCAAACATGTTACACTTTCATATAAATTTATAACCCATTAGTCATAATCTTGGCACGTGGTCCAGTAACTTAAGCAGAAATTCCCTCTTGTATAATTGATAGTAATTAAAAACATGTTTTGTCTTACTGTTAAAAATAAGTGACGTTGCATTTAATTTTTTTCTAGGCATGATATGCACAGAGAAAATCTTGAGCTGTACCTAGAAAAGAACAAATTCAGAATAATTTCTGATTTCTCCAGTGACAAGGAAAGGAGTAGTGCTTGTCTGCAGGATAAACTGACAGATCTACGGGTAATTACTGAAAATACTGTTAGAGAAGTTTTATCTATTATTAGAAAATAATCTCACCATGAGTATAGAATTCACTGTTTTTGTTGAGGTCACATATGCTAGATGTTTCCAAAGAATTCTCTTTGTTGGATTGCATTTCTAATGTCATTCTGTTTCAGAGAATGATTTGCATTCAGGTGTCAACCCTGGGAAAGACTTTGTTTTGGGGTCCTTATTTATTGCTCATGCTCTGATTTGGTGCTCAAGATACTGTGGCTCGCAGAGTTTTGGATTATGTTTAGGATGAGAATGAGGGCTACAAAAGAATTTTTCAAAACAATGTGTTCAAAGGCAATTTCAACCAGTAGTCCAACTGTGTTGCTCTAAAATTAATAATACATGAAAAAACCAGTGACTCTGAATATTTATTTCTTATCATCATCCTGACTAAGTTGTCAATATTGTCTATCTAATGTTGGGATGATGAGGAAGGGGCCAGCGGTGGCGGGATTTTTTATTCTGAGCAATGGATAATCTTGTGGAGAGCCATTTGGTTCAGGAGCTACTGAAAAAATTAACTAGTGTTAGTTGTAAGCCCTACAAATAAATATCTTCCTTATTTTGAAGGCAATCTGTGCAGTGCAGCACTGTTGTATGCTTGGAAGAGCATTAGAATGAACCCTCATAGAAAATCCATCAGGTGGAGAAAAGGGCCAAGGAAGAGCCTATAGTGCCCTCCCATATTTTATAGTTATCTTTCCTTTATGATGCCAGTTCTGGAATCACACTCTACCATCTGACTCCTCTCTATTTTCCATCTGAGTAAGCAGAATTAATATGTTAAAATCTGTGTTGCTCAAGTGATGGATTTAGCACATTTTCATCACAATTAAGAAACTGTCTTGAGACCTTACTCCAGTAACTGAATAATGAATTGGTTATAAAAGCTATGATAATCCATGGGAAAGGTGAAGAACACATTATAATGATCAGCATTATAATGATCAGTGCCTTTAAAAACAAAAAATCACCATCAAAAAGATAAGGAGCTAGAATATTATTGAATTTTTAGGTGTTTAATTATAAATCATAATTTAATTCCATTCACTTCTTATGTGATAGAAACGTTTTGGTTCACTCTAGTTTTGTTTTTCAGTTATGGAGAAACAAAGATTTATTATCTAGAAGAACTAGAATATTTGTTCTTAAATGTATCTTTCTGAATTGTATTCTGTGTACCTACTTTTGGGAAGGGAGTTTGGATTCCTTGACTTCATTGAATGGGACTTCTGAGAGTAGTTAAGATCATTGTTCCCTGAAGGATATTTCATTTGTAGATGGTTGGAAGATATTTTAAAAATGTATTTAAAATTAAATTCAATTAATTTAATTAGATATAAAAATAATTTTAATATATTTTCATATAAAACTCTTAATAGTTGGCAAAATAGTTGGCAAATGCCTCATTTTGTAAGAACAGAATAATTGTGCCTGTTAACCCACTAGTTGATAGATTAATGTGTTTCACCTAGGTTTTAAAAAATGAAATTGATGCTTGCTGGAAAGAGTTCGAAATCACTTCATTGAAGTTAGAAGAGCTTGACAGTGATGTAAAGAAGCCTTTTATAAGTAACATGAGAGACAAATTAAAGGAAAAAGAAAGAGAGTTTCAGATGACTCTTAATACCAGGTATAATTCTGAGATCTATTAACCATGAATTTATTGAATTTTTAATGGTATTTTAAGCCAGGATAGTACTATACTAAGTATGCTATTGTATTTAGTTGTCACAACCCTGGTGAGAGAAGCTACCATGATTGCTATGTTACTGATGAGGAAACTGATACTCAGAGAGGTTAAACAATATAACCAAGCCACCCCACTGCCAGAGATTTTGGTGGAACTTACTCTGTTGAGCTCCAAAGGCCATACTCTGCCCTTCCTGCCCCACACCCCCGCCCCCCACTGCCCCCATCTGCCCTTGGGCATGAATTTAGCCATGTCACATAACTTCTCTGGGTCTTGATTTTACCATTTCCAAAGCAAGAGTTCTGTTCTTATCCCCTCCCTGTACATAGGATGGGTTTCCTCAAGATATCCTCATTTTGCATACGAGGAAATGGAGGCTCAGTCTATGTGTTATTTGTCCAAGGTCATGTATTTCAATTTATTATCAGTAGAGCCTATTTCTTTGAATTCTATTTTCACTAATAAAATAATTAGTATTTGTAATAACATTTCTTTGTCATCAAAGGCAAAGTTAAATTACATTCAGTATTTATCTCAAAAGGTAAGGGGGGGGTGCTGCCTGGGTGGCTCAATTGGTTGAGCATGTGACTCTTGGTTTCGGCTCAGGTCATGGTCTCATGAGTTGTGGGAGCAAGCCCTGTGTTGGACTTCACACTCAACAGAGTCTACTTGAAGGATTCTCTCCTTCGGTCCCTCCCCCACTTGTTTTCTCTCTTTTTCTCTATCTAAAAAAAAGTAAATCTTTAAAAAAAAAGTTAAGAAAAAAAGTAGAGTAAGGCTCAGTATATTTTACAACAATTTTCCATTCAGTGTGGTATATATTAAGCTATTAAGAATGAGTGGCTCAGTGGTTGAGCATCTGCCTTCAGGTCAGGTTGTGATCCCAGGATCCTGGGATGAAGTCCCACATCGGGCTCCCCATAGGGAGTCTGCTTCTGTCTTTGCCTATGTCTCTGTCTGTCTCTGTGTGTCTCGCATGAATAAATAAATAAAATCTTAAAAAAAATAAAAGTCATATTTGGAAATAGCAAACAACTTATTCTTTGGTATTTTGGATTGCCGGGTTTGCTTTTTGAGGTTGTTTTGTTCTGTTTTTATTTTGCTAGGTTTGGGTTTTAGTGTAATGATCTGTACATATCATTGTATGTATTATTATTGGGTAATTATTTTCTGTTCTTAATTAAATCGTGGCATTAATATGTTCTATGAAATATCTTTATGTTGTCTTTTTCCATAATGTTGGTTTATTTTTTGCCCAGAATGGAATCTTTGGAAACTGCACTAAAGATTGTGTTACCTGTGGAGAAGGAATCACTTCTACTCTGTGACTCAGACCTGCTCCTCCATGAACTAGTCATTCAAGAATTTCATCTCATTGATATTGATGGCATTTATCAAAACTTGAGGGTAAATATAAGTTCTTCCAGTGTATTCATAGAATAATTCAGTTCTTCAGAGATTTCTAATTATACCTCAATAGTATATAATTGAACTATGAGCAATGGCAGAAAAGTCTTCAATAATTTAGACTTATTTCTCAACTCTCAATTCCTCGCAAATTTGAAAGTTGGGGTAAGTAATTAGGTATTTTCCTTGAATTCAAAATGAAGGTTTGCTTATGAATGTCTTCCCCAATGACTGAAATCCTAAATATTGTTCTAGACTCATGTATATTCAACAGTATACTTAATCCTAATCTCACTGTTTTGAAAGTTTTTAATTTTTAACATTTTTAAATTCAATTTAGTTAACATCTACTATATTGTTAGTTTCAGTAGTAGAACTTAGTAATTCATCAGTTGCATATAATACCCACTGCTCTTTACATCAAGTGCCCTCCTTAATGCCCATCACCCAATAAACTCAATCCCCCCACCTTCAAGTCTCATTTTAAATTAAAAAAATGTGTTTTATTTCTCAGATTATAAACAGATGTCTCAGCAATTTAATACCTATTTTCACTGAAGCAGATTTATATACCTGTTTTCTTTTGGGGATTGAAACATCAAGAAAGTTATCAGATAATGAAATAGCTGGACCATCTGATCATTGTAACTAAAATGTTTCCTTCCATTGAAACTGTCAGCATTGGTAAAACCGAGAAGCAGTTTTCTAGATGCCACCTGGTCATTTTAAGTTTAGGTTCATTTCTGATGAGCAGTCTTTTATTTTGCCTCAGTTTTTTCAGCATTTCTTACTTTATTTTAGAATATCCAAGATTCCATTGCCAAACAAGTTGAAATATGTAACAATGTGGAACAGTCTGGCGACTTTGCATTAAAGGACTTATACCCAGTTGATGTACATGCAACCCAGAATATTACGCTGAAACACAAAACACAACTGGAAGAAGCAAACCACAAGGTACAGAGGAGTAAAGATGCCCTCAAAGCTCTGGAGGAGTTTCTGGCTTCTCTGAGAACAGCTGAGCTGTCTTTTGAGCTTTCAGCCTCAGATACACAGGTGGTACCAGAAGACACTTTGACAGTAGAAAATAAAAAAGGAGAAATTAATCTGATGAAGGACCAGGCCAGACATTTGGATGAACGTTTGAAGATGCTCGGCATAAGCTTTAAAGATGCTGAACGAGGTGATGACACCTGTGATAAACTTCTTGATGCTTTGTTTAGAAAGTTATTTGAGACACGTGGCTATGGTGTGCAGGAAGAGCTCACTGAAGAAAACAAATTACTAGAGACTTGTATTTTAAAAAATAATGAACTCCTGAGAAATATTCAAGATGTGTACAATCAAATCAGTAAGATCAGTCTTAAGGATCCCACCGTTCCAGCTGTGAAACAACGGTGAGTCTCATTTCGATCCAAGGCCCGATGCAGGGTAATACTTTAATGTATTTTCAATATCTGTTAGGTGAGAGAAATACTTCCTGTGTCTTTCTACTTCTGTTCTATCCTGCTCTAGTCAGTACTGGTTCAGCATTCTTTTCTGTAGACTTCAAACAAGCTTTGTTTTTTGTTGATAGTGTGCCTTTACAAAATGTTTTATAATTTTTTTCTATTTGAAGTGTGCATTTCACAGATCAAGGTGGAGTAAATAAGATGTGTGTAAAGTACTTGAGTTCCTTCAAAGTCCCGTTTAGTGCTGTTACTTATTACAGGGTTCTTGTGATGGGGGAAGGCCTAAAATACTCCACACACTGGATAATAAAGAAGGAAGTGGTGGGATATATGCATGCCATACCCTGGCCCTATTTCTTCCTGAATTATCTGGTTTCCTCCTCTCCTCCCAGTAGGACTGGGATGAGGACTTGGTGGGAAGGCATAGGATTGAATTTGAGAGGTTAGCTAAGGTTAGTACTGATTCTAGAGAATGAGCAGAATTGCAATAAACTGAGGTGGGCAGCATTCTGTATGAGTACTGTGATTTTAATTCTGGTGTTCAGAGTGAGCCTCCAGGTCCTACAAGTGGCAATGTTAGCAAGTTACTTTTGTGCACTCTCCTCCCCTGTCTAAATCATTCCTCTGTTGTCTCATCTGCCTACCAAGTCCCTGAGACTCAATGCTCTCTTGAAGCTCCTTCCTCTGAAATTGCTCTGTGCCCTCTTCAATTGAAATGTGCCTAGTTCTTAGTGAGGTGTGGAACTAATGACTTAGTCATTAATTTATTTTTAATAAATTTTTGTTATATATTTATAAATAATAAATGAATAAATTACATGTTAATTTATACATGAAAATCTGTATCTTGATGAATAATAAATTGCTTTAATTTTTAATTTAGTTGTTAATACCATAAATATGTTTTGCGCGCCAGGTATTATTTTAGGTACTGGAGATATAGCAGTTAACAAAATAGACAAAAACTCTTGTTCCTGGTAGAACTTCTTATCTATAAAAGAGTAAGGTACTCAATGTTTGATGGTGAGCTATGAAGAAAAATTAAGCAAGGAGGGGGGAGGAGATTGTAATTCCAAAAGAGTCATCAGGATAGTTTTACTGAGAAAATAATCTTTGATTATTTGATGGGCTGAGAGAGCTAGCCAGGTGATGACCAGGAGGGAGAGCCTTCCAGGGTGAAGGAGGGTTAGGTACCAAGGCCGGGTGTGGGAATGGGCCTGGCATGTCTGAGGAGAGGCAGGGAGGAGAGAAGGTCATTAGTGAAAGGAAGAGGTATGAAAAAGGATCAGGAGAGTGTTATTTTGATATAATAATTTGAAGGCAAATTAAAGTTAATGTGCTCCCCTAAACTACCCATACTTATGTTGAGTCAGATTGGCTAATCATTGGCTTTCAAACTTCTTTCTTTCATAATCAAGGAAAAAGTCACTAATGAAATTGGATAAGGATCTAGATGAATATGAAGAAGAGAAGAAATGCTTGCAAGAAATGGTTAATTCTCTTCCACAATTCAAAGATGGCAGAGAAAAATCTCTGAATCAGCAGTTCCAAAATACAGTGCATTTGTGGGAGAGTACAAAAACTTCAGTCACTGAATGGTAAGGAGAAAGATCCCTCCCAAATCTGAAAAGTTGCTTATAGCACAATTAACTTTTTCAATTTTATTTTATTTTATTTTTTAATATTTTATTTAAATTCAATTTGCCAACAACAATTAGTTTTTTAAAATATGTCAAAAACACATTCCCATAGATCTACAGAAGGGGCAAATGTGAGAGTTTCATACTGGAAGCTCGCTGGGCCAATGTCTGAGCAAGATCTAGAATCCTAGATTATAGCCCAGTGAGTTTAAGAGGTTATCCAAGAGGATAACAAATACACAGTGTGTTTATAATTATTATGCCTCCCCTGTATTAGTTTTCTATTGCTATTCTGTAACTAATTACCAGAAGTTTAATGGCTGAAAACAACACGGATTTATCTGACAGACTGGAGGTTGGAGATTCTGAAATCAAGCTGCCTTCCTTTCTCGGAGGCTCCAGGACAGAACCTGTTTCCTTGCCTTCTAGAGAGCTCCCACCGCTTTCCTTGGGTGTGTGTCTCCTTCCTCCATCTTGAAAGCCAACCATGAGACATATTCAAATCTTAATTCGGCTTTCTCTCTTTCTCTGTCTCTGCTTCTGTTGTCACCCTGACCCTCCTGTCTCCGCCTTATAAGGACCCTTGTGATGATATTGCACCCGCACAGATAATTCGTGGTAATGTCCCTGTTTTAAGACCCTTAACTTAGTTGCTCCAGCAAAGTATCTTTTGCCATGTAAGGGGATAGTTGCAGGATCCAGGGATAAGATATGGACATCTTTGGGGGTGGGGGCCTTATTCACCCGACTTGAATAGCAATGTTGCTTGTCAGTTGCCATTATCTTCTCTGCTGAGCAGGCTCAAGAGTTTTTCTTAATTATGTGGCAGCCATTACCTGTCAATCCTGGTTGGTGATTCTGTGGAATGTTCTCCATCCATGCCTCCTTTCCCTTGCTGTTGCCTGGACAGAGAAGTGGTCAGGAAGGCTGATCCCTAACATGCTGCACCAGCCAGGCCAAGGGGTCCAGTTGGGATAGGAAGTGTGAGGTACTAATAGGAGGTTTGAGGACAGAGTGAGAGAGGTCAGGATGGTCTTAACCCCCTCCCTTTGCAGCAGGTGGTTCTGGTAGCTCCTACTGGCACCCTCCTCTCTGGCTCACGATACTTTCCTCCTTTCCCCTGAGGCTGAGTGGTGTATCTGTTTTTCCTCTGTGTCAGTGCCTCCATTCCCTGGAAGTTTTCCTTAACTCTGTTCACACCAGTGGTCCTTTTACACAGAACTCTGAGTGTACCTCTTGTTTTCTACTGGAAGCTGAGTATATAGTAGTCAAGAGAAAGCCTGTCTGTGATATTCGATATAGTCTATTCTTAGATTTTATAGAGGAAAGAAATTGAGGTCCAAAGAGGCTAAAATAACTTATGTAAGCTCACAGGACTGATTAGTGCCCAAGTGTAAGTAGAAATCAGGTATCCTAACTGCCAAATTATCTGTATTACTTTACTTTTTTAAAAAGGCTAAATCTAAATAAATAAATAAATAAATAGACTAAATCTAGAATGAGTTAAATATACATAAACTGTGACTTGCTGAATTAGTTATTGAGACAATCTCCAAGAACAGTGCTAGGGAGGCACTGTTTTCCAAGGTTATTTGGTTATTTCTGAAATGGAAATGTTTCTTTCTAGAGCTTACATCTGGCGATTTTTTTTTAAACTATTGATCTGGTGAAAATCATAATCCAGCGATTATACCATCTGTGTGCCAGATAACTATATATGCCATCATTCTTCGGTTACATTGGTAAAGCAATATGCTAAACCCTGACAAGAGGAAAAATCCTTCTATAACATATTAGTCATTGTTATAGGATACTTACAAAGAGAGAGAGAATAGTTTTATTATTTTTAGAGATTTACCTGTTTTACTTTCTTTTTTTTCTATAGCCTTGACCAATGTGAAAGAGTTTTGGAGCTCTTAAAACAATATCAGAATTTTAAAAGTATCTTGACTGCTTTGATTCAAAAAGAAGAGAGTATCATCTCCCTTCAGGCTTCCTACATGGGAAAAGAGAACCTGAAGAAAAGGATAGCAGAGGTGAGTCCAGATTCCAAAGGAAACTTTACACAGTGGCCTCGACAATAAAGAGGATATTATAAATGGAGTCATTTTTGAAACTTGGCTTAAAAGAACAGTGACTCTGTGTTCTTAGATATCTAAGACCTTATTGAATTTATTACTAGGGCTTGCAAAAATTCAGTCCCCAAGTGGATGCTGCTGGGTTGCATATTGTTTGGTTTTTGATCCTAGTGGTATGGTTCTGCTGGAGTCTGGGGTCACCCCTGCTGCTTCATTTTAGGCTTGAGAGAATGAAGGTAGTGGGAAAACCCCTCTGTTATTAGCAGACAAAGGAATAATTACATTTTTATTTATTTGCTTTCTGTAAAGATGTGTGAGTTTACATCCATGATGCTCCATCTATATTCATAGCCTCACCAATCACAACATAGTCTAAGAAGAGTGACACTTTTGGACACTAGGTGTCATTATTTTCTATGATTTAGGTGATTATCAACCAGAGTGGCAGAAGAATGGAATAGTTGAAGAATACTACGACTACACTGTATTACTGTACACCATTTCCTACTGGTTTTATGAGTCCTATGCTAAAGTGCTGTTAAAGGGTCAAAAGCATGTGTGAAATATAATCTACTTGATATACCTGATTATAAGGAAGCATTTTCATTGAACTTCCCAGTTTCTGAGAGAGAGAGAGAGAGAGAGAGAGAGAGAGAATGAGAATCAACCAGATTCTTATAGACAATTTAGTCTTTATCTAGAGCTCTTATCCCTGAAGCTGCAGTAACATTCAGGGTGAGGACATATGGCCAGAGCTATAGGTGAAGAATAGCCTGTGTCTGAGACCTACTTTCTCAGACTCAGTTTCTTGGAACTGACCAATCACAAGGGACCCTGTTTGGATACCAGTTGTATGATATGTGACTATCTAACTGTTTTTTTTATGAGACTGAAATGAGGAAGGCCACCAAGACCAGGAACAGACAGTGACGTGGAGTTGCTCAGAAGCAACCTGTCGGCTTCTGTCCAGCAGAGGTAGCTTCTACGTTTGGCGGTCTCGGGATCTGGAAGATTCTGTCCCTATCCCAGTGGATTTGAAGAGCTCTGGGTTCTTTTGATTCTCAGCAAGTTCTACACGATCAGCCTTATAAGATCCCCTCAACCTTGTGTCCCAGTTTCCATAGCTGCTTTTCTGCTGTGCTCCTGATGCCAGTTACCCACCTTGTACTGTTGTTTCAGGATCAAAGTCTCTGACTTCTTTACAGATCCAGAGTCCCTCTCTTGTATACTGACCAGATATGTAGTCTCTCTTGACCTGTAGCTGTTCTGTTTGTGCTAATCCTCAGTCCTGAAATCCTGCCTTTGTCCAGTTAAATGGGATCCCGTCACCAGTAGGAAGCCATTCCTTTTCTGATTAGCTCAAGTAGCATCTGTGAAGTGCCCAGGACTTAATCAGCATCTAACTGCGTGTTGGTCATGATGACGCACCGTGTGTGTGGCTCTATGCACTCACCTCTTCTCAGGTGCTTGAGCACTCCTTCTTCTACCCTGTAACCCCATTAACTGTGAACTGTACTTTCTGGATAAGTTATTTATCTGACTAGTAAAACTTACTTCATCACCATGAGGCAGATGGCCTGCCTCTTGGGTGAGTCTCCCTAATGAGAATTTTGGTCCAGATCTTGACCCCTCTGCCATCATTAGCTCACCAATGGCTGTTGTCCTAGTCTGTTCAGGCTGCTATTACAAAAATACCATAGACTGGGTGACTTATAAACACCACAAATTTATTTCTCACAGTTCTGGAAACAGGCTGGTGTAGGGAGAGGGGGACAGATCAACAATAAATTTAACCATGGATAGATCAAAAAATGAGGACTTTACATAAATTATTCCTGTGTATAATAGCTCATTATTCAAAATATATAGTTATAATATAGTTCACTTAAATATGCCCTCATAAATGGAAGTTAGTATGATAAAGTTTAATTTTTTATTACTTTAAATACTGCTGTAGGGGTGCCTGGGTGGCTGAGTCAGTTAAGTGTCTGCTTTCAACTCGGGTCATGATCCTGGGTTTCCTGGGATCAAGCCCAGTGGCTGGCTCCCTACTCAGTGGGGAGCCTGCTTCTCCCTCTCCCTCTGCCTCTCCCTCCTGTTTGTACTCTCTCTCAAATAAATAAAATCCTTTTTAAAATGATGTAGAGTAGAAAAGTATTTTCATAAATATGATAGAGTAAGGTTTGCAATAATATACAGAGAACTCATTGAAATTAGTGAGTAAACCACTGAGATCCAAACATATTTGTACATAGGGAATAAATTGACAACTGTTAAAAAATAGAGAGGGAGAGAGGGAGAGAGACATAGTTCAACCTCATAAGTAATCAAAAGATAGCAGAATTACTCAAAAATACTTTGTTTGCCTTTTGATAGCAAGATGTGTACTCTATATTGCTATTGAAAGAGTGGATTGATGTTACCCTTTTGGAAAACACTTTGACAATATTATTGAAGACCCATGAAAATCTGTCTACCATTTGACCAAGTATTTCACTTCTAGGAATCTAGCCTAAGGATATAATATTAAATATGGAAAATTCTTAATACCAATGGCAGCACTTTAAAAATTTACTAATTTCCTTCTTTCTTCACTGACCAAACTATACTCCCTCCACTCTAATAAATGATTTGTTCCAGAAACTGGAAAATCCTGAGGCTAGAAAAATTGGTTTTATTTGCAAATAAGACTATCATGTGGCCTTGATGTTTTAAGTACTACTACTACTACTAAAAATGGTATTGATGATGATAATGATAGTTTCTGGCATGGAGGGCATGGTCATTAGATGGCAAGTTCTTCACATATTATTGTATCATTTCATTTCCACGTAACCCTGCAAGGTAAATAGTATTAACCCTGTTATACTGGTGAGAAAACGAAGGTTTAGAGTTTGTTGTTGTTGTTTTGTTCTTAGAGAATTTTAGAAGTAATTGGAGGGGTTTTAATGTTATTAGGATGGGTCATGAATAAAGAAGAAATAAATTCCCCAACCCTGCCCTATCAGTTTTCCTTACTTACTGTAGGATTGTCAAAGGAGATATATACTAAAAAAAAAAAAAAAGACCAAATGGTATTGTTTTATTATAATCTGCACAAGTGCCCAATACCCCAGCAAGTTCTTGGGGAAAAAATGGTTCAAGTAGGTGGGCCAACCTAAATGCTTAGTATGCCTTCATCTCCTCCAGATCTAAATCCAAATCTTGGAATCTTATCACAGAGTAGCTTAGATATTGATACAGTGACTTGGGTTCTTCACGTGCTGTGAAGATAGGTTCATAATGCTGGTCTCAAGAATATTACCTGTTGAACGATAAGGAAACAACACTGAGCAAAAAAAGAGCCATATCCATGTATTGAATTTTTCAGGCATGCTGATCTTGCTTACTGGTAATGTCCAATTTATGTCTTGGAATTTGAATAGATTAGTGACTTCCTCTGTAAAAAAGGCAAAATGTGAGGACAGGGGTTAAGTAACTTTCCCAGGATTATATGGCTGATGAAAGGCATAATCGTGATTTAATCCCAGGTCTATGTGACTACAAAATCATGTTTCAATCGTTGTAATTTTGCATTCTCTGTAAACATTTGAAATATGTATATGGCAGAAGTAAAAATTGATTAACTTTGCTTTGTTCCCCTTTTTCAACTGTAAAGGTTTGCTCACAAAGGTATTTTAAAAATTAATAAGATAACTAATTACCTTTAGGAAAAGTGTAACAGTCCAGGCATTTCTTATTATGTTGAGAATCTTATATCTCTTATCTAGCGTATGAGTATTTCATATATTTGCTGAAATAATATATTATTTTGTATGGAAACTATACAAGTTCTAGTACACTTAGTATACTAATATTTGATTCTTTTTTCAGATGCTTTTTTAACTGCCTGAAAAAAAAAATCAAAGCTTAGTACTGACTGTTAATATAGTTTTCAGTTAATTTTGTGATGAATTAGATACTGTCTTCAGAAACAATCCGTTTCTGTATTATGTATTTGTGGTATGATGCTTTGTACCAGCGGCCAAAACATGATACTACTGGGAACTTTTGTCGTCCAAACCATAGAAACCTGGATGTTTATCTAGGATATGGGGCCAGATTTCCACTCCTTTTAATGAAAGACAGAAGTGCAAAAGTAAGACTAAAGGCTAGAATGTCAAGGGACTATTCAGGTTTGGGAAAAGGCAGAGTGAGTCTACTTTCCTTTATTCTACCCTTTCCATTTATTGTGGAAGAAAACTCACTGTTCCTGACAGCGGTGAAAGTACCCTCTCCTGTTCTTTTTTCTTCACTCAGTGGTGGCTTGTGTCAGTGTAATAACAAAGTTCTTTGACTATAATGAAAATTAGGATGGAGATATATATATATATAAATTTGGGCATATATATAATGTATATATACATTTATATATTTAAGTTTTATATATATATTTTTTTCCATTTAATTGAATGAAAATTTATTATGCCCAATGCACAAAGAGTCCTGTTCCAGGAGAAAAAACCTTGGAGTTTGCATCTCAGCTTTACAGATGTATCAGTCAGCCTCCAATCAGGAGACAGAAAACCTCCCCAATCATTTTATTCTCATTTTAAAAATTTTATTCAGTTATTGTTTTAGTTAAACTTTTGAGATAATTGTAGATTCACATGCAGTTTTTAGAAATATAGAGGTCCTGTGTACCCTTTCCTGTAAGTCTCTCCAGTGTTAAATCTTATAAAATTACATAGTACAATATTGTAATCAGGATACCCACATTGATAGAGTCAAGATAGAGAACACTTCCAACACCACAAGGATCCCTTGTGTTGTCATTTTATAACCCTATCCGTTTCTGTCCTGTGGATACATCATACAGCGTGTAACCTTTGGGGATTGGCTGTTTTCACTCTGCATTATTCTCCGGAGATTCATTCAGGTTCTTGCATGTGTTGATAGCTTGTTCCCTTTTCTTGCTGCATAGTATTCCATGGTATGGATGTAACCACAGTTTGTTTAATTATTCATCACTGAAGGACATCTGGGTTGTTTATAAATTTTGGCTATTATGGGATCCCTGGGTGGCGCAGCGGTTTAGCGCCTGCCTTTGGCCTAGGGCGCGATCCTGGAGACCCGGGATCGAATCCCACATCGGGCTCCCGGTGCATGGAGCCTGCTTCTCCCTCTGCCTATGTCTCTGCCTCTCTCTCTCTGTGACTATCATAAATAAATAAAAATTAAAAAAAAAAATTTGGCTATTATAAGTAAAGCTGATATAAACCTTCATATAGGGGTCTTTTTTCTTTTTTTGTTTTAAAGATTTTATATATTTATTCAGAGAGACACACACAGAGAGAGAAGTAGAGACACAAGCGGAGAGAGAAGCAGGCTCCATGCAGGGAACCCGATGAGGGACTCAATGCTGGTTCTCCAAGATCACACCCTGGGCCGAAGGCAGGCAGTCAACCACTGAGCCAGCCAGGCATCCCAATATAGGGGTCTTTATGTGACTAGAAGTTTTTATTTCTCAGGGTTAACTGCCCAGGAGTATAGTTGCTGGCTTGTATGTTAATTACATATTTAGTTTTTTTTTTTTTTTTTTTTTTATTCATGAGAGGCAGAGAGAGAGAGAGAGAGAGAGACAAAGACACAGGCAGAGGGAGAAGTAGGCTTCATGCAGGGAGCCTGACACAGGACTCTAACCTGGGTCTTCAGGATCAGGCCTGGGCCAAAGGCGGTGCTAAACTGCTGGCCACTGGGGCTGCCCACATATTTAGTTTTTAAAGAAACTGCCAAACTAATTCCCACCAGCAATGTGGAGTGATCCAGTTCCTCTGCATCACTGCCAACATTAGATATTGTCTCAAATTTTTTTAAGCCATTCTGATAGGTATGTAGTAGTATTACATTATGGTTTTAATTTGTATTTTCCTAATTGCTAATGGTATTGATAATCTTTCCTTGTGCTTGTTTGCCATCTGTATGTCATCTTTGGTGAGTCAAAATAAATATAATATCTTTTCCTGTAATATCTGGCCCTAGTGAGTAATTAATTTCAAAAAGTTTTCTGTCTTGCTAGATTGTCCTCTTTTTGGTTCTCTGGCTGAGGATAGCAAGCTTCCCTTGGCACGTTTTTTTTCCCACTGTGCTCATTGATATTACTAGGTGTTGGGATATCTGAGGGAAAAAGAAAATGCAGGGAACTTACCACCAAGCTGGTGTTGAGGAGCTGATGCCCCCAGCTGTTCTCCTCTCTTGAACTTTCCACTTTTAATTCTTTAAGTTTGTTTTGTATATGATATCCAGGGTTTTTAGTTGTGCTTAATGGGAATAGGGAATAGGGAAAATTATGTCTATCTCTATTTCCAGAAATGGAAGTCCTCTAAGATGTATATATATATTTTTTTAGATATTTGCTTAGGAGAAATCTATTTTCAAATTTTCTGTAATTGTTTAAAATGCTCAGGTAAGACTGGTAAGCTGAGTGAAACATGAAGATTACAGTAGTCAACATTCAGGTTTTATTTTGTAGTTTAAAATCATTTTGATAAAGTAGTGTTTCACCCTTCCGTGTTAGAAATGATGTGGAGTTACAATCACGGGAGACTAAAATTGAAGTCGTATTAAACATGTATTAAAGTTCTGTTTTATTCAGATGAGCATGTAGTTTCTTCAACATTCCAAAGACGATTCCTGTTAGAGGAGTCTAGGAACTGCCATTTTTTATACTATTGAGTGAAGATGCTTCTTTTTTTTGGTAGACTGTTATTTCACATAGACAAGAAACATGATATTAGATTATTATAATTATTTCATCATGCCAAGTGGGAAGAAATTTGAGTGTAAGATTATTTTGTTAGAACAGATGGTTAGGATTCTAAAAACTTTTTATTGAGAAAGTAGGAAAATAACAGCCTGCTTTAGAAAAGAATAATGTACGAAGGAAATACTCTGTTATGATTAGCCAATAATATAATTTGGTTCTTCCAATTTTTCTATGTAAATATTTCAAAAACATGTTGCCTTTTTTTCAGATTGAAATTGTCAAAGAAGAATTTAATGAACATTTAGAAGTTGTAGACAAGATTAACCAGATCTGCAGAAATCTACAATTTCATCTAAATAAAATGAGAATTTTTGAAGAGCCTCCTTTTGAAAAAGAAGCTAATATTATTGTGGATAGATGGCTTGATGTGAGTGACAGTTTAATTCAGTAAAAATCTCATTTTATAGGAAATTGATCTTTTCTGTTGTATCTTTAGTATTTTTTCTCTAATTATAAAATTCAAAAGTGTTCATTGTAAAATGTTCAAATAATCTAAAATTTATGACCTAGGAATTAATTTCACCCCCTGAGTTAGAAGCCACTAACAAATGGGTCTGTAACCTTTGAGATATAAAAGCTTACACTCAACTTCTTTAAGATATAAAAGCTTACACTCAACTAGCTAATATATAAATCATTCAGAATATTTATGTCCAACTATATATTTATTTAATAGGGTTTTGGTTGAGTAATAATTAAATTTTTACCAATTACAAATTAAGAATTTGTCCGTATTCTATTTCCTTCTGTGTTTTAAAAGCACCTTTAATTTATTGTGGTTTAGAAATTAGGAAAACTATTACTTTCAGTTTCCTATAAGTGGCAGCAAAGTTTTTTTGTGGAAGGAAGAACTGTGTGATACATTAAGGCACCTTTTTTTGTTGTTGTTGATAGTTAAAGCAAATTATTTTAAAAACAAAGGTAAACTAAACTTTTATTTTAAAATAGAGTGTGTTTGAAACAATGGTTTTCATACTTTTTACCACTAAGTGTGTTCTTTCTATTTTTTAAATTATGGTAGATAAATGAGAAGACAGAAGACTATTGTGAAAATCTTGGTCGAGCCCTAGCTTTATGGGACAAACTTTTTAACTTAAAAAATGTCATCGATGAGTGGACTGAAAAGGTCCTTCAAAAAATGGAATTACATCAAGTGGCTGAAGAAGAAAGAGAAAAGCTGAAGGTAATTTGTAACAGAGATAAAATGTATGCTCTTTTTGTACACAGTTGATGTTTAATATTGAGCTTGCTTTCTGGAGCCAGAGTAGAGAAATCACAAAGAAATGTTTTATTTCTTTCATTATCTCTTGAGTGGGACCTTTCTGTTATTTCCTTTGTGATAGGTAGGAAGATGTTAGCTGGTGTTAGTAATTTGGGGTTCACAGACCCCCAAGTGTTTGTAAATAAAATGACCTCATTTGGGAAAAATTGCATCTTTATTTTTATGAATGTCTAACCAAAATGTAATATTGGTTCCAATTACGAATACAGTCAATAAACATAGTAGGATGAATATTACATGTGACTTTGTTATCAAGAAAATCGCAGATATCTTTGAACATTATCTGGTTGTAACTGTTACCCTTTATCACTGTTTGAAATTATGGTGTTTAGTAACGTCACTTCTAGGTCTTCTTATTTAAGATAGTAATGTAGAAACATATATATTGCTATAGCAGAAATTATTTTTGATATTTTGATAACTGTAACTCAGTAAAATTGTTTTCTGTTATAATCCTAGATAATTTATCTTATTTTGTTTTTAAAACATTGTTATGCAAAGGATCCACAGGATTCACCAGACTATCAGAGGCATTTATGGTACAAAGAATGTTAATAACTCCTAGAAGAGGCCTTACCAAAACGTATAATTGTTCCCAGGGAGTCACTATAGGTCCCAGAGATTGGCAGACTTTTTCTTAAGAGATCAGATAGTAAATATTTTAAGCTTGTAGATCATTTGGTCACTGTCACAACTGGTTAATGCTGCTGTTGTAGCATGAAAGCATTCAGTCATAGACAATTCATAAATGCTTGAAAATAACTGGGTTCCAATAAAACTTCCTTTATAAAAAAAGACTGCCAGCCCTTAGACTGTTAACCCCTGATCTACATCATGAATATGGACAATCTTCATAATTTGAATTAAGCAGCCTCTCCTTTCAAAAGATTAGAAAAAAATGCCAGGCCAAGTATTAAAATCTTTATAGAGCTTCAAAAAAGACTAGTTTTTAAAACCATAACCTGCCATTTTTTTAATGATTTTCAAAGATTTCAAGTTATCTCTTTTAACCCTAGGAAGAGCTCTTTCTAATTGCTTATTTATATATTATTCACTTGGATCATATGAAATATCATATGAAATATGAAATCTCTATCTTTGTAGGTCAGAAAATAATCAAATATTGGCAATTATATCTGGCTCAGTATAATAGAAAACAATATGTATGTGTACATGAAGGCTTTATAGTATGTCAAGACTGATGCTTCCAGTCTCATTTTTTCTCTAATCTTTATTATTTTAACCATTTTTAAATTCACTTATCCATTTTTATACATTTGGAAAAGGTTTTCAAAAATGTGTAGAGATTTGAATTTCCTTGTGTATGATGATAGATATTATGATTTGCTAAGTGTGAATGAATAAGTCTTAATGCCTTGAAGTGCAGGTTGTTTAAAAATTTGAAGTTAAGGATGCCTGGGTGGCTCATGGTTGAGCGTCTGCCTTTGGCTCAGCTTGTGATGCTTAGGTCCTGGGATTGAGTCCTGCATTGGGCTCCCCGCAGGGATCCTGCTTCTCTCTCTGCCTTTCTCTCTGTGTCTCTCATGAATAAATAAATAACATCTTTAAATAAAAACAAAAATGTGAAGAAGTTAAAGATTGTAAACTGCCAGCCTGTGGGCCAGATTCTGCCAACAGTGTGTGTGTGCGCATGTGTGCACATATGGCCGCACAGTTTGTATGCACAGATCTAGGAAATACAGTGTGAAGTGATTACATTCTTGTGTGGCACAAGCCTGACCCCCTCTGTCATCTTACAGTTAGGCTGCTTCACTCAGCTGTAACATTTCGCTGACTCATAAAGTCACTTGGGTTCATAACTCTCAGGACTCCTTCGAAAAACAAGTGATTTGGGGAAATTCAAAGGCTCTCTCAGTTTCTGTATATAGTAATAGTCATCATAGATCCCAGAAAATAAAGTATAACTAAAAAGATATTTTCTGTTAACATTATTTGTTATAGGAAGAGTTACAAGTCCATGAACAAAAATCTTCAGAGTTTTCTAAAAGAGTGGCTAAAATACAGTTTCTCCTTCAAAGCAGTGAAATGCCTCTTGAATTGCAGGTAAGAGAATTTTTATTTAAAAGTTGCAATTAAAGCCCTCTAAAGTAATGTTCCGGGATGCCTGGGGGGTGCAGTTGGTTAAGTGTCCAACTCTTGGTTCAGCTCGTCATCTCAGGGTCGTGAGTCCTGTGTTGGACTTGCACTCAGCTGGGTGTCTGCCTGGGTTTCTCTCTCCTTCCCCCTCTGCCTCTCCCCCTGTGCATGCTCTCTCTCTCTCAGATAAATAAATAAATCTTAGAAAAAATAATGTTCATAATCCAGAATTCTAAATCTTTAAAATAAAATAAAATTAGAATCATTATTTAGTTCACCTTTATTCAATTCCTATGTTGTCTAACTAAATTTTTGATAGTTGGCATAGTTCATTATATCTGTTTAGAATAGGTATGATTTTTGTATTGTTTTATTCCCATTTCACTTATTTCCAGGACTCTTGTGTAGAGGTACAGATGTTGCCATGCTTCTATGTAAAGTAACAAGGGTTTCCTCTGGAGTGTCTTTTGGCCATTAGAAGGAGAATATGGCTCAAGTGATTCTGTGTTTATTAATTGCTGCATGGGGAAGCAGGGAGATTGCCCCAACTGTGATTTTCTATTGTGTGAAGAGATTTGTTACAATTTTATTTAGATCAGAGTGCATAGTGGCTGAAGAAGAGCTCTAAAGTCAGACTTTCTGGTGAGGTCTTGGCTTTGCCACCTACTAGCTTTGTGATCTTGGGCAAATCATTTAACATTCTAAATCCTGTATTTTGTACCTAAAGTGCTTACCACAAAGCTGTGCGCATAATAAACAGTAAATGCTGGCTGTTTAATTTTTACTATATATTTTCAAATGAGTGCTATGCGATGGCACCTCAATTGATATGCTAGATAAAACTTGTTTAAAGGGGGAAGGATTCAAATTAGTCCTTTGGGAAAAAGATAGGATGTCAATCAGTTTTTCATGTTATTCTTTTTTAATTAATTAGTTATTTATTTTTAAAGGTTTTATTTATTTATTCATTGAGAGACACACAGAGAGAGGCAGAGACACAGGCAGAGGGAGAAGCAGGCTCCACGCAGGGAACCCAATGTGGGACTTGATCACGCCCTGAGCCGAAGGCAGATGCTCAACTGCCGAGCCACCCAGGCATCCCTCATGTTATTCTTTTTTAAATGATTTGAATTGTATCAGTGATGTAGAACAATGAAGAATTAATTTCACATTGAAATGAAGCAAAGTATCAACTCACTCTCTAGCAATGCAGTTGTCTTAAAATCTAGTTAAATAAAGTCCCCTACAGACTTACCACATGTCTCATGATTTCAGGTCATGGAGTCTTCCATTTTAAACAAGCTGGAGAATGTAAAAATGCATTTAATAGGAGAATCCAACTGCTCTGCACTCAGTGGCAGCACAGCTGAGCTAAGGGAGGATCTTGACCAAGCCAAGACCCAGATGGGAATGACTGAGTCCCTCTTAAAAGCGCTGTCTCCTTCTGACAGCTTAGAGATCTTTACTAAACTAGAGGTATGTCCCAGTTTCTCCTCTCCTACGATTCAGATTTATTTTCATACTTAACTCTGATGACTTTGGCCTCTTGAGGTTAATAAAAATAGTTACCAAAAAATGAGAGTCAGGGGAAAAACTCAGAAAAACAATTTGTGTATATTTAGCAGTATCACCTTTGAATTGCTTTGTGGATGGTAATTATTTGATATTAAATTGCATTGTGTTATACATTTACTGGCTAAGATAAAGCGAATCCACCCCACAGAATATCATTTAGATTTTTACAAAAAACAATGGAGATCTATTATGGTTTGTGTAAATTGAGCTCATTTTGAGACTTAATGGTTGTTTGTTTATGTATTTAGGAGATACAGCAGCAAATCCTACAACAAAAGCACAGTATGATGTTACTTGAGAATCAAATAGGTTGTCTGACTCCTGAACTCTCTGAATTAAAAAAGCAATATGAAAGTGTCAGTGATTTATTTAATACTAAAAAAAGTGTCTTGCAAGATCACTTTTCTAAGTTATTAAATGGTGAGTGCAATGTTTCTCTTAATTGTTTCTGGGAATCTGGAAGTATCAATAAGTATTGTGAACATGAAGGCTTGTCTAAGCTTCACTTACAAATGGTTGCAGAGATTCTAGTTAAGGAAAGAGATTTATTTATTTATTTATTTATTTATTTATTTATTTATTTATTTGGGATTCATTCAGCTAAATCTGTCATGGGGAAGCACTGACTGATCTATGCCTGTCATAAATAACATCTATATCTTTCAAGCCCCAAATATTTATTTCATGAAAGAAGGTCACCGACATCCTCACATTTGACCTGCTCACTGTGGTGAGTGAGTCTGGGGATTTGTCTGTGAGCAGGCTGCCCCTGCAAGTGTCTTTGGATCTCCTATGTGCTTGGAAAGGAGGTTTGGTATAGAAAATATACTACAATTTGGGGTGCTTGTGGGATGTAGTTAAATGTCTGACTCTTGATTTCAGCTCAGGTCTTGATCTCAGGGTCATGAGTTCAATGCCCCGTGTTAGACTCCATCCTGGGCATGGAACCTCCTTAAAAAAAAAAAAAAAAAAAAGGCTAAAAAAAAAATGAAGAAGGAAATATACCACAGTTATTCTTCAGAATCTTCAAAATTGGGTTTCAACTTATTACCACTTTATACAATGACTTGTAGCCATGTCACAGGAAGCAAGTTTCAAAGTCTCTCACTTTAACAAGGTATCTCAAGTCTCCCTTGAATGAATACAATTTCTTTTTTTTTTTTCCTGCAGATCAGTGCAAGAACTTTAATGACTGGTTTGGCAACATTAAAATGAACCTTAAAGAGTGTTTTGAATCATCAGAAACAAAAAAAAATGTGGAACAAAAGCTACAAAAACTTTCTGTAAGATATATATACATATATATGTATATATATAAATCTTAATCAAAATTTATCAAAACTAAAATACTAGAGGCAAAGAACTGTATTTAAGTAGATGAAATAATTACTTTGGGGGCACCTGGGTAGCTCAGTTGGTTAAGCATTTCATGCTTGATTTGGGCTCAGGTCATGACCTCAGGGATGTGGGACTAAGCCCCACATTGGGCTCCATGCTGGGTGTGGAGCCTGCTTAGGATTCTCTCTCTCTGTCTCCGTCTCCCTCTTTCTCTCCCTCTCCCCTCTCCCCACTTGAGCTCTCTCTCTCTTTCTTTCTTAAAAAAAAATATAAATAAAAAGAATTACTTTGACTTACTAATTTCTCTACAATGTTTCCAAACAAGTGACTTTTCCCCAAATATTTTGAAACTCCATATTTACTGGGTAAGGGTGAGAGTGACTTAAACAAGGTCTATTTTCACACCTATTCTAAGATGCTGTTTGACTTAGTGTTCACTGGTAAATCTAGTCAAGTTAAAATTATATTTGTTAAAAAATAAAGGTCTTATCTAATGTGGACTTTGAAATCCCTTTACTTTCTTGAGAGAGAGGTCTCTTGACTTTTTATTGTTTTTTTCTGAGTAATATTTCCTTTAAAAAAATCTCAGTGAACTTTAAATCAGCTGGCTGAAGTGTAGTAGAGGGCAGCCCAGAATAAAAGTAATGTGCATAGGGGCATTTAAAATGCTTATGGCATCCTTAAATCTTGATCACTTTAGGCTAGATTATCTAGTACTTTAGTGTTGATGATTAGTCATGCTCTCAAGCTTCTGAGTAGTGCTGAATGTTCTCTGTTTGAGTCCTTGCTTTGATGATACTGTTCTTTATTGATAGAATTGCCTTTCTACTCTTTTTTTTTAGTTTAAATTCCAACTTTTTTTTTTTAGTTTTTTTATTTTTTGCCTTTAATTTTGCCCATTGTATGAGTCTTAGCAATTAATGCTCAAATCTTGAAACACAAACATTGAAATAAAATTCTGATTTGGACAAAGTTAGATAGAGAATCATGTATTTAGTTTTACATGTTGATTAGCAGAAGGGAGTAAGTATTTAGAAGCTGAGGAAAGAAAAATGCTGCTTTCCCAATCTTATTCCTAATGACTTTCATGGTGGTCCTGCATTATTTTGCTTGATGCTATTTCCAATAAGTCAGATGTATACACACATTCTACAACTAATAGAAATCATCTTTTGATCATTTGCCATTGAAGTTAGCCGTATTTACATAGCTCTTCCTCTAGTGGATGTTTAAAAGGTGGCACGTCCACATACGGACTTGGAAAAGTGATAGAGGCCATGCTTCAACTTGCCAGTAGAGCATCATTGAGTTTCTGTCTTTCTTAAGGATTTCTTGACTCTTGAAGGAAGAGGCAGTAAAATACAGCAGGTGGGAACTGTACTGAATCATGTGAAGAAGCATCTACCAAAAGCACATGTTAAGGAGCTTAACAGTTGGATTATAAATCAAGAAATTGAATTGGAAAAGATGGACTCCATTTGCCAGACCCAAGCAAAGGAGCTTAATGACCACTTGCAGCAGCTACTGAGGTAGGAAATAAAGGTGATATTCAAATAACATGTTTTCTAATGGTACCTTTATGTGTTCAGTGCCTCAGTACAGCTAGCATTAGGATATACAATACATAGAAATTTCACAAATAAAATACATATTTCCAAATCTAAGTTTGTCTCTAGGAAGATAGAAGTCAAGAGAATTCTTTAAATTATCTAAAATGGTAATAGTTAAGGGGAGAGTCCAACAGTGTTTTCTGTTTGTTTCCTACTTTTTATGATACATTTGTGTAGCTCATTGCTTTATAGAATCCCACTATAATGCAGGCTGGTATTGTTCAGATTTTAATGTTACAAATTAATTTTTCTCTAAAGAATAATAAAAAAAGGTAGTAAAAACCTGATTAGCTTATAAAATTCATGCTAACCTTCTCTTCTTAGAACACTTTTTGCTTATTTTATATTTTAACATATGTAATGTCCTTTTAGACTCCAGGATGACCACAGAAATCTGAGCAAGTGGCTGACAAGTCAGGAAGAGAAATGGATAGAAATGGAAAAATCAGGAGAGAAAACTGAGCTTTTTTGCGAAGCTGTAGCTGGAAAGAGGTATAGCTGATCTTGTATGAATTTATTTTCTGCTAACACAGTTTCTTACATGATGTTGTGGCTGCTATAAACTTTCAATAATGTTTGGAATTTACAGGGAACAGTTTGAATCTATGGCCCAGTTGAACAGTTCTTTGAAGGAATATGGGCTCACTGAAGAAGAAGAAATAATAATGGAATCAACACACTTGATTGATAGATATCAGACATTTTTGAGACAATTATGTGAAATTGATGAAGAGGATAAGTTACCTCCTACAGAGGACCAGAGCTTTAATGATCTTGCACATGATGTCATTCATTGGATAGCAGGGATTAAAGAGTCCCTTATGGTTTTGAATTCATCTGAAGGCAAAATGCCACTTGAGGAAAGAATCCAAAAAATAAAGGTATAACTGTGGAAACTAAATTTCAGAGGTCAAAGTGAACAGAGTGAGCTCTAATTTTTAAAAGATTTAGAGGAAAAACTGCAAAGATTTGTTTCTTAATGGAAAGCAGCAGGATCATTGTGGAATGGTTGAAGCATTCAGGTGACTGAGCTTACAAGATAGAAGGGCTGTGATGTATCTAAAATTATTTTAAAGCAGACAGAAGAGAGAAGGCATATCCTCTTTGTAAGGGCAGTGCCTATGGGGCTATGGTGGTGGGAGTTTGCTAGGATATAAAAAGAATATATGTCAGTACAGAGAGGCATCAGCATTATCAAGGCCAGAGCTGGAGAGGAACTCTTCTTCAAAGTGAATATGTATGGTTCATAAAGGTTATTAGATATCGAGTGTGCCATGTGGTTCATAAAGGTTATTAGGTGCTGAGGGAATTGCAGAGGGCAGGGGAAACCTCCAGCTCCTTCCAGCCCACTTTTTATCTAAGGAGAGATTCAATAGACATGGCTAGTTAAAAATACAGGGGACAAAAAAAAAAAAATACAGGGGACAGAAGCATATGTGCTCAAAAGGAACCCAGAAGGATTGAAATTACATTAATCAAAACATTATTGCAGGAGGAAATGGTGATGAACAGTGAGCTATAAGGGTTGATGAGGCTAACTGAAGTGATTGGGATTATATGTGAAAGGTTTTCCAGGGGAAGTGAATCTGGAGTAAGTAGCATTTCCAATAAGGGAGGAACTTGATTGTTTAGAGCAAAGGAGGGAAGGAGAACAGGGAATGGAAATTAATTATGTAGTGGTGGAGGGATAAGAGTTGACATGGGGCACTGCATTTTCCTGTGGAAAGCTGTAAGTCTCATCTTGAGTATATAAAAATGTTGTGTTTGGGTTGTTACCCTGACCCTCTATCTATAAATAATGGAATGGATAGGAAGAGGGTTTGGGTCTTTTGGACATATATCTTATTTGAAGGCAGTTGAAAATCAAGAGGAGAGCAGAAATGCAAGGACATCAACCTGAAAAATATTTATTGAGAATCAATTCCATAAATGTGAAGGAAATATTGTCTTTTGGGCATATTAAAAGATAATTTTGAAATTTCTGCAATCAGAATCTAAATAAAAAGATATCATATGTACTTTCCCTATATTACGCAAATGAGGTTCTACGATCTTTTTTATTTAACTCAGGAAATCATTTTACTAAAGCCTGAAGGGGACGCTAAAATACAGACCATCATGAGTCAGGCTGAGAGCAGCAAGGCTCCGTTGGCTCCAAAGACCCTTACTGATATCAAGAACCAATGGGACAACACACTCCATTTAGCCAACACATATCTAAGGTAAAGGGCAATGCCTTTACTTTCATGACTTTTCATTGCACAGTGAAGCCATAACAAGTATGTTTTGTCTGCCTCCTGGATTTGTATATAATATCTATTGGAGAGAAAAAGTCGGTAATGTCAGGGGCATCCACAATGTCAGAGGCAGAAATGAAGATGAATAGTTCTCTGGATCAGATAGGAAGTACAGTCATAGCTCTATGGCAGTGTTTACTTTGGCTGGTTCATCAAACATGGAATTCTTGGTAACAAATTAACATTGTCTATGATTCCACTTTCAACACTCTGCTTCTTACCAAACACCCCATCCCCCAGACAATTTCAGTGTCTGCATGGTATTACTGTAGAATAATTATGCTTTTAAAAATATATTCTAAGAGATCCTTAAATGTGTAAACCTTGTAAATGTTGTCTGAATTCAGTGGACATAATTCTGGTGAAAATTCTTAATTCATATGACATCTCAAATGATACATTTACTGTTTATTTATTTATTTTAAAAGATTTTATTATTTATTTATTCATGAGAGAGAGAGAGAGAGGCAGAGACACAGGCAGAGGGAGAAGCAGGCTCCATACAGGGAGCCTGATGTGGGACTTGATCCTGGGTCTCCAGGATCAGGCCCTGGGCTGAAGGCGGTGCTAAACCGCTGAGCCACCGGGGCTGCCCCATTTACTGTTTAATGGAAATGGGAATTTTATATTTTTTCTGGGAAGACAAACAGATCAAAACTAAATTTAAGTTATAGAAAGTACAAACCAATATACTGAATGATTATTTATTTTCCTTACATGAGAAAGAAAAATATAAGATTATATAATTCCATTTAGGTATAATCAGTATAATGGTTTGGAATCTGAATTAGTAAGTGTTTGTTCTTGGGTCGAATTATGGAACAAAAGTTTTTTTTAGTAATACTGCAAATAACGTCTGTCTTGATTTCTGGGCTTAACTTAATGCTACCTAGAATTCCATAATGCCAAAAAAGTCTTTGGGAATCATTTATGTTAGTGTTATTTTATTTTTAAATTTTTATTTATTTATTCATGAGAGACACAACAGAAAGAGGCAGAGACATAGCCAGAGGGAGAAGCAGGCTCCATGCAGGAAGCCTGATGTGGGATTCTATCCCGAGATTCCAGGATCATGCCCTGAGCCATAGGCAGATGCTCAACCGCTGAGCCACTCAGGCGTCCCATTATTGTTATTTAATGTTTTTTATTATAATGTATGTTGTCCTATAGTATGTGAAACGCATTCCAACTTGCTAAGAGTCGTCATTTCTAAAATGTTTGTTCAACGTAGCCATCAAGAAAAGCTTCGACTAGAAGGAGAGAAATATTTGCAAAGCAAAGAGGACCTGAGGTTAATGCTCACAGAACTAAAAAAGCAACAGGAAGCGGGCTTTGCTCTGCAACATGGTTTGCAGGAGAAGAAAGCCCAGTTAAAAATTTATAAGAAATTCCTCCAGAAAGCACAAGATTTGACATCATTGCTAAAAGAGTTAAAGTCTCAAGGAAGTTACCTATTAGAGTGCACTAAAAATCCCAACTTCAGTGAAAAGCCTTGGCTGGAAATAAAGCATCTCCACGAAAGTCTCCTCCAACAGCTACAGGTGACATGGTCAAATTGAAATTTTAAATGACTGTCATAATTATGCATGATTTTGTCATATTTTGTCATATTTGTATACGGAATGATTTTTTGTTCTCTTGGAAAATCAAGAACTTTTAACATTTGATTTATCATTTTTAGATATAAATATTAAATCCTCAAGGATGGAGGAATCAATCCATCAGTTTTGTGCTAGAGGAATCCATTGCATATTGTTTGATGATGACATTTTTTCTCATCCAAGTTCTCCTTTTCAGTAGTCAAAGGGTTAAGATTTTTAAAAAGATTTATTTATTTATTTGAGAGAGAGAGAGAGAGTACATGTGTGCATGGGATCAGAGGTGGGCCAGGGGGATAGAATATCAAGCAGACTTCTTGCTGAGATGGGAGCCAATGCAGAGGTCAATCTCATGATGGAAGCCAAAACCAAGAGTTGGATCTTTAACCAACTGTGCCACCCAGATGTTTTTAAGTATCTGTCTGAAAGTGATGCTGTCAAAGTGATCCATACATCCATGTATCCATCATCTATCCTTTGGAATAATTTACAGCTGATCCTTAAACAATGTGGGGGCTAGGAGTGTTGAGCCCCCCTACAACTGAAAATTTGCGTATCACTTTTGACTTTCTGAAAACTTAACTGCTGATAGCCTTCTGGTGACCGGAAGCCTTACAGATAACATAAACAGTCGATTAACACATATTTTGCATGTTATATGCATTACAAATTATATTCTTACAATAAAGTAAGCTTTATTGTAAAGGAAAGAAAATGTTACTAAAAAGATCATAAGAGGAAATACATTTACAGTACTGTACTACAAAAGACCTGTGCATAAGTGGATTCATACAGTTCAAGGCCATGCTGTTCAGGGTCAGCTGTACATTCATTATTTGGTATAAACCTCATCAGTTTCCCTCTCTTGAGTGGTCTACAGTGAAAGAGTTAAGAGATCAATGTCAGCTTGCCATGAGGGAGTATATTCTCATGAGAATTGTCTATAATTCTTTGCATACTGGAAGTTAGATTAAATGTAAGGATTATGTGGATAAGAAATCCTGCTAATACAGATTCTAGGACATGTGCAGAGGTAAAGAGATACTCACTTGACTGTAAGTTGTTGAGCTTAATAATTATTACTTTCCTGATCAGATATGGCTACCCTATTTTCTTATTTCAGGAATAGAACTTGAAGATGGGTTTGCTCTTGAGTTAGGATTACTTTTTCCTAACACACAATGTTTGAATTTAATTCTTAGGAAAGGAATGTGAGGTTAGGCTGATCTCATATAGTCTCATTTCCAACTGTGGATATTTGGTTTTACTAAGAAGGATAATTAAGGGAGCCACTTTATTATGGGTATTTGTGATTTGATGATATAATTTGAAGCGTTTATGTTTTGTAAACCTCTTAAGAAATAAATTGTCTTCAGGAATGAAATGAAGGCAGAAAATCATGGGATAAACATGTGATTTCAATAAGCCATTTTTTGGGGGGAGGAGTTGATTTTTCATTGAAATACCTTAACTACTAAAAACTTTACTTAAGAACTCTGGACAACTTATGGCCCTATTCCTGTTTCTAGATGAAAACTCATAAAACAAGTGTTTGTGAACAATTTATTTTCTGAGTGAGAAAATTCAGAGGCATAATTGGTGAATTGTCAATGGTTTTATTTTTAGGATTCTGTGCAAAAATTGGAAGGTCACGTTCAAGAGCACCACTCATACCAGGTTTGCGTCACAGATCTGAATACTGCATTGGACGATATCTCCAAGGAATTTGCCAGTTTTTCTGATAAGCCTGTGGATCAAATAGCAGTTGAGGAAAAAGTGCAGAAACTGCAGGTATTAAATAGTGTCTGGACATGATGGACATCAAAACAAAATCAATATTATTTACAGTGAACAAATCTGCATCTTTAGTCAGAAATCCAGTTATTCTTCAGAAGAGTAAGATAATTAAGGTTCTGACTAGTTGTAGAGAATGGTAATGTTATTCTTTAGTGACCAAGTCCATTTATAATTTGAATTGAACATTTTTCTGCACTGCAGACCATCAGAGACAGCTCTACCCATGACCAGTCTATACCTCCTGGAGATCTTTGTTTCAAAGACAGCACAGTGATTCCAGGAGGTACTACTGGGAAGTCAAAAAATATATCTGATGCCACAAGACCAAGGGGGGAAATCCTTCAGTTTTGCATTCTTTATCAAGGGTGGATGGGAGTTGTATAATTTTTACCTCATTTTTATATGCATGGTCTAAATTAGAGCTCTCTCCAGGTTAGAGCTTCCAAAATCTTCTTCCTCACTCCAACAGCACCTAGCCTCTTAAAATGAGGATCACAGCCTTTTACCCACATCCTTAAAACACCTTCCTTAAAAAAAAACAAAAAAACAAAAAAACAAAAACAAAACAAAACAAAAAAAAAACAAACCTTCCTTAGATTCTCACTCTTTGCTTAGCCAACATAAGCAAGCCTGAGAGCTGTCTTCTAGAAGAAAACAAAGTAAAGCATTTTTTCAGCTACTTCTTTGATAGCTCCTTAACTGGAGATTCCGTGGGGTGAGTCTCAGAGCAGCATTGCTGGCATAAGTGTGGGAATTCTTCATCTCTTTCTCTTTTTTTTCTTCCAGTTTTTAAACTTATTTAAGTAATCTTTACACCCTACATGGAGCTCAAACTCACAACCCTGTGATCAAAAGTCTTATACTCTTCCACAGAGCCAGCCAAGTGCTCCCTCATCTCTTTCTTTTTGGGACCTGGGAATCAAGCAAACCTTCTCCTCCATGGCCTGAGATTGTGACAGCGCTACCTCCCTTTTTAACAGTGATCATTTGACAGATGTTAAGGGCTCATCATGTCCAAGGCACTGTTTGGGTGCATGGATAACTGTTTGGGTGTTAGACATGAGCCCAGCTCAGGCTTCTCCTAAAAAATTAACATAGAACCTCTATTATAGGTAGAAGGAATCTCAGAGGCCATTAAGTTCAGGCGCCTCATTTTATATCTGGTAAGCCAGGTTCTAGAGACATGAAGGACTTACAAGGTCACCTTGGTGACATAACAGAGTAGGGGCTACAGCTCAGGTCTTCTGATTCCGCTGGACATCTCTATTTGGATGCTGTACACTTATCTGTAGTTTAGTATGTCCATAAAACAACTCATCAACTTCCCTTTCTCCATCTCTCACCTCCTTAACCAATAGGCCTGCTTTTTCTTCTGTGTCCTCTGACTCTGTGAATATCTCTACCATCTCTCCAGGCTTCACTCAGAAACCTGGCTATCCGTCCTTTCCCAGACTCCTCAATCTAGTCAGAGACTAAGTGCTGTCTCTTTCATCTCTAGAATATCTATAAAATGTATTCCTCCTCTAAGACCCCTGTTATTGCCTCTTTAGATCAGGCTCTCACCTCACATACCCCTGCATTAATTTCCAAATGGGCTCTCTGCCTGAACCTGCCACCATCTCCATGGCAGTGCCCCCATGGCTGCACCCCGACCATTCTAAAATGCGATCTGGAACTAACTCCCTTCTTCCAGCTTAATATATTTCAATGACCTGTGCATATTTGTTAGCATAGATCTCTTCACATTCTATTACAATTGTCTGTTTATTTCTGTGTCTCTCTCACTCTTAGAGTTATCTGTTTACTTCTATGAGGAACCTGACACAACTATATTTTATTCATCTATGTATCTTCAAAACCTATCATAATAAGGGTGCATGGCTAGCTCAGTTGGTGGAGCATATGATTCTTGATCTTGGGGTTGTGGGTTTGAGCCCCACATTGGGTGTAGAGATTACTTGAAAAATTTTAAAGATGAAAAAAACCTGTCATAATATTTGCTGCTAGTTGAATGAATGAATGAATGAATGGATGAATACTGTATAGTCTATTAGGATAGTGACTAACAAATACTGTATAGTTCACCTAGTAACTTTAAGGCTTATTCTATTTCAACAGTAACGTCAGTAACCACTGAACACATTAGTTCCTTAATTTCCTTTTAAGTCTTGAGTTCTCAAATCAGCCTGATCTGTTCATGCATTGAGTAAATATTGATTGAGTTCCTGCTAAATTTAAGATATTGCATTAGCTAGATTGATTTAAGCTTTGCTCTGAATGGTAAATATTAATACTAGATTCATGCAGGTATATTCTAAATGATTTTTTAAAATTCTTTTCAAGCTGTATCTTGAACAAAATATATGCTTAGCAAATATATGTTGACTGCCTCCTATGTTCTAGGAACTGCGTTGTGAGAATTTTCTCTGTTACTTCTTATAAACTTCTAGTATCTTATACAATCTGTGAGGGATTTTGATCTGGGATGCCACATTGGTTTAAATTTTGCCCAGAGTTTCTTCTTTGTGATATGAATTGGTGAATTTTTTATGCTTTCCACTAGTGGAGGAGAATCCTCTGGGATTTACAAAAGCCTATTAACTCTTGTGACCATTGAATGGAGGTACTTTTTGTGACAATCTTTTCTCCACTTACAGGAACTAGAGAATAGACTCCGTTTACAAGATGGCATATTAAAGAAGATTTTAGCTTTAGCAAAATCCATCAAGCAAAATACATCTTCAGGAGGACAGAAGATTATTAAAGATGATATAAAGTCACTTAAGTGTAAACAAAAGGATTTGGAAAACCGGCTTGAATGTGCTAAGCAGGAGTCAGAAAATTATCTCAATAGCATTCTCAAATCAGAACGCTCAACGGAACAGAAAGAAAAGTTTCCTCTGCCAGGCAGAGAGAAGGAGGTCACTTCTGATGTGCAGGAGCCCACTCAGGACTCAGCTGTGCCTGAAAAGTTTGAAGAAGACCGAGAAATAAACAAGGTAAGTGCTTGTGATTGCATCTCTAAGGCATCGTGGCTGAGAATGAAGAGGTGTTGGGCTCTGAAGAGAGGGTGGTGAATCAAGCCTTCTGATTTCATAATTAAACCCTCAATGCGCTGGCTATTTATGATGCCCACTTGTAAAAAGAGCCCTTAGAAAACTGTCCAAGATTTCAGTGGTGAAATATTACTGTTTAATCTGTTAAAATGTCAGTCATCAATTTAGGTTGATTATTCTCTCTGATATGTAATCAGGTACAGTTTCCTGGGTCAAGTGCACAAAGGCAAATTAGAAAAGGCAAAAGAAAAGAAAGTGTGTTCTACCCATTTTCTGAGAAAAAAATTCCCAAGAACCCTACTTTTTTTTCTTTTGGTTGATTTTATAATGAAATCAGAGAGTGTTTGAAAGGATAGGTTCCTTTCGTTTTCTTCTCCTGTTAACCCTATCCTGCAAATGCATTTATAAATGTTGTCAGATCATTTGGTGTGAGAACATCAACATTCAGGTTCCTCATTTTCCCCTGGGGAGAAGAAAAAAGAATGCTGTTTTGTTTCATGCTGACCAACCAAATGGGTACATTTTCCTATGGCTCTTAAAGTTCTTTCTCACTGGTTAAAGATTGAATGGAAGAGGTGCAAAGAACCATCCAGTCACCCATATTTGAAAGCGTCTTCCTGATAGGCAGCCTCTCAGAGTCCAGGGTCCAGTGTGAGAGTAGCAAAGGATAGACCATTTAGGTGTGAGTTCTCATCTCAGCTTTTTATGGAGTACGTGATCGATAGTGATGAAAAGAATGTACACTTCTGTTGTTTTAAAACAGAAATGCACGGGGATGTTTGGGTGGCTCAGTCAGTTAAGTGTCTAACTTTGGCTCAGGTCATGATCTCAGGGTCCTGAGATTGAGCCCCATGTTGAGCTTCCTGCTCAGCAGGAAGTGTACTTCTCCCTTTCCCTCTTCCCTCCTCCTGCTTGTGCTTTCTTTCTCTCTCTCTCTCAAATAGATAAATAAATAAAATCTTTTAAAAAACCCAAAATAAAACAGAAATGTATGGAAGATTATAGGAAACAGCATTCTCTAGGGTTGGTAAAATAAAACCAGGTTAAATGCCAAAGGAGCACCTGTCTGGCCATGAGAAAAGACTTATAAATCCCACAAGCAGTGTTAGATATTGCTAATGAAAATGTCTTAAAGAATGAAGGGCCCATGCATGTAACTCTTGAATTATGTGAATAAAAGAAACTTTTTTTAACAGTATTAAATAGCAGTAGATAAGTAAAAAAGAAAAAATATCTGAGTGCTTTCTATCCTAATACATAATGTTGCTAAAGGGAATTGCTAAATAACTTTTAAAATTAGCTTCTCAGACCCATTTTGGCTGTGAGCTCCCAAAATTTAATAGAGCATATTGAAAATTAAGTAAAGATCATAATCCAATAAGAGTTTTTATAATTTATTAAGCTTTTACTTAGTCTTGAATGATGAATTCTTTATAATTTATGGTACTTCATTAAAATATTTTTAGGTAAAACAAATATATTGTAATATACATTTTTATTTAATTTGTGATGTCTTGTGTAATGGTCAGAAGATTCCTGTGTTTGTGAAGGAGGAGATAAGCTACTTTTAAATCTAAAAAAATGATAGGGGTACTTAAGTCTTCAAATAAATGTCACTGGTTTGAGATAGAGGAAGGTGGTTCTAATTTTCTAGCAATATTTTATTATGACTTTTTACTCTTTTGTGTTATGAAACTTTTTTTTCCCCCAGCATTTGTACTTTTATTTTCCTTGCCCTAAAAACTGGCTGTATTAACTTTATTTTATATAACATTAGACTGTGTAGACCACGAACAATTTTAATGTTGAACAGCTACTAAAAGTGTTCAAAACATGTGTAAGACACAAGTGTAGAAGCTTAAACAGGAGTCTCTAAATAACATAAAAGCATAGTGTACTGAACTCTAAGTCTGATTAATCAAAAACTATTGTGATAGTGAAAATAAGCACTTAATTCATTAAAAATGTTTATTGATGCCTCTTTTGTATTAATCATTCTGCTAGAATAGGGGCATACAGTTATCACAATTTAAAATTTAACACTAATTAGGTATTTAATTAATGCTAATTTCACATGCCTTTTTGGAATCTGGAGGAGCTTTTATCAGATTATTTAAAATCGCCTCCAGAAGAATTTTTAGGAAAATTTTCTTTTTTTTTCTTTTTAAGATTTTATTTATTTATTCATGAGAGACACACAGAGAGAGGCAAAGACAGAGGCAGAGGAGGAAGCAGACTCCATGCAGGAAGCCTGATATGGGACTCGATCCTGGGACTCCAGGATCACGCCCTGGGCTGAAGGCAGGCGCCAAACCGCTGAGCCACTCAGGGATCCCCAAACATTTTTATTTTCTTCTACTTTTTACTTTAGTAAGTTTTATTTGATCTTAGAGTTTTGTTGAAAGTATGATTGCATTTTTCAAAAATTGCCATTATAGCATGTATGTATTTGAATCCCTTACCAAGAATTTCATTTTAGATGAAATTTAGGGGATAACTTATATATGGACCTTCAGCTGACTTTTTCTTTAATAACAAAATATTAAGGCAAACCTGGAGGCAAAAGAAATTACAACATGCAGACTGAAGGGTTATGATGCTTGTGATCCAGTATCATAGTATTTTTGTAGAAGTGAATTTCTTTCTTAAAATTTTTTTAAAGATTTTATCCATCCATTCATAAGAGACACTGAAAGAGGCAGAAACATAGGCAGAGGGATAAGCAGGCTTCCTGCAGGGACCCGATCTCAAGTCCCTGGGATCATACCCTGAGCCAAAGGTAGACACTCAACCACTGAGCCACCCAAGTGCCCTTAAAAGTGAATTTCTAAGAGTTTTTAAATATTAAAAGACAGAACTGCCTTCCACTTCCCCTTCCTTTTTTTTTTTTAATTTTTTTTTATATAACATTTTTTTTTAATTTATTTATTTACGATAGTCACACAGATAGAGAGAGAGAGAGAGAGAGGCAGAGACACAGGCAGAGAGAGAAGCAGGCTCCATGCACCGGGAGCCCGACGTGGGATTTGATCCCGGGTCTCCAGGATCGAGCCCTGAGCCAAAGGCAGGCGCCAAACCGCTGCGCCACCCAGGGATCCCCCACTTCCCCTTCCTGTATAGATGAAGTGAATAACACATTAGGATATGATAAAAATTGAAGACTGACTAATCTCTTCATATTTTAAGGTATTCAAAAGGGAAATAATAAAGAAGGAAAAAAGAAAAGTAATACATTCTTTGTTATTATTCTGAAAACTCACAAAGCAACATTACAAATCAACTGGTATTAAAGACTCTTGCCCCCTCCTTCCCAACCTACATGACATAATTGCTCCTAAAAAAAAAAAAAACAAACCTTTTGTCTATAATTACTTCTTTGAATTCCTTGTCATTAGGTGTAATTGTTAGTATGTCTGAGTTGTTTTTTGTTCTTTTCAAAAATTTCTGAGCATTTGTAATTTCAATGATTAAGAAGGCATCCATAGAGAAATTCTGGAAAGTAGATGGTCACAGATACAGGCAAAATATGCAGGGTGTCCAGCTCTAGGTGAGTGACCAAAACACAGTACTGGAATGAGAAGGAAAACCACTTACTGAGTAGAGAGATTTCAGTTCTGGAGTAAATGATGTCTATTTTTGGTGTTGTTTATCCTTATAACTCAGTAAAAAAAAATTCTAGTAGGACACATAGTTGGGCCGAATGCCAACTGTGTCTTCAGTGTGCACTACTTTGCTCTTTTTGGCCCATAATCAAATCTTACTTCTTACTCCAGAAGTATTTTTCATAATCCAAGATTTATTCCTTAACAGGACAAGTGACTGACATAGTGTACATAGTGTTGACATCTATGAGCAGCATGCATTTGGGAATATGTTCTGAAGTTCTGAAATCTTAAGCTGAGGGACCTTAGAAACTTTTTAAGCTAGCCCTTGTATTTCAAGTGAAGGAATTGAAATCAGAGATATTTATTGGCCAAGTTCATATTCCAGCAGCACTGGGACTAGAACCCATGTCCTCTACCCAACCTGATGCTCGTTTGCTTATCCCACCCTTTTATTGAATGTATTATGTGGGTTGTTCATTGAAGCCTTATATATGCTAATGTGCACTCTGACCTCAGTGGACCTCTTGCTGTGTTCTTGTGCCTATTTTGAACCTTCTCTACTCTCAGTAAACCCAACCAAAGCCTGTTGCTGTCATTCCTCGCAGATGTCTGCTCAACAACAGCTACATAGGCGGATCCTCAATTTCTTTCTACTCTATAACCCACAGATGATTCATCTTAACAAACAAAAACTAAATAAAATTCTTCTTTTTTTTTGTCTAATATGACTTAATCTACACATCTATTCTGTAAAAATGTATTGAGCAGACAATGAGAGTTCAATGGTGAGCAAAAATAGACATGGTCTCTGTTCTCATTGAGCTAATCTAGAGGAGGAGGCATACATTAATCAACTAATTAACTAATAAGAACCTGATTACAGGAACTTAAATGAAGGAACACATTTCCGTGGTAGTCTGCAATAAAGAAGTCTGACCTGAGCTGTAGTCAGGGAGAGCTTCTCTAAGGAAATATTTTAACTGAGCCCCGAAGGGTGGGTTGGAATTAACAGAGCTCAGGGCTGAATGTTGGGAGCATTTTTGATAGAGGAAGCAGAATTTCCTCTTGTGGTGAGAGACAGTCTGAGGAGTTAGAAAGGGTGGAGGACAGAGGAGAGGGACCGGGCGGAGGCCTGAGAAGTAGGCAAGGCTGGTTGAGTCACAAGTGCCCTACAGGTCATGTTAACATTGTAGACATTATGTTAACACAAAGAGGCAGCCGCTGAGACTGTGTTGATCTGCCTTTCAGTTTGTCTCTAGTGGTGAAGATGTATGTTTATCTTTAAATTGTTTTTCACTGCTTCATATTGGAGTGCTTTAGAGAAGAAAGGAATATATCCTCTAGTCTTGTATTATACTATCCTACTGTTGGCAGGTTACAAGTGATAGATTTAGGCTTCTCACTTTCCAGAATTACTATAGGCATGGGGCCACTGCCCCTGAATGGGAAAGGGGAGAGTGAAGCTAATGACAGGCTTACTTCTGCTGGCTGTGTTTATTTGTTTGCTAAGCCAGATACAGTGCTCCATTATGTAAAGCCCACTGTTTTAAATGTTGACCTAAAAGGTTTACTTTGTGAATTAAGACACCTTTAGATGAGAATATCATGGCCCTGCCCTTAAGGAGAGTTGATGATATTCTTTCTCTCACTTCTTATTTCTTTTTTCAAATAGGCCAAACTCTAAGGAAAGATATGTGGTTGAAGAAAAAGTAACATTTCTTTAAAAATAAACATAGTGGGCAATATAACTCGGCCAGTCTTCTGATACAATGGTCATTTATCCACTTTAAATTTATCAACTTGGGGAATCCCTGGGTGTCTCATTGGTTTGGCGCCTGCCTTTGGCCCAGGGCGCAATCCTGGAGTTCCAGGATCGAGTCCCGTGTCGGGCTCCCGGCATGGAGCCTGCTTCTCCTTCTGCCTGTGTCTCTGCCTCTCTCTCTCTCTCTCTCTCTCTGTCTATAATAAATAAATAAATAAATCTTTAAAAAAAATTATCAACTCTAAGAATTCCATTTATGCTCAGAGACTCAATATGTACACTTATTATACTGTTTAAAATTATACTTTTGGGGTCACCTGTGTGGCTCAGTTGTTAAGTGTCTGCCTTTAGCTCTGGTCATGATCCAGGGTCCTAGGATTAAGCCCTGCACTGGGCTCCCGGCTCAGCAGAGAGTCTGCTTGTTCTTCTCCTTTTGTCCTCCCCACTTGTTCTCTCTGTCTCTCTCAAACATATAAATAAATAAAAATCTTTTAAAAATTAAAGTTATACTTTTCTATGAGTTTATTCTAATTAAATTTTAAAAGTTTTAAGAGAAATTCTAGGAATAGTGGGGAAGGAAAGAATAAGATGTTCAGGGGCTTAGAGGTCATCAGGACTCATGAGAGGCCATGTTTTGAATTGGATACTCCATAATAGACACAAGCCTTTGAAAAGTTTGTACCCCAGAAGAAAGGTAGACCAGAAAATCTCTAACCCAGAGAAAGGACTAGGACTAAAGGTGGAAAGAAAAGGTCTCTCATGAGAAATCTAAACTAAACCTATATCTCAAATAGGTTTGGAGTCCAAATCTATACTACTTGTATTTTAGAGTAGCTCAAATCAAGAAATGAACATTAAATTAACCTTTGTACGGGGCACCTCAGTGGCTTGGTCAGTTAAGCATCTGCCTTTAGCTCAGGTCATGATCCTGGGGTCCTGGGATCAAGCCCCGCATCGAGCTCCCAGGTCAGCAGGGAGCCTGCTTCTTTCTCTCCCTCTGTTCCCCACTCCCTCCCCCAGCTCATCCTCTCTCCCCCACCCCTCTCTCTCTCAAATAAATAAAATCTTAAAAAAGTAGACCTCTTCTTTAAAAAATAAATTAATAAGATCAGTCCCTGTATCTGTCTATCATCTATCTATCTATCTACCTACCTGCCTGTCTCCGTGGTATACTTGGAAGAAGTAAGCACAAATCCACATGAAGGGGTCATTTTATCAATCATGCCAAAGGAATTCCCACAGTGAAATTAAAAAAAAAAAAAAAAGCCTGATATTGAGTTAGTATCAATCAATCAATCAATCAACCAATCAATCAATGAAGAACACTGGGACACCTGGATGGCTTAGTGGTTGAGTATCTGCCTTTGGCTCAGGGTGTGATCCTGGAGTCCTGGGATTGAGTCCCACATCACTCCCTGCATGGAGCCTGCTTCTCCCTCTGCCTATGTCTCTGTTTCCCTCTGTGACTCTCCAGAATAAATAAATAAAATCTTTAAAAAAAAAAAATCAATGAAGAACATAAAGTTGCAGTTCACCAGGGAAGAGGCCTCATTACTACAAATGAGAGGAATTACTACATTAAGAAAGTGAGATAATGCAGCAATCTGAAATATAATATACAATAATAAAATGATTAGTGATCTAAAAGATGGATTTGAATCATAAGGATGGATAAAATACTATGAGAAAAAAAGGTAGGATTTGAAAAAGAACCATATGGAAATTCAATAAATAAAAAATTAGTAATTGAAATTAAGATTGCTCTGGCCAGGTTAAGCAGCAAGCTTGACTCAGATTGAAAGTAATTAATTATCTAAAATATATAACTGAGAAAATTACCTATAATTCAATACAGAGCTGTAAAGAGATAGAAAATAGGAAAGAAAGTCTAAGAGACCCAGAAGATGTACTGACATGCTCTAACACAAGTCTGATAGGAGTTCTAGGAGGAGAGAGTATAGAGGATGGAGGAAAAACAAGCCTGGGAATTTTCAGAGTTGAGGGAAAGTATGAATTCTCAGTTTCACAAAGTATAGAGAGCCTTGAACAGGCTAAACAATAAATCAATAAAGCCAAAAAGAAGTATCTCAAAGGCAACCATATTAAAAACAATTATGTTGACAACATATTTCTCAGCAGAAAGCCAGAAGGCAATGTAATAGCATCTGCAAAGGGCTGGGAGAAAGTTATTAACCTTATTCAACTTTGATACCCAGTTGAACTATCATTCTGGAGTGAGGCAAAATACTTAAATTTTCTGACAAAGACTGAATTCATCTATCACAAAACTCACACAGAAGCATATTACAGAAGAACTTAAATGTGAAGAGAAAAATGTTAAAACCTTTGTAAGAAAATATAAAGAATATTTTTATGATCTCAGAGTATAGAAGACGTTCTTAAACAGGCCCTGAAAATAGAAAATAGAATCCAAAACAGGAAAAGTCTGTTAAATTTGACTGCATTAAAGCATTAAATTCTTGTTCAACAAAAGACCTCACATATAAAGTTTAAAGACGATCTACTGGAAAGATAATCATTGCAGTGAAAAAAACTGTTAAGAGATTAGTATACAGAATATGAAAATAAACACCAAAAATCACAAATCAACCCAGTAAAAAATAGGAAACAGATATGCAAAAGTAATTCATAGAAGATTAAGACTCATGGCTAATGAGCATGAGAATAGCTCAGTTTTTGTTTTTGTTTGTTTGTTTTATTTTATTGTGTTCAATTTACCAACATACAGAATAACCCCCAGTGCCCGTCACCCATTCACTCCCACCCCCCGCCCTCCTCCCCTTCTACCACCCCTAGTTCGTTTCCCAGAGTTAGCAGTCTTTACGTTCTGTCTCCCTTTCTGATATTTCCCACACATTTCTTCTCCCTTCCCTTCTATTCCCTTTCACTATTATTTATATTCCCCAAATGAATGAGAACATATAATGTTTGTCCTTCTCCGACTGACTTACTTCACTCAGCAGTTTTTGTTTTTTTAAGTATTATTGACATATAATATCCTTTTAGTTTCAAGTATACATTATTGTGATTTGATATTTATATACATTATTAAATGATTCCCAGGATAACTCTAGTTATCTATCACCATACAAAGTTGTTACAATATTATTGACTATATTCATTATGCTGTATATTACATCCCTATGACGTACTTATTTTATAACTGGAAATGAGTACTTCGTAATCCCCTTTACCTATTTCACCCAACCCTCCAAGCCCTCCTCACTCTGGTAATCAACAGTATCTACAAGTCTCTTTCTGTTTTGTTTTTTAAGATTTTATCTATCCACTTGAGAGAAACAGATGGAGAGAGGGAGAGTATGTGCACACATGAGCACATCCACAAGTCGGGGAGGTGAGCAGAGAGGGAGAAGCACTGGGCAGGGAGCCCGCTATTGAGCTTGATTTAGGACCCTGTGATCATAACTCGGGACAAAGGCACTCCTGTTTTGTTTTTTGTATTTTGCTTTTTTTTTTTTTTTTTTTAAATTAAGTAAGCACTGTGCCTTGTGTGGGGCTTGAATAATTAATGTCAAATCAAGAGTTGCATGGTCTACCAACTGAGCCAGCCAGGTACCCCTCTGTTTTGTTTTTTAGATTCCACATATAAGTGAAATCATACAGTATTTGTCTTTATCTGTGTGACTTATTTCACTTAGCATAATACCCTCAATGTCCATTCATTTTGTCACAAATGATAAGATTTCATTCTATTTTATGAGAGAGCAATATTCCATTGCATATATAGACTACATTTTCTTTATCCATATCTATTGAGGGACACTTATGGCTTCTATACCTTAGTGGTTGTAAATAATGCTGTAATGGCATAGGGATATGTATCTCTTCAAATTGGTGTTTTTGTTTTCTTCAGATAAATGCCCAGAAGTGGAATTGATGGATTGTATGGTATTTTTACTTTTAAATTTTTGAGAAACCTTCATGATGTTTTCCAGTCACTGAACCAATTTACATTCCTATCAATAGTGTATACGGGCTCCCTTTTCTCCTCGTTTTAACCAACATTTGTTATTTTTTGGCCTTTGTAATAATAGCCAATCTAACATGTGTAATATCTTGTGTTCTTTTTTAATTTTATTTTATTTAAATTCAATTAATTAACCTATAGTATATTATTGTTTCAAAGGTAGACTTCAGTGATTCATCAGTTGCATATCACACCCAGAGCTCATTAGATCACGTGCCCTCCTTAATGCCCATCACCCAGTTACCTCATTTCCCCTCCCACTTCCCCTCCATCGACCCTCAGTTTGTTTCCTGTAGTTAAGAGTCTCTAATGATTTGTCTTCCTCTCTGATTTCATCTTACTTTATTTTTCCCTCCCTTTCCTTATGTTCCTGTTTTGTTTCTTAAATTCCACATATGAGTGAGATCATATAATAATTGTCTTCTGTTGACTTATTTCACTTCGCATTATACTCTCTAGTTTCATCTACATCATTGCAAGTGGTAATATTGCATATTTTTGATGGCTGAGTAATATCACTGTGATTTTGATATGCATTTCTCTGATGATTATTGATGTTGAACATCTTTCATGTGCCTATTGGTCACCCGTATGTCTTCTTTGGAAAAAAATGTGTATTCAAGTCCTCGGCCCATTTTTAAAATCAGGTTATTTTATTTTTTAAAATATTTTATTTATTTATTCATGAGAGAATAAAGGATGAGGGAGAGAGAGAGGCAGAGACACAGGCAGAGGGAAAAGCAGGCTCCATGCAGGGAGCCGGACGTGGGACTTGATCTGAGTTCTCCAGGATCATGCCCTGGGCCAAAGGCAGCACTAAACCGCTGAGCCACCCAGGCTGCTCTAAAATCAAGTTATTTTAAATAAATTATGTAAGTTCTTTGTATATTTTGGCTGTTGACCTGTTATTGGGTATATGATTTGCAAATATCTTCTCCCATTCAGTAGGTTGCCTTTTTGTCTTGATAATTTCCTTTGCTGTGCAAAAGCTTTTTAGTTTGATATAGTCCCATTTGCTTATTTTAGTTTTTTTTTAAGTTTTTATTTATTTATTCATGAGAGACAGAGAGAGAGAGAGAAAGAGAGAGAGAGGGAGAGAGAGAGAGAGGCAGAGACACAGGCAGAGGGAGAAGCAGGCTCCATACAGGGAGCCCGATATGGGACTCGATCCCGGGACTCCAGGCTTATGCTCTGGGCTGAAGGCGGTGCTAAACTGCTGAGCCACCCAGGTTGCCCCTGTTTATTTTAGTTTTTGTTGGTTTTGCCTGAAGAGACTGGTCCAAACAAATATTGCTAAGACATTTTTTTTTTTTTTCCTAAGACATATGTTAAAGGGCTTACTGCTCATGTTTTCTTCTAGGAGAGTAGCTCAGTCTCCTTAGCAGTCAGAGAAATACCATTAAAACAATATTGATGTTAAATTCACATCCATTATATTGGCAGAAATGAAAGTCTGTTAGCACCAAACATCAGAGAGGATTAGGGGAAATTCTTTTACCATGCTGAGGGAATAAAAACTGTAATGCAGTTTGGAGAACAAAGTAACAACTATTGATAATCAAAAGGAACAATTTTAATTCTAGGAAAATATCTCAAAGCAACTCACACAAATGTGCAAAAAGGTCTACACAAGGGTGTTTGTCAGACCAGTATCTCTAATAAGAAAAACTGGAAACAATATTATGTTCACAGTAGCCTGACAGACAAGTAAGTCATGTTCATGCAGACAGTAGAATGGTATACTATGCTAAAATGACTGTACCTGATTTATATCTGTCACCATGAATAAACCGCAAAACATACTGCTGAGTGGAAAATAACAAATTATTTGTTATATGAAAACAAATTATTATAAAATGATAATACATGATTCCAGCTGTATAAAAATTAAAATACATAAAATATTGTATGAATACTAATATATGTAGTAAATGTATAAAAATGTATGTGTCAAGGCACCTGGCTGGGTCAGTCAGAAGATGTGTGACTCTTTTTTTTTTTTTTTAAGATGATGTGTGACTCTTGATCTCAGGGTCGTGTGCTTGAGCCCCATGCTTAGGGTAGAGATTACTTAAATAAATAAATATATTTTTTAAAAATGTATGTGTATATTTTAGAATAGTGGTTATTTGTGAGGAAGAAGAGAAGAGGGATGAATATAGAGTTTTAAATTATATTTGTTATATGGAAAATTATATTACTTTTATCTGTACCATGATTAATGACTATAAGTTATATTTTGTTTTTCTGTGCTTGAAATGTCATGTTTAAAATAAAATCATTCAAATGAGACTGCAGAATCAAAATAAAATATAGTCAGAGGTGATGAGCAAAGGATGACTGATTACAAAAGAATCTTTCCAGGAGCCAATCAGGACCTTGAGTCTGTGTTGCAACCTTTCTGGCATGAGCAAGGGAATGTTACCTTTTAAATTTGAAATGTTCGTTTGAGGGATTCTGTTGGATTTTCTGCCAAGGTAGAAACATGGCTTTTGGAATTGGTAAACAGGTGGTGTTTTACGAGTGATTTCAGGTTTTTCAGAATGCTCTCTCTGACCACGAAAGGCAGATTACAAGTGGCAAAATGTTGGTAGTTCTCAAGTCACTGGTTTATGACGTAAGATAGACCAAGGGCTCTGAATCCTTAGTAGATGATTAATAGTAAGTAAAGTCTTCTTAAGGTCCAATACCTCAAGCTTCACCTCAGGCACTCTTGTTCTGCAGGTGAATTTGTGGGAGGACTCTAAGTAACAATAAGCACCAAGTGGGAGACAGGCATCTACCTCATGATTATGGCTTATGGCAAGGAGCACCCATAGCCCAATGGAGCCTGTGGTGTAGCAGCTCTCTGTTCCTCTCATAGCTTTCCTGGATCTTTCCTCCTAAGATGCTGTCTTCCCTGTAGATTTTTAACTATAGTTTACATGTTAAATTGTTAGGAACGGAGGAAATTCACAAAATCATTTTCATCATTTGTAGCCTTTTAAAAGAAGTGACTTGTGCTACGTGCTATGTCAAAACCAGTAATGCTGGTCAGCTGAGTTTTAACAGTTTTGGTAAAGCTCCAGACACATACAACTCTGTACATCTGTCTTATTTAAATAATCTTTTAACTCTAGAATAGTTTTACATTGATGGAAAAAGTTGCAAAGATAATACAGAGAGTTTTCATATATCTCTTACCCAGTTTCCCTTATCATTGACATTCTATGTTGCTATCTAGGTGGTATTTTTTATGACAACAATTTTTACCTTGTTGGGAAATGTGGACACATCTTATTCATAGACTTGATATAGACCTTACTGATATGCCAAAATCAAATGGTATTTCATTTATAAAGTAACTGGAAGATAAAAACTACTACCTTACCAAAATAATGGAAATCTTTTAAAATTATGGACATGGGATCCCTGGGTGGCGCAGCGGTTTAGCGCCTGCCTTTGGCCCAGGGCACGATCCTGGAGACCCGGGATCGAATCCCACGTCGGGCTCCCGGTGCATGGAGCCTGCTTCTCCCTCTGCCTGTGTCTCTGCCTCTCTCGCTCTCTCTGTGTGACTATCATAAATAAATAAAAATTAAAAAAAAAAGAAAAATTGTTAAAAAAAAATAAAATTATGGACATGGCACCTGGGACATTTACATACTCAACAAATATTTGTTAAAAGGACAAATGAGGGACACTTGGGTGGCTCGTGGTTGAGCATCTGCCTTCAGCTCAGGGCATGATCCTGGAGTCCCGGGATCAAGTCCCATATTGGGCTCCCTGCATGGAGCCTGCTTCTCTTGTCTCTGCCTCTCTCTCTGCATCTCTCAAGAATAAACAAATAAAATCTTAAAAAAATAAAAATGAATGAATGAATGAATGAAGCAGGTGTTCTGTGTGCCCTATGAGAAACTCAAGTTCTTGCAGGTTTCAGAAAAGATCACATTCCTATACAGATAACCTGCCTTACCCAGCTTGGAATTCTTACTACTAATTGGTTTAAGGAATAATTCATTCTTAATACCATGAAATCTTGGTGTTCCTGCCATCTCTCCACTTACTATTTTAAACTATCAGTAGGTAATGTTGAATGCTGATTCTTTGCCCTGCCCTCTGCATCACAGTGAATACTAAGCATAAACTTTGGAACTTTTGTTTTTCCATATCCGTTTTTTTTCCTTACGACTAGACTGCGCCTCATGATATAATCATAGATCCTATACTATCTTGACAAAAAAGGCTTTTTTTCATATGATATCGACAACAGCATTAAGTAGTGTATGGAAATTTTTGATGGTGCCCAAAGATACTTTTGGAAAGTCTTTAATCTGAGTAAATAGAAGGAACTAGAATGTTTTCACCAAGAAAAAGAAATATTATTTATTTGTAAGGTAAGGTAGATTATTCAGCAATTAATCTTTTTATGTTTTCAGAATTCAGCTGTGGAAGTGGTTTTGTCAAAACAACTTTCTCTCAATGTTCAAGAAAGCATGAAAAACACTGAAGATGAGCATAAAGTCAATGAGCTGCAAAATCAACCTTTAGAATTAGATGTTATGTTAAGAAATGAACAATTAAAAGAGATAGAGGTATGGAAACAAGAAAAACATTGACAACATGATTGCATCATTTATCCAGTGCAATACAATATATTTTAATTACCAGTAACTTGCTTGCACAGAATGAAAAGTCTTATTTAACCTTTGCCTGATGATCAATTTGGTAACTATATAATTATGTACTAATCAGTAAGTTGTATAAATCTTTCCATTTAAAAAGTGGAAGAGTTTAATGAACATTAGTCTTTTTCATGAAGTTACTAAAAACTTACTTATTTAGTAACAAAATTTGGAAATTCTGACTTATCATTCCTCTTCTTAGATGTATTCTTCATATTCTGACAAGTTTACTTTTTCTAATTATCGACATTATGGGATACTCCTTTGTTTTTACAGCTGTGCTTACATAACTATGTTTATATATTTATGTACTTAATAGCTATATAATCTAAAAGTCCGATACATGGCCATGTTTTTTAAAAAATTACCCCTACAATTTTAACTGAGTTTGCATGGCTGTAAACATGTATTTAAAATAGGAAAGAGGGGTGATGTATGTAAATAATAAAAATATTATATATATATATCTTATTTGTATATATTTATATATATATAAATAACGGATGGATATAAATGGAGTGTATATAAATCTAGAACAACTTGAAAAAAATAAATCTTCCTTTAGACATGCAGAACCTTTTAACATAATAAGGAAATCTAATTGCTATTAAATGCTAGACTAATTGTGAGTTTCAATCTAGATTTTAACATGATTCTAGTGAAAAAAAGCTTTTAAATGTCAGCACCTTAGTTTCTCTGTGTGCAAATGAAATATTTAAAACCTATTCTTGGGATATAATGTGTTACTGGAAAGAAAGAAATTAATGAGTAAATGAGGGACTATGTATTTATTGATTTCCTTGACTTGTTTTTAGGAATTATATGCCCTATTGGAAGCAAAGAAAATAGCCACTGAACCACTAGAACAAACTGAATGTCTCAATAAAGCAGAAGCAAGTGCCTTGGTTCTTCACAGTACAAGATATTCAGTGCACCACTTGGACAGTCTGCTTCAGGCACTTATTACTTTGAAGAAAAAGAAAGAAAGCCAATATGAACTCCTTAACAATTTTCAGGAGCACCTTGCTGCAGTTGAATCCTCAGTGAAAGCCTTGCTGACAGAAAAGGAAAGTCTAAAAGTGTAAGTATGAGAATTTAGGACTTGTGAGGCACCTGGGTGGCTCAGTTGATTGAGCATCTGGTCCTTGGTTTTGGCTCAGGTTATGATCTTGGAATCCTTGGATCCAGCCCACATCAGGTTCTGCACTCCGCAGGGAGTCTCCTTCAGGATTTTTCTCTTTCTGCCCCCTGCCCCGCCATTTACTTGCCCTCTCTTTCTCTCTCTCTCTCTTAAATAAATAGGGGTGCCTGGGTGGTGCAGTCATTTGAGCATCTGACTCTTAGTCTAGGCTAGGTTGTGATCTCATGGTCATGGGATTGAGCCCTGCGTGGCACTCCACGCTGAGCGTAGAGTCTACTTGAGATTCTCCATCTCCCTCTGCCCTTCCCACTCTTGCTCTCTCTCTCTTTGTCTCTCAAATAAATAGGTAAATAGGGATCCCTGGGTGGCGCAGTGGTTTGGCGCCTGCCTTTGGCCCAGGGCGCAATCCTGGAGACCTGGGATCGAATCCCACGTCGGGCTCCCTGTGCATGGAGCCTGCTTCTCCCTCTGCCTATGTCTCTGCCTCTCTCTCTCTCTGTGTGTGACTATCATAAATAAATAAAAATTAAAAAAAAGAAGAAGAGCTGAAAACTTAAAAAAAATAGGTAAATAAATAAAATCTTTAAAATAAATAAATCATAAAAAAAAAGAATTTAGAACTTGCATTCTTTTTATTCAAGCATAAGCTTCACTGCCATGGACAGGCCCAGGGTTTTAAGAATGTATACTATGAAAGATATGATTTTATTTATTTATTTATTTATTTATTTATTTATTTATTATTATTATTTTTTAAGATTTTATTTATTCATGAGAGACAGACACACACACACAGAGAGAGAGAGAGAGAGAGTGGCAGAGACACAGGCAGAGGGAGAAGCAGGCTCCATGCAGACGCCTGATGTGGGACTCAATCCTGGGACTCCAAGATCACGCCCTGGGCTGAAGACAGGCGCTAAATTGCTGAGCCACCCAGGGATCCAGGATATGATTTTAATACTACGGTATGAAATTAATTCCATATGGAGGCCATTGAAGAAAACTGTTGGTTTCATGCAATAAATTTTATATTATTTGTATTAATTTTACAATTAAATTATATTTTTTTACAAATTAATTTCTTAATTCAAGTGAAATTCTGCCAAATCGATTTAAATTCTATGTAATTCAGCACTCTTTTGTGTCAAGAGTTTATTCTAAACTATGGGGGTGGAGAGAAATATCCTATGTATACAGTTGCTTAGTATCAGCATAATTGGGTTAAATAGTTTGGAAATACTGAATATGTATCTATCCTAATGATTTTTCTTTATATACATATATTCCTTTTGGCTTTGAAAATAATGGAAAATAAAATAAAGATATAATCTTATTGTGTAAACCCTTTTTAACTATTAAAAATGTTGATTTTGGGCACCTGGGTGGCTCAGTGATTGAGCCTCTGCCTTTGGCTCAGGGTGTGATCCCAGAGTCCTGGGATTGAGTCCCACATCGGGCTCCCCAGGGGGGATCCTGCTTCTCCCTTTGCCTATGTCTCTGCCTCTTTCTCTTGTCTCTCATGAATAAATAATTAAAAAATAAAATAAAAGGTAAAAAGATTGATGTTATAGTTTTGCCTTAATGGGATTTACTTTCAGTGATATCCCTTTGAGGAAACAGTTTTATATTAAAAATATTAGCCTGATGATTATACTCTCTTAGCCATTATTGTTGGCAAAACGATAACAAAGTGGTTGGAAGATGGAGTAATTTCTTAGTCCCAGACTCAGCTTTGTGCAAGTTCTTTACAGTTACAGAGTAAGTACTTTTACATACATTGTTCCCTTCACTCTTCACTCCTTTCCTGTGGTTCTGCATTTTTAAAAAAAGATTTTATTTATTTATTCATGAGAGACACAGAAAGAGAGAAGCAGGCGCATAGGCAGAGGGAGAAGCAGGCTCCATGCAAGAAGCCCAATGTGGACTCCATCCTGGTACTCCAGGATCATGCCCTGAGCTGAAGGCAGATGCGCCCAACCGCTGAGCCACCCAGGCACCCTGGTTCTGCATTTTTATGATACATATTTTATAGATAAGCTTTGTACATCGTCATACACTAACTGAAAGCCACACAACCAGATTCTGATTTTTATTTTAAGGACAGAGTGCTTTAATAGACAACCTTATCTTCTCTTCTGGGAATTCACAGAAGAATTAATTTCTTTTAATGATCTCTAACCTCATGTTGATATGTAATAAGTATAAAGAAGCTCCATTTTTCCCTTCTTTTTTAGGGGACCACTGGACAGTGCAACCTATCTGGCCAAAATTAAACAATTCCTAGCATCAATAGAAAAAGAGAAAGATCCTTTAAGCAGGATGAAAACTGAATGGGAAAATGTATCGAACTGTCTGACTGACATGGATAAGAAGTTATTGGAAAGTCAGATCAAGCAACTCGTAAATAGCTGGGAACAAGTGGAACAACTGGCTCAAAAGAAGTATTCCCAGCAAGTAGTGGAACATGATGAATTTATGCTTCTGATGAATCAGATCCAAGACCTTGAAATTTCCGTACAGCAGCAGCGGCAGAGTCTACAGTTAGGGCTGAACTCTATGGAAGAACAGGATGGGGGCCTAAACACAATTGCCTTGGCCACTGAACTCCAGAATATGAAACATCAATTTTCTGTTTTAAAAGGGAAAGCTGAATTTCAGATGAAGAGGATTTGGGGGGAAAAAGAAAAGAATGCTTTGGAAGATGCAATGAATAATCTGCAGAAGCAATTAGAAGCCTTGGAGCCGTTAAACATAAAGGTGGAAAATCAGATCAAAAAGTGTGAAGTAAGGAACAAGATGAAAGAGATTATCCAGTGGGTCAAGAATCTGCTAGGTGAAGTCACCCCTACCATTTCCCTTTTCCCGGATGATATTCTTTCCCAGATCAGAAAATGCAAGGTTAAACACGATGGCATTCTGGATAAGCAGCAGGCTGTAGAGTCGTTGGTTGAAGAGGTCAAAAAGAATATTCCTAACCTTACAGCAGATGAGAGCAATGATTTAAATCACCTCCTACAGGACTTACAGAATCAATACCAAATGCTGATTTTAAAGTCAACTGAAAGATCACAGCAATTAGAATTTAAATTGGAAGAAAGAAACAGATTTATTGCAGTAATAGAGAAGCTTCAACTTTCACTTCAAGAAAATGAAGCACAGATCATTCCCAAGATGAAAACAGCATCCACAGAACCTGAACTAGAACAGGAGCATGTCACTTTGACGAGTTCTCAGGAGGCATTGCAAGAAGCAGAGAGTGTAATCTCAGCTCGCCTTCAGGAACAGGCAGACGTCTGCAAGGATCTATGTGTGTTTGAAAGATTATTTCTGGGTGACCAACTGAAAAATCTGAAGACTAGAGCTAACAGAACACAAAGAGTCATACAAAATAAATGCAATGAAGTAGAACGCAAGATACATTTTTACAGAGAATACCATGAAAAGGCATCTGTGCTTCAGAAGGAGGTTGACCATATACAGCACAGTGAGCTGCCACTAAATCAAGAAATACATGAAGATGTGAAGGAGGAGCTGTATAGTCTTAAAGACCGAATCACTGGTGTTCAGTCTCGCATCCTACAGGTACTGAAACTCAAAGAAGTGTTTGACTCTCTAGGACTAAACTGGGATTCTTCCCAGCTTGACCAATTACAAGCCCAAGTATTTGAAAAAGAAAAGGAACTTGAAGAAAAAATTAAGCAGCTGGACACACTTGTGGCAGAACGTGGCAAATATCAAGCATCACTTAGTAAACTGAGGGCTATGGATTTGCAAATTAAGACAAGGGCTGAAGCACTACTGGAAATGCCCCATGCCTCCCCAGCAAGCAGTCTGCTCAGTGCTCAAATTTTGCAGCGCAGAATTGAGAAAGCCATGTGCTTGTGTCAAGAGATGATAAAGAATTTAAATCAAAGTAAGACCTTTGATGACTCATTCAAAGAGAAAGAAATCCTGCAAATAAAGCTGTGTGTGGAAGAAAATGACAAGTTACACAAGATTCTCCAAGACAAAGTACTAGAATCCCAACCAAAGGAAATGGGTGAAAAGAATTTTCAGGACAAACTGGAAAGTTCCATACATGTTTTGAATCAGATAAAGTCTCAGTTAGAACAGCCTTTACTCATAAATTTGGACATTGAACATATTCAAAATGAGAAGGAGAATTGTGAAGCATTTCAAGAGCAAGTTCAGGTGGAAATGGATAGCTTGAAAGCTATGACCCTTATTGAGAAGCAAAGAGAAGAAAATTCTTTGGAAACTTGTGAAGTGGAGACAAAATTGCATGACATTGAAGATCTTCACATGCAGCTTAATACAAGCATTGATTTACGCACAGTAAGGGGCTTTTTTCTTAATTAAGTGGTTAATGCATTTCTTTGTATTTCATGGTTTGAGGTTTTAACTCAGTATGTGTGCTTCTCAAGAAGTTTGAGGTTCTACATGAACATTTTCCATAGAAGAGCCATTTTAAAAACTTTCAGTAGGCCATCTTATGATCCCAACTCATTTTACATCTGAATACAGTGCATTATAGATGGGAAAGAGGAGTGTGACACCTTTTTTTCTATATCCCATGTAGTCTAAGCTCAATAGAGCTTTGTTTAATTTTTAGAAATAGGCATAATGGAAGAAAGACGGTGTAGTGCAAAGAACATACGATAATAACTCCACATCTATTTAGAACTTTCAGTGTCTAGGCACTGTGCTGAGTAGTTTATTTTTAATCTTCACAGTGAATCTGGGAAGTGGATGCTATTATTAGACCCATTTTAAAATAAAGAAATTTAAGTTCAGGACCATCAACTGTTTTCCCAGTTCTTGCAGCAGTAACAGAACCAGGATTTTTATTTTTAAATTTATATTCATTCATTCATTCATTCATTTATTCATTCATTCATAAGAAACACAGAGAGAGAGAAAGGCAGAGACATAGGCAGAGGGGGTTCCTGCGGGTAGCCGGATATGGGACTCCATCCCAGGACCCTGGAACCACAACCTGAGCCAAAGGCAGACGCTCAACCACTGAGCCACCCAGGTGCCCCCAGCCAGGATTTGCATCAAGATCATCAGATTTAAAAAAAAAAAAATTAAAAAAAAAATCGTCAGATTTTAAGTGGAGGACATTAAATAAAGACTCATGGGCCAAATCTGCCCACAGTGCCTGATTTTGTAAATAAAGTTTTATTGGATCTTGGCCATGCTCATTTCTTTAGAGAATGTCTATGGCGGCTTTCTTGCTACATCGGCAGGGTTGAGTAGTTGTGATAGCCCAGATGGCATGCAAAGCCTAAAATATTTAGTCTGATCCTTTAAACAGGAGAGGTGTTCTGACTTATGTTACAGAATGACTCAACATATTCCCTCCTTTTCTGCACTAATTGGATAGACAGCTTAGGCATTATTAGAACCTTGTGCTTAATATAATGCCTTTCACTGTGTTTTTAGAATTTGTTGCATAAAATTTATAGAATGGGAAAATTAACTCCCTTTTTTAACTCAAATTTATTAGATAATATATTTGAAGTATTTTTATATCTGAAATATTTTGATATATATAAATGCTATAGAAGTGTAGTCATATTATGAATTCTAGTATGTTCTTTAAATTGGTACTTAACAAATATTGAGTAAATTCAGTACTTCTCTACTTGATTTTAATAGTTTCCAGAAACAATGACATAAATCTCCAAAATAATAGGATTAGAACTGGACTGGAAGGGACCTTTAAAGTTATTTATTGTAAGCCTAGGTTGCTCAGTGGTTGAGCATCTGCCTTTGGCTCAGGGCGTGATCCCGGAGACATGGGATTGAGTCCCGCATTGGGCTCCCTGCATGGAGCCTGCTTCTCCCTCTGCCTGTGTCTCTGCCTCTCTCTCTGTGTCTCTTATGAATACATAAATAAAATCTTAAAAAGAATAAAAATAAAGTTATTTATTTCAACTATTTGTTATTTCAGTAAGAAGACTAAGGTCTGGAGGCATTAAGTAATGCACTCAAAACTTAAGTTAGTGGCAGAACCATTTATTTAAAAACACAAGATGGGTGGGCCACCAAGGTGGCTTAGTCAGTTAAGATCAGTCTTGATCTTAGCTAGGTCTTGATCTCAGGGTTGTGAGTTTGAGTCCCATGTTGGGTGTAGAACTTATTTAAAATAAATTAACTTTTTTTTTTAAACCACAAGAAAACTGGGGGGATTTTGTGTGTTTTCTTTTAATTCCTCCCTCCCAACAAATATTGGTTAAAGTTATATACATTAAATATATTCAATTATTTTATTTAATTCATAGTGTAACAGAAGAGTTGTAGAATAGAAGAGCTCATCAGACATGATTCATAAAATGCATTTTTTAATTTAGAGTAGACTTCTTAGCAAATCTGGAAATAATTTTTCTTTGTGCAAAGTTATTTGTCTTTAAATATAGGATAATATTGTCAAACTAAAAGTAGGAGATGCTAACCCTTTTAAGACTGAGACATATTATGAATGCACTACAAAAATTCAAGAATGATATAAATCCCCAAAGTTTGACAGCTTTGTCACAACGTTTACTCTTCTATTCACCAGGATGTCTTGAATGATGCTTATGAAAGTATGACACGCTATAACGAGGCAATCACCAGGGCAATGGGGATCTTTACTGCCTGCGAAGCCATTGTTGCATCCCATAAAGTAGACCTTGATAATCCAGAAGAACCACTGGAGATGTCTTACTGGAAACAAGAGGAATTACAATCCACAATGGCAGACATCCAGGACCTCACTGAGAAACTGGGAACTATATCCAGCCCTGAAGCCAAACAACAACTCCAGTATACTTTACAGGAATTAGTTTCTAAGGACTCAGCCATGAGGGAGGCAGCCAAAGTAAAGAAAAGTGAAATAGAAAGGTACGTACTTCTTTCTAAAGGTAATGCTTTAAGAACAAAATTAAGATTTATTTTTCTTTATAATTAACATTGATACATAGAAATAATTTCGAAAGTCTGGAGAAGTTGAAAAATCATTACCTATAGAAAACCATAGCGAATGTTTTATTGTATATTTTACCTTTTTTTTGTTTTTGATATTGAGCCCATACAACAGAATGTTTATAAAAGTCTGCATGTGATATAAAAGACTAATGATAAAACAAACAACTTTGTATCCAGAAGTTCAAAGGTAAACATCATGACTTGCATTTTCTTGTGTGGTCCTTTCCTCTTCTCAGAATTAACCATTATGCCCAATTTTTTATTTACCATTTTCTTCCTTTTTAAAACATTTTTACTGTGTGTGTGTGTGTGTGTGTGTGTGTGTGTGGGGCACATTTTCATGTATATGTATTCATCTGTCACTTCATTTTTTTTCAAATTCATCATTATGATGCTGAAGTTTATTCATGTTCTTATCTATAGCAAAATTCAGTCAGCCAGCCATTGATAGACATTTAGGTTTTTCTAGTCTTTGTACTTCCAAATAGGGCCAAAGGGAACATTTTTAAATGTAAGAGCTTCCCTGGACTATATACCAAGGATTATGATTATTGGGTGAAAAAGTTTGCACACCTTACATTTTAAATTCCAAATGATTTTACTTATTTATTTATTCTTTTTAAATATATTATTTATTTATGCATGAGAGACACACAGACAGAAGCAGAGACATAGGCAGAGGGAGAAGCAGACTCCTCGCAGGGAGCCCGATGGGGGACTCAGTCCCCAGAGTGGGGATCACGCCCTGAGCTGAAGATAGACACTCAACCACTGAGCCACCCAGGCATCCCAACTTCTATTCAGACAATTGTTCCAATAACATTCCAAGTTCCAACTATTTCATATCCTCACCAATACTTGATGTTGGGAGATTTAATTTTTTTTTAAGATTTTATTTATTAGAGAGAGATAAAGAGAGCATGAGTTGAGAGAAGGGCAGAAGGACAAGCAGACTCCATTCCAGGACCCTAGGATCACTACCTGAGTTGAAGTCAGAGGCTTAACCAACTGAGCCACTCAGGTGTCCCGAGAGAGATTTAATTTTTGCCAGTCTGATGGTTGAGAAAGTGATATTTCATTGTGGTTCTAATTTGCATCTCTATTATTATTAATATATTTGAGCCTCTTTTTTGAGTATTTCTTGGTCTTTCATATTTCATCTTCTGAAAAATGCCTGTTCAAGCCATTGCCCAATTTTTATTGGGTTGCTCATCCTTTTTTTTTATTTTATTGATTTGTAGGTATTTATGCTATATATTGGAAGCTAGTCTTTTATTACATAAGTTACAAATATCTTTACAGAGAGGGTTTCCTATTAAATACCTATCCTGGATTGATGGTTTATCTTCTGTCCTCCAGCATTCCAGGGAAAGGTTAATAAAACTAAAACTTAGCAAATGCCATCAAAGTGAAAAACTGTCCCTAGGTCTCAGCTTATTTCTCTTTTATTTCCACTTTCATATAGTTTTGGACCTGTGAATATACCTGAATTCCTTTCCAGTTTATTATTATATTTTAATAATTTAAAAAATATATATTTGATACTGAATTTTAATTGTTTTCAGTGAAGGATTTAGGCTACCAGTTTTATACATACAATTTTATTCATAGTAAATGAATAGTTTTTTAATATCTCACATTATGGTCTATAAAAATATGCTGCTGCTTTCCTGTGACTGTATAACATGTTCTCTTTCCCTTATTGTGCAAAACTTCCTAAAAGTAATTGTATTTGCTATAAAATATTTTATAAAATGGATCTTTGTAATTTACTAAACCATATCTTTTGTTACATATAAAGTATGTTCCAATTTAATTAATAGTTTAATGAGTAAAAAGATTTTATTATGCAGAAGGTTTTACCAAATTTAGGATAAATTTCTACTGTGAGAATTAATTCCTTAAGATAAATTGTGGAAGTTGAATTAATGGTTCAAAAGAAATGAGCATTTTTAAGACCAAGTGGTTTTCTACAAGAATTGTCATTCAGAATTTTAATGAAGAATTTATACTTCATTAGCAGTGTTAAAGAATGCAGTTTTTACAGTTTAGCTGTTTTGAGAAGTCTTATCTGCCTGTTAAGTTTGCATTAAAAGCCTTATACAGGTCCCTGTGAGGAGGAGATAGTCAATAAAAATTGGGTGAAAAACATTGAATAGCAAAAAGAGAATTACATTCTACTTTTTTTTTATTAAGTATGTAGAATTCATTCTGGGAAGTCCAAAATTTATTGTACCAAATAAAATTTAATATCACTTTTTTCCCCTGTGTTTCCTAGGTGTCTTGAGAATTACAAATGCTATAGAAAAATTAAGGAGAAAGTTTGCACTAACCTAAGCCAAATGGAGACAGTTCTTGGGCAGTCCATGTTTCCGTTGCCAGTATCTTACAAAGAAGCTTTAGAGCGCTTGGAACAGAGCAAGGTAATAGTAATTTGCAAATCTTCAGTAAGACTATGTAGAATATTGATAGGAAGAGCAGGTAGTGGCAGCAGGGAATGTGGCTCTGTTGTGACCACAGAAATCTTCCACGTGAGTTATACACTAAAGAAAATACCCCAAACCAAACACCAAGGGGAAACATTAAACAGTGGTTCTGAGAGATTTCATCAGTTGGGTTCACGGCACTATTCTTAGTGATCACTTTCTTTCTCTTTTTCTTTTTCTTCTTCTTCTTTTTTTTTTTTTAAGATTGATTTATTTACTTTAAAGAGAGTGTGTGTGTGAGCAGGCAGTGGGGAAGGTAGAGGGAGAGAGAGAGACACTCTCAAGCAGACTCCCACTGAGCACCCGCCATGGGGCTAGATCTCAGATCAAGACCTGGGCGGAAATAAGAGTGTGATGCTCAACCAACTCAGCCACTCAGTTGCCCCAGGGATCGCTATTTCTAAAGTGTCACTTTTTATGTTATTTTGTTGGATGTTGCTGGATCAATGACAGAGAATTTAAAGCAACTATCATAAGTTTAAACTCTGGCTACTCCTTATTCTTACTCTGTAATTTTTGTTTTGGCTTATTTTCATCTGTTGGAATCTATGGTATTATGTTATTAGAATTTGAATGAAACCATTCGAAATCATCTGTGCCTAACATCTATCCCCAAACAAACAAACAAACAAACACAAAACCCCTAAATAATGCATTGGTGGTTGATAAGCCTTATGCAAATTAATAAACTAGTAAAAATAATGAGATTCAAGTTTAAAATAACAATGGAACTTTTAGAATGTTTATACGTTCTTACTTGGAAGAATTGGTTTATGGGTCATTTTTGTCACCATGGTTCCAAACTCGTGCAACAAAATAATACATAGTTAATTCTAAACTGTTTCAAATTGGCTTTCAAAAGGTCTAGAATATAGATTATTTAATACTTATAGATGTTTTAAAATCATCAATAGTTCCAAATTTTAAGAAGTTCATAAGTTTCAGAAAAATTAATAGACATTATATTCTTACTTTTCCTTTTCTTTCCTAAGGCCTTGAGGTCAAATCTTTTATCAACCAAAGAAGAGTTCATGGAACTACGTCAGGTCCTCAGACACCTGAGACCCATGTGCACAGACAGTGATGACAGGTGTTTGCTCAGAACTACACTGGCTCTGTGGGACAAATGGTTGAGTTTGTTGGAGGCTGCTAAAGAATGGGAGCTGTGGTGTGAAGAGCTGAAGCAGGAGTGGAAATTTGTCAGTGAAGAAGTAAGTGCTTTGTTTTTAAGGAACAAGCCAGTTTCCTAGCGAATGTCATTTAAATTGTTTTATTACTTTCGCTTTGTTTTTACGTAAAACAAGTCCTCAACTGGTAGTACCATTTTTTTTTATCATATATACCTAATACATAAATGTTTGTAGAGGTCAGGTCCTAGCAAAATAATCCCCAAGAAATGATTCAAATTCTTTCCTAATAGTGCCTTTTTTTTTTTTTTTTTGGTATCAGGTAATACTTATAAATAAGTACTTGCTCATTTGAGCTTTAAATTCTTTATTGTGCATCTGAGCTAACCCCTCTTAAAAATGACTATATAACACTAAAGGTTAGAATTAAGTAATAGTCATAATAACAAACTAATTTCGAAGTTAACTGCAATGGTTAACTATAGAAATTAACTTCAATTAATTGTTAACTATGGACTTAAAAATATGTTTGATGCTCTTTGTGAAGACTCTCTTAAAGAAAACCTCCATAGTATATATCAATCAGAGATGTTAATTTAAGCATGATTCAGGACTTAGGCCTTCACATATATTTAAAAAGAAAATTTTAAATAGTATAAAATTGTCTTAGGGTGTTTGTTAATCTTTCTAAAAGATCAGGTATAAACGAAGTACAAATTGGGACATTAATGAAAACCCTTCTCTCTTATTCAAGTCAAAATTCCTGCTAAATTTACTTAAGAGAGAAATACAGTGAATCAATACTTGATTGGAGGTAGGTCACAAGTTTTGAAATATAAATGTTTAGCAAGCATATTTTTTCTGCTTTAAACTTGCTGTTCTTGCTTTTTGCCCCATTGTATCTGAGAGAGCAAGATGGGTCACCAGCAGCTCTCCTGGAGCCATGGGAGAAAATCTAGCCAGGGTTCTCGTTCTTGCCATGTCTGATCAAATCAACATGATCTGAACTGCAAATTATGGCCTCAGTATGTGCCCATGGTGTTTCCATCAGTATTGAGAGGATACAGGCTTCATTAGGTTGGATTAAGTGAACTTCCTTGAATGAGTCATCCAAGATCCCTACCTCAGTGCACATGTCCAAGATACCTACACCTACCTTAATGGTAACTCTTTGTACATAAAATTAAAATACTTCAATTAAGACAAGTAACTTGATATTCTTGAAAATAAATATTATTTTGGTAGTGCTAGTAGGGTTTGACTAGTAAATAGACTCTTGAAACTTTAAAACTCAAAGAAACTTTGTTAATTACTGCTGTTAGTCCACTTCTTTCCCTTCCATACTGGCACAGTTCATTGAGTTGCTGGAGTAGGCTATGTGCTGTCTCTAAGAAGGCTATTCACACATGATGCCACCAAATCCTTGTATTGCCCTCAGGAGTTAAATATTATTACCATTTTATCAATGGGGATACTGAGGCACTGAGAGATTTCTGTTGGCACACGATCTCCCTGCTAGTGATTGAGCTGGAACTGTGGACTGGGGCTGCATCTGTTTTGCTCACTGCTGTGACTTTAGATTCTGACTGGGGAAGGGGACACCTGGGTGGCTCGGTTAAGCATCTGCCTTTGGCTCAGGTCATGATCCCGGGGATCTTGGGATCCGAATCCCACATTGGACTCCCTGCTCTGTGGGAAGCCTGCTTCTCCCTCTCCCTCTGCCTGCCACTTCCCCTGCTTGTGCTCTCTGTCTCTCTGTGTGTCACATAAATAAATAAATAAAATCTTAAAAAAAAAAAAAAAGAATCTGACTGGGCCCTTGTGCTTAGTGGGCAGAATGAACATTTCTTCAAGGACAGCTCTTCTTCAAACCCAGGTCTATGCTAATTCTAAGCTTTTGTTCTATTTTACTACATTGTCTCTCTATTGCTGTATACCCATTTGCAATTATATTTGGTTAATTCAGACGCCATTCACTTAGAACTTTGTAATTATTCATAGACTCATTTGACAATATCTACTAGCAGAATGTGTTTTTCAAAGAGTAGCATAAACAAAACATGCCCTTGTGTAATAACAGTAACAACAACTTTAACAGTGGGCGGGTGTGGAGCATGTGTTGGGCAAAATTCTAAGCATTTTATGTGTATGATCATTTATCCTCACCAGAGTCCTATGAGCTAGATACTTTTATTTTATCCTTATTTTGTAGGTGAGGAAAGTGAGACACAGTGAGATTGAGTAACTTGCCCAAATTCACGAGTAGTCTTTTAAGAGGAGTTAAACTTACACTCTGATGTATATATGTATGTATGTATGTATGTATGTATTTTTAAGATGTATTTATTCATCTGAGAGAGAGAGAGAGAGAGAGAGAGAGAGAGAGAGAGCACACAGGGGGAGAGGCAGAGAGAGAGAAGCAGACTTCCAACATGGGGCTTGATCTTGGGACCTGGAGATCATGACCTGAGCAGAAGGCAGATGCTTAACCATGTGAGCCACCCAGGCGCCCACTCCAGTGTTATTAATGACAAAGCTATCAACCTAAATGATATTTATGTACACACCAAATTGATGTAAGATTTTAAAATAGCGTCTATCCACTTAAAAATTATATCATCTAAACACCTGTACATGCAAGATTCAATTAGCATGGTTGGTGCTTTTGTATGTGACAGAATGAATTTCTTTTTTAAAGACATAGATAGTAATATAATAATCTGGTATCTTTATGGGATAAAGGTTTTGTATAAGTAGATTTTCAAAAACTTAGATGTTGTGTTTAAATTTGTAAATTAAAATATAAATTGAAATTTTTGCTTTTTTCACCCTCTAAAATTTTACCTTCCTGTTTTTTTTTCTTAATCAGAATCTGCTTGATTTAATTGCTCTTATCTGCCTATTCAGAGTCATCATTTTTGTTTCAGTGACTGTAATGTGCTAGAGAAAATTCAAAGATAATTGGAGGTATAAGGCTGGGTTCTTCCCCATGTACCAAAAGTCCAAAGGACTTTTACTAGTTCCTAATTCTGCTGGTTATAGGTTTTTCAGTCCCCTTCACTCTGTTTACTTATGGTGCAACTATGGCTCCTTCTCCCTTTCTAGACTACTTTATAATTGACTATGAACCTAAAAGTTTTATAACCAATATTATTAGAATTCTGTATCTAAAGGAAATCACTCAGGAGCTGCAGAGCCTTTTCTAGACGGAAGAGTGAATGCATAATTTTGGTGGTAAATATTTTCTGATTTCAGAACTGTCTTCATCCCTTTTAGCATGAAGTTTGCTAAGTTTTGATGAACACAGTCACATGATCACCAATGAATCTAAATGAAGATTTAGATCATTTTCATCACCCCAAAAAGTTCCCTTGTGCCTCTCTGAAATCCGCCCCTTCTGTCACCTCCAGCTCCTGGCAACTATTAATCTGTCTTGCCATTTCTAGAATGTCATATACATGGACTTGGAACAGTTTGTGCCTTTTGAGTTCGACATCTTATCACTAAGTTTAATGCATGGGAAATGCATGTATATTGCTGCTTGTATCAATAGTTCATTTCTCTTAATTGCTGAGTTATGTTGGATTGGATGTTATGTATGACAGTTTGATTATCTGTTGCAAGTTGAAGTATTGTCTGGCTTTTGAGTAAAATTATCATCCTAATAAAAATTATTTCCCCCTCCCTCCTTGTGTTCTCCTCCTTAATCACTAACCACCTTACATCATGCAGCAGAGACCCAGATGGGGCTTGCAGGCAGGTGGTTTATTTTGGAAAGAGATCTCAGGAAATGGGTGGGGGATGAGGAGAACTGGAATGAGAATGGTAAGAAGCTTTAGTTGTTTTATTCTAACTGGGTCATAGTTGCTCTAGTTGCTCTTTTATGGTTATCACTGGTTTGGAAACACCAAGAGATGCTCCATTAAGTTATGGACATACTGCTTTCAACTTGATGTATATTAGAAACCCTAGATGTATGGTTGTCTCTGACAATACAGCAATTCCTTTCTTTGCTTGCTGGTTCTCTGGCAGGGAGGTTGCAAAACAACCCAGTGGAAACCTTTTATATCATTCCCTGGTGGAATTGTAGCTGCTTGCCTAAGAACTAGCACTTCTAATCCAACTGAATTTAGGTGTGAGATAATGGAAAGCATAAGTTCCATAACTAGGTCTTTTGGAGAGGGGCCATCTACACTTATACTCTATCCTAGTGACCAGGGACTCAGCTGGATCATATGGCCCAAGTGGCAGGGCAGCTTAAACCAAAGCCTGACCCTGCTGCAATGTCTCTTTTTCTCCAGACCTCCCTCAAGATTGGCAGCATTCTGATAAGTGGATCTGAGGAATGTTCTCAAGTATAGCATATACTGCCTCCAGAATCCCAAAGGGCACATCCAGTGCTGGGCCTCTTTCTTAATAGTAGAGATACAGGATTGAATTACTTGGTCTTTACATTATGGAATTCTGGAAAGCCCTAGACCATTGAGCTTCTGGAAACCTAATTTATGCTGGAATTCCTAAATGTTCATAGACTTTATTTTCTACCCTTTGGAATCCAGATTTTCATTTACCATTTCGATTACTATCGAATAACTGTAGCTGACTGGTGTGATATTCCTCAATGTCAAGATTGCAAGATGCCTGACTCAGTTTGAACATTAGAGCACGAGAGTTGACAGTGCCAGGGCAGAATGTGGCAAATGTTGGTGCAGCTGATGTGAGGGCCATAGGGTTTGAAGAGGTGTATTAGAGGGATCTGATTGTCTCTGTCTTCATTCTGAGTTCAAGAATGATAGAACTCCATTTTGCAATATGCGATGTTATGTATTTCTGGGTTCTGCATGTCTCCATGTTGACAAATACTTGATTGGTTAGGACTACTTTCCCTTTGGTGTAGGTGTTAGGGTAACAAGGAAGTACTGGACTTCCTTTTTTGAGTATATAGGAATAGGATGTGAAAGAAGACACTTGTAGAAAAATTATCCACTTGTTGCCCAAACTCTTGTATAGTAGTTGCAATTTGGTGGAGCTCATTCTAGTGACCTTATAGATATTTCAAGAGAAATAACTGCTTTCTGCAACTGAAATCTGAAGGAGAGAGAAATTATTTATGAAAATATTCAACAATATTTCTGCTCACAACAGCAACACTTCATTTTAATCACATATCTACATGATCAGTAGCTGGGAATTCTGGGATTCCAATAGGGGAGGAATAATATTCCCTCTAGAAGAAGACAGATACTACTTTGAGCGAAGATATGGCATTAGGAACCCTTTGAGGAGCCAGTATACAAAAATTATGATTGCTAAGGTGTGTTTCAGCTCCTGAGAGGTCGAAGTACCTTTTAGTTATTTGAGTTCTGTTTTTTTGTTTATTGAATTAGATTGAACGAGAAGCAATTATTTTAGATAATCTTCAAGAAGATCTCCCTGAAATTTCAAAAACAAAAGAAGCAGCCACCACGGAGGAGCTCTGTGACCTGCAAGACTGTTTATGCCGTTACCAAGAAAATGTGGAGAAGCAGCAGTTGTTACTGACCTTACTCTTTCAGCGCATGAGAAGTATCCAAAATGCTCCCAAAAGCTTAGAAGCTGTGGAAACTAGTCCAACATTTCAAGAGATTACATCAATGCAGAAACGATGCAACAAGTAAGACTTATGAAAAACTGTTAAGAAAACGTGCCTGACAACTCAGGCTTAAAATTTAGAAAATACTGAATTTTGAAAATATAAAAATATAGCATAATGACCAATGATATGATAGAATTGGTTTAACACAGAAAAGTATAAAAAGGGTTGGAATGGTACATCCACTATGGAATATAGTATGGAGGTTCCTCACAAAATTAAAAATAGAGATATCATATGATCTGATAATTCCACTGTTAAGTATTTGCCCGGGGAAAATGAAAACACTCTCTTGAAAGACACATGCACCTCTATGTTTATTGCAGTATTATTTACAATAGCCAAGACATGGAAGCAACTCCAGTGTCCATTAATAGACAAAAGGATAAGGAAAATATTGTATATGTATCCAATGGAATATTATATAGCCATAAAAGGATGAGATCATGCCATTTGAGATAACATAGATGAACCTAGAGGATATTCTACTAAGTGAAATGAGTCAGTCTGAGAAAGACAAATACCATATGATTCTACTCCTAAACTGGATCTTAAAAAAGTGAACTAACAAACAAAAAGCAGAACTGGAGAGGAGGGAGGTAAGGGGATGGGCAAAATGGGTGAAGGGGAGTGGGCCTTTATTTATGGAATGAATTAGTCACGGGAATGAAAAAGCAGATCATAAGGAATACAGTCAATTACAATAGCGATGTAATGGGACAGATGGTAGCTATACTTGTGCCAAGCATAGAATAACGTATAAGCCTGTCAAATCACTAGATTATACACCAGAAACAAATGTAATATTGTGTGTCAACTATGCTCAGAAAAAGGAGCAGGGATGGAAAAGATTAATAACAATAAAAGCAAACACATGTTTTCCATCCTGGTATTATTGAGGGTGAATATCCTTTGAATTTTTTTCTTAATGTCTGCTGTTTTTCTATTTTAGTAATATATATTAGGAATATATATTAGGAAGTTCAGGGAATGTGGAAAATTATAAAAATTAATATAAATAAAAAAATTAATATAAATCTCCCCCTTTATTTTACCATTCAACAACAATCACTGCCAATCACTCCTAATCTTTTCTACTGATTGTATTTTTAAACAAATTCTGATCATAATACTGTACTGTTTTGTTGTCTGCTAAATCACTTATCAGCATATCATGTTAATTTGCCTATGCCATTAAATGTTCCTTAAAACATAATTATGTAATATTTCACATGCGTCTATGCCATAATTTCTTTAACCAAAGGCCTAATATAGAACCTTTAAATTATACGTAATTTTTTTTTACTTTTATAAAAACATTGTAGTAAATATAATTATACTAGAGTCTCTTTCTGCATCTGTGATTAATTCTTTGAGAAAGACGCCAAGAATTAGAATCATTGGGTCACAGGATATAATATATTTACGGCTGGGAATACCAAATAGCTCTCAGGAAAAATTGTAAACTCCTGTACTAATAAGGTGGCTACAGTCACGGCAAATGGGGTCAGCTGAGATAAAAAAAAAAGTCTATCCAGTCATCTATCCCCAAAAGCCCACCCATGAATCCATTCTTACCTCTACATCATATTCAGTTGAATTCAAGGATCACTTGGAGAAAAGTAGGATGGAGATAGCAATTGGAATGTAATGTGTGAAAAGAGGATATTTTGAGATGGGAGTTTGGAGAGGTTTTTGATTGTGTGATAGAATTTGGCATATGTTTATATATGTAGTATATAAACCACTGAAAACTGGTACTTTATGTTCAGGAAAAAATCTTTTGTGAGCTATGCAGACACTGTGTTAATTGTTGAAATAAAACTATCTCATAAGAGAGCAGAGTAGAGAAACAATTTTATTTTGATGTTATATGTTAGGCTTTTTCAGAAAGCTCAAGAAAATAAGGAATTGATGGAGAATGAAATCCAAGAAAGACATTCTTTCACAAAAGAAATGATTTCTTTGAAGAATTTATTTCAACAGACTGCAGCTTCTTTCCAAAATATGGAATTACAAGACCACCCAGAAAGGGCAGACCAGTTTGAGGTAAGTGAAGAATGAAGTGAGGGGCCAGTGAATGTGGCTAACACAGGTCTACAATCTTGAATCTAAAGTCTCTGGGGCAGAGGTAATTCTGTGACTAGAATGGAGGGCATGTAGGAGGAGGGAGGAAAGCACATGCAAAGACCCTGTGGCATGATATGGGCCAAACCATAGGAGATCACTGTGGCTGGAGTGCAGAGAGTAAAGTTGAGAGCAGAGAGGAGGCCAGACTGGACCATGCAGCCCTTTTTCAACTGTTTTTCAGGTATGTTCGGTGAACAGGGGCCCCAGAGCGTTATTGATCTACTACTGACTTTAGTAGGATGTATGATTTATCTCTGAAAGTGGTGCAACTATTTTTACTCATAACACTTCTGATACCAAATGCATGGGGTTTTTTTCCTCCCATGTCTCTAGAAACCAACTAAGTATCCTCCTATTCAATTCAACCATAACTCCGTAACTAGAGGGAGTTAGCCCAGACCACTTGCATAGAGCAAGGTAAGGGGGAAGTCTCTCAGACCCTCCAGGACCTCTTTGGGTATCCCACTTTCCCAGGACCAACTCCAGATTCTCCATACCTCATTGATTAAGAGTTTTTATGGTGGTTCCATTATGTACGCATGATTGGTTAAACCATTGGCCATTGATAATTAACCTTCAGCTCTTTACCCCACCCTAGAGGTTGGGAGGTGGGGCTCAAAGTTCCAACCCTCTAATCACATAATTGGTTCCTCTGGCAACCAGGCACCATCCTGAATATATATTTTGCCCCCCACACCCCATTCATTCATTAGCATAAACTCAGGTATGGTTGAAAAGGGCTCGTTATGAATAACATGACACTCCTCTTACACCTATCCAGGAAATCCCAAGGGTCTTAGAAGCTGTTCTGGAACCGGGGATGAAGACCAAATATATCTTTTAAATCACAATCACAAGGGCTTGTGTTATTTAGGACCTCTTTTTTTTTTTTTTTTTTTTTAAGAATTATTCCAGTACAGTGGTAACAAGCAAAAATGGCATTTGGAAGTTAACTCCAGAATGACGTGCTGTTGTTAATCAGAGCTCAATGTTGATAAAGGGACCTTAACTTTAGCTCACACTCTTCCTTCATGGGGAAGCCATCTATGGGTAGCTCTGAATGAAGACCTATACTCTGACTAGGTCAAGATAAAATAGGATGGCACTATACTTCAAACTCCACCTTTGTCTGAATGGCATTGTTCTCTACCTTTTCAGTCTCAGATTTGTTCTCTGCTGAAGGTTAAGAAAAAAAGAAAACAGTGACACATCATGGAGTCATTCAAATTGTAATCATTCTTCAGTGCGGTGACTCAATCCATTAACACGAATAATGCTACTGAACAGCTACTGTATAAACAAAACAAACCCCAAAAAGCCACAATAAAGTCAAGAAGTATTTTTCCACTTGATCTTTGGGAAACTTTCCCAAACAAATGAGTTTCTCCTTTATAATTAGCTCAGGAGAACGTAGATCAGATTTTATTTCTAGGCCACAACCAATAGACTATTTGTTCAGGTTTCTTTTATCTCCTGAAACCCACATTCTTTGCAGGGAACTGGAACCCTCCCTTTTGAAAGGAGTGGAGCTCTGCTAGGCTGTCTAATTACATGAAAGCAGACACTTGTGCTTCAAGCCTAGGGCTTTTAGTGGCCTTGAATCATTGTGATGATAATGTAGGAAGAAGCAGAAATGGCAACAAGTTAATAACAACAACAAAAAAACCTTCTTTGAAACTTTTTTGCTACTTGCAGCTTTTTAGATCAAGACTGCAACTGAGATACAGTTAAATCCTAGAGGTACTTTAGAAGCAGGAGATGTTGTAATGTCTTTTTAGGACAATGGTTTGACACTATGAAGAGGTATCAAGTTTATTTCTTACAAACTAGAAAGCATCATCTGACCAAACTGAGTATCTCTCAGGCTTAATCGGCTTGTATCAGTAGTGAGGCTTTGTCATGCAAAGTGTGTTCATTTAAATCATAAGGATGTGCTGGCAAGCTGCTTTCACTTTTAGAGTTAAACTTTTTCTCTGTTCCGTGAGTATTTGAAACTCTCTTGATGATTTTAGGAGCTTCAAAGTATTTTTAAGAAAGGGAAGCTAACTTTTGAGAATATTATGGAAAAACTGCGCATGAAGTATTCTGAAATGTACACCCTAGTCCCTGCAGAGATTGAATCCCAGGTGGAAGAATGCAGAAAAGCTTTAGAAGACATAGATGAGAAGGTAATAATCGTTTGTACTAGTGTTATTATTTATGAGTTGAATGGATATAAAGAAGAGATCCTGTAATGTCACATTTTCATTTGCCCTGATTTCAGCTATGACTGTTTTTATAGAGTTTAGATAAGTGGTAATTCTGTGTTTTGCATACTGAGATGAACTTGCTTTAAATTAGTGACAGATAATAGAATTAGAAGATAATGTGTTTATTTTTACTTATTAAGGTGCTTAGTTTTTCTTCTCCTGGATTTAAAAACAGAATTATAGATTGGCTTTTGCTTGGCTTTTTTTTTTTTTTTTTTTTTTTTAAACTGGAGAATCGCTTCAAACTTTTGGACATGAATAGTACTTTGCTTTGAAACTTATTCCCTGTGAATGTTTTGAAATTGCAACCAAGGACAATAAGAATACAAATTTCACAACTCACTAGAAATAGCATTTAGCACACAGTCTTTTTGATGGTGACAACACAGTTCTCATAAAACACACCTGAGAAAATCTTTATCCCTGACTGGATGAATCTGAAGGTTGGAAGAAAGAGGGGAAGTATTTCATAGTACTGAAGACACAGGAGTTTAGCAAGACAAATTTTTTGGATTATAGAAAGGCAGCTTTAGATCCAACAGAACAAAATTCTATTTGGTCCATCATCCACAGAAGGATTCTTGTATTGCTTTTTGAAATCTGGAGTACCTCTAACTTAATAAAATAGATATTAAATGCAAACACACACGCACAAAAATTGTATTTCAGACTCAGATAACTTCTTTGACAGATTTCTCAGGAAAATCTTACCCATGAAAAAAACACATAAACTCCTAAATATACATTTATAACAAAATTTGTTGATTTAACACACAAGAAAATCTATTATGAGATACTTTCTCAAGAATCATTCACTATTGATCTTAAGAGAATACTAAATGTTTTGAAAGCAACTAGATTTGTTTGCATGTGAAAATCCCAAACAGAGTAAATACTCAAAATCAATCTTAGATATAGGAGTTGAAGGTTTCAACTATAACTTGTATATTTGTAACAAATAGCAACTGATTTTTATTGTATGGTGTGTCTGGAGGATCCAAGCAGACTCAGAACCATTTGGTGTAATTCGAGGGGTTGCTTACTTTTCCTAAATATTGGTCTCTCCTAATGTATCTAAATTATATGGTTTCTGCCAAGAGAATAACTGCCCCAAGTATCAGAAAACTTCACTTCGTAGTAATTTGTAACATAGCAATAAAAAGCTATTACATCAATTTAAAAACTAACATAGGATTAATTTTTTTCCCTAAAAATTTCAACTGAATTATGGTCTGTGGAATAAAAACATTTTATAAAATATCGAACATCTTGAAATGTGAAAAAGAGCCTGGGACTCCAGAGTCTGGTGACTGGGAGCTTCTCAGGACAAGTTCAACTGCTACCTTGACATATGACCTTCAGCAAGACAATTAGCCTGTGTTTAGTTTCTGCATCTGTGTGCTATCTGCATTGAAAGGTTTTAGTCTTAATGGTTTTACAGATATAGCGGTTTTTAAAAGGGTTAAAGGATTATATATAAGCATAAAGTATTATTTGGTTATTTAGTGGCTGCTAGGAGAAAACCTTATCAACATAGCCTTAAAAAAAAAAAAAAAAAACCCAAGAACAAGAACTAGTCAGGTATTTGAAAAATGACACATTCAACATTCATCTGTTATCTTTCCTAGCCCAAGTTATTTTCTTAAGAAAATCATTCAGATAAAAAGAATTACACTGTTCAGCAGCTAGATTTCTAATTACTGTGAAAACATACGCTAGAAACATTCACACAGAGAAAAACTAGGCTTTGTGCATCTTCAAGAAAGAAGAAGTTTTATGTTATTTCACCCAAATGAATACTATGATGGGAAATACATGTTGTTTAAGTCAGCTTGAGAGTAAATCAGGTTTTATTGAAAATAGTTCTGGGCAGAGGTCCTTCTCATAAAGTGAGAAACTGTAGAATGAATAATTTATCTCCCTTGAATTTCTTTATATCATTTGCTCCACTGGGGTATGTCTCAGACAACGGTACACACAGTAGTTTTGCCCAACTCAGCACAGATCTGTAGTACATGCTGTGGATTATATTCAACAAATTTTTGTTAGTTGATTTCCTTTTTTTAGATTGGATTTAAAAGGTCAAGTCAGCATAGCCACCATTTCCTAGCCTGCTAATCTACCCTTTCATTAACGTTTAAAAACCCAGTATATTTTGGGATTTTCCCCCTAGCCTTTAGAAGAATTTTGGAAGTAAAATTGCCTTACAGTATGACTACCCATTTTATCCCCTGCACCTATGAATAGAGTATTGAAGGTATCTGTAAGCCAAATATGTCTTTCTTTCATTGTAACAGATTAGCAATGAAGTTTTGAAAAGTTCACCCTCGTATACAATGAGTAGAAAAATAGATGAAATTAACAATGGGCTTCACGATGTTGAAAAGATGTTGCAGCAGAAAAGCAAAAATATTGAGAAAGCTCAAGAAATTCAAAAGGTAACATCCTTCTTTAATTTCCCTCAGCATTTGACATTCCTCCTGTTCCTGTCATCAGGATATGCTCTAGGGATGAACGTGAAGCACAGAGATCCTAATTCAGATCCATGGGGCCTCCCTTACTGAGTATCACTGCAGAGGCTTGGTGGAGAAAGTTGCATTTAAGAACTGTTCTCAGTTGTTGTTGTTTTGTGGAGGTGGGCAGAGGCAGAGGGAGAAGGAGAGAGAGAGAGCCCCAAGCAGGCTCCATGCCCAGGCATGGAACCTGACAACCCTGAGATAATGACCTGAGCTGAAAACAAGAGGTGGACACTTAATTGGCAGAGCCACCCAGGTTGCCCAAGAACCATTCTCAGTTTTTTTTTCTATAAAATGGTGGGAATATACCTGAAGCCCTGAGAGCCTATGATTGTGAACTAGCCTTTTTTTTTTTTTTTTAAGATTTTATTTATTCGTTTATGAGAGACACAGAGAGAAGGCAGAGACATAGGCTGAGGGAGAAGCAGGCTCCCTGCGGGGAGCCCGATGTGGAATCATGCCCTGAGCTGACCCCTGAGCCACCTAGGTGTCCTTGAACTAGCCTTTTTCACAAGTAAAGGAGAGTAAGGATCTTATCCTGGGAAGATTGGCATAAAAAATATTAAATGTAAAAAACAGAGCTAACATGTTTCTCTGAGCATTTTTACAGTCTTTGTTTTCTAACTAATTAACATGTGAAATAAGATACAGAACATTTCTGAAAATTATCTGATTAAAAATATATATTCCAGTAGAATTTAAATAGAATTAACAGCTTTTCTTTAGACTACCAGGGAAAAAAGGAAAATAGAAATTCCAAATTTATTTCCCTTGTAAAATATCTTAGGAAGTCAAGTGTTAGATAAAACTGTACATGAGCATGGTTTTCTACCATTAACTCACCAGTAAATTCCTGCAGGTGGAAAACATTCTTATTCTAATCTACACTTTAAGGAAGTATTCTAATAGGAATGGAGACTTTTAAAAATAGGTCTGACTATGTCTCACCATTGGACAAAATCTTGATTCTTAATAAGTAGGGGAACCTAATTTAACCAGTCCATTTTTCCTATTTCTAAAAATTCAGTTCTTAAGCAAATATTAAGTAGGAATTAAATATTTTACCTTTGAGAGTTCCTCTGACCTTACAAGTCCAGGTTTGAATCCAATCAATTGGTTTCTTGAGCCAAATGCAGTCACTAGAATTTTCTGCCATTGCATCAACCCTAAAGCAAAACAGATGTTTTCTTTTTGTTAGTTTTATTTTTATACTTTTTTTTTTTATTATGATAGTCACAGAGAGAAAGAGAGAGAGAGAGAGGCAGAGACATAGGCAGAGGGAGAAGCAGGCTCCATGCACTGGGAGCCCGATGTGGGATTCGATCCCGGGTCTCCAGGATCGTGCCCTGGGCCAAAGGCAGGTGCTAAACTGCTGCGCCACCCAGGGATCCCACTTTTCTTCTTTTTTTTGAGTAGGCTCTATGCCCCATGTGGAGCCCAATGTGGGGCAGAACTCATGACCCTGAGATCAAGACCTGAGCTGAAACCAACTGAGCCACTAGGCACTTGATAAAAATTGTATTCTAGATTAAACACACACACATACACATATATTGGTCTATAAGGGTTCGGGTATAACATAATGTTACTCCTCATTCTTGAATGAGTAGGGTTATATTGATCTTATTTGGTGTCATTTGTCTCTGGAAATGTCCAGGCCTTTCTGTACCCTGACAGCTAATTCTGTACCTGAAATGAATACAGTTAGACCAAGAGACCTCAGAAAATGTCACAAGCAGTTTCTGGGCTTAAGTGAAATAGCACGCCTATGATGTTGTTTTGGTAGCATTTATTTACAAGTGCAGATACTATGCAAAAGCTAGGAATTAACACAGTGAGCTAGGACCTCTGCATTCAACGTGACTTATGATTTCCTTCTCCAGAAAATGTGGGACGAGCTAGATCTCTGGCATTCCAAGCTAAATGAGCTGGATTCTGAAGTGCAGGACATTGTTGAACAGAATCCAGGACAGGCTCAAGAATGGATGGATAACTTGATGATTCCTTTCCAGCAATATCAGCAAGTATCCCAGAGGGCAGAATCTAGAACCTCCCAGGTAAACAAGGTACGGCAGTTAATGCACGGTAACTACACTTAGCTTGTAGGAGTGTTGAGAAGGCTTTAAAACAAAACTAAAAGATAGATTCAGAGGCAGCCAGTTGCCTTTGATTTTTTTTTTTAAGATTTTATTTATTTATTCATAGAGACACAGAGAGAGAGAGAGGCAGAGGGAGAAGCAGGCTCCATGCAGGCGGCGCTAAACTGCTGCGCCACCAGGGCTACCCACCAGTTGCCTTTGAATTGCCAGTTTTAGATTCTGAAGCTAGAGCCACATGACAGGTTCAGGTGGGCACTGGGAGGACAGATTTAACCCCTGACACCTGCAGGAAATCTGACTGAATGGGCAGACACAGGCACGGAGAGTCGGCCCTCAGCAGGGAGGGTTCCACATGAGTGTGGGTTTCCCAGTAGGTAATGGGCATTTCCGACAGGCAAGCTCAAGAGCCCACTGGAGAGAACCAGTGGCAAGAAAGAATCATTTGGGAACACTGATTTGGGAGGCACTGTCTCCCTCCTTTCCAAATAAGGGTCCAGGCTGGTGAGTTGTACATGTGATCTAGCAAGAATGCCTCCATAATTCCTGAGTCATAACAGTATGAGGCAGGAGCCTAGTCCCAGAGGAAGAGGGATATTATAGGACAAGGCCCTGTAGGGGGACAAAATACAAATCCAGTGTGGAGAATGGAGCATAAAATGGGAACCAGACGAGTTGCCAGGCTACCTGGGAACTGTTACTGACACCCCTGGCATTAGGGTAGAACTGCTTAAGTCCTTTCCACCTACGGTCAGGGTTATTAGTCTTAAAAGTTAGAAAGATTGGGATCCCTGGGTGGCTCAGCGGTTTAGCGCCTGCCTTTGGCCCAGGGCGTGATCCTGGAGTCCTGGGATCAAGTCCCGCGTTGGGCTCCCTGCATGGAGCCTGCTTCTCCCTCTGCCTGTGTCTCTGCCTCTCTCTGTCTCTCTCTCTATCATGAATAAATAAATCTTAAAAAAAAAAAATGTTAGAAAGGTCAAAACCTGGAGGTGTTGGGCAAGGTAGCTCCAGGCTCATTAGTGTAACAAATTCTTCAATCAAGACTCATTAGACTCAAGTAGAAGGTGCCAGACCCCTTGCTACTACCTCTCTTTCACAGGCCACGGTTAAGATGGAGGAATATCATGACCTTTTGAAGAGTACTGAGGCTTGGATAGAAAACACCAACCGTTTGCTGGCTAATCCTGCTGACTATGATTCTTCAAAGGCGCTGAGTCAGCATGCTAGTACCCTTCAGGTAAGTGTTCTTCTCCAGTGTTTCCTGAGCGTCCTAGAACCTTCATAATGATTCATGGTCTAGGTGACTCTTGTGCTTTTTTCCCCTTCTTTCCCAAAAAACAACCTTATCTTCAACCATGCTAGATGGCAGAAGGAAGCTTAGGTGAGTGGTCGATTCCAGACAGAAATTTGGAGACAAGGTCTAGTTCTTTGTCCTGATAAACACTACATGACTTTATGGATAATTTGCTATCTTCCTCTAGGGGCCTCAGTTTTCCCCAATTGTGAAGCAAGAATATTGCAGTGATTGGTGTTGATGGTTTGGGGCAATAGAATTCTAAGATGGCTTCCAATATTGCTATCCCCTGATGTACACAACCGGTATAACCCCATCCCATTGAGCGCAGGGAAGGAATAGGAGAATATATGATGAGAGAGCCACTCTATTAATTAGCATATATAGTATATGGCTAAGATAATAGGGTAGTCACTCCCATGAATTCATAATTAATCATGGTTATATGATTATAAGACTCTCTGATGGCACCCTGGAGAGTTCTCCAGCTGGCTCCATGAAGTAAAGCTGCCATATTAGGGCAGGGTCTTGGGGCTAGGACCCTCAGGCAGCCTTCAGGAGCTGAGAATGACACCACCATCCCCAACCCCCAGTCAGCAGCCAGCAGGAAAACTGGGATTTCAGCCCTATGACTGAGTTCTCCTAACAACCTGAATGAACGTGGAAGAGAAACCTGTCCTCCAAATGGCACCTTGATAGCCGCCTTGTGATAGCCTTTGATAGCAAAGTACCCTCCGAAGCTACGCCTGTACCCTTGAGCCATGGAAAGTATGAGATAATACATTTGTCTTCTTTTAAGCCACGAAGTTTGTGGTAATTAGTTAGTTACACAGCATTAAAAAATGAATCCACAGTTCCTTTAAGCTCTAGCATGCCATCGATTCAACATGTCCTGCCTGTCCTCTTTGGTGCCCGGTGTTTCCATGCTACCTTACAAAGACAAAATAAATGAGAGTATTTTCCTACTTGGGGCCATGACTGCAAGAGATCTTCCAGATGCCAAGTAGTATTGGCTTACATTCTACTGTGAAGGCGTATTTCCTTCTCTCCTATTATTCAAACACCAGAAAGAATCTCTTAGGAAAAGGTTTATTCTATAACAATTTTTAGAATTAATCAGACTTCAACATAGATCCAGCTCTTTTTTATCTCTTTAGAATAGCACAATGTGTTCCCAAGTGAACAACTGGTTTCATACCTCCCTGATGTTTCAGATCTGTTGGCCCAGCTTTGCCCTGTGGTAACAGTTGTAAAGCTGCCTTTCACCCACTTGTTTCTTTTCTTCTCCTTGCCTGTGATTTCTGCCCCCATCTCTTGGGCTGGCTTTCCACATCCCCATAGCACGTCCTCTTTTATTTTAAATTGCCTATATTTTTCACCATTTTCAAGGAGTTTGCAAAGACAGAAGAGAGGAATTAATACTTCTTTCCTCAGATGCTTCTTAGGAGTTCAAAAAAATGTTTTTCACGAGTGAATTCAGACAAATGCATCTGTACGGTCAAGACATCCTAATTTGCTGGCCTTAGTTTATGAAACTCTAGTTTATGAGCTAGAGGAAGTGAGACCAAGGGGAGGTTGATTTACCACAAGAAGCATCCACATAAATCCTCCAATGGGAAGCAAGTCTCAAACAACTAGTCATATGTGAATATACCATGTTTCTCTACTTTGAAAATAGCTGTCCTATTTTTAAGATACCCCTTTCCATTTTTCTAGCATTACGAGGCATTGATTTTTTTTTACATGTCTTCTTAAAACTCCCAACTAAGCTTTCTGTTTTAATTGCACTACAACCTACCTTGATTGTATTTGTTAAAATAGGTTTTTATAACCCAGAGATGATTTCAGAAAGACTACTGTTGTAATTAAGAATCATCGAGGGGATCCCTGGGTGACTCAGTGGTTTAGCGCCTGCCTTTGGCCCAGGGTGCGATCCTCGGGTCCCAGGATCAAGTCCTGCGTCCGGCTCCCGGCATGGAGCCTGCTTCTCCCTCTGCCTGTGTCTCTGTTTTCTCTCTCTCTCTCTATGTCTATCATGAATAAAAAAAAAAAAAAAAAAAGAATCATCGAAACATAAACTGTCATTGTAAATATTGAAAAACAACTTTTTTTTAAACAAATTTCATTGAGGTATAATTTACATGTAGTAAAATATACCGTGTGTGTGTGTATGTGTGTGTACCTATGTTTATAATTTTTTTAAAGTAAACTCTACATCTTGGGGGCTTGAACTCATGACCCCGAGATCAAGAGTTGCATGCACTACCAACTTCCAGCCATGTGGGCCAAAATACACCTATTTTAAATGTACTACTAGATGAGTTTTGATAAAGGTATACAATTATGTAACCACCACCACTATCAAGGTAAAGGACATCTCCATCACCCCAAAAAGTTTCATCTGTCTCCTATAGTCTCCTCTCACCAATCTTTAACCCTATGAATCACTCACTCATTGTTTTTAATTAATATAGTTTGTAATATATTAATATAGTGTCTTTTAACATAGGTTCCACAATGTTCCATTAATAGAATCATACAGTATATACCTTTTGTGCCTGACTTCTCTTGCTTGGCATAATATTTTCAGGATTCATTTAGGTGGTTAATGTTTTTATAGATAGTTCATTCTTTTGTTTGTTGAGTAGTGTCCCATTTATGGAAATATGCCATATGTTTATCCCTTCACCAGTTAATGTGCATTTGGCTTGTTTCAAGTTTTGGGCTGTGCTAGGTTAGCAGCTTAAAACAACAAACAGTTTCTGTGAGTCAGGAATTCATGCATGGCTGAAGGTCTCTTAGAAGAAGGCAGTCAAGCCTCAGTTTAGGTGAGGGAAAAGACAGGATGCTCTTCCAAGGTCATTTACTTGGCTATTGGCAGGCCTTAGAAGATCCACTTCCATATACAGACATGTGGCCCTCCCCCACAAGGCTGCCTCATGGCATGGTAGCTGACTTTCCTCACCATGAATAATCTAAAAGGAGAGCCCCCATGACAGAAATAGTCTTTTTATAACCTCATCTTGGAAGTGACATCTTAGCAAATAAATCAGTAAAGACAATAGTAAATAAGCAAGTAATTCAGTAAGCCCAGCCTACATTCAGAGGAGCTGATTATAAGGGCACAAATATCAGGAGGTGGGGATCCCGGGACCCACTTAGAACCTGCCCATCAGGCTGCTGTGAACGTTCATAGACAGGTCATATACCATGGATGTATGTCTTCATGTCATATCATTTGGTAAATACCTAGGAATATGATTGCTGGCTTTTATGGTAAGTATTTAACTGAATAAGAAAATACAAATTGTTTTCCTAAATAGCTGAACCATTTTTCAGCCCTTTGGCCATGTGAGTTCTAATCGCTCCATAGTCTCATCTGTACTTGATATTATCTGTCTTTTAAATATTAGCCATTCTAGTGACATGGTGGTATCTCATGTATAGTTTAAATGGCCTTCTTTATGACTAATGATTTATTTATTTGAACATTTATTTTTTTATTTTTTATTTTTTTTAATTTTTTTGAACATTTATTTATGTGTTTGTCATTTGTGCACTTCTGTGATATGGCTGTTGAATTTTTTAATTGGGTTGTCTTTTTTTATTAAATTGTGTTATTTATAAAATATTCCAAAAACCAGTCCCTTATCAGATATATGATTTACAAACTTTCTCTGAGTCTGTGGCTTGCCTTTCATTCTCTTAGTATTGTCTTTCAAAGAGCAAATGTTAGTAATTTGGTGGAGTTCAATTTATCAATACTTTTTTTTTACGGGTTAGCCTTTCGTGTTGTATCTAAGAAATCTTTACCTAACCCAGTATCACAAGGGTCTTTGCCTGTCTTTTCTTCTAGAAATTCTATAGACTTAACTCTGAGATCCATATCAAGTTTGTTTTTGTATATGGTATGAAGGTTCATTTTTTTTTTCTCTGGGAATGTCTGAGTGTTCCAGCACCATTTGTGGAAAGACTCACCATTGAATTACCTTGGTGCCTCATTTAATATCAACTGCCTTGTTGAAAATCAATTGTAGGTCTATTTTCAGGCTCTCTCTTCTATTCTGCTGATTTGTGTGTCTGTTCTTTCACTGATGTGGATTACTAAAGCTTTATAGGAAGTCTTGAAACCAGGTAGCTTAAATTCTACAACTTGTTCTTTTTCAAATTCGTTTTGGCTAATCTGTATCTTTCGCAATTCCATGTACGTTTTGCGATCAGCTTGTCAATATACACAGGACTATTGGAATTTTGAGTGGATTGCATTAAATCTGTAGATCAATTTGGCAAGAATTTACATCTTAACTATATTGACTATTCCAATCCAGGAACATGATGTATCTCTTTATTTTGGTCTTCTTCAATTTTTCTCAGCAGTGTTTCATAATCTTCAGTGTACAGGTCCTACACATAAATTGTTGAATTTATCCTGAAGTATTTGAAGTTTTTTAATGCTATTATAAATAGTATTATTGATTTTTAAAAAGCATTGTTTTTAAGTTTGTTTTCCATAAAATTTTCTCCTTCTGGTATTTTAAATAAGGACAATATAAAGTTCTGAATAATCCAATAAATTTTAGAGATTTGTGACTAGAATTATTTTTTTTTAATTTTTTAAATTTATTTATGATAGGCACACAGGGAGAGAGAGAGAGAGAGGCAGAGACATAGGCAAAGGTAGAAGCAGGCTCCATGCACCGGGAGCCCGACGTGGGATTCGATCCCGGGTCTCCCGGATCGCGCCCTGGACCAAAGGCAGGCGCTAAACTGCTGCACCACCCAGGGATCCCCTGTGACTAGAATTCAAATTGAATTAGTAAATGTTCTTTCTCATGCCATATTATGTTTTATGACTTACCTGAAGACTATATTAGCAGGTTGAACATTTCCAGTTGGTGGCTGAGATTTTGAAATGTTAAGTTGGAAAGTTAATACATTATCATTGTTAGGAGAAAAAAGAAAGAAATTATAAGGAGGAATGTCTAAGAAATTATAAAAATGGATGTTTTTCACTTTTACTGGATTTTATCAGATAGACCCCGTGGGTGCCAAGTTACTCAGGTCAACTTGAGCTGTAAGGGCATCTCATGAAGTCAGTAGCATCACTTGAGAAGGCCTGAGGAGATCATTGACACCAGGACTGGCAAGCCACAGGATTGCCTCTTCATTTCCCATCCCCACTTCATTTCCCATCCCCACTTCACTTACCTATTTCTCTCAAATTCACATTCCCAAAATTGCAAGTCCAGCCAATGAGAGAGAGCCTGAATGGCTTTCTTGGCCCTAATATCAAATTACAGAGGGATGGACTACAGGTTGGGTGTTCCTGGTTCTGTTACTGATGGCTGGAAGAGCAGGGTTACATGATATAAAATAGCTGCTAGAAGCCCACAAATATGGAGTAGATGATCTAAAGTCATCCAGTGTTGTTGGGGTGCCTGGGTCTCTCAGTCAGTTAAACCTCTGCATCTTGGTTTTGGCTCAGGTCATGACTTCATGGTTGTGAGATTGAGCCCTGAGTTAGGCTCTGCCCTCAGTGAGGAGCCTGCTGGAGATTTTCTCTCTCTCTCTCTTTCTCCCCCCCCAACCCCCCCACCCCTGCTTGTTGTGCTCTCTCTCTCAAAAAAAAAAAAATAGTAATAATAATTAATAAAAAATAAAATAGTCTTTGAAAATATTTTTAAAAATAAAGTCAAAGTCACTCAGTGCTGTTGACAATATGGAGTGTTTAGTGTTTTATCATGAAATGATATGAATAGGAGTTGAAATACTGAGACAAATTTAAAATTTCTCTGATACACATTTTTCTTACTAAGGTAAAATTGACATATGTTGTATGAGTTTCAGGTGTACAACATAATGATTTTATATTTGCATGTACTGTGAAATCATCACAGTATATCACCATATATAGTTACAAAATTTTCTCTGATTTCAATTTTAATCAAGTGTTTCAGCATCTTAATGTTCTCTCTTTTTTCTCCCTTGTTTTCCATTGTGCAGATGGCTTTGGAAGATTCAGAACAGAAACACAATATTTTGCATTCAATTTTCACGGATCTAGAAGATTTGTCAATAATTTTTGAAACCGATGATTTAGCACAGTCTGTACAAGAGTTAAATCATCAAGTAGCAGCTTTACAACAAAAAATCATGGAAAGCCTTCCACAGATTCAGCGGGTGGCTGATGTAAGTTGGCACAATAAAGACGTGATTTCTTATTTTTAATTTATATTTCATTTAGTAAATTAGAGTTATACTGCTATTCAACTCTTAATTATATGAAGACATATTGATCTGGTACATTTTTCATTTATTTTCTTATTTCTTGAATTATATTTTACTTTGATTTGCAACCCATGGTGCATATCCCCATTTTCAGTCCAGAAATGATCTCTTCAAAGGAAAAAATCCCGATCAAATAAACTCATTGTTTTCTCTTTGTCAGACAGGCAATATTGTTGATATAAAAGCACAGATTAGCAAAGAGGGAGTTAAACAGATAACCCCTCAAATCTTTATTTGCCAATAGCAGATATTTACTGAGGGGCTGCTGTATGGCAGCCACAGGATTTTAAACTAATTTTATTTATTTTAGCTTGAAACATGTGAGGCATTTATTTAAGGATGAAGTCACATAGCAAGGGTAGGTACAATTAGTCTTAATCATTTACTTTTTGTTTATCAGTTACATTTTCTATACCTCGCTTATATAACTTCAGGGAATAATAATTGGTAAACATTCTGGGTTATTGAAGCTTATTCCAAGGTTTTTAAATGCTTTTACGATTTTTGATAGAAATTACTCTAAGGGATATTGTATGTTTTCTTATAACTTTTTCAATATAAGATACAAAAAATAATTCCAATATAATTTAACTTTTCTTCATAGCTTGGAGTTATTACTACAAAGTTGCTATACTCACTCTTCCATTTGCTAATAAAGTTACATTTATCTGATGTTAAATGGCTCCAAACTGCTTTAGTTTGAAATCCTCACTCTATTTCTATGTAGTTTTACCTATCTCCTTCTTTGCTTTTGCTTGCTACAGTGTCTCTGCATTGAGCTCTTACTGCAGGCCTAAAGGGCCTCTTACAGGGACAGCTGGGTGGCTCAGCGGTTGAGCGTCTGCCTTTGGCTCAAGGCGTGATCCCGGAGTTCCGGGATCGAGCCCCACATCATGCTCCCTGCATGGAGCCTGCTTCTCCCTCTGCCTGTGTCTCTGCCTCTCTCTCTGTGTGTCTCTCATGAATAAATGAATAAAATCTTAAAATAAATAAATAAAGGCCCTCTTACAGTGCGGCAAGTGGACTTCGATTTGTAGGGTCTGCAGCCTGTATTCATCCATTTATGGTCATAAGGTTCTTAGCTAAGTCCTAGAGGCTGACATTGATGAGAGAATAACCACTAGGCAAATAATCTGTTATTTGAGTTAATCTGAGTATGTTACAAAGTAATTTAGTGACTCTGTATGACAATAGTTCTTTAGGGGATTGGCAATCCTGTCAATTTTTTCAGCTCCTTTTGTGTTTCTTTTCCAAGGGCAACTTTATCATTTTACATAAAGTGATAGAATTTTAAAAAAATATTAGACCCACTTGTATTCAAGTATTTAAACACATTCCAGGGAACCCTGGGTGGCGCAGCAGTTTAGCGCCTGTCTTTGGCCCAGGGCGCGATCCTGGAGACCCGGGATCGAATCCCACGTCGGGCTCCCGGTGCATGGAGCCTGCTTCTCCCTCTGCCTATGTCTCTGCCTCTCTCTCTCTCTCTGTGTGACTATCATAAATAAATAAAAAAATTTAAAAAAATTTTAAACACATTCCAAAGATAAATCTAAAGACTTTGTAGATATTGTGAATTTATTTAAAAATTGATTCAGGGGCACCTGGCTGGCTCAGTTGGAAGAGCATACAACTCTTGATCTTAGGGTCATGAGTTCAAGCCCCATGTTGGGTATAGAGATTACTTTAAAGTTTAAGTTTAATAAACTTAATAGGGATCCCTGGGTGGCGCAGCGGTTTGGCGCCTGCCTTTGGCCCAGGGCGCGATCCTGGAGACCCGGGATCGAATCCCACGTCGGGCTCCCGGTGCATGGAGCCTGCTTCTCCCTCTGTCTGTGTCTCTGCCTCTCTCTCTCTCTCTGTGTGTGACTATCATAAATAAATTAAAAAAAAAAACTTAATAAAGTTAATAAGTTAAGTTAATAAAATTAAATAAGTTTGTTAATAAAGTTTTAATAAACTTTAAGTTTATTAAAAAAATAAACTTAAAAAAGTTGATTCAGATACATAATACCTTGTTCTTATAGTGTAAGTAATTGAAAATTGGACTTAACGAAAAGTTTTAACTCAACAAAGTTTAAGCAGTGTTTTATAGAGTGGTATGCTATGAATAGAACGACCTTTTTATTAAAAGCAGTCAACATCTATGTACACTTTTTTTTTTTAATTCCAGTATGGTTAACATACAGTGTTATATTAGTTTCAGGTATACAATATAGTGATTCAGCAATTCTGTACATTACTTAGTGCTCATCACAATAAGTATACTCTTAATTCCCTTCACCTATTTCACCCATCCTCTCACCCATCTTCCTTCTGATAACTATCATCAGTTTGTTCTCTATAGTTAAGAGTTTGTTTTTTGGTTTGTCTCTTTTTTCTTCTGCTCATTTGTTTTGTTTCCTAAATTCCACATATGAGTGAAGTCATACAGTATTTGTCTTTCTCTGAATAACGTGTTCACTTATTATACTCTCTAGATTCATCCATCTTGTTGCAAATGGCAAGATCTCATTCTTTTTCATGACTGAGTTATATTCCATTATATATATATGCCCTACATCTTTTTTATCCACTCATCTATCAATGGACACTTCCATAATTTGCTTCCATAATTTGTCTGTTTTAAATAATGCTGCAATAAACATAGGAGTGCTATATCTTTTTGAATTAGTGTTTTGGTATTCTTTATCAGTAGTGGGATTACTGGATCCCATGGTAATTCTATTTTTAATTTTTTGAGGATCTTCCATACTGTTTTCCACAGTGGCTGCACCAGTTTTCATTCCTGCCAACAGCACATAAGAGTCCCTTTCTCTCCACATCCACGCCAACGCTGTTTCCTGTGTTTTTTATTTTAGCCATTCTGACAGGTGTGAAGTTATAACACATTGTAGTTTTGATTTGCATTTCCCTGATGATGAGTAATGTTGAGCATCTTTTCATGTGTCTGTTGGCCATCTGTATGTCTTTGGTGAAATGTTTCTTCGTGTCTTCTGCCCATTTTTAATTGGATTATTTGGTTTTGGTGTTGAATTGTGTACATTCTTTACATCTTTTGCATACTGACCCTTTATTGATTATAGAACAACCTTTTTATTGATTATATCATTTGTACATATCTTCTCCCATTCCATAGGATGCCTTTTAGTTTTGTTGATTGTTTCTTTTGCTGTGCAGAAGCTTTTTATTTTGATGTAGACCCAATGGTTTATTTTTGCTTTTATTTCCTTTGCCTCAGGTGACATATCTAGAGAGATGTTGTTATGGCCAATGTCAAAGAAGTCACTGCCTGTGTTCTTCTCTAGGATTTTTATGGTTTCAGGTCTTAAATTTAGATCTTTAATCCATTTTGAATTTATTTTTGTGTATAGTGTAAGAAAGTGGTCCAGTTTCATTCTTTTGCACATAGCTGTCCAGTTTTCCCAACACCATTTGTTGAAGATACAGTTAATTTTTAAGAGATATAAGCGGCAAATATTTTTGGTTAAATAGGAGAATAGAATACACAGCAATAAATTGTGTTTTATAGATTATTAACATAAAATATATGCTGCATGAGAGGTTTTTCTGTTTCTGAAATTCTAGGATGTGGTTGCTATTGAAACTGAAATAAAATCAATAGAGAAAAAAGTTTCAAAAATCAAAGCTATCCTCTTATCAAAAGAAATATTTGATTTTTCACCAGAAGAACATCTTAAGCATGGGGAGGTAAGAAAGCATGGATCATTATAAAAAATTTTCTCATAATACTTATGTTTATTTTTAAATATATAATTATATGATGTGATAAAAAGTACTTATTCTTGCTAGAGTAATAGCAAAATAAAGTTGAAAAGTAGATGGGAATGACAATAAATATCATGTTTTAAATCATATAGTACTATCTATAAAAAGATAATTTTCTTATAGGTTGGGTTTTTTTTTTCCTTCATTTAATTTCTTCTGAAAACTTCAAATTTTGGGAGTTTTGCCTTCCTGTCAAATCACAGTGCTTAATAGTTCAAGAGCTTGAGCCTCTACTCAAGACAACTGGGTTCTAGATCCAACTACACTGCTTATGGGTTATGTGGCTTTGAGCAATTAGTTAACATTTCTTAGATTCTCTTTCATATCTGCACGTTGGTATTGTGGTGATTAAACTGGACAATTACAGTGTATACAGAGCTGCTAGCACAGGATTGGAGACATATTAGACAGCATTCAGACATTGATTCCCCCTCAGCCTAGCAGTTAGGAGCCTATGATTTGGAATAGGAATCAGGCAGGCCTGGTTTCTGTTACCAGGCCTGCCTCTTATAGTCTGACCCCCTCTGGATCTTCTAACTTCTGTGCACCTAATTTCCTTACTGTGAAATGGAAGTTCTGATACCTACCTCCTAGCGTAGTTGTGATGATTAAATGAAGTGATATATATGAAGGACTAGTAAAGTGAATAATCTCTTCTCATTTTTTGATTATATAAATCCCGATCTTTAGAAGTCAGATGTCATTCAAGCAAAATATAATTATACTTTTGAGACTTAGGATATTTGGCAGGATAGTTCAATTCACTAAGCATTTTTTTGAGACCTTCCTTTGGGAAGCCCCATGCTAGGTTCAGTTGCTGTGAATGAAAGAGAACACTACCTGCCCTTGCACAGCTCACTGCCTGGCGACACAAAGCAAATCATCAGTTCTACAGAGAGGGAGGGAAGAGGAGAAGGAAGGCAGGGGTGGTCCAAACACAGAACCAAACACAGGCAATGGGTTAGTCTTGCCCCAGGCATTCTTTCCTGAGACCTTTAGCTATCAGGTCACAAGTGATCTAAGAGTTCTTTTCAGTCTGAGCCAAGGAAATGCTTTCAAAATCAAAACTATAAAGACTAAATCATACAGTATTTTAATTTTGAATAAATTCAGCAGTGGTTATTTTTTTTCATTTATGTACTGTGCTTATCTGATATAATTAAGGTCATACTTGAAAATATACGTCCCATGAAGAAAGCCATTGCTGAACTGGTGTCTTACCAAGTGGAACTGCGGTGGGCCCAGATGGGAATGAAACCTCTACCTGTGTTTCAGCGGACAAATCAGCTTTTACAAGATATAAAACTGTTGGAAAATGTGACTCAGGAACAAAATGAATTATTAAAGGTGAGCAGTTTATGATGATGGCCACCTAATTGGCTGAAAAACTTTTGGCAAAAGCTGGTTGTTTTCAGTTTTAATGGTAGGTCGGTGAGATTCCCATGACCACAAGATGCTGCTTTTGTTGATTCTTTTAGGTCTCTTCCAGTATTATTATCCAGGAAATGATATTTGACCAAAAATAATAGCTTATTGTTCAAATGGAGCTAAGATGATTTTTTCTCAGTTCTTATTCTTGTTCGATCAAAGGCATTAAAGCTTAGATATCATCTGTTGGATTCCATCCTACAATTATTGAAGATCTACATGGGTAAATGCTGTGGAGGGAGGTTGGAATCTGAGCAGTACATTTGCAGTCTCACTGAAACTCTTAGAGTAGCCAGCACCGTAATAATCTCAGTTACTTTCCTATTAATCATCTCATTTTATTCTCCAACATGCAATATAGATAGATCTATCTTTGCCACCCTTATTTTTACATATAAGGAGACTAGAGTCAGAAGGTTATTGAAAGACCACTGAGTTAACTTGTGTCCAGATTCATTTGTGTGCAAATAAGATAAGAATTTGAGTTTCTAGACTCCTGTTATCATTCATTCTCCGTATCAGGGTCTCTTCCTTCTAACTGATGATATTTTTCAGCCTCTCCACAGAAGGTTTTGTCTCTTTGGTGTTTGGTTTTTGTTTTGTTTTGTTTTGTTTTACTTCATATGTTTTGATTGATCTCCAGGCCCAAGTCAGGAATCATTATTAGATAGAAATTACATTTTTCTTTGGTTTGGATTCCTAGATTAACAACCACTTTCACAAGAACAGAAAGTTGCTGAAAGAGCCTTCAGTTCCACAGACTTCTCAACTTCATTGGTAGTTCCCACTCCACTCCCACTCCCTACTTGCTCTTCCTGATTAGATAGGTTGGGGTAGAAGAAAAGGTTATTTTCCCCGCTTCCCTACCACTACCTGAATGTAGGGAGAAAGCTGCCATCTCTTTCTTCCTCTTAAATTTCATTCCCATTTAGTTGACTACTCTGTGTTCTCCTAAGATTTGAGGATATCGTATAACCTCTGGTTTGAGTCTGGGCTCATAGAATCTCTCTATCCTGGCTATTGACCAGCAGATATCATTTCCTAACACCCACAGGGAGAAAAATGATCTGGCATTCTGTGTACTGTTTTTTCATATGATAAAGATATCAAAAACAGAAAGATATAAAATTTGATCTATTATTTTTAATCCTTTTTTTTGTATGTGCTTTATTGGTTTCTTGGTCAGGAAAAGAAAATAACAATTGTAACTATGCTTTAAGGTGGCTTCTTCACAGGATGAGAAGAGGTGAAATAGGAGAGGAAATTATGTTTTGTGCAAGTTAGGTCTCAAACTGTGCTGCTAAAAATTTCCAATTTATTGTGTTAGTGGAAATCAGATGTCATCTCCTATATTTCAAAATTAAGTAAGCCAGTAGTAGTGAAAATCATTAGAATATGGCATATTTCTTTTAATTTCTGTTTTACTACAGTAAGTGCCCTCATTGTGGAAAACAAGACAAATTACTTTGGAGGGAGGTGATAATAGGATGTAGCTCATTACTGAGGGCGGGCGAACAGATGTGTGCAGCAAACATAGTTCTTACTTTCCAGCCCGCAGCTAAAATTATGATTAAATATTAAAGAAAATACAAGGAAAAATTCTATGTTGCCCAGAAACTATGCAGTTTTAAAAGATGTTTTGCTTCATGGTATAGCATAACAAGGAAATATCTATATTTCCTTTATCTTTCCATCATACTTTGATCATACAGTTTAGTACACACATAGGTTCAAGCTTCGCTACTTTTTTTTTTTTTTTTTTTAAGATTTTTACTTATCTATTCACAGAGACAGAGAGAGAGAGGCAGAGACACAGGCAGAGGGAGAAGCAGGCATCATACAGAGAGCCTGACGTGGGACTCGATCCAGGGTCTCCAGGATCATACCCTGGGCTACAGGTGGCGCTAAACCGCTGCGCCACCAGGGCTGCCTGCTTCACTACTTCTTTAACACTAAATTTCAATGTATGATTCTGGTTAATGGTCCCTATTCCTCTTGCAAACTCAGGCTGCTCTTGAACCCTCCAGTTGTTACTTATAAAATTTATATCACTGATTGATCCCAAGGGATACCGGATGAGTATGTGGCTGGTTCAGGAAAATTCATCATCTCTCAGATCATATGCCCTTTCCCCTCTGAATCAATAACGTCACCTTTCTATGTGGAAAGCATCACATGGAGCATGCATTAAAATAGCATGAAAAACATATCAGTAATTTCATAAAACTTGGCAACTTTATGTTAACATGCCATAAAATGCTTCTCAGCATAAGCCCAGTAGACTGGAAATACTTAAGAAAAAAGGTGTGTCTTATTATGCTTATATTTCAAGCACTGCCCAAGGTATCCTGGCATGTAGTAGAGCAAGAAAGTCAGGTGCTAGTCCTGTGAACATTTTTCTCTGTATTTAGGCTACCATTTTCTATTGCAACCTATATGGGTATGTGTTTGCTATAATTGATTAAAACTTGTGGTGGGGATAGATGTTGGAAGTAACCCATGAATCTAGTCCTTAGATTATGACAGCCTTCTTTTGGGGGGGATTATTTTATAGATTGTCATAAAACAGACGGATGAATGCAATGAGGAAATAGAAAATTTGAAGCAGATCTTAAATAATTATTCAACTGAGTTCTCCCATGAGCGTATATCACCAGACCAAACTACCAACCTGCCGCAAGTACAGGTATGTCTCTTTAATTTATTTAGCCTACAGTTCATTCAACCATTGTTTACTAACCTATTGGTGTCTAGAAGCCTTTGGGATAGTACAGTGTGTTTTCTCCTTTCTTTCAAGTGAAGGTATATTCTTTGTATATTAACCTTCTCTTCCTATTTCATAAAATAGGTGCATTTGGCTCTGCTAAAAAGAAGCTGCTGTAACACAGGATATTTGGGCAACCTGACTTTCTGTCTAGCTTTCTGAATTAGGAGCCGGGCAGTATGGGCGGGCTGGGCTTTACATTATAGGTAAAGACCCTAAACACTGTTGTAATGAAGAGTTTCATATACTAAGTAGTATTTCCATATACCATGATTAGCAATATCCTAATTACAATTACCCAGTTACAGTGGTGTACATGTTAACCATCTACTGCTTAGGGTTTTCTTTTTTTTAGTCTTTGGTTTTAAATTAGTACTTCTATAACAACAACAACAACAACAACAACAAATGATTGTGTGCCAAGCATTGTGAAGAGCTGCTTTTATCCTACTATCAAGATGATTGGGTAGGCGAATGCTATGGTATTCAAAGCCAGGTTGTGACCCTTACTACTGTGAGGTCTAAAGCAAATTACTTACAGAGGAGCCTAAGGGGACATACCACACTAGGTGGTGGACTCAGAGGTGGACTCAGTAGGGTAGACTCAACATTGAAGACTCAATATTGTAAATCTATTAAATTTCCCATTATGTTAAAAAAAAATGAGGATCCCAGAGAGCTTTAGTTTATATGAATCATATCTACTAATATAGAAATTAAAACTCAGAAATATAAAAATAATTTAGTTTATTTTAAAATAACAATAATAACCCCATTACATATTGGTAGAAATAACATATTTTTATGGAAGAAATTACAGTTTCCAAAAGAAAATGTAGTGAGAGGAGTGACCTTGTTTTATGTTTTTGCAAATTTCTTAAATCTGGCTTGGTAGAAGACAGCTAGATTTCCTTCTGTTTCTGCATTCCATCTGTTGAGGTATGTAGCTGTGTTTGAAGTATATAAAAACAATCCAACCTCTCAACAACATGTACTTGGAAAAGAAAGGAATATTCTAATAACCTTTTGAATAATTGTGGACATTCTTTGAAATTACACTAAACTCTAACAAGTAAGAGTTACTCATAGATACGTTTGTTAAATGGAATCCAAAGGCATGTCAATGAACTTTTCATGCTCTTGTATTAAGATCCCTTGTTCTGTCTGTGCTTAGATCTTCTAACTATGCATGGTTTTAGGACATCATGCTTGATCATTCAGAAAATATTGTTTCACTAGTTACATAGATCTTCCAAATATGTCGACATTTCAGTAGTTAATATTCAAAAATTCATATTTATTAATATTAACATTTATCTCTTCAGAAAAATCTGTATTTCTATATATGTATAGCTTAGCAACTATTTTTTTTAAGTAAAAATAGCATTTTATGACAAAATTGGGTAGTTCTGCTCACACAGAGCTTTTCCCTCCATCATCATACTTTGGCACACAGCAGAAGTGCATTCTGCATGCTTTCCACTTTGTCACACAGAATATTTGAAATGCATGTTCTTTATCAAGGACATTCTTAAGTGAAATTGCCTTTTTTTTTTAAACAGTTGAGCACTTGATAGCGAAGGATCTAAATTAATACAGTTACTATCCCTGTCTTGATTGATATAAAGTGCAAGTAGTTTTACCCACCATTGCTTTTGCATCATCAAAGAGTGAAAAATGCCAACAGAGTGAAAAGGGCAAATAACATTTTCATATTACAATGAAAATGATCTTGACCTCGTGGAATGTGAACTCCCATGGGTCTACAGATTCCACTTTTGAGAATGGCCACTGTGTGCCCTCCTGTGCCTCTATAATGCTGGTGTACAGACTGTTCTGTTTCTTGTAGGGTTTTTCTAATGACTGTAGTATTATGTCTGTTGGGAGGCATTATACCTCTGAAATTTAGTGTTTATTGGAAATGGACACATAGCACTGCCAACTCCTATTTCATTCAGTTATCATTTCCCAAAGCAATCACAAGATGTTTAACTTCAGACAGAATAGAGTTACTGGTCAGAATGTGTGCAGTAGCAGCAGAAGAGCCATGGGTATGGGTGTCAGGAAGTCCAGGTCTCTGCTCTGTCACTGGCTAGCTGCAGCTCTAGAAAAAATCACCTTCCTGGACTTCAGAACTTTCACTTATTCGTAGAGACATGTTAAGCTTCTCTGTAAAAAAAAAAAAAAAAAAAATAATGATTTTTATGAATATCTGTGGGATGGATGGATCAATGAGTAGAAAGAAAGAAAGAAGGAAGGAAGGAAGGAACAAATGAATGAGCAGTGAATAGAGGAATATATTAGGAACAAAAATTCCAATACTTGAAGGCTTGCTGATAAGGAGCAGGTTGTCTTCTGATGCACTGATTGCAAGGCCAAGGCAAAGGTGGAATGTTGCCTTTCGGGGGTGTTAAGAGAGGAGGATGTTAGATTAGACACCTGCTCCAAATCTAGGATTCCATAGTTCTGTTTTGTCTTAGATGGACAATGGGCAAGTGTACTTCTATCACATATAAGATATTTTATTTCCACCCATCAATTACAAAATTTTAAAGTAACGTTATAAAGCTTGGGATCATGTGTCCATCATTCCTATGGTAAGTTACACTTCACACTACCTTTATTTGCTTGTTTATTCCCATTTTGTAGGAAAATTTGTGAGGAAAAAGTAAATGAATTAAGTAAGAGTAAAGATGGCTCCAGAAGCAATAATGGAAGTGTGAGATTTCTCACCTTGTTTCCACTCTGTCATTCCCAAGTCTGCTTACAAATCGCCTGGGACATTTCCTGAGCCAGGGCCCTGTGGGTTCTGGCAGTCAGTCCTGTTGCCACTAGAGAGGTGGCTCCCAGCCCTGGCTGCACACCACAGGCCCCCCACAAAAAAAACTTTTTACAAATCTCTGAGCCTTGGCTTGACCCCCAGAGAACTGATGGACCAAGTGTCAGGTGGTAGGTGAAGCTAAGTCATCCTATAAGGGGAGCTTATAAGCCCTCACCAGGTCATTGAGAAAGGCAACCAGGATGGGGAGGAAGCCTACCTGACACTCACTCCTGGCTCTGCAAACCAAACAGCACAGAAAACTCATCATCCCTCATACCGATTGATGCAAGCTCCTGGGGGCATGCAGAGGCCTCAGGCAGCCCACAGCAATGCAAACACTCTTTCTGCACAGGGAAATATCAAAGGTATGGAAAAGCAGATTCTGAGTTTGACCCAGAAGAGAGAGGACCTGCTGGTGGACTTGAAGGCTGCCATACTAAACCTTCACCAGCATTTACAGCAGGACCAGCAAGAATCAGAACAAGAAATGCCATCAACTGGAGCATCAGAGGAGGAAGGAGTGGCTGAGAGGGATGCTTCTGAGTGGAAGGTGGGTAGGACTTTAGGCTAATGTTGACCCCACTTCCCACAGGAGTATTAAATTGGTGTTATTTTTCACCTGTAAAACCTGTGGCATTTCGTCGCTGACCTATAAGGAATTTTAAAAGTGGAGATACTCTGAGATTGTTCAATAGGGAATGTGAATCCTTGGGGTGTGTCTGTTCTGGACTCAACCTGGAATTCCTTTTTTTTTTTTTTTTTAAAGATTTATTTATTTATTTATGATAGACATAGAGAGAGAGAGAGAGGCAGAGACACAGGAGGAGGGAGAAGCAGGCTCCATGCCGGGAGCCCGACGCGGGACTCGATCCCGGGACTCCAGGATTGTGCCCTGGGCCAAAGGCAGGCGCTAAACCGCTGAGCCACCCAGGGATCCCCTCAACCTGGAATTCCTATGCCCAAGTTACTTGAGATGTATATGCAATCCCACAGGCAGGTGGGTGGGAGCTACCCCTGAAGTGCCTTCGTCCTTCGTCCAGAGGGAGAGGGAGAAGCAGAAGCAGACTCTCTGCTGAGGAGGGAGCCCAGGGCGGGGCTTGATCCCTGAGCTCAACGTAAACTCAAAAATGGACCCAGCACTTCTCTAAGTCCACCCCGAGTCCACATCAATGGATACCATTTTGAACTGTTGGATGAGGGGCCACAGGAAGCAGCACAGGTGAAAGGGATATAAAATTTGATGGAGTCCTGATATTTGGCTGGATGAGGCTACCTGGGTGGGTGGATATCTTGAATGAAGTGAGTAAAAAATAAGCTACATAAAAGCATAGCCAGGCTAGGATCCCAGTGATGTTGAACAGCAACCTGGCTACAGGTGTGTATGCCTTGCCTTTCAGTTGAACAAAATAAGTTCCATGTCTTTCCTCCCGGCACTCAAGGAAGAGGTGGAAGAGAGCTCCCTGAAGAGTGAAGTAAGGAACATGATTTTCTCATTAAATCTTGTTAGAAGTTCAGTTCAGTGGGAAGATCTTAAAATGAATAGCAACACATTTTAAACTTTAATGCCAATGTTTTATAATAGTGATTGAAGCCGTTCTCTTACAGTATTAGTGTTAAGTGCATCTAAATCCACTTCATTCCCGAGCGGGATAAATGTAATTCAGACGCACTTGTTAGCATGAGGGAGCAGATGAAGTTCTTGGTTGTATCCAACTTCTGAGGACTTTCTCTGGAATTTCGAGAGTATGTTGTTTGGTGGGCACTCCTTGGGTGCTTTCTTAGAACTTGATTTTTTCAGATTTGAAGTGCTCTTTTAGTCTGAAGCAGCATGGTCAATGTTAGCAACTACTGCTGCTACTCCTTACTACTCCATGAGAACTGATTGCATGAGACACTTACAGTTGTCCTTCCTGGTATCAATTTCCATTTTAGACTTTAAAAGTTATGGTGGGTCTTATGCCTGAAGGAAGAAAATTGCAGCAATTTGTTGTCTTTATGTCTCGCATGCAACCACTAGACCCTTTCTCTGCTCATCTTATGGATTGTTAAATAGCTCCACTGTCACACAGAACAACCTGCTCTCCCCTAGACCAGGACACCACGGAACTGATTGGTTAGACAAGGGGGAGCACGGGCTTACTGTATGCTCAGGCCATCAGACAACTTCATAACCTGATTATGCCCCTTTGCGAATAGTGAAAATAGGGAATAGTGAGAACAGAAAGGTACCCGGGTGGAGAATAGAATGCACAGCAGTGTAATTCTAACATACGATCTATATTTGCTTCTGAGCTAATATGTTTATAATATCCACTGCTTGTCCTTGGCAACAGCAAAAATACATGTTCATCAGCTGTTTTTTGTTTGTTTGTTTGTTTTAAGGTTTATTTATTTACTTGAGAGAAAGAGCAGGTGTTGGGGGAGTGGAGTTGGGCAAAGAAAAAGTGAGGAGCAGAGGGAGAGGGAGAACAGAAGCAGACTCTCTGTTGAGGAGGAACCTCAAGGCGGGGCTTGATCCCAGGGCCCTAGGATCATGACTTGAGCCGAAGGCAGGCACTTAACTGACTGAACCCCCAGGCACCCCTATCAGGCCATTATTTAAAGAGAGCATTTGAGGTTACATTTACGAAAGCAGATTAAATTCCTAAACTGCCATTTTGAAGATCCTTTTTTGAGTGATGTGAGCTTCCAACTTTTCAGAGTATCTTTTAGGCTTCAGGAAGAGCAACCACATTTGGACTCCTGTAATTTTGTTACCCAAAGAAAGAGATGAAAAATAGGTGTGTGTGTGTGAAGGGGGGTGGTGGTGGTGATATTAAGGGCTATAGTTATACTGCCTGGTAATCTGAGTTTTACAGGAGCAATGAGTAGGATGCTATTAGGGTGGTAGGAAATGACTTCTTTGCTAATCAATTGATTATTGTGTTAGAATGGAGATAAGAAGGCAAAGCCATCTTCTGGGTCTTTACTCTGGAAGCATGATGGGGACATGGAGGAAGACAGAGCATCCTCGTCCTCTGGAACCATCATTCAGGTAATACTGAGCATAATACACATGGTGGTTGGAGGCTGGCAGGGATAGTAAAGGAAGTAAGTCAAAAGAATTTCTTTTTTGAAAAATTTCTTGGGGAGGGAAACTATTGGGGCTGAAAGTTTTTTGTTTCTCACCATTACCTTTGCACAAATTCAAAAGCAGCCAAGTACCTGCTTATTATTTGCAGTTCTACTATGTGCTCAGTGATAATAGGAGAGTATTTTCTGAGAACTCCATATGTGTGAATTCAGACTAACAAAGGAGCCCCTCTTTAAAAGGCTCACTGCAGTGTTTCTATGCATTTAACACACCTCTCTTTTTTGGGAGTAGTTGGGGGAGGAGTCTCCCCCTAATTCTCTTTTTGAGCAAAGTAGTATATAATGTGTATGTTTGCTCTTTACGACCTTCCAAATCTTCTCCAGCGTCTCAAACTAGAGGGCAAATGCCCTTACGTTAGAAAGTCATTATAAGCTAATGTGAAAATGATGTTTTTCCCTTGTTCCTGAAACATCCCAGCATCACTCTGATCCGAATGCCTGTCGCTCCTGTCTCCTGTCTGGGGCTGAGCTCTGCCAATCCTTTTGTTAAACCTTGGTACCGGGCTCTGCTGTACCTGCAGCTCCAGACTCTGCCTCTTGAGGTGTTCCTTCCCTCTCTGAGAAGTAGTCGGTCTCTCCACTCTCTAGCAAGTTTTCTCCCTCAGGGTCCTGCCCTTCCAAACAAACTGAGCACCCCAAATCCCAGACTGTCTTCAGAAACTGCTTTGTATCCCCGCGATGCCTTTCTCTCCCAGCCTGCCTGTAGGCATCCTGCTCATCCACCAGGGCCATCTCACCTTCCACCTCCTTCAAGAAACCTCCACTTTCCCTTCATCCTCGTAGCATTCTGAACCGCTTAGGATTTACCACATTTTTATGCACAAACGAACACGGTTTGGCAAATGGCAAGAACTTTAACATGTTTAGGTCCTGTACTGGGCTCAGCATGGTACTTGAATGCCTTGACTTTCTCCATCCTGCTTCCCAGGTCAATTACTGGGCTTCCTCTTGTTCATGACTAAAAGTCTTCACTTGGGGCTTCTCACCTTTGGCCCCTTGGGTAATCAAATTTTTGCCCCTGGCTAAACTGCCATTGACTTCTGGAACATCAGTTTAGTGCCTTTTTATTAGTCCTAGTCCTTTTTGATTTCTCCAGCAGTAGACACTGTCAACATCTCTTCCTGAAATACAGGGATCCTTTGACTTTCTTAATTCTGTGTTTTCTTGTCACCTACCTGCAGCCCCTCCTTTGTCACCTTCTCCCACCCCATCCACCTGCTGGTAGACATCTGCCCAGTGTTTCTTTCATTTCCCTCAGGGCAGTTTTGTCTTCTCCCATGGGTTTGGTAGTATCTCTATGCCAGTGATCCCCACATCAAGCCTTTAGTCTTGACTCTTTCTTTGAATCTGTTTTACATTTCTTTGCTGACAGATTTCTCTTC